>NW_022681460.1:27307330-28507330 GCF_009764315.1 Trachypithecus francoisi
ATATGTTTCATAGTCTGTGATTTTCAAATGTATTCATATCCTTGTTCCAAGGAAGATGTCATGTTGATAGTTTCTTTTTTGCTTTCATTCTCAATATTTCATCATAAGGAAAAGTGTGAAAATCCTTTTACACTGGAGTAAATAGGAACCACTTTCAGAGAAAAAAGTATACTCATAGGATATTTCATCAGGAAAGATATAATTACTCTGATATATTAAAATGTTTGTATAAATATAGGTAATATAACCCCCCAAATTAACTGTAAGATACTGCTACTTCGTAAGTGTCAATCAGTTAAGTATTTTGGAATATTTGCCAAGAACGTTTATTTTATATTAGGAAAGTTAACCACAGCTTGTCTTTTTGTCAGTTTTTTAAACATTTTTGATTCTTGCCATTCTACCTGTGTGACCATGAGCTGTGTGTTTTGGATACAAAAGAATCTAAGTTTTTCTACTGTTACTGAGGATGGGAAAAGGAAGAGGACAATGACTGCATTGAACTAATTCAATAACATAATCAAATCATTAATAAGTCAAGGCACATATTTAAAAGAATACAGAAATGGATCAAACATATTCCAGAGTGGTTGTTTAATTTTAATGAAAAGGCTTTAAAAATTTTTACATAGTTTTATACTCTTTTACTCCTTTTGCCTACATCTTCTTATTTAGGTTTTTCCATTCCTCTGTGTAATAAGAAAGAATGGTTTTACTATTCTCTTTTTGTAGAGGAGCAAATTTAGAGTCCTCAAATTCACACTGCTAGTAACAAACTTAAGTTGACATTACAGTTCCCCTGTCTTCAATCTCCTGACAGTTGCCTCAACATGACCATCTAAATATACACTTGCGGCCAGGCGCGGTGTCTCACGCTTGTAATCCCAGCACTTTGAGAGGCCGAGGAGGACGGATCACGAGGTCAGGAGATCGAGACCATTCTGGCTAACACGGTGAAACCCCATCTCTACTAAAAATACAAAAAATTAGCCGGGCGCTGTGGTGGGCGCCTGTAGTCCCAGCTACTCGGGAGGCTGAGGCAGGAGAATGGTGTGAACCCGGGAGGCGGAGTTTGCAGTGAGCGGAGATAGCGCCACTGCACTCCAGCCTGGACGACAGAGCAAGACTTCGTCTCAAAATAAATAAATAAATAAATAAATAAATATACACATGCAATCAGCATTCTAGGAAAATGAATAAAACATCTTCAAGTGCCATAAAAATGCAGATTTTTTTGAACAAAATTTCTTCTCCTAAATAAGCTAAAATTTCCCTGTAATGTTATTTGCATCATTATTTTGTGGCACAATACAACACAGCCTACAAGTGCCCTGGCTTTGACATCAGGCAGGCCTGGGATCAAAATTAGGCTTTCTCATCTGGGACCTGTATGTGATTTTGGGTAAATCCTTAACCCTGATAAGTCTTAGCTATTATTGGTAAATTGGGATATTAGTATTTATTTCCCATTGACCTTTTCGAGTTTGAGTAATTGTATGTGCGTGACTCAAACATGTAATTGTCTATCCAATATCTAATACAAATTATCTTCCCAAATATCAGAAGCTTACCTTGAAAAGGAGTTATAATTAGTGGATTTAGGAGCATGTAACACTATTTCTACTTTATAGTTAAGAAAAAATGAGGTTCAGAAATGTTAGAAAATTAGAATGTCTGTTCAGATTAGGTTCTCCAAGCAGTACAAATCCAGCAAAAAATATATTATTGCCTTAAATTGAAATTTTATTTCTTTCGTAGAGACAGCAATCAGAAGCAGACAATCTAGAGCTGTAGAGACTAGAAATCAAAAGTCTTCTGTTTTATTGTTCTCCTACCTTTCCTTGCTCCTTCATAATCTAAGACAGCATCAGTCTCTAGTTACATTTACATTCCAGCCAGCAGAGGAAGAAATAACAAAGAATAAAGGACAATGTATAAAGCAGATTTCTTGAAAGCTGCAACTCAGCAATTTGGCCACAGCTTTATCACATAGCTACATCAAGCAGTGAGACTAATTAATATAATCTCTGTTCCAGGAAGACTGTGTTGTGCTAAGGATTAAGGGTGTTCTTACAAAGAAATAAGAGAACAGTGAATATCAGGTTATGTGACTATCAGTGCATGCCATGATATGTTTGATGTTCACTTGAGGTTTGTTTGTAAGCGTCTAACTTATTTCCTCTTCTATTAATAATTTTGCACGAGAAGATCCAGATGCTACTATTGACATTATTTCTTTTATACCTTTAACAAATATCTTTCCATCAAGATGTACTCTTACTTTGTTCCCACTGTATATGGGGATTCCAATAATTACCCCACCAGTGGACATAGAAGCAATGTCTAGATCTAGTTCCAGTATAGCTCCTCATTAAATTCTCATTGTATTTTGGTCTTCGTTTAAAATCTTTCTCCAATATAGTTCAGTATTTCTGTTTTATTTAACGAGTAACTGGTTACACTATTACATCAATGACTGTGGGGTATTACTTTAATTTTTGAGGGCTTGTAATAATCTTCTAATACCTGTTATGGAAAGTTTCCTTTCACTATTATTATCCATTATTATTAGAGTTTTTCTATTTTCTTCACAATTTATTTTTTTGACAAATTTTAGCCTCAGTGGTTCTAAAAATCTTTCTAGAAAACACGTCTAAAAATCCTGTTAATTAATATTTCTCATTTATTGTACAAATTTTTAAATTAACATGTTGATAAGGTTTAGTCTATTGAGAAACATTGTATGATTTTAAAACTGTTCAATTTTTTGTAGTCTTAAAGATTTTTCCAAACAGAGCTATCATAATTAGACACTTATATGTTGGCCCTTTTGTTGACATTAAAATGTGGACTTTTCTTCCATTTCATCTATTATATTTCCCAATTGCTTTTATATATAAAAGCTATTGATTTATATATAGTAATTTAGTTCTTAACCACTTTAGTAAATTTTTTCTTTGTAGTTACTCTTCCAGATTATTCTCTTATATTTTCTGAACATTGTCATGCCATCTATAAAAAAAGTACTAGCACATCTTCATTCTCAATTTTATACTTCTAATGTATTTATCTTTACTAACTTTATTGTTTGGTATCCTCAAACAAAAGTTAAATGATTATAATGCTGGTGGTCATTTTTACTTTATTTCTGACTTTAAAGGGAGTGCTCTTAAGATTTCTCCATTGAGAACAATCTGGCATTTGGTTTTAGAGAAACATATCTTATAGTACATATTCATGTATTTATTCTTATAAAGATTTAATATACTTTTAAAATTCCAGAATGATTGCATTCTTCATCTACAATAGCAATTCCTATCATTCCCTTTTATATTAATATTCTGGAAAATTTATTAATTATCAAATGGCTATTGGGTAAATAATATGACAGGAAAAAAGAGTGGAATCACGCTGTAGGATGTTTAATATGGACCATGCCAGGAGCGAGCACTACCATTGACCTACTATGAAGCATATGGATCTAATTATGTGAATAATTGAGCTTTTCAGATGCATTACCTATTAATAAGGCAAGAATTTTGACAATGTGTGAATAAAACCTCAATAACAGTGGTTGAAACAAGAGAGCAGGGTGTTTCTTGCTTAGGCAAAACTCAGATATAGGAATTCAGGGGCATCTCATGGCTCCACAGTTCTCTGGGACTCAAGCCACCGCCAACTTTGCATTCTTTCATCCCTAAGATAGTGCCTTGTGTTTAGGTGTCGGGATTGAATTTCAACCATCACATCAATAATCCAAACCACAACATGGAGGAAGGGAAGAGGAATTGACATGTGCCCTCCATCTTAGGACATGGCCCAGAAACTGTGGACACTATTTCTCTTTATATTTCTGTGGTCCACACTTAGTCACATGGTTGCTTGTGCAAAGAAAACTGGAAATTTAGCCTTAATTCTGGGAAACCATATTCCCAGCTAAAATTCTATGATTCTTTTACTAATAAAGAATGAAAAATAGATATTAAGAATTAGCTAGCAGGTTTTTTTCCCAGTAGACTGACTTTCACTATTGAATTGAGCTAATTAGATATTCTTTAAGCTTCTTTCTTGAAGCAGAAAGTTG
Organism: Trachypithecus francoisi; assembly: GCF_009764315.1. Lineage (NCBI taxonomy): Eukaryota > Metazoa > Chordata > Mammalia > Primates > Cercopithecidae > Trachypithecus > Trachypithecus francoisi. The sequence continues at coordinate 27,311,415 of NW_022681460.1, forward strand.
TATTACAGCTGGATCACACATATTTTCTACTACACATTTGCACATTATTATAAATCCTAATATTTCCATCTTCTGCTATTTAATATTTTCCATGAAATATGTTAAAGTCTTTTTATGAGAGGGAAGCTTCAAAAGCCATTTGTGATGTATTTTGTAGTCACAATGTAGCCTGGGAAACTTCTGGAAGGTTTTTGTTGATAAATTATAAACAAGCCTAACCTTCTATTTAGGTTCGGACACAGTATTCTGACACTGAAGAGGCTGGAAAATATAATTATACTAAGTGTTAGCTAATACATCAATTTCCTCTACATTTTCACCCTATCCAGGAAAAAAAAAAAAAAAAAAGCAAAGTCAGGTAATTAAATATCATGACTTCCTCCTCCATTCTCCAATAAAAGCCCTACCACAATCTCAGTCCCCAGCTCTGGCACAATGGCTTTTCTTCCTTCCTGGGTTTATGTACTAGTTGGTTACTTTTCTGCTTCTTTAGCAGGGACTTCCAATCTCTCAGATATAGAGCCCCCTCTGTGGAAGGAGAGTCCTGGTCAGCTCAGTGACTACAGGGTGGAGAACAGCATGTACATTATTAATCCGTGGGTATACCTTGAGAGAATGGGGATGTATAAAATCCTGTTGAACCAGACAGCTAGATATTTTGCAAAATTTGCACCAGAAAATGAACAAAATATTTTATGGGGATTGCCTCTGCAGTATGGCTGGCAATATAGGACAGGTAAGAATGACTCTTGTTTTCATTGTAATGATCTATCAGTAGACCTAAGAAGTGTTTGGGAAATTGTACTCTGTGTATAACCTACCATGTTTTTAAAAATTGATTCTTTATCTTGCTCTCTTTTCCCTTATAATCTTTGTTTTTCTACCTATCCTTCTCCCTACTCATAAATCCTTCTTTTGTGGGTTGTGCGTTATTATTAGAAAGTTCAATGAGGTATAAGACATAGTTATCACCTGTTAAAAGACATCACATCTCATCTATTGAGCATTTCACAAATATTTATTGAAATTCTACTAAATGCCACACTCCTTTCTAAGCAATAAGATGAACTGAACAGTCAAGGGGATATACAAAGTGATGTCAAATTAGTTTGAATTTCTTAAAGTTCTAATTATGATAAGAGGTTATAAAGAATCATCACATTGTTCATGAGGATCTTTCTCTGTAAAACGTTTGCTTCTTCTTGGAAATAAAGTACCTTACAGTGTATAGACAGAAGTTACATTTTGGGATAAAATATGCATGAATTGAAAGATACTTTTGTTCTGGTTGATAGAAGCTCATGAGAAAGAGTGGTGCCTGTTTCCCAGTCCACACTGATAACACAGCCAATAAAAAAATATTGTGTGTGAGAAAGAGGTTAAGAAAACAGCAATTTCATTTGGAAGAAAAACAATGATTATTTTCTAATATTTACATAATGCATATTACAGGTGAAACACTTTTGGTGCTTTTTCTCACCTCACATCACAACCTTATAATGTAGTTAATATTATTATCCCCATGTCGTAGATGAGAAAACTAAGGCATTAGAGGTTATTTAGATAAAGTCAAGCTAGTGAATGGTGGAGCAGGGGTTTGTTTTGACTCTCGACCATCTTTTTTTATGTGTATGCATGTTGCTTCATAGTTTCGATTAGGAGGTAGAGGAGGAAATAGAAGAGAGAATCCTTACAAAAGCAAATAATATTTAGGACCTATAATTCAAAAGTAGAAAACTGTGTTATTGTTAAGGAAAAGAAAAGAAATTTATTGGGGTCTAAAAAATAAAAGATAGAAAAGAATGATGGGAATACCAACATACATCATTCAGAAATAAATGCTTTTGTATCTACAAACAAAATCTATGTGGTTAAGCAATAGTTACAGCCAGTTCCAAAATGTGTATAATAAATACAACTGTGCATCCTCTCTCCTCCAGGCAGATTAGCTGATCCAACCCGACAGACAAACTGTGGCTATGAATCTGGAGATCATATGTGCATCTCTGTGGACAGTTGGTGGGCTGGTATGTTCGTTTAAGTGGCAAAATAGATATTAACCTTCCCTGAAAGAAAGCATTCAAACCTAAAATCTTAGGGACCGAGACAGAACTAAAACAATCTTCTTCCTATTTTAAAAAGGAATCTATTTCATCATGTACCTTATGGTCTTTAGGTCACATTAAGAGATTTAACAGCCACAATGTCAATAGTGATTCCTTAGGACATACCCAGCTTTTCTCAGAATGACGAAAATAAGATTCTGCAAAAGCAATGGCCTCTGAGGGGCCAGTTCTGGCAGTTAGGTGGGAGGTCCAACTGATGACAAAGAATCTCCAGAATAAGGAATGCTAAGAAGTGAGACATCAAGACAAATGATGCTTTTTCATTTTGCTCAGACCAGATGTGGTTAATATTGAAACCTATAAACATGCCAGAGATTAATACCTACTGCAATTCATTATACCAATCAGTAATCTCAGGCTTTAATCATATACTTTAATGCTAAAATAACCAGAAGGTATTTTCTAATTCTTTCATTTAATTTTATACTTTAGTAATGAAAACAATTTATACCACAAATCCTTAGAGGTATTTCCCAATAGTTAGAAACATGACCACATTAAATTTCACTTTTTCAGAGCGACACACATCATATGTATCCTTAAGCATTTTCCTCTTACTACCCGTAATTGTTCTTTTAAAAGACCCACAAATAGTAGTGGCCACAGAACTAGAATTCAGAGTTTGTTATTCTTAGATTGGTTTAGTAGTTTGGAGGATTAGCCAGCTACACTGTGGCATAGGACTCCATTCACAAATGCCTGTCTAGGATGAAATATTCTATGTCACTGATTTCTAGTGGAAATCAATATGAGCCTAATATCCAACTAATGAAAATATCTGAGTCTGCTGGAATAGGTTATACATAGGTAAAATTTTTAAAAATGTAAAAATAGTCTTCTTTGATTGTCAGTCCAATTATCCAATGATCTATTGTCAAAACTTATCCAAAATTTTTGCTTTAAAGGCATAAAATAAGATAAAAATGTAGTTATATCATGGTTACAAATTAAATTTACATATATAAAATAGAAAACATTCATTTACCAAAGCTATAATCATGTTAAAATATTTTAGAGAAAACTACAAATACAATTCACAATAAAACTGTTAACAAGAGGTTTTGTACCATTCTGAGGAAAAGTTGATAACTTTCTTCCATTTCTACTTAATACTTTGAAAAGTGACTATTATGAAATCCATTAAAATTACTTTTTGTTTTAAAATATCATAGTCAACTACTTTACCCAACATGTTATATATTTATGATTATGGGGTTATTAACAGAAACACAATCAAAGTTATGTATTTGACCCTTAGGGGGATTTTTGCTCAATATTTTTTTCCTAGTGTTTAGCTTTTATCATGTTTCTGGGTTTGTGAATTTTTTTAATGACTTATACCTTCCTTAAAAATATTATCTTTGAAATTTGTTAGTGCTTGTGGTAATAATAAATCTTTTGTTCTTACAGATTTGAATTATTTTCTGTCTTCATTACCCTTTCTTGCTGCGGTTGATTCTGGTATAATGGGGATATCATCAGACCAAGTCAGACTTTTGCCCCCACCCAAGAATGAGAGGAAGTTTTGTTATGATGTTTCTAGTTGTCGTTCATCTTTCCTTGAGACAATGAACAAGTGGAACACCTTTTACCAGGTTCCTTCTTTATAATCTTAGGAGATAGGAAGAGGATTTATTTTGTCCGATCATTTCATCTAGGATTTTTTTGTGCATTGCATAATATTTTCCTTAGTATGCAAATGTAAATTGCTATGCATGTATATTAATAATATATTGTATGGTAAAGTGTTATGAATAATTAACACCTACTGCCTCAATACAGCATTAACATAAATCTATCCATTCTTCTTGCCTCAAATACATTATAAAAAATGGTGAGCATACAGGATATTTGGCTGAATGGTGAAGAGGGTATTCTGATTAATTGAATCTTCATGTCCACTAGGATATTAGAAGAAATTTGACTAAAATCAATGAAGAAAAGATATATTTACTAGTACTTTAGTAGATTATTGCATTAGTTCAGATCTAATGAAACATTTTAATAAGATATTTTTGTTACTCATGATTTTATGGTAATTTTAGCAGGGTTAATAGGAAAAAATAAAGACCTTATGATCGTATAAAATATAAAGTCTGAAAATACTTGAAGTTCAATACTTATAGATGCATATGCTATTATTAAAACTAATGAATATTTTTGTGTCCTTTAACGAGTGTTAGACATTAAGGCCATATACATATTTTTACTTAGAAATAAAATTCTTCTTTTATGTAGAATATTGCTAAATTATATATCTGAACATGACTAAATTTCAGGGAGAAGTATTGTATAGTTGCTTAAATATTAATACATTTGACTTCTTTACCTTAGTATTTGCAGTCACCTTTTAGTAAGTTTGATGATCTGTTGAAGTACTTATGGGCTGCGCATACTTCAACCTTGGCAGATACTATCAAAAGTTTTGAAGACAGGTAAGAATGTCTCTTTAAAGTATCTTTATTTAATATGCTAAGTAATTCTGGGCATTATTTATATATTTTTCTTCTTCTAGAGTATTTTTCAATCTTTATATTAAATAATAAGCCTAACCATTGGAGATTATAATGAGGATGTGTAAATATTTTAACTTGATCAGGCTTAAAAAGGTGTTTTATGAAGAAAGGGAAAATTTTGAGAAAAAAAGCCTTGCATGAAGGAACAAACAAACAAGCAACAGGCAACACATTTTCCTAATTGTAGAAGACAAAATAAAATATAAATATGTAGATGACCTTTATTATTTAATCATAGACATTGTTACAAGAAAAACTGTAGATAGATAAATGTGGCAGAATTCACTTAAGCAATGAATGATTCATTAATCAGCATCATCCTGAACCAGTAGACGTTCAGAGAGCTTCTTCACCCAGTGATGTGGGCAGGCAGTATTTATAGACAGAAAAAGAAAGTGACATATAGAAACACTTTGATTGGTTACAGCTCAGCATTTGCCTTATTTGGACATAGTGTGATGAGAAATTTGCCTTATATAGGCATGGTTTGATCAGTTGGCAACCTGTGATTGGCTGAAGCTCAGCTGCCATGATTTGATGAGACTCATATTTGTTACAAGAAAATACTCTTAAGTTCGGTTGCAGTTTGTTTACAAACTACATTAAGTTGCAATTTGCTACATATGGTGGCAATTTTAGACCAAACTTAATTTAACAATTCCCCACCTTTTGGTCTGCCTCTCAATTTTGAGAGGTTGACCAAAACCTTGGACATTGACACTACTCTCTGTCACTTTCATCATTGATTGATTTGGTATCAGTATGGAATTCACAGTTCACACATGAGGACAGTTGACTGGTTTTTTATGTTCTCTTTATGTTTTCATTATTCTAATTTTAGTTAGACCATTTGACAGAATGAATAGCTGCATAACAGGATTTAAGACTCTAGGGATGTTAAGGTGTGCCAGGGAGACTATTATGATGGCTATCAGGAGGCTGATACTAAGAGACTGAAGGAGCCTCCATCCATCAATTGAACCAACATAAATCAAATATATAAATAATTAAGCCAGAATAAAATTCTACTTGTTTTAACCAATTAGCTTGTTTGCTGATTTCTTACAAGTGAGCTTCTACCCTACCTGATGAATTTACTTAAGTACAGCAGGGATTGTTAGCTAGTGCACATATTCCTCCCTAAAGGTAGTCCAAAGCAATCTGGTTACCTAATATGCCTTTAGTAAGAAAACCTAAAGAAGTTTGCTGGACAATTATAGCCTTTGCAGTAGAATCAGCTATAGTAACTAATGCATGAGACATATTTCTAAGCATAACCTCCTTTACATTTATACAAAGCCAGGGAAGGAATTTTCTACCCAACAATACCCATTAAGAAGAATTCGGCCAGGCGCAGTGGCTCAAGCCTGTAATCCCAGCACTTTGGGAGGCCGAGGCGGGCGGATCACAAGGTCAGGAGATCGAGACCATCCTGGCTAACACGGTGAAACCCCGTCTCTACTAAAAAATACAAAAAACTAGCCAGGCGAGGTGGCGGGCGCCTGTAGTCCCAGCTACTCGGGAGGCTGAGGCAGGAGAATGGCATGAACCTGGGAGGCGGAGCTTGCAGTGAGCTGAGATCTGGCCAGTGCACTCCAGCTTGGGTGACAGAGCTCCGTCTCAAAAGGAAAAAAAAAAAAAAAAAAAAGAAGAATTCATACCTGCTGGTAAACTCCTCTTTATTCCATAGTTCAAATTAAGAGTTGCAGACCAATATCAAGTTTCCAATCAGTTATGGAGTGACAGGAGTACCCTTGGAATCTCTTAATTGCCAATGGCTCCTTATTTTGCAATTATTGAGACATGGATTTGCCCACATATGTGGTTGGTTGTTAAATCCTCCACAAATAAAAACATATTCCGGAAGAACCCTACAGATAGTCTCCTGTTTGAGATGCCTTGTGCCTTATGAGTCAGCATTGTGAGTCAGCATTAGTAATATTTGTCTAAGGCCTCATTTTTTAATCAATGTATGGTTAGAAGATACTAACAACTAAAGGATTAGGGTGATAAATTTGCCTACAAACGTCAAATTGTCTTCCTTTTGTTTTTCAAATTCAATTCTGGCTTAATTTAACTACCAAACTCTCATTATAGGTTTTGCCTACTGTTAGATTTAAACAGGCAGTCTGAATATTTCTGTCTAAAAGTCTAGCTGTTTAGAAAGAACTAGATATTGCACATGGAATATCAGTGAAATTTCTTACAGGATGAATCAGAGTATCTCTAAGATCATGTCAGGATTTAGGTTTAACATGACATATGCAATACTCAGTTTAAATTCCATGCAGAAGTAATTGATTATGAAATCTTCATTATCACATCATATTGCCATGTATAAACAGAAAAGAAACATGGGCCAAAAAGGAAAGGGAGAAAAGACTTCATGTTGACAGAGGAGGAAAGATTTTATTCATGATTTTGGGAAAGCTGTATACATCAAGGATGCCATCTTCTTCTGGGGGGAAAAAAAACATCCCTAGTAAGCTTTACCTGGAGGTCTCCAGTGGGTGTACAGTCCCAAGGGTCTGGAAGGGCTCTCTCAAATTGAGAAATGTGGATCCAAGACTCAAATCCCTGAAGCTGTGCTGCAAAAAAGAGCTTGGTGTGGTCCTTTCTGATGGAGTTCAAGGACAGTCTTTCTTTGGTGTTGTTTCCAAAAGAACTGATCTCTAGGTTCTAGATCATGAATGATCTGGTTGTTATCAGTTGGTGGGCCACAAAGGGCTTCTTTCATCTGGTGAAAATATGCTTTGGCAAAATGCATTGAAGCCTCACAATTTTGAGTCATATCAGAGTTTAGAAAAACATGAGATACATGAGGTTTTATTATTAGAGACACAGGCCTTCCAATAACTATTTCACAGAGTCAATCTGTTTTTTCCTACAGGAGTGGATTTGATTGCTATCAATCAGTAGGACCTTTGACCAATGCAATCCAACAAATTCCGTTAGCTTTGTCTAATACCACTGTGTTTCTAATACCTTTTTAAACTGTTTTACAACTTTTCTGGTAAAATGAGTACCTATATTGCTAGAGATGTTTTCAGCAATGCCCTATAAAAACACTTTCTAATAACCTTCTCACTATTGTTATAGCATTAGCCTTCCTGCATAGAAACACACCTATAAAACCAGAAAATATGCACTGAAGGTGACAATTGAATTAAATATATTTGTCTGTGTTCAAATGATCCAACATGTGCCAAAAATGTATCACTTGAGGTTTTTATTATATTACCAGCATTATCAGTTTAACAAACCAAATGTTGGCGATAAGAATAGTCACTCCACCAATATTTTCCTCATTTCAGAATAGTCACTCCACCAATATGTTCCTCATAATTTGGATTATTTTATCTCTCCCTTGATGAGTATAGAGCTTTTAATAATGGAAGCTTTTAGGACCCAGGAAGGACTAGGAGGCCATCTGTGCATTCCATGAGTCCATATTTAACATTGAATTTATATATATTTTCAGTATATTTATTATATATTATATATTATAAATTAAAAATTTAATATTTTAAAAATATTTTTTTAAATGTCAGTTTTGACTGGCACACCCAGCACTTTGGGAGCCCAATGTGGGCGGATCATGAGGTCAGGAGTTCCAGACTAGCCTGGCCAATATGGGAAACCCCATCTCTACTAAAAATACAGAAATTAGTCAGGCATGGTGCCGCATGCTTGTAGTACCAGCTACTGGGGAGGCTGAGGCAGAAGAATTGCTTGAACCCGGGGCGGAGGTTGCAGTGAGCTGAGATTGCGCCACTGCACTCCAGAGACTGGGGACTGGGTGACAGAGTGAGATTCCATCTCAAAAAAAAAAAAAAGTCAGTTTTGTATTTCCAAATCAGGTCAGTAGCTTGCTTACTAAATAGGTTATCAAAGGTAATTTGGCTTGAGTCAATCTCATGATATTTGTTCAAATTCCTTATCTAAACAACTTCACTTCTGGCTGACATAGCATGAAAATCTGCCAAAGCATTTTCATAGCAATCAATTAATTCTTGTTCGACTTGATATTGGGTTAGAAGTTTTATGAATCAATCAGTCTCTTCGTAACAGTTCTGGGAATTCTCATTCGGTCCAATGGGATGATCCGATTTCTAGGAATTTCATAAAATTTCTGGAACATATATTAATAACACATCCATACAAATACAACTTAAAGAAGGTTTAACATTACTTATTATTTGATAATGCTTTCCATATTATTTATCAAATAGGCCCAATTACTTTAATATCTCTCTTTTTATAAGGAGGGATATCCTTTTGAGATGTTCCAAAGGCCCACCTGCAAAGTCCCAAAGTTAATTTGAAGTCAATAAAAATACTTGATTTAGAATTTCGGAAGCTTGCCAAAAATATCAAAGGTTTAAAATACTTGATAAAATAGGATCACAGACCACTTTTAAATATTAATAGTCATCCATTTTAACCAGAGTGATAATTTAAAGATTTTAAAGGCAAACACAGAAAAATTACAGTTATAGAAAAACCTTCGATCTTTTATAGAGAGGACTCAGTTGTTTAAATGATCAAAAAACCTAATGAAGACAACATGAAGCACAGGAAATTATCTTAGTAAAATGCAGAATCTTTGTTTTCTAGGACAATTACTTCAAGGGTAAAGAAAAACTTTTCACAATGTCCTACTAAGAACAGACCAATACTCCAAGAAAACCTTGGCTTAACGCAAGGAAATAAATTCTAATTTTGCATCAGTGTACCTTTGATATTAATGCTCAATTTTTAGAAAACCATATAAATAATTCTCTTCTAATTTTAGCCAACTTGATCAACACAAGTTTTTTCACAAGATTTATCTTTCACAAACCTTTTATAACTTTCTTATACATTCAATCTTTGTCCTATACTTCTTCTCTTCTCATTTTGGAACAACAGGTCATTCTATACCAGGATAAAATTTGCTCTTCTGTTTCTTGAACAAAACAAAACATCCTCATATATTATAGTTTTTCTTACCAAAAGCACATTTTACCTGTCTACTTGCATATAGCTTTGTTTTCCTTATTTCTAACTATTTCAATTATATATAATTAAGAAGCTTGACTCCTATTAACCTTAATTTCCAGTGAACACTAGGAAACAAGCAATTGTGAACTGTTGTACCAGTAATCTGTAGACTAATAAATCTATGAATTATACTTTCCAGAAGCATGTGTTTTCTCCTGGTGAATTTGTCAGTGTGGCACAAAATACGCTTATTAACCATCCCAAATACCTTTGGTTCCTCTGCAATAAAAAACTGTAGAAGAGGCAAAATATTATCTCTATTGAAGACTAAGCTTTGATTTTTTAAAATCTTGCCCAAATTCCTACCTAAGGGGTCTGGGGAGTCATTCCCTACGAACCATGAATTGTCATCAGATGGGTTCTATTTAACCCTATGTATCATGACTTACTTTCCAACATGACTACGGCATATGTGACAAAGAAGAAAAACAAAATATTTTACCCCAAAATATGTTTCTTTGCCGTATTTTGAAATGGCTTGCAAAGCTGTCCTTCGTGGGGGAAATTTGCATTTGTAAAGAGTCTCTGTTAACATAGCTAGATCTTTTTCTTCCAGGCCCTCCCAGTCCTGAAGAGATTAACTGAGAGTCTAGCACTTTTTAAAGGTCTGAATAGGAAATATTTGTCATCTATTTTCTCTAAAGCAGCCACCATGAGACATCAAAAGTACCGTAGTCACCACATTCTTTTATTTTAACTTGAACATTTTCATTAATCCCAAGTCTTTAGGCAAACTCAAACAATTGTCGAACCAGAAAATGTTTAAATTTTCCTATAGCCTGGATCCATCCCCACCCCCCTATTTCAAATCGTCCCGCCTTTCTGGACCAAACAAACGTATTTCTCAAATGTATTTTATTGATGTCTCATGCTTCTCTAAAACATATAAACAAAGCTGCACCCCAGCCACCTTGGGCACATGTTTTTGGGACTTCCTGAGGGCTATGTCATGGGCCACGGTCACTCTTATTTGTCTCAGAATAAATCCCTTCAAATATTTGTTTGACTCTTTTTGCTGGCACTATTTTTCAGTTTTTTTCTTTTTGGGCCTGAGAATTAAATTGTTGTTTGTATATACTTCCCTCAGCCTCAACTTTCCATTCTCAATGATAAGGCTGTTAAGAAAAAAATGTTGGTATAGGAAGGACATCTTTCACATGGGAATTTTATCTTGCTTATGTCCATTTAACTTAACTGTTTTTAACAATTATGTTTGAATGGCTCATAAAAATCAAACGTTAATCAGCTAGTGATTAGCTTATTTTTTTGTCTGACAAATTTTGTAATATAGAGATGAATAAGAGAATATAGAGAAAAATAGAGAAAAAATATAGAATATAGAGAATATAGAGAAAAAAAGCTTATTTTTTTCTACCAGGTTTACTGTAGTAATGTAAATGTGCAAAGCATTTGGGTTAGTTCTTGTTTTTCCAAAATAATACTTAAATTATATAGGCACTTATTTTCCTTGAGTCAAATACAGCTCTTTCATAATTTAAGTTTGGCACTATCATAAGGAAATAGAAAAATATCCCATATATATCATGCATACAGACATATATAAACATATAGACCAAAACAGATCTTATTGAGATGGGAGAGCTCCCTGGACCCCTTTGCAGGACTCGTAACAGGGGTGTGACTTGCTTACTTGGCCATCATGTTCAAATGCCCTGTGGGATGGGGTACATGCAGGTGAGTGGGTGCCAGGGCTGGAGGCTGGGGCAAGTGCTTTTGGGCTCTGGCCTAATGGCATCATCTAGGGGTGTGTTACAATTAATGCTCTTTCAGCAGTTACTGCCCACGGATGATTAAGTGTTAACCAGCTCAGTGAAAAGTCAGGGTGACAGACTTTTACATCCTGCCCTCTTGGTACCTGGGAGCTGTTGTAACTATGAAGACAAGCACCTGTTCGCATTTTGTAAGGAGTTTCCTCACTGTGGCCACTGTAATTCTAACTAACCTTTGGTAAGATTCACCCATTTCTCTAGAAAAGCATAACTTCTGGGTCCATAGTTCTTTTTATTTTATTTTTTATTTTTTTTAACATTAAATTGGCTGAAGTTCCAGATGGAGGAGTTCCAGAATCTTTGTATCCTGATGAACTCATGATTTCCTATCTTTTGGTAATGAGACCTACCTACTGAATGCAGTCCAGTTTCTGTCTGACCCAGTCAGACACCTGAGGCCTCCCTATAGGACCCACTCCTGTTTCTGTCAGGACTTTTAAATATGGTCCAGATCAAAAAAATGCTCAAATGAATTCAAAGAGCTTAAAACACAAGTTCATGGAGCTTGAATCTAAGAAAGAACTCACCCATAACCCCAGTTGCTGTAAGAGTGTAAGTTTGGCACTATCATAAGGAAATAGAAAAATATCACATATATATCATACATACAGACATACATAAACATATAGACCAAAACAGATCTTATTGAGATGGGATAGCTCCCTGGACCACTTTGCAGGACTTGTAGCAGGGGTGTGGCCTCCTTACTTTGCCACCATGTTCAACTGCCCTGTGGGACGGGGAGCATGCAGGTGAGTGGGTGCAGGGGTTCAATGAGCATAATGAGCCCTGGAAAGGACCTTTGCTTGGTCACTTGGTGCTTCTGTGGGTTGCTGGAGGTCTATTTTGTGTTGGTATCTCCATTCATGTTAGTGGCTTTCCTCAGGTATCTGGTAATACTTGACTGTCTACTCAAATTTAAAAAGAAATACTTAGGGGCCGGGCGCGGTGGCTCAGGCCTGTAATCCCAGCGCTTTGGGAGGCCGAGGCGGGCGGATCACGAGGTCGGGAGATCGGGACCATCCCATCCCGGCTCACACAGTGAAACCCCGTCTCTACTAAAAATACAAAAAACTGGCCACGAGTGATGGAGGGCGCCTGTAGTCCCAGCTACTTGGGAGACTGAGGCAGGAGAATGGCGTAAACCCGGGAGGCGGAGCTTGCAGTGAGCCGAGATCGCGCCACTGCACTCCAGCCTGGGAGACAGAGCGAGACTCTGTCTCAAAAAAAAAAAAAAAAAAAGAATCACTTCGAAGACCTGACTGTGTGAGTGGTGAGTGGAAGTTTTCAACTAAGAACATACCTCTCAAGTAATCTTGCTGGGTTGTTTAGGTAACCTTTTAAATATTGACACTGTTGTAGAAAAAAAATGGGTTCTTGTCACACAACCAGGAAAAGTCAGGCACAGAGGCTTTGAAGGGTGAGGGGAATGGAATTTATGGGGCAAAAAGGAAAAAGGAAAAATTACTCTCAGCAAACCAAGAGAGAGTCCTGCTAGCTAGCAGGTTTCCTACCTCACAGTTTGGATACCAGGCCACCACTCCAGGTGAAAAGAGTAGGCTCTTCCCCTTACACAAATTCCCTGTGGCTCCACCCCATGCCGCCAGTGAGTATGTGGGCATGCTCAGACAAGGCCCTGGGCAGGTTCCCTCATCTGCACAAAAGCATCTGATGTAAACACTTGTGGGGCAGGTTGGAGATTCTCTGGGGTCCCCTTTTTATCTACCTAGGCATTTGGCTGTCTCAACACTATGGTTCCAATAAGTTCAAGTCTTTTCTCTTGAGCTCACCCAGTTTCCAGAGAGACACTTTCACCTGCTTCAGAAGTCAAGGACTGGTTGTTAGTATTATTGAAAGTCAAGAGAGAATGAAGAAGCGAGGGGAGGGCGTCTTTGCATTCAGTATGTGATTTCCACTTATATCCCCTGTATCCAAGGTGGTGTTCCTACCTTCGACCATGATTAGTTCACACAGTGCAAGGACCCTCTGTTCTACTCTTTCCAGGGCGAGCAGTGGTAGTTACCTATTATTTGAAATCTGGAAGGAAATCTTTGTATATGATTGCTTCTTTAAAGTCTTTTAATCTCCCTGATTTTAGCAATCTCCTTTCACCCAGAGGGTATTACTCAGACTTAAATCGAGGAGAATTCTACAAATTATATCGGCATTATTTTTCTGTTTTCCTCTCTGGTTGCTTAAAATTTAGTTTTCTTGATTCTATTAAATCTTTTCAACTAGTTCTTTTCAATTTCCAGCTTCCAACAAATCTTGTTCCTCATGTGTTCTGATTTTATTTCTTCTGCCATTTTAATGGAGATTTGGTAGGTTGCAAAAGTACAAGTATTTGTTAAAAACAGCATTTTTACTAAAAAACTCCTTTACCTAAAAATTCCCTTCTATTGTCTCTTTAATTGGGATCAGTTCAGAATATAATAAAATTTTGTGTTATGGATAAATTTATATATAGGTGCACTATTAATAAAGCAAAAAATACATATTTTCTATTAATTCACCTCACTGAAAGTTTAATAATAGTTCCTCAGGCAATTTGAATAGTTTCAAAGCCTTATATTGGTGAAAGGTAAATCTTTTAATATGATTATTATGGAAGATTTCAAATGCCCACTTATGTGCTCTGATTTGTTAATCTACCTATTTACGAGGTCTGGTTTATCAAGGTCTATGAATTCATATTACAAGATTCAAGGCTAATGATTGTTCCTTGAAATGAAGTAATAGTGTACAAATTAAGACGCCTTGCTTTGAAGTTACACAGACCTGAGTTTTAAATCCTGGCTCTTTTGACCTAGGAATTCAAACTGGGAGAAACTCAATTTTCTTATTTTTAAAATAGCAATAACAATAATACATGCCACATAGCACAATTTTGAGGATTAATTAAGAAATCCATAAGTTACGCTTAATGTACTACTGGCATATGAGAAATATTCAATATAAAGTAACTATTATCACCATGACAAAAAGCAGTAGTAAAGAACATGGGTTTTAAAGGCAGATAGATTGACAGGGTTTAAAACAGGGCCCTGCAATTTACTACGTGTGTGGCCCTGAGTTAAGTTAGCTTTGTTTGAAAGAAAGCAGCCCAATCAACAACCACTAAACTTCAGTGTTGTACAACTGTGTTTATTGCTCAGATGTCTGGGATTTAAATAAGCAGCTCTGCTGGTCTTTCCCGGGTTCACTCTCATGTTGGCTGATTTTGATTGGCTACAGCAGGGATGACTGGGGAAGCTCAGCTCTGTTCCCTGACTCCTTCTACATCAGACAAGCCTGGTTGTTTTCCATAGTGATGGCAGAATTGCAAGAAAGAATAATCAAATTGTGAAAATGCATTTCAAGTTTATGCTATGTCAAACTAGTTACTATTATATTTTTTTGTCAAGTTACATGACTGAGTCAGGAGTGGGAATTTCTGCCTGTCACCTAATGTAGGAAGAACCAGTACTGAAAGTTACATAGCAGAAGACAGAATTGTAGGGATTGGTAAAGAACTGGGGCTATGGTTGCAATCTATTACATGCTGTGAAATAACTCTAAAAGCTCATCAGTTACTTTCTTTAGGTAAATATATATTAAGGAGTATTTACTTGAGACAATACTGAATATTTTGTAGCTTGCATATACTCAAATAAAACTCTGTGGCTCTGTATCCTCAGATTGGCTGACTTATGTATACCTGTGCTTCTACTTTATGTGAACGATTTCAAGCGTACTTTCATTCTTTCTTTAGGGACTACATTCTATCTGATCATTAAGTGAACTGATCAACAAATCATTCAACTGATGCATTTGAAGAGTTTATTATTGAATTTCTTCACTGCTCTTGTGATTTCTGTGTATTGAACTGGTGCCCTCATCTCTTCTCTCCCAGTGATTCTGACTTACTTCCAATTTGTTTAGTACATTGTTAGTAGAGCTCTGTGGCCCTCAAAATCTTTATGACTTCACATTTCCTTTCATCTTTGCTTGGTGGGTGACTGTAATGTATCAAGGGGAATTGAATCCAGACCAAACGCTTCTGTCATCAACAATCCAACCCTGCCCACCCTACCACTTCCAAGTATAGAGCAGGGAGGATCCCACAAGCATGGGAGTCAAACAGACAATGGGTATTATCTGGGTTATGTTATAGTTTCTTTAATCTCAATAAGCATAATGCAAGCACCTTCTGTTTAATGGATCCTTTCTATATTGCTGTCAAAATAAAATCAGATAATCTAATTTCTAGACATTATAATAGAAATAACTAGAGAAAAAATCTTCAAATATGTGGATGATATGATGTTATGGGAATATAGAAGAGAAGAAAGTGGTAGATTCCACCTCAGGTGGGCTGGAAAGCTTTGTGAAGAACATAATATCTATGATGAGACTTGAAACAGAATGTACCTGGTAAACCACATGGTGAGTATACAACGTCTCAGGGAAACCAAGTCTATTTGCAAAACTACAAGTTGTTCAGCATGCTTAGACAGCTGTAGAAACAGATGTGACTTATTATAGTTTTAAAACTATTGAATATACCTTTAATCTTTCCATTGTAATTATTTGTCCCCATTTCTTAGGAGAAACTAAACTTTCTCACCTATTATGGGGAAAAATACAGAGGCTTTTGTAATAATTACAGAGTCTTTTCTAACAATTACAGAGGCTTTTTTTCTACCGGAGGCTTCCTGTGGTAGAAAATGTCAATTATTTGGAAATTAGATAGTAAAAATCAGACATCTTTTTTTCTAGAAAGCTCAATGTTTCTAGGATCCCATGGCTTCAAGAAATCAACAGTTTCACAAAGGGTATTTGAGTCTAGCAAAATTTTTGCTTTAGACCTTTGATATTTATCTCTACATTGGCAAAGAGTATAATTTAAAAATGCCTTACTTTTGGTTATTAGGTGGTATTCAAGTATAATGTGCTGAATTAAAGAAGATAAAATGCAATGTAAAATGTAAACAATTAATGAGATGATTCTTTCTAGATTTAGAAGTTTAGTGAGCCATCTTCACACCTCCTGAGAGATGGAATAAAGTCATCACATTATCAATCCTATTTTCTAAATTATAAAATTATGAATTTAGTTTGTTGGCAGGAACCAATTTTTTCTGAAGGCAATGAGGTTGAAATTCTGAGGTGACTAATTATAATTAAGTACTTTTCCATTTGTCTTTTAGATATGATTATTATTCTCAAACAGAAGCACATTTTGAGAGAAGTTGGGTACTGGCTGTGGATCATTTAGCTGCAGTCCTCTTTCCTACAACCTTGATTAGAATATCTGAGTTCCAGAAGGGGCTGCCACCGCGAATTCTTCTTAATACTGATGTAGCCCCTTTCATCAGTGACTTTACTGCTTTTCAGAATGTAGTCCTGTTTCTTCTAAATGTGCTTGGCAATGTGGATAAATCTACAGGTAAGAACCTTAAAAGAATACTTTTAAAAATCAATATTATGTTGAAACAGTAGAGGAGGAAATAATAATTAAATCAGTGATATAAACATTACAGCACTCCAAAAATAAAGTTATGATTTCCTGTGGGTATCCATTCTATTCCTTTAGCAATAATCACTCTTGATATATAGAACCATTTAATGAGCACACATTTTAATCCTCTTACATATGGCCTGTCCTTTCATCTGGAGACCATGTTGAAACTTGAAGTTGGCAAATCAACTTAAACATTTTTTTTTGTTGTTCTACATACTGATATATATTCCTTATTTTGATCATCAGATCTTTTTTAAAAAAAAAAAAACAACAACAAAAACACTTTCTACTTTGCTCTTAAAGAAAGTTAAGACATTTCAAGAGAAAATCTGCCATGATTAATGAAATTACTAGCAATTTGGCTTACCTGAGTTCCCTTGATCCAATACTATTAGTCATGGAAGAAGGATTTTATTCCAGCCCTTCAAATGCTGGATCTTCTAGTGAGTAAAAAAAAACCCAGAGGATTCTTTATCTACCAGTTTGAAAGTGACTATATCATTCCCATTTGCTATACATGCACTGAAGCATTGAGCCAAACTTAAAACATAATTATATTATTAATGTTTTTCAAAGCAAAAACATCGAGTCTGAAAGATAAAAATGGAGGAAATTAAACATGAATAAATTAAACCTATGTTGTAAAAAAAACCTCTGCATCAGTTAGAGTAACAAAAACATCCAAACACTTTATAGACTTCATACAATTGAAGTTTTCCTTTTGGTTCTAGTGTGGCATTCTCTGTCAGTAGGAAGCTTCCCTTCACACAGTGAGTGAGTAGCAGAGCAAGTCCCCTTCACTCTGTGAAAGTTTTTCTTGGAGTTTTTTCCCAAAAATGAGTTGATCCAATTTATTCTGTTTAATAGATGTTTAGTGTTATTATTAGTTATTACCAATAATATAACAATGACATTTTATATATATTTTTTCTTGCATAATGTATTATTTTACCACCAAATTCATAGAAAGAACATGAAATAAAGTTGGTAAGTCAGATATTGCCAAATGGTATTGCCAATAATGTGATGAATAACATGCCATGTTTACTTTTCTTTCTATAATTTATGATTTTACCCCTAAATTAGTAGAAAGGAAATGAAATAAAATTATGAGCCATATATTGCCAAAAGGTACTTTAAAAAATTTGCAAAAGTTTACATGTAATAATTTTGTATCTTTTACAGGTTATCTTTGTACAGAAAAATCTAATGTATCTAGAGGTCATTCGGAATCTAGCTCTAGAATTTACGGAAATAACTCCTGAAACATTTAACTTGAAACTTCAGGAAATGATTAATGAATTAAAAATGAAAAACTCTAACTTGACAATCAGTAATTTCAAAAAATTAATGTAATCGTGACCATGTAGTTTTATTATTTCTGATGTTTTTGATTTATGCTTATTTGTTAAGATCTTGTACACATATTAAAAACTTAAATGCATTCAAATTAAAATAGTGATAATTTTGCTCATGATTTTAAAATTCATTAATAATGAACATGTTTAAGATAAAAGTATACTGTATTATGCTACCAAAAAAACTGAGAAATTAACAAACATACTAAACTTATGTAGCTCTTTTGTTGTTATCCTATCATCAAATTTCATGACATTTAGACTAATATATATTGCTGATTTATAAACAAAATACAGATCATTTTGAAATAAAATACTGACAGGCAGTTTAAATTTTTTAAGTTCATAAAATTGAACTGGAAAATAGAATACACTAACTCATGTGTCAGTTTTCTCTGTTTTTGCTGATCACAAGTTTACAGCAATTATACAATAGAGTTCCCCTCCTTTCACCCACACTTGACAATGAATTCATTATATATAAAATGTATAATTAATGAGTGAGAATACACTGGCCAGGAGGTGGTGATTTCTAGAGCTGACATGAAGCTTTCATAGGAAAGTTTTCCCAGGGTCTCATTCACAGACTAAATCTGCCCACTAACTGTTGGAAAATGAAATTGGACAAATTGGTTTGAATATATGGGTACTGGATTAGGAAAGATGTAGTTTAAATCTCAGCAATGGTTGGGCATGGTGGCTCATGCCTGTAATCCCAGCACTTTGGGAGGCTGAGGTGGGCAGATCACTTGAGGTCAGGAATTTGAGACCAGCCTGGCCAACATGGTGAAACTCCATCTCTACTACAAATACAAAAATTAGCTGGGCGTGGTGGTGTGTGCCTATAATCCCGGCTACTTGGGAGGTTGGGGGAGAAGAATCGCTTGAGCCCTGGAGGTAGCAGTTGCAGTGATGCCGAGATCGCACCACTGCACTTCAACCTGGACAACAGAGTGACTCTGTCTCAAAAACAAACAAACAAACAAACAAAAAACTCAACTCTAGTTTGCCAGTTGAGTTGAGCTTGGGCCATTTTTCTAGCACTGTTTGTGCTTCAGTTTACTTATTGTTAGAATTAAGATTATAAAACCTACATTGCTAGATTATTTTGGGGAGTCACTAAAAGAATAAATATAAGGGTGGCTAGTGTTGTAGAAAACACTGGGTTCCTGTCACATGACCAGGAAAGATTAAGCTTGTAGACACTTTGAAGGGAGAGGGGGAATGGAATTTACTGGGTGAAAAGGAAAAAACTCAGCAAAACAGAGGTGTTCCTGTTAACAGGTCCCCATGTCACAGATTGAATCCCAGGTTACCACACAGAAACAGGAGAGGTCAGGCTCCTATCCCCTGCAAACAGCACTAACTTCCCAAGGCTCCACCCCATCGCCCTAGACCACAGGCCGATGGGAGATTCTCCAGGACCAGCAGTCTGGTTTTTCAGCCTTTGAGCTGTTTTAGGCTTGAGAGTGGGGCTTCACCGGGGAAACCCTTGGTTGCCTCCTGTCTCTATCATTCCCCTGCTAAAGAAGTACATCTAACTGTCCTTAGAATAACGATAAGGATAAGAATAAAGATAAGGATAAGGTTAATGATAAAGACAGATCTTCACCGCTTCCTGCTGATAGAGGGCGCTATTTTGGAGAAATGGCAGTCAGAGCTCCCTCAGAGGCCTATCTAAGGGTTCCTGGAAAAAGGAACCATAGACAAAGGCTTTGGTTGCATGATTGTTTTGGGTTTGATCGTCTGAAGGTGAGAAGAGACAAACTGGGTTATTAGAAAACATACATAGAAATGGAATAAGGGAGGGGTAAGGATACCTCAAAAATCCTGAGGCCTTTTACCAGTTTGTGCAAGGAGAGGGGATGTCAAAAAGCCAGACCGGTAATAAAACTTTTACCCTTTTGTCAGCATGTTAGGCTTCTGTGTTCCCTTCCCCGGAGCCCAATTCTAAGCCAACCAGTTTAAGGTTTGAGAAGTTAACTCTTCCGATTCTGGAGGATGCATCTGAGGGGAGTGTCCTGTAGTTTGGAGACACAATTACCTATCAGTGAAAGGGGTAGATGAAAATAAAGGAAAGAAGAAGGAATTTTTTCAGAGGAGTCCCAAGGGTTCAGAATGCATTCAAAAGGGGTACAGACTAAAGTTGAATGGCTACTCTCTAGAAAGAGGGGAGCAGGTGTCCCTGGTTCCTTTCTCTTCCTAGCAAATACCCAGCGCATATGAGAGAGGGAAAATGAGGTGTTCCTCTTTCTCTCCTCTGTCCTTGTATTCCCGAGTCTTGGTGACCACAGCAGGGTGCCACCCAGGGGTGTTAAAGTGACTTTCAACCATGTCAACAGGGTGGCCTAGGGGATGGGGATATCTGCTCTTACCCCTGTATGCCCTATCACCCCTGCTGTCAGTAGCCTTGAATTCCCTAGACCTCATTTATGCCATGGATATTAGTGTGATCTTTATCCATGGAATGAGAAGCTAGGCTTAATTGGCAGGAATCAGTCATGCTCACCTGTATTGTGCCTTTTAACTTCTGTTATCATCTGCTTCCAGATCCCTTAGATCCAGTTTTCTATTCTAGGGCTTTGATTCAAAGCTTGGAATTGAGTTTGGGACAGAAATGTGTCTCGTGGGAGTTGCAAGGACTCCTTATCATAAGCCAAATGCTGAAGTGAAGCTGTGGAATTGAGTTTTCCTCCAACAAGGGAGAGAAAAGGACATCTTGTGACATGCCCAGATAACTGGTGGCTATAGTTATGCTTGCTAAGATTTCAGTGCATTGTGCTTGACTTTGGTTAGCTCCCTTTGTCTTACATTCCCAAAAAGGAAACCTCTGAGTTATGGGCACCCTATTCATTCCCATCAACCGGCAGGATTTGCAGGATAATTGCTCATAACTAGAATATTGATCCAGATTTTTACAGTACCCATTCCCTTTTATTTCTCCTGAGCTGCAGCTGGAGATCACTGGTTGGTTCACAAGACCAAGCAGGGTTATTCTAAAATGTAGGCAGAAACTTAAAAAAAGAATGAGCTAATGAGTTTAGAATTTAATGACAAATATATGATAAATTTCAAAACATAATTTCTCTCTCTCCAGTCATCATTTTTGTTAAAAAAAAATCACTAAAGGACTGAGTTGTTTGCAAAACAGTCTTTAATTTTGTACTTGGCCTGACTATTTGCATAAAGTGCAGCAAGAATAATTATCTCTAAGTAGGAATTTTAGGTTGGCTTTGATGGAATTCTGTTCTACAAGGAATGTCAGATAAGATCTTTTAAAGTCAAGCACAGCCATGGATTTGTATCTTCAAATACCTGTGATTTGGATGATCCTCTTCCCTTAAAGTCCCAAGATAAACTTGGAGCTCCTGGGTCTATTAGAAAGTGACATTCTTTACTGACCACAGATCAGGAATCCTGTACAGGGACTGTATAGATAAGAGTATGAGGCCAGTTTTTCCCAAGGGGCTTTTATCAGTTCTGCAAGTTGAGCTTGATTCCTGATAGGGAAGCATACCCTTCCAGTCAAAACTTTGGGAAACCACAACCAGTTTCTCCAATTGCATCCTGTTGCAAAAGAAAATGAATTCTTATTGCACTGGTGCAAACAACTATATTGCTATGGGTTAAGAATATTCACAACTAGTTTCCAGATTGTAGAGGAAAAAGGCAGAGAGAAACAAACATGTTCCAAGTTTTGTTCACAGGAGTATACTGGACTCTGAAAAACAAAACAAGGATCAGCAGTATTCCAAGCAAATGTCAAAGAGATTACTTCAGTTTTCTGAGTTCAGTCCATTCAGTTCAGTTAGTTTGTTTTGCTTGATGTTCATGAATATTTTAGCTCTTCATGACTCCTGTACATCTTTCCTTCATTCCAATGTCACAATTTCCAAAGTTATCAGAAACCTGTATTTGAGAGCACCTGTCAAATTTCTATAGCTTGTTATAAACCATCTTTTAAAAAGGATTAAAATAAGGCAACAATTGTCTGTGAATAACAAAATGTCCAAGGTAGTTACAGTCAGAAACACATTTGACAATGAAGTTTGGTTATCTCTGTGATTTACAATAATTTAACATAACCACCTTAATTATGATTTATAGCATATATTTTAGACATTAGAATTTTTGAAATCCCATACAATTTTGGAACATATATTAGTATTTTCACAAAAAAGGAGATTGAACACCATTTTGGCAATCCCATTTACCTAAATATGTACCTCCCTTTTGGATACTCCAGGGGTGCTCTGAAGCCTCCAAAAGCCAGGCATCAGGAAAGACAATTTTGAAACTGAAGTTTGATTTTGGGAAGCCTGTTAAATATGCTAGAGATTTAAAGCACAATGTTATGATTCTCTGGGATCGGCAGTCTGGTTTTTCAGCCTTCAGACTGTTTTAGGCTAGGCGTGAGCTTTCACTGGGGGACCTTTAGTTGCCTCCTGTCTCTATCACTATTGATTTTCCCCACATGTAGTAGCATCTACAATAATCAGAAATTGTCACAATAATTGTGTTTAGATATGGATACCTGTTCTATTGGTGGAGCAGGTAAAGTATATTTGATGAGCCAGGACCATGAATACATTTTGTTGAATTCACAAACACACAGATGATTTTTTATTAGCTGTAGATAATAGAGGCAGCATAATAAACACTCTCCAAATGTTCCCAACCCATGTGAAATGTCTATATACAACTAAACCTTCATTATTACTTGAAGACAGACAATGCTGAAACAGCAAATAACTTGGATTAAAAGGAGGAAAATCAACAAATACCAGTGCCCCAGTCCCATTGGCTTTCACTTCATCTTAGCAAGCAAGGAGGGACTGAGAAAAACTGCAGATGAGGACTCAGGAGAGAGAGACACTAGCAAAGGGGTTTGAGTGTGGGATGGAGTGAAAGATTAAATCCACCAGAAAGATTATTTCTAAACTACCAGAAATCCATTCTAAACATACTAACATGTAATAGGCAGATCAGAGCACATCAGAGCACAATTGTATAAGACAGATTTCAAAGTAGAGCATGTTAAAGAACAAGACCTGTGACATAAAGGGAGGAACTTTATTTAAAAGGACAGGTTTTATTTAAAGGGAAAGGCAATTTCAAGTGTCAGTTTTTCAAAAGCATAGCTTCTATGAGAGGAGAATGGCAAAAAGGAAGGGATGTAAGTGTACAAAACAAAAAACAAAAAGCACAATATAAAAGTACTTGGATAAAGTATTGGTGAATTCCTCTTTAACTTTTGTTGGAGCACAGGCCTTCTGAGGTTAAGTCAAAACCTATAGGTAATAAAAAATAATTGATTTGATCACATAACAATGAAAAACTTTGCATCACAAAAGCAATGTAAACAAAGACAGAATATAATTTATCTGGGATAAAATATTCATAATATTCCAAACACAGACCATGTTTAAATGGCAAATATCTCTAATATATAAAGAACTCTGAAAACTTGAAGAATAAGGCTGGGAGCAGTCACTCATGCCAGTAATCCTAGAACTTTGGGAGACCAGAGTGGGTGGATCACTTGCGCCCAGGAGTTTGAGACCAGCCTGGACAACATGGTGAAACCCCATCTCTACAAAAGGTGCAAAAAAATTAGGCAGGTGTGGTGGCATGCACCTGTGGTCCCAGCTACTCAGGAGACTGAGGTAGAAGGATCACATGGGTTCAGCGGTAGAGGCTGCAGGTGAGCTGTGATTGCGGCACTGTACTCCAGGCGGAGTGACAGAATAAGAGCCTGTCTCAAAAAAGAAAAACAAAGCAAAACCAGAAACAAACAAACAGAAACTTGAAGAACAAATGCTAAAACCTGATAGAAAAACTGGGAAAAGACACGAATAGGCATTCACCAACAAGATACAATAATGATATAAAAGAAAATTTAAAAGACTTTTAAAAAACCCTCATATGAATGTTTAAAATCACTCATAATTTTAGAAATGCAAATTAAAATGTTAAGATACTATTTCTAATCTATCAGACTGATAAAAATTAGAATATGTGATAAGCATTCCATTGGTGAAGTTGTGGGGAACCAGGTCTTACAACATATTGCTGGTGGGAATGTAATCTGGTACAATCCTTCAGTAAGGAAAGTTGACAAGACCTAGCAAAACCAAATATGCACTTATCATTTGACACAGCAATCATACTTCTAGATACCAATCTTGAAGATACACCTACATCAATAACAAAATAGAAAGACGTAAATTTATGTGTTGTACCAACACTTGTAATTGCAAAATATTGATAGAAAAGTGGTTGCATTAAAAAAAGGGAGTGTTATGCATCTGTAGAAAAAGAATGATGAAGACTGCTATGAACTATTACGGAATTATTTCCAGTATACATTGTTGAGAAAAGAAAAGCACTTCAGTAAAAAAAGAAAATAATCATCTTAAATAATGACCAAGCTAAATATCTTCAGTGAAAACACATTGACATTAAGAACTTCTTAATGGTGCACTGAGAAGGACACACAGCTTTTCTGTTGCATTCTTGTCAAAAATGGATAATTTTAGTTAATAAGGTATTATACCTGGGACCACATGCCAGCTCCTCTGTTTCTCTTTGACCATTTTCTTTGTTCATCTTTGGCTATCTCTGGTCTGTCTTTCAGTGCTGTAGTTACACCTGACTCATCATCACTGCTTTCAAAATGTATTCTAAACTGAGGAATTCATATTTCTTCTAAGGTCATATGTCTACAAGAATGTAGCCCACATGAGTAACCCACCTATGTCAAAATCTAAATTTATGTGATAGAATTGGTTGATCTTGAAGAAAACTATGAAATTGCTGTCCTATATCAATTGGCATCCCTTATCCAATCAGCTACATAATTTTTCTTAGAGGCTGCTATTGTGCAAAGAGCAGGCAGATGTCAGACTCTGACATCTATCAGAGAGTACAGACTGAAAGATATCCAGTTTCATCTTTCACTAGCATTTTCTGAGGAATATACTGCAGTACAAACCTCTTCCAATAAAGAATACTGGTAGAACTGGCAGAATGACTGATAGTGAACATTACATTTATTGAATTATGTAGGAAAACAAGAACAAGTATGGAGAATAATTTTAAATGATATATGTTCTGATATATAATCTTTAATGCAACTAATGAAGGAGAAACATACCTGAAAGGGGAAATTAGAAAATCCTTGTTGATCATCACGTAATTCGGAGTTAAATGATGTCATTTAAACCTGTCAAACCAAATATGAGAAAGTTAAGTTGGAAAAGAATTTACCAAAGGTATTCAAAGGATGTTTTATAAATGTAACCACTAGAACAGAAGATAGATAAGATTACATACCAAAAGATAGACATAAGCAGATGAGAAAGAGGTGGGGTGGAAAGTTGGAGTGGTTGCAGGGGGAGGGAGGAGGCAGGGAGAGAGAGAGAGAGAGAGAGAGAGAGAGAGAGAGAGAGAGAGAGAGAGAGAGAGAGGAGAGAGAGAGGAGAGAGAGAGAGAACTATTTTTACAAGGTAAAAAATAGTACAAAGTTAAAAACAAACATATAGGCATATCAGGCATATCAATGAATGTTAAGAGATGTGACCCACCATAAGATGAAGAAAGTTTATTAAATTGACTCACAGAGCAAAATCTAGCTCAATGATGTGTATAATAGAAACATCTAAGCTCCCACCAGATCTTAAGGGCAACTCTACCATGGAAAGGCAGGCTGGATTTTCTCTATTGAAAAAATAGCCATCAAAACAACCTTCTTTCCTTTTTCTGAAAGAAGGATAATATATTTATCTAGATAATGTTTATGGTACTTCATAGTTCAGTGTGTTTTTGATCTATATTCCTTGATGGCTAGTGATATTGAGTCCTTTTTTTTTTTGAGACCGAGTCTCGCTCTATCGCCCAGGCTGGAGTGCAGTGGCGCCATCTCAGCTCACTGCAAGCTCCGCCTCCCGGGTTCACGCCATTCTCCTGCCTCAGCCTCCCAAGTAGCTGGGACTACAGGCGCCCGCCACCACACCTGGCTAATTTTTTTTGTATTTTTAGTAGAGACAGAGTTTCACTGTATTAGCCAGGATGGTCTCGATCTCCTGACCTGGTGATCCGCCTGCCTTGGCCTCCCAAAGTGCTGGGATTACAGGCGTGAGCCACCGCGCCCAACTGAGCACTATTTAAAATACCTGTTGGTAGAATTTGGCTGTGAATTCATCTGGCCCTGGGCTTTTTTGGTTGGTAGGCTATTAATTACTGCTTCAATTTCAGAACTTGCTATTTGTCTATTCAGGGATTCAACTTCTTCCCAGTTGAGTCTTGGGAGTGTGTATGTATCCAGGAATTTATTCATTTCTTCTAGATGTCCTAGTTTATTTGCATGGAGGTGTTTATACTATTCTTTGATTGTAGTTTGTATTTCTGTGGGGTTAGTGGTGATATCCCCTTTATCATTTTTATTGTGTCTATTTGATTCTTCTCTCCTTTCTTCTTTATTGGTCTAGCTAGCCGTCTATTTTGTTAATTTTTTTTAAAAAAAGCAACCTTTTGGATTCATTGATTTTTTTGAAGGGTTTTTTGTGTGTCTATCCCCTTCAATTCTGCCCTGATCTTAGTTATTTCTTGTCTTCTGCTAACTTTTGGATTTGCGTCTCTAGTTCTTTTAATTGTAGTGTAAGGGTATCTATTTGAGATCTTTCTAGCTTTCTGATGTGGGCATTTAGTGATATAAATTTCCCTTTTAACACTGCTTTTGCTGCATACCAGAGATTCTGGTACGTTGTGTTTTTGTTCTCATTGTTTTCAAAGAACTTCTTGAGTTCTGCCTTAATTTCATTATTCACCCAGGAGTCGTTCAGGAGCAGGTTGTTCAATTTCCATGTAGTTGTGTGGTTTTGAGTGAATTTCTTAATCTTGAATTCTAATTTGATTGCACCATGATCTGAGAGACCGTTTGTTATGATTTCCATTCTTTTGCATTTACTGAGGAGTGTTTTACTTCCGATTATGTGGTTGATTTTAGAATAAGTGCTGTGTGGCACTGAGAAGAATCAGAATCTCCCTTACCAGTCCAGCCCAGAACCTACCTAGAACCAACCTAGGTAAAAAACAGACCACTATGGAGATAGAAATCACACTATCACGTGTTTCCCCAAGGTTTCAAGTCCTATAAGAAATTCCATCTGATATGGTTTGCCTGTGTCCCCACCCAAATTGCATCTTGAAGTGTAGCTCCTGTAATCCCCACGCATCATGGGAGGAACCCGATTGGAGGTAATTGAATCATAGGGGCAGGTTTTTCCCATGCTGTTCTCAGGATAGTGAATACGTCTCATGAGATCTGATCCGTTTATAAAGGGCAGTTACGCTGCACATAATTTCTTGCCTACCACCATGTAAGACGTGCGTTTGCTCCTCCTTCCCTTTCTGCCACGATTTTGAGGTCTCCCCAGCCATGTGGAACTGTGAGTCCATTAAACCTCTTTTTCTTTATATATATATATTATATACATAATATATATATAAATGTGTGTGTGTATATATACACCTGTTGGCCATTTGTATTTCTTCTTTAGAGAAATGACTATTCATGTCTTTTGACCATTGTTTTAATTAGATAATAATAGTAATTATTATTGCTATTGAGTTGTGTGAGTTCTTTATAAATTCTGGATATTAATCCCTTGTCAGATGTATAATTTGCAAATATTTTCTTCTATTCTGTAGGTTGTTTCTTTGTTGATTGTTTCCCTTGCTGTGTAGAAGCTTTTTAGTTTGAGGTAGCCCCATTTGTTTGTTTTTCTTTTGTCACTCCTGCTTTTGAAGTTTTGTCTGAAAACTTCTTGCCCAGGCTGATGTCATGTAGCATTTCTCCTATGTTTTCTTCTTGTTATTTCATAATTTTGGGTCTTACAATAAAGTATTTAATCCGTTTTTACTTGATTTTTTTTAATATGGCAAGAGATAGGGGTCACATTTTATTTTATTTTATTTTATTATTCTGCATGTTGATATCTGACTTTCCCAGCACAATTTATTGAAGAGTTTGTCTTTTCCTCATTGTATTCTTGGCAACTTTATCAACAATCACATGGCTCTAAATGTCTGAATTTATTTCTGGGCTTTCTGATGTGTTCCATTGGTCTATGTGTCTGTTTTTATGCCAATACCATGATGTTTTGATTATTATAGTTTTGGAGTCTATTTAAAAATCAGATAGTGTGATGCCTCCAGCTTTCTTCTTTTTGCTATATAT
Organism: Trachypithecus francoisi; assembly: GCF_009764315.1. NCBI lineage: Eukaryota > Metazoa > Chordata > Mammalia > Primates > Cercopithecidae > Trachypithecus > Trachypithecus francoisi. The sequence continues at coordinate 27,339,991 of NW_022681460.1, forward strand.
TACCTTGGCTGTTTGGAGTCTTTTGTGTTTCCACGTGAATTTTAGGATTGTTTTCTCATTTCTGTGAAAAATGACTGAAATTTTGATAAAGATTGGATTGAAGTTGTAGATTTATTTGTGTAGCATGGACATTTTAATAATATTAATTTTTCCAATCATGAACATGGGATATATTTCCATTTATTTGTATCCTCTTCACCCTTCTTTCAACAATGTTTCATACTTTTTATTGCACAAACCTTTGACCTACCTTGGTCAGATTTATTTCCAAGTATTTTTTGTAGCTCCTGTAAATGGGATTGCTTTCTCGATTTCTTTCTTAGATAGTTCACTATTAAGATTTAGAAATGCTGCTGATTTTTGTATGTTGATTTTGTTCCCTGCAACTTTACTGAATTTGTTTATTAGTTCTAACAGTTTTTTGTTGGAGTCTAGTTTTTTTCTCTAAATAAGATCATGTTGTCTCCAAACAGGGAAAATTTGGCTTTCTTCTTTCCAATATGGATGGCGTTTCTTTCTTTCTCTTGCCTAATTGCTCTAGTTAGGACTTCTAGTACTATGTTAAATAGTTGTGAAAGTGGGCATTCTTGTTTCAGATCTTAAAGGAGAAGGTTTCTACTCCCCCCCCACCGCCAGTATAATGTGGGCTGTGGGTTGATCAAATATAGCCTTTATCACGTTGGGGTATGTTTCTTTTACAATTAATTTGTTGAGAGATTTTTATAATGAAAAGATGTTGACTTTTGTCAAATGCTTTTTCAGCATCTTTTGAGATGATTATGTGTTTTTAATCCTTTGTTCCATTAATGTAATATATCACATTTATTGATTTGTGTATATTAAAGCATCCATGTATTTCTTGGATGAATCCCACTTGATCATGCTAAATAATCTTTTTAACGTGCAGTTGAATACTGATTTCTAGTATTTTATCAAGAATTTTTTGCAGCTATGTTCATCAGGAATATTGGCCTGTAGTTTTATTTTTTTATTGTGCCCTGGTCTAGTTTTGGAATCAGGGCAATACTGGCCCCTTAGAATGAGTTAGGAGAGTTTTCTATTTTTCACTTATTTTGAAATCATCGATGAAGTATTGATATTACTTCTTCTTAAACATTTTGTAGAACTCAATAATGAAGCCATCACATCCTGAACTTTTCTTTGATGGGGAGACTTTTTATTATTGCTTCCATCTTGTAACTTATTTGTCTATTCAGATTTTCTATTTCTTTTTGATTCAATCTTGATAGGTTTTATGTGTCCAGGAATTTATTCCTTTCTTCTAGATTTTTTCAAATTTCTGATGTATAATTGTTCATAGTAGTTTCTTATGATCTTTTGTATTTTTGTGGTATCAATTGTAATGCTTTCTTTTTCATCTCTAATTGTATCTATTTGAGACTTCTTTCATTTTAGACTGGCTAAAGATTTGTTGATTTTGTTTATCTTTTCAAAAAACCCCAAATCTTTGTTTTATTGATATTTTATACTTTTTGTCTCTATTTTACTTATTGCACTTTGATTTTTGTTTTGAGATGGACTCTTGCTCTGTCGCCCAGGATGGAGTGCAGTGGCACAATCTTGGCTTACTGCAAGCTCTGCCTCCCGGGTTCACATCATTCTCTTGCCTCAGCCTCCCAACTAGCTGGGACTACAGGCACCCGCCACCATGCCTGGCTACTTTTTTTTTTTTTTTTTTTTTGTATTTTTAGTAGAGACAGTGTTTCACCATGTTAGCCAGGATGGTCTCGATCTCCTGACCTAGTGATCCACTCGCTTCAGCCTCCCAAATGGCTGGGATTATAGGTGTGAGCCACTGCGCCCAGCCTGTGCTTTGATCTTTATTATTTTTTTCCTCTACTAAATTTGGGGTTAGTTTGTTCTTGCTTTTTTAGTTTCTTGAGGTATATGATTAGTTTATTTGAGACATTTCTTCTTTTTCGATGTAGATGTGTATTGCTATAATTTTCCCTCTAAAAACTAATTTTGCTGTTTCCCTTAAGTTTTAGTATACTGTGTTTCCATTTTCATTTGTCTCAAGAATATTTTAGAATTCTCCTTTAATTTCTTCATTGACCTATTGTTTTTTAGGAGCATGATGTTTAATTTCCATGTATTTGTACAGTTTTCCAAGAAGTTCCTGTTGTTAATTTCTAGTTTTATACCACTATTGTTAGAAAAGATAATTGATATGATTTTGATTTTTAAAAATTTGTTAAAACTTGTTTTACTATGGCATAACATGTGATCTATCCTAGAGAATGTTCTATTTGCAGCTGAGAAGAATGTGAATTTCCATAACTGTTGGATGTTCTGTAAATGTCTGTTAGGTCCATTTGGCCTTGAGTGCAGTTTGAATCTGATATTCCTTTGCTGATTATCTGTCTAGATGATCTATTTATTGCTAAAAGTTGGGTATTGAAGTTCTTTACTGTTACTGTATTGCTGTCTATCTCCCTCTTTAGATCAATTAATGTTTGCTTTATATATTTAAGTGCCCCAATGTTAAGTGCATATATATAGTTATGATTGTTATATCTTCTTATTTGTATTGACCCCTTTATAATTATATAGTGACCTTGTTTGTCTCTTCTTATAGTTTTGACTTGAAGTCTATTTTGTCTGATATAGGTATAGCTACTCCTGCTTTCTTTTGATTTCCCTTTGCATGGAATATTTTTTTCCATCAGTTCATTTTCAGTCTGTGCATTCACTTACAGGTAAAGTGAATCTCTGTAGGCAGCATGAAGTTGGGTCTTATTTTTTAATCCTTTGAGCAATTGTATGTCTTTGAATTAGATAATTTGATTCACTTACATTAAAGGGCATTGTTGATGGGTGACGGCTTGTTTTTGCTATGTTGTTATGTGCCTTCTGGTTGTTTTGTAGAATCTTTGTTTCTTTCTTTTTCTCTTACTGTCTTCCTTTGTGATTAAGTGATTTTCTGTTAGTATGCTTTGATCTGGCTTTCTATTTTTAGTGTATCTATTAAATGTTTTTGTTTTGTGATTAACGCAAGGCTTGCTAAAAACATCTTATGGCTATAACAGGTTATTTCGAATTGATAAAAATTTAATTTTGATCATAAGAAGAAACTCACTTTACTTTTTAGCTCCATTACCTCCCCGCATTTTGTATTTTTGATATCTTCATGTATATCTTTTTATATTGCTTATCTCTTAGCAAAGTTTTGTAATTAGTATTTTCATTTGTTTTGTCTTTTAACCTTCCTATGATGGGTGTAAATGGTTCATGTTCCACGATTGTTTTGTTATATATCTGAATTTGCTTTATATCTTCAGATGTTGTTATGCTAAACATTAGCATTTTTGGTTTCAGTTTGAAGAACTTCATTTAGTATTTTTTATAAGGCAGGCCTGGTTGCAATAAATTTCCTCAGCTTTTTTTGTTAGGGAATTTTTTTTATTTCTCTTACTTTTCTGAAATATACTTTTGCTAAGCAAAAGTATTCTTGGTTGTATGTTTTGTGCATGTGTGTGTGTTTTGTCAGCATTTTTTCTTCATCTAGTCTTCAACGTCTGAGTTTGTGACCTTTCTATTTCAGGGGGCTTGTTGAGGAATTCTGAGAAAACTGGCTATTGTATTCTGTTTAAGCACTAGAGGGCACCTGATGACCAGGTTAGATGCAAGTCTCACAATGACTCCACCACTAAAGCGTGCTCCAGCTGGATGGGCTGATAGATTTATGGAGGGCCCTCCAGACTATGTGGGAGAGCCAGTCAGGCTCTAGATTCCAGAGCATCTGTGGACTGTGCTTCCTACAGTGTGACACCCATAAACAGCCTCTCTGGTGTGGGATCTCCTCTGGCAGAGATGGTGAGCCACTACCAAGCACCACTGCTGGCTGCCCCTAGCCCCACCCCTCCCTTTGACTCCAACTGACTTCTGGTGGTTTGGCCCCACATCAGTATTTGTGATTCTCCCTGTGGGCTGATACAGAGTGAATCTCTCACTGAGGGACGCAGGATAGTGGTGAAGCCTAGTGTTCACCTCCATCCAGCTCACTTTTTCACTGTAGAAACTGTGAGTCCAGGGGGATTTTCTGCATGTGTTTCCATAATGGCTTGGTGGCAACAAGCATCACAATCACAGAGAACCCATTCCTTTACTATCCCACCTCAATGTTATTCACCTTTGCAGTACAGGGGGCTTCATAATGTCACTCACATGTTCAGGTTCCCTTAGTTCTTGTGAAGATTCTTTTGGATAGTGGTTCAGATTGATGTTCCTGTGGGAGTAAGATGGCTGGAGAGATCTACTCTGCCATTTTGCTTTGCCTGTCAGCCAGAAATAGCATTTTTTGAAGAGAAAATAATTTGTGCAAAAGTGCGGAGATACAAAAGATAATAAATTGTAAGAAGTATTTTGACATGTCTAAGTCTATGTGCAGAAATTGTTATAAATAAGACTGTTAGGGTGGTTGTTAACCAGATCATGAAAGCTGACATATAACTTGATGAGGAAAGGGGAACAAGAGTAAGAGTTTTAATAATGGGATCCCAGCACTTTGGGAGGCCGAGACGGGCGGATCACGAGGTCAGAAGATCGAGACCATCCTGGCTAACATGGTGAAATCCCGTCTCTACTAAAAAATACAAAAAGTTAGCCTGGCGAGGTGGTGGGCGCCTGTAGTCCCGGCTACTCGGGAGGCTGAGGCAGGAGAATGGCGTAAACCCAGGAGGCGGAGCTTGCAGTGAGCTGAGATCCGGCCACTGCACTCCAGCCTGGGTGACAGAGGGAGACTCGGTCTCAAAAAAAAACCAAAAAAAACAAAAAAAAAAACAAAACAAAGAAAGAGTTTTAATAAAGGGCTGATAAGAGTAGATAAAAGTATATGTTATACTTGGCCAATATATTGTAAATTTTATCTCCATCAGGGGATGGCAATCTATGGCCCTGGGCTAAATCCAGTCCACCACCTGTTCTCAAAAATAAAATTTTACTGAACCATACCATGCCCATTCACTTACATGTTGTCTATTGCATTTTTGCCCTACAAAAGCTGGGTAGATTAGTTGATAGAGACCTAATAGGCTACAAAACTTAAAATATTACTTAACTTGTAATTTTACTTAGACATTACAAAAAGCTGGATGATCCCCAGTGTAGATTAATAAGCCTATAAGAATACCCAGGAAGTTTTTTTCTATAAAAAAAAACCCCAAAACCAGTACGGGGCTTCTCTAAACAGGTATTAAAATTTGTCATATAGCTGCAATCTTTAGACATGTGAGCACTGAGTGATGCACAAGATGAACAGATTACTAGCTCATTGGAGTATAATTTAAAAAACAGAATTTCTGAATGAAAAAATAATCTAGAAATAGATTTTTGTTTTTAAAAAAATAGTATATGATAAATGTACTTTGGAACAATGGCCGGAAAGGATTATTGCATTTAAGTAATTGGGTTCATTGACTAAATATCAGGAAAAAGAAGTAAAGGTGTATCTTTGTCTCAGCTTTATACTAAAATAAATTTCATAAACTCTATTCAGTCATTCTACTTTTAATAATATAATTTAAAGATGGCAAAAGACCTGGTGTATTACATCTTACACAGGAAAGATATTTTGCAGCAACTTTACTGAGTGTTCATTATTGAATTAATGGTTAAATAACTAATGACATATTTATATGATAGAGCTTTATACAACTATTTTTATAGAGAAGTAGGTGATGATACATAGACAGTTGATGGATAGTTAATATATAGCTGATAGATCTAAAAAGGGAAGAACACGTTTATAATACATCTCTTGGGAGCCTTCCAGACCTGGGAAATAACTGCACCTTCCAGGGATAGAGAATTTCTGAGAGTGTTGGACAGTTAGCCTAAAATGTGGCTTTCAAATGCAGACAGGCCATTTCAAGGCCATCCCCACTTATGTTCTGATGTGACTCTCATGTACCAAGCCAATGTTTTCCTGGCCCAAAATCCTTCTAAGGCCAGGTACCAGGCAACTAGAGAACATCCTTATAGTTCTGAGCTTGTCGGAATTGTTCAAACTGGCCAATCCTACAGTGTTCACTCTGCCCTTTCTTGCCTTTTCTGTGGAAATCCCACATAAAGGTTCTGGCCTTTGCCTTCTTGCCCCTGTCATCTGCCTCTTGACTGTCCTTACATTTCTTTTGTGGCCCTGTTACCTTCTCTCAGGTGTGGCATGATCCTTCTCTCAGGAAATGTAAGTAATAAATTCTTCTTCTAGTGCAACAGGACTTTCTGTATCATCACACAGATATACCTCTATAAATTAAAACCTAGTTATAATTTTAGATCAGAAGTGTCTGTGTAGAACCTATCCAACCATTCTGGTTGGACAAGCCTGAATACTAAACAGATTCTAGCGGATGCCAGACATAGCGACAGAGGTATGCATACCCAGGGAAGTAGGTAAGAGGTATAACAAGTGACTGAAATTAAACTGTCAAGTTGCACCTGCAGGAAGCAGGCCAAAAGCCTGCTTAAATTAGTGACAGCACAGTGAGGCCAATAGGATTTAGGCTTGATGCACAGGAGATGGTTAATTCAGAATCTCTGCACTACAACCTGATTTGTGGGTCCAGCCCTTCCCTGGATGCTTGTGCTTTGTTTTTGTTCTAGTCACAATGAGTTTTCAGAAAACTCTGTCCAAGCCTCACACATAACTCAACAGATATTTTTTTAGCAGTATCCTCATTCCTGGTGCTGTATCAGTACTGGCTTACAATAATGAATAAGGTGGAAAAGATCTCTGTCTTTGAGATGTTTAACAAAGGATAACTATAAAAATTTAATCTGTAATGAAAGCAAGTAATTTGAATATTTAATAGAAGAATATTGTCCTTAAGTTGACTTGTTATTGCAATTTAAAAAATAATTATGTAAAGAAGAACCAAACACATAAGCAATGCTAGGAATCACTAAAGAAGAATACACTATTTTAATGTCAGTAAACCCTGTCATTGGCATAAGGAGGGTTATGTTATATTAGTAGGGCAGTGAAAAGTTTGTTGTTTTTATCATCAATTATCACATTTTTACTAATACTGACTTACGGCAAAAATGGCAAACCTTTTTTGTGAAGGGCCAGATAGTAAATATTTTACTTTTGGTGGGCAACTCTATTATTGTATCCCAAAACCAGAAACAGACAAGATGTAAATTTATGGATGTGGCCAAGTTCCAATAAAACTTTATTTACCACATGGACAAGATTAGGCCCATAGCTTGCTGACCTGTGCCTTTGAAGTCTTTTAGACAATACTGACAACACTGATATTTAGAACTCAGCTTGGCCTATCTAAGAACACATTATTCTGTCATTCTAAATCAACAGAAAGCTTCATTTTACTGTTCACTGCTCTTGGAAATGATATATTGTATAACTTTTATTTTTTTTAAAACTGTTTACTGAATATCTATTAAGCATAAAACTTATGTAATTATGAATAAATAAAAATTTTCATTTTTAGGCAGATATTTTTAGAAAATATCTTAATATTCTTAGGGATATTTCCTTAAGCAAATTATAGCTTGCAAGTTATCAAAGTTCAGATAAGACAGTGATATCTCTAGGTTTGGCATAGCAGCAGAATCATTACATAAGGGAAGATTTTATGAAGGATGTGGCATAAAGGTTGGAGCACATTTTTTATTTATACACATAACTGGTCTTTCCATGTAACTTGTTCTATCCCAAATACTGGTATTCAAGAGGCAGTTGGAAATGGATTGAAGACAGACAACTGAAGCAATAGACACAGTCAGAGGCTCTAAGGTAATTGTTCCATGGAGAACAACTAATTCCAGCTCTTCTTATTGTCCTTTGAGCTCATTAACTTTATTTCTCGTATTTAAGTGTCACATTTCTGAGTTTCACATACCTAAAATAAAAGTTAATTTGTGTGTTTTTTTGTTTGTTTGTTTGTTTGTTTGTTTTTTGAGGTGGAGTCTCGGGCTGCTGCCCAGGCTGGAGTGCCGTGGCGCGATCTCGGCTCACTGCAAGCTCCACCTCCCGGGTTCACGCCATTCTCCTGCCTCAGTCTCCCAAGTAGCTGGGACTACAGGTGGCCGCCACCACGCCTGGCTAATTTTTTGTATTTTTAGTAGAGACGGGGTTTCACCTTGTTAGCCAGGATCGTCTCGATCTCCTGACCTCGTGATCCGTCCTCCTCGGCCTCCCAAAGTGCTGGGATTACAGGCGTGAACCACCGCGCCCGGCCCAATGTGTGGTGTTTTTATTGAGTAAAAAAGTGTTTAGAAAATAATTCTCCATGAATATTTTTGCTTCTTCACAGTCCAGAGGCAGTTGGTGTATCTATTAAAGGATGAATTAAAGACAAACATGACTTGGATGTTAGGTAGCATACTGCTCCAATGAGTAGTTCTGCTCTTATTCCTGCTGGAATCACTTGTTTACATTACAGAGTAGTGATCACTCACCCCACCCTCTAAAGCAAAGGTAAGAACGATGAGATGTCTCTCATTTTGTTTCTCTCTCTCTCTCCCACCTTTGTCTCTTACATGCACACAAGCAGAATAGAATGATACACCAGCTGCTCCATATATGTTCCAAGTCTTACTTTAGGGTTCATCTCCTGTGGTGCAATGCTACTGCATGCGAGAGTGAACATCTGTCATTTATTGCATTACCCCGTGAAAACTGAAGCATGAGTAACGGATGCTAAGGCAATCTGTCAGTAATAAAAGGTCTATTCTCTGATCCAGGGGCATCTTCTTTCCTGCTAGAAATTACATATACATGAAACAATGATACTTGAAATTACATATATATACACATATATATGTATGAAATAATTTTCGTGTATCAGGAAGAAATTCTGTAAGAAGACAGAGGGTTGATGGGAATAGATAGCAGACAGATTGTCCAAACTGTCAATTGGGCAATATAGGAGACTTTGTTTCCTTTTCAACATTTCAAGGGATACAATCACAGCTGCCAGGAGGTTATGAATCTTTTATGAAAGTACAAAGTTTGAGTTCATTCACCCTTCTCTAAATCATTGCAATAGAGTATTGTGGTTCCAAAATAATTAAAAAGCACAAGCAAAAACCTATCAATAAATCACAGGTGCCCACTTAAATCCCCACACAAAACAATGTTATCTCTCCTAAATGAGCTTTAACTTGTCAACTTCTCCCTTTCTGAGAATGATCCAGTATTTCCAAGTTTTCTAAAGGAATATCTATGGAATCCAGGACAAACATAGTGTTACCCTTTGACCATAGAGGAAATGATGAGTGGTTGTATTCTGGATATCTGAATGTAGTACCAACATGGTTTATTTATGGATCAGGTATAAGGTATAAAAGGAAGAAGGATGTTATAAGTGATTCCATGATAATTATTTTTCTTCACTTCCCACTTCCCACTTCTTCACTTCTTTTTCTGAACAATTCAGTGAATAATCTATTTGGTAGACAGAAGTAAAAAAATGTGGGAAGGGAGTCATGGTGACAAAACATGGATATCCAGAGCTTCAGCAGGGTGAAGAAGTAGTGCTCACAAAAGGGGAGGCCACGTAGGAAAACAGAGTATAAACCTGCGTAGGAAGGCATTGCCAGAGAGAGGAGGCTCAGCATGGAGAGTCAGAGAGCAAGCAGAGTGAAAAGGAAATTCAGCGATAGAGGCCATGTAGTATAAGATATTGGAGCCCAAACAGGGTGAGAAGGCATCCATACAGATGAGGAGGTTATGAAACAGAAGATGGATGGATTTATATACAGAAAAATTAAACAAGTACATATTTAAAGTGAATGGAAGCCACATTCTTTCACTGTCAGAGAAGGAAGATTCAAACATTGAAAACTGATAACTAAAGTAATTGCTGTGCTATTGGATTGGAATTAGCAATATTGGTGTGAACTCATAATTTGCAATATACATAGATTAGATAGATGACGGATTCCAGATAGATAAATGGTAGACACATAGATAGATGGATATAAAGGTGATTATATGCATCTACTGAGAGGGTCTATGAATAGGAACATCCCAAAAGTCATAAACAAATCTACCACTCAGACCTTGACTTCTTCAAAATATTATTTTTCAATAAATGAAACAAGAGTGCCTTAGAGAAATGGATAATTCTAGGGATAAGACATGTTAAGGATAAAATAAGCTTAAGATATATTCTCGTGCCAGAAAGCAATAAAGTGTTCAAAAATAGATGGATATATTGTCAAAGGGAGCTTCCACTGGCCAAGACTGAAACAATGGAGTATCAAAATAAATAATAAAGCATGGAAATCCACTGAATAAAATGAAAAACATGAATAGAGAGATATAAATAAATAAATGAGAGATATAAATAAATAAATGAATGTTTTAAATTTTGATGAGAAACAGGATAGCACCTTCCACATATCAAAGCACCTTCCACATATACATCTACAATACATATTTATGCTATATAATATATAAATACACATGCAAATACATCTATAATACATGTACATAATATATAGAATATAGCAATACATGTATAACATATAAACATATTAAATATAAAGAAATATAACAAATATAAGTAACAAACATGGTACATAAGGAATAACAACAAATAATAATATGCAATATTAATACATATATAAATAAAACATACAGTATAACTGTAGTTAAAATATTGTTCTGCCATGACTTCCATAGTTCAGTCTCAACAGAGAAGCTAGATTTGGTCACTCCTCTGCTCAAAAGCCTTCTCTATGTTCTCCATTCTATTCCAAGGTTGAACAAAATGTTCTTACAATGGATTACAAGGGCCTACCCAAACCTATTGCTCTAATTACATCTCCTATTTATTTTTGCCTTGTTTGATGATCTTGCTGAAGAAGCCAGACCAGCTCCTAATTTCCAGCTGCTGTGCTTCCTCTTCCTCTTTGCCTCAAATAGCCTTACTCCAGTTATCTTCCTGGCTCCTTCCCTCTCTTCCTTCACATCTCTGCTGAAATAACTATCCCCAGCAAGACCTCACTAACAAATCTTTTAAAACTGAAGATGTTCAATATCTTCTAGTATTTCTCGTTGCTTTTCTTTAAATTGTTTTTCCCTTAGCATCGCATATTTACTAAGTCTTTCATGGGAGTATAAATCCTCAATGAGGTCACAGATTTCCATCTTTTTTTCCTGGTACAATATAACTAGGGCCTAAGACAGTGTCTCACACAAAGGAAGTACAAATTAGTATTTATTAAATACAGAATGTTTTCCAGATTAAATGGGATAAAGTTTCTTACGTGTAAAATATATTCAAAATATTAAAAACAACTTTCTGTCTAATCTCCCTTCTTTAATAAACTATAAACGAAGGGATCATGTATTATTCATTTGTTTTCCCCACAAAACCATTGTCATTAGAGTCACATTGAAGCATTCTATGAATATTTATTTTAATTGATCAATCAATAAGTTCCTGAATTAATGACTTATTGAAAGGCAAGTCTGAATTCTGTAACATTTGATAAGGTTGCCTATCTGTATTTTCTTATTTAGTTCTTACCTCCCTGATACATGTGGTATCAGTGAGTGTCCAGAGATTTTTCCTGCAATTGACAGTTAATAATGATTTCATTGATACAAAAAAGAAATCATTCTTTTTGCTTCCTTCCTTACTTCTTTCTTCTTTGTTTCTTTTTTAGTTACTTTCTCCCTTATTTAATTTTCACTCCCTTAGATCCCTTTCTTATACAGATTGTCTTCAACTTATGTGGCTTGACTTAAGATATTTCCACTTTACGATGGTGCAAAAGAGATACATGTTCAATAGAAACTGTACTTTGAATTTTGATTTTGATATTTTCTTGGGCTAGTGATATATGGTACTATAATCTTGCCTGATGGGGGTCAATGGCAGCGAGCCTCAGTTCCCAGTCACTCACACAATCACAACGGTAAACAGCTGACATTCTTCCATGTACTACGTTACCAGTATTCAGTTTACTAGATATTGTGTTCTGTCTTTGCATCACATGCTGTCTAGAAAATGCCCATCTGGGTATAGTATTCAATACTTTATTATCAAATAAACTTTGTGTTAGATGATTTTGCTCAGCTGCATGCTAATCTAAGTGTTCTGAGCATGTTTAAGGTAGGCTAGGCTAAGCTATGTTGTTAGGTAAGTTAGGTTAAATGCATTTTTGGCTTACAATATTTTCAACTTATAATGGATTTCTTGGGACATAACCCCTCAAGAAGCATCTGTGCTAAGTAATTTGATTTATAAATTCTATTAACTTTTTTAGTCTGGTTCATTTTAGTTACAAAATAGAATAGGCAAATATGTTTTTATTCAGCCATATTAAAAATGGAAAATAAGTTAAAAATTTAAAATTTAAATTCTGAAAACATTTCGAGTTGGGTATTTTGGATTTATATACTGAGATGGAGTTTGGTGCATAATATATTTTATAGAGATTGATACCCTGGAAGGAAGAGAGGGAAAGAAGTAGAATTGGACAAAGGCACAAGTTGAACTGTGGTACAGCCCTACAAGGCCTCAGCCAACTCAGCAGGGAGTTCTGCAGGGAATACTGCTGAGTGTGAGCTAGCATGAGGAAACAGCATGAAGGAGCCACACACATAAAATCACTTCTTAAAATAATGGTAGAATGTTCCTCTCCATGGACCTTACTGGGTATTTGCTGGAAAGTTCAGGGACATGTGGGGAACTAAAAAAGCTTCCTTCTTGGTGTACACCTGGAGGAAGAGACAGAAACTGAAACAGTGCACCCCGCCTAGATCATTCTCCCCACATCTCCTCGATGGTACAAGCATTTAAGCTGCTCATAATAAACTAGCACGTCCAATTGCCCTATTTTATCTGGGAAAAGGGTACAGGAAAAGAAAAATCCTAACCCTGGCAGAGGGGCAGGAAGCCAAACGGAATTCAGACAATTAGAAATCCTGTACCTCCAGAAGGGAACACAGTCATTGATAAAGTCCTGGGTTGGAGAACTAGTGATATATAAAGCCTGACTATGACTGAGGATGAAGCAGTAGAATTGAAGATGAACAAGAAAACAGAGGATGACCCTGACTACCTATTCCAGGCCAGCAAGCATCAAATAGCAAGTAGCAACCTTATAAGACTGGGAGAAGAGGAAACACCATGGAGAGAGACCCCCACTGAGGCATAGGCTGATGCAGAAAAAACCTGAAGCTGAGGGTGGAAAATGAGTGTTAGAACAATCTCCAGCAAGCTGGATTTCACCCTAAGCATCAGAAAACACGAGAGACAGATTAAGCTAGTAATGCACTGAGAGTGATAATAGCAGCAAAACACAAAGCCAGCTTGAATCTCCACACAATTTTCTCACCCCTTTCAAACTGAAAGCCTATCAGAATAAGACACCTGCCCCTTACAAGCATAAATATTCTTTACCATGGTTTTTAACTGTTCTAAATGTGTTGACTGGCTTTCAGCCAAAAATTATGTGTCACATAAAAATGTTAAAAAATTAATAACTTACTGTCAAGAGACACAAAAAATTAGCAGAACCAGAATCATATATGACCCAGATGTTGAAACTGTCTGGCAGGGAATTGAAATTTGCAATGATTAAAATATTAAGGGTTTTAGTGGGAAAGGTAGATAGCAGCATGAACAAATGGAAAATTTCAACAGAGACATAAAAACTATCAGAGAGAATCACAAAGAAATGTCAAAAATTAATAATAAGACCCTCAAACAGTAATAGAGGTGAAAAATGTCTTTAATGAGCTTATCAGCAGACTCTACACAGCTGAGGAAAGATCAGTGAACTCAAAGATAGGTCAATAGAAATTATTCAAAATAAAACCAAAGAGAAAAAAAATAGTACAAAACCAGAGCAGAGAACAAAGAATCTGTAAGATAATATCAAACAATTTAACATTTGTATAATTTACATCTCAGAAGAAAAGAGATAAAATAGGGCAGAAATATTAAGAAAATCTGATAAAGAGACTTTTCTAAAAATAAGGAAAGATTCTAATCCTCCAGAGCTAGGAATCTTGGAGAACACCTCATCAGGATAAATATCTTCTTGCAACATACATAGTTATGTCATACTCAACCTGGCATCATTTAAAGATAAAAAGAAAACATTAAAGATTAACAAAAGTTAACAAGTAACACAAAATAAGTGACAGTGTTTCAACAGACATCTCATCAGAAACTATAGACAGCACTAGACTATAGAGTAAAACCTATGTACCTAAAAAAGGAAGAAAGAAAAATTAAGTAAATGAGAAATACTTTTTCAGTGAAAAAACAATGCAAACACCACCACAACTGCTACCATGAACATCATTGATATAGAAAACAAAATGAATAATTTGCTTCTTGCATAAACATGTTACAAGAAAATGTGAGAATTTCTTCAGGAAGAAGAAATTTAGTACCAGACAAAAACTGAAGAATGCTAGATATAATAAAAAGCAAAGTAAATATAAATCTCACATACTTATCATTTTAAAGGCCATTGACTATGTAAAGCAAATATGATAGCAATATGTTTATTCCATATGTAAAAGTAAAATGTTCCATGTATAAAAGTAGACAACCAATATGTGTTTTTAAAGTGACCTGAATGACAGCAAGCTATTTAGATAAAAGGAAATAATAAAAAGTACTCATTGCAGAACAAGACAAAAAAAGAGAAGGTGATAGATAATAAGGGGACATACCTCTTTGTTGTTGTTAGATTCAATCTAAACATATAAAATTAGATTAAATATAAATGACCTAAACATACAAGTTAAAGCCTGTGATTGTTTGGACAAAAAAATTAAGACTCAATTATATACTGTAAGAATAAGATAGCTATAAACATAAAGGCAGGATAATTAAGAGATTAATTTTGTGAGAATTCTAGTCTCTAAAATTTTCTATTTAGAAATTTAATTTTTAAAAAAATAGTTCAAATATGAGAACACAAGACATATAAAAAGCATTTTTAAACTCATCTTTCATGGATTTTTAGGCTATATATCCTATAAACGTAACTCCCATTATAAAGTTTAAAAAATAATTTGTCCAAACAAATAATTCACTTCATAATTTTTCACTTTGATTCGAACCTCAGGTGTGGATGGGCATCCGTGAACAGGTTGGACATAATTATTCAGTTTGTATATTCTTCCTGAAAACAGTCCACAGATTCTCTGAGTAAAGTGAGGCATTACTGCTGATTTTTCTAAACTGTGACTGTATGCATGTTAGTTCTTCTCCACAGCTCATTGGAGCCAGTGTACACACCAAACATAGGGAAATTAATTGAGAGGCTACATTCTACCAGACCAAATGTATCTTCAGGGAATTTGTGTTTTGAAAATGATAAGTCAGTTTTGGGCTGTGAGCCCATAACTTATAAACTGATGTGGACTCTAGAACTTTGGGCAGAAATGATGAATCACACGCACATATAGCAAAGGAAGCCAATCTATATATATATATATCAGGGGAAGAATAAACACAATGCACAGAGAGAAGTGAAAATGAATTTTCATGAAGCTCAAGAAATATAAAGAGTATTTTATTTTGGTCTCTGATGATTTTTCAGCTTTTAGTTATAATATCTAGTGAAATCTGTTTGCTCTTTCATCCTGTTGTTTCCATGCAATATTATTGTACTCTTCACATAAATTCTCTCCTTTTGTTTCCTAATTTGCTTTACTTATTCACTTCAAGAAACTAAATTACTCTAATCTTTAATTTAATTTAATTTAATTACTAATTTAGATACTGCCAACTACCATTTCTAATACAAAAAGAACAACTCCTATTGTCTTAAAGCCATCAGTAGAAAACACATACTGTTGACCTTAAGCAACATGGGGGTCAGGGTTGCTAGATCCCCATGCAGTCAAAACCTGTGTATAACTTTTGTCTCCCCCGAACTTAACTACTATAGCCTATTGTTGACCAGAAGCCTTATCAATAACATGAACGACTGATTAACACATATTTTGTATCTTATATGTATATGTTTTATATGTTATATTTTTTATTAAAAAGTAAGCTGAAAAAATGTTATTAAAGAAAATCACAAAGAAGAGAAAATGTATTTGCTATTCATTAAGTGGAAGCAGATTGTCATTAAGATCTTCCTCCTTGTTGTCTTCATGTTGAGTAGGTTGAGGAGAAAGAGGAAGAAGAGTGGTTAGTCTTTCTGTCTCAGGGATGGCTAAGGTGGAAAAAAACCTACATACAAGTGAACCCATGCAGTCCAAACCTGTTGTTCAAGAGTCAACTGAATATTACTTTGTAATGAGACACTCAGAAATTTATCATATGCTTATTACAGGGCAAGTACTAATGTACCATTTTCTTATATCTATCCTTGAATATATACCAAGCAGAGATAATCTTATGAATGGTTTGGCAGCAGCAATAATGGTCCCTAAAAGATATCCATGCCTAAATACCCAAAACACACGATACGTTAACTTACATGGCAAAAGAAACTTTGCAGGTGTGGTTAAGTTAAATATTGTAGTGGGAGATCATCCTGGATGATTTGGGTTGGCCAATTTTAATCATGGTGGTCCCCATAAGTGAAAAACAAGAGGCAATAAAGTCAGAATTAGAGAAAAATCTGAAGATGTTATTCTACTGGCTTTGAGGAAAGGGATCATAAGCCAAAGAATGAGCATGGCCTCTAGAGGCCGCAGAAAGCAAGACAATTGATTCTCTTCTCAAGCCTCCAGAAGGATCCTAACCTTGTCAACTTTTTAATTTTTATCCAGTGAACCCGTTTCAGGCTTGGGATCTCCAGAACTGTAATATATTGAATGTGTGTTGCTTTAAGCCTCCAAGTGAGTGTTAAGTTGTTATAGCAGCAAAAGGAAACTAATACAAATGTTTAAAAGTTATTAGGTTTCCATTAATAGTGAAATTGCTATGATTTGATATGAGTAGGTTTCATGTTCTTTGATTCCTGAAGTTGAATGCTATAGTAATAACTGATTTTTGATTCGACATAAGTATCTTATTGGTATCTTGTTCATCAAATATATGTACTGTGTAACAATTACTATATAGTATGTGTTACATTGGATGCTCACTACCTTCTGATTGTTAAACTAGTAATTTTTTATAATCAAAATCTTGCGGACTCTTCAATAATGTTAATTTTTTCAATAAGCATGTTGAAGTACAGGCAAATTTTCTAAATTGCTTAGGTTTAACCAGCTGATACCAGGTGGAAAATGGCAGAACATCAATGCAAACTCTTCCTTCTGATATCAACACTTGTATTATTTTATCACACTATTTACCCTTAGGCTCAATTTACTATTTTATATTTTCCAAATAGTTTGCTAGTATATTTTGCCTGTGGTTAGGGCTCTCTGTAAACCTGTGTAAGCAAAGCTTTATAGTAGCTATTGAAAGAAAGTTACCAAGAAGACAAGCAAGAGGAAAAGCTACGTTTTTGTCAGGGGACACTGTCTCTTGTTAATGGAAAGAAATTTTGCCCTCTATGACTCTGAAGTACTCCAAAAAAGTGTGTGCTAAAAAGCAGATATTCATAACTTAAATTCTGGAACTTTGAGATAACTGATGATACAGGCAGAAGACAGCCAAATGCCGCCCAGGTCATTGTGCACAAAGGACTCACCTAACATACCCAAGGTGAAAAATTCCATCCCTTAACTTATGCTCAGTAAGGGAAATAAATCAATGGGGAGTGGCTTAGACTAAGGGCCTGCATGTTGCACTGGGAGAATGGGTGGAGCCACCAAGAATTCCTGCTTTATGCTGGGGAGGAGCTGGGCCTTTTCAGCTTGTGTGTGGTAGTCTGGTATTCAGTTTTGTGAAGTGGAAAAGCTGCATGCAGGACCCCTCCCATTTTTTGAGAGTTTTCTTTTCACCTAATAAATCCACTCTCCTAACCCTTCAATGTGTCTGCATGCCTAACTCTTCCTGGTCGTGAGACAAGAACCCAGATTTTAGCTGGACTAAAGAGCAAAAAACCCTATATCACTGACAACCTCACAAAATAGTGATAAATCAAGTGACAAGAACCCAGATTTTAGCTGAACTAAGGTGCAAAAAATCCTGCATCACTGACCATCTCTCAAAATATTAATGAATCAGTAGTATATTCTAAAATAACAGTTCATTTTTAAGTGTTTTAGAATCCAAGTTCTTCATCCAAATTTTTATTTAAAATGTGTCTTTTGACTCATGACCATAAAATCTATTCCTCCAAATTTCATGAAATTAATTTAGGCAGAATAACACCCCAAAGCCCAATCAGGTTTTATGACTTTATTAATTTTTCACACTTGTGAGTTATCCAATTGAATCAACATTGGATACCAAGCATTTTATTTATTATTGATGGTAACTCAATAATTATTAATTGTGCAAATTAACAGCAACATCAGTTTTAATTTTAAAATACAGGCATATATAATGACAAAATTACCTAGACATGAAAAGCCAAGGATAAATTTCTGTGAGTATTGTTCCACAATAAATTGCCTTTGTGGATTTTTATTTCATTATGGATTTCTGGAATTGTTTAATTTAAAAAGTGAAGGATAAATTCCAAAATTGCTAGAAAAAGTCTTCTTGCAATTGTTAACTTCATTCAAGTTTTCCATATGTTGAGAAACAACATTCCTAGAAAAAATGGTAACTTTATTTAAATGTTGTAGGAAAAATTTCTATTTTGATCCCAAATGTTGAAATTATTTACAACAAAATTCAATGTAATTAGTATCAAATAAATATATATTCATATACATTCTGTAATAAATATAAAATGCTTTGCTCTTTTAAATTATATATTATGCCTTAAAATTCAAATTGATAAGATACATAAGAAAACTAAAAGGAATAAAAGATGATAAATACAGTGATGATTAAATAAATGAAAATCTGTAAAAAATGAAGTGCCATTTTTCAGATTTGAGATTATTGCAAATTAAGATAACTGTGTGCAAATTAATTTGCTAATACTAATTTTTGATGTTTATGTAGAAGTATAAATCTTAATAAACAGTTTGCATTGTTTTGTCGTTTGTTTTTGTTTTGTCAAGAACATAAACTATAGCATAGTCTTTAATTGCCACTTGGCAATACTTGATCCATGAACTCATTTTTAGTATTTTACTGTGCCATTATTCCAACAATTTAAGCTAATAAAAGTACACATTAAAGGCCGGGCGCGGTAGCTCATGCCTGTAATCCCAGCACTTTGAGAGGCCGAGGTGGGCGGATCACGAGGTCAGGAGATCGAGACTATCTTGGTTAACACGGTGAAAACCCGTCTCTACTAAAAAAAAAAAAAAAAAAAAAAGAAAATACAAAAATTAGAAAAAAAAAAAAAAAGAAAATACAAAAATTAGCCGGGCATGGTGGCAGGCACCTGTAGTCCCAGCTACTCCGGAGACTGAGACAGGAGAATGGCGTGAATCCGGGAGGCAGAGCTTGCAGTGAGCTGAGTTCACGCCACTGCACTGCCAGGAGACTCTATCTCAAAAAAAAAAAAAAAAAAAAAGTGCTCATTAAATGACACTTTCCATTGGCTCAAAGTGGAAAAATATATGTCCATTCAACAGAAAGTTATGTATCATTCATGAGAATATGTGTAAATATTTGCCAACTTACTAATATCCCAGAGATACACGGTTAATGAAAAAAATATAGCACAGAGCAGTGCCATATATATTTTTTTTATGTAAACATCAAGGTTTTTATCGAATTATTTATTCTCTTATTTATATTCATTAATGCATGTAAGATCTTTTGTAGGAATGAGCCCCAAACATAAAAATATATATCAGTCAAGAATCAACGTATGAAGGTTAGGAGGTGATGACGGAGATGGTAAGTTTTGTTTGCATTTAATAATTTTCTGTAGCAATTAAATTTGTGGTAACATATATAAAATATATTTTTGAAATAAGTAAAATTATAGTCATAAAAATGAAATGTTATTAAAATATGGGAAAACAGTATTTAGCAATGGTATGAATTTTGAGTAGAAAAAGTGAGGGTGGATTGATCAGTCAATCTGTAAGAAGGAAAGATACCAAATTCTCGAGCACTTCTGATTCTGGACCTTTAAGAGATGGGCTCCCTTCTTTAACCTCTCTAACTCCATTTACATTCTGCAGGAGATATGCAATAGTGAAGCTGTGAAGACTGACAGTACCACAAATAGAAGGGTCCTAGGTCCCAGAATTGCCATGGAAGAAAGTCTCCTGCCAATTGAGTAAACATTATGAATAATTATGTGAGCCAGAAATAAATCCTAATGAGTTATGCCATTAACATTTGAAGGTTTATTTATTAAAACAGCAAATGTTGCCCTAATTAATACACACAGCTGTTAAATTTAATGTACAATATATTCATTTTAATTTCGACTCATACCTTATTTCTAAATTTTGCTTTAGGGAATAGAAATTATACACATGCACACATACCACATACACACACATATTTTATTCCCTCAATAGAGAAAGGGGTAAATGATATCTGGAGAATCTAGTGAAAGTAACTTTCAAGTTTATTATTATGTTCTTTCTTCTGTGTTTTCTATAAATAATTTGTAAATTTTGGAGAAATGTAACCTTTTCTAAGACCATAATTTTTAGGGTAAGTTTTTTCTTTTTGTTTTTATGTGTGCAATCAGGAGAACTGGATGAAGAAAGTCACATAACAGAAATTATTGTGTGGTTCTGTTAGTCATGGGGAGTGTCATTGTTTTACTTATTATATTTCTCATTTAAAAATAAGGGATGAAGTAGAATAAAATAAAATAAAACTTGTCCAAGAAAGAAGTAAAAATTCCTATTATTTCTTTGCCAAATTAACAATGCTGTGATATTGATCAGCTGTATTTGCACAAGAACCCTGTAGAAGAGGACATGCCAAGTCAGGAAGGGTCCATAATATAAGCCCATTATACGAAACCTATCATAAACCCCACAAGAATTACTGTCAAAACCTTGAAACAGATACCTGTAGGAACTTAACATTTCCTTCTTTAGACAGCCTATCCTAATAATTTATAATTCTGATTCCAAGACTATCCCATCAGCTAAGATATCAACACAACATACAGAATTTACAAAAAGTAAATTCTCCGTGTCTCTTACCTATATGCTTATGCACTTTGTGTAGGAAATTTACAGCAAGCAAGACTATGTTCTGAAAGTTGGAAAAGTCACCGATGAAGTGGACTTTATTCCCATTAACAAGTATTCGTGGCGGCAGGTCCTTCTGGAATTCATTCATTCTAATCAAAGTTGTAGGAAAGCGTGTTGGAGCTAAATAATCCGCAAATAAAACCCAGTTTCTTTTACAATCTACTTCTTGTTTAAAATAATATTTTAACCTAATAGAAATGTAGGGTAGAAGTATGCACTTAAAATTAGTCTACTCAGAGTTCTGCCAATTCAATTTTCGAAATGGATCATCTGTCCAAAAGCTACTATATTCTACTTTTTAGAATACAAATTGTATAAACTTGCTTTTGATTTTAGCCCCTACATTTGAAAATGTGAAGAGACATTACTAGAATTTTAAATTTCGAAATTACCATCCCAGAAATTTGGTAATTTTTAGCCAAATGTTTTTCCCTTTTCAAGCATGTTATCCTTGCACATACTCTGAAATGTGGCCAAATATTATTTTAGAATGTGAAGATGAAGATCAAAGGTGGTGAGGCAAAAATTCTGCTGGATTTGGACATCTCTTGAAGAACAGATGATTTTTATGTCAGGTGACCACTGAAAATGAAATAAATTAAAATAACTTTTCTTGATTTTAGGTAGTTTGGTATTTTTTCCTCATGAATTATGCTAGAAAGCCAACACCTCTTATCTTATTGAGGAACCAATTTTAATTTTATGTTTGTAGTGAATAGTTTTACATCTATACAATCTGCACCACCTGTTCCAATCTTCTGAGCATGTAAACAGCTTGCTGTTTTGCAGCATGCTTGTTCCCTCCAAAATGATTTCCACCCCATATTTTGCTCATTATGTCCTATGTCCTTCAAGACCTATTATGGAAATTATATGGTTTGTTAGATTTCCCTTGGTATTACTATACGTATTACAGACATAGGGGGCTAGTTGTTATGGATTCAAAAAACAATTAGAATGTATCCTCTGGTCAACGCTGTGAAAGAAACACACCTGTATATAGGTGGTTCCCATGGAGTTATGGGAGTATAGAGTATGAAATTATGAAGCCTGTCCTGGATTACAGAAAAATTGGTTAGAACATCACACTTTTATCAAAGCATCATAACCAATGCTTAGGTTTAAGAAAGAGGACTTGAGGAACAAAATATAAAAAATAAAAACAGTTGTTACTGTCTGACTTTTAAACTTTAGCCATTCTAGTGATTGTTAAGTAGTAGCTCATTGTGGTTTTGATTTACATGTCCTTAATGATTAATGATTTCGACAAATGATTTTGAATATCTATGTACTTACTGGCCATTTGCATATCTTCTTTGGAGAAATACCTGTTCAAATCCCCTTTTTCTATTTTAAATTTTTTTATACCACTGAGTTGTAAGAGTTGTAAAATATATTTTAAACACAAGTTCCTTATCGGATATATGATTTGTAAATATTTTCTCCCATCCTGTGTACTGTCCTTAACTTTTTCAATAGTAACATTTGCAGCACCAAATTTTTAAACACTTTATGAAATTCATTCTATTTTCTTTGTCGTTTGTGCTTTTAGTGCCACATCTTAGAAAAAACTTGTCTAACCCTAAGTCAAAAAATTTATTCTAAAAGTTTTATAGTTCTAGCTCTAACATTTAGGTTTATCATGCATATTATGTTAATTTTGTTGTGTCGCAGAAGACACTTCATTCACCAGCATATGGATTTTTAGAAGACTAATCCATTTCCATTGAAAACTAATCTAACCCACTGAATTGTCTTGCCCCCTTGTTAAAAATCAAGTGACCACAAATCTAAGGGTTTATATCTGGTCTCTCAATTTTATTCCATTAATCTACGTGTCTATTATGATGCCCTTACCACACTTGATTACTTGTACATCTTGATTATTGTAGTTTTATACTAAGAGATTAATAGGGATTGCATAGAATCTGTGGGTCAATTTAGGGAAAGTCTCCAACTTAACAATATTAAGTCTTCCAATCCATGAACACAGGAAGTCTTTCACTTTAAATGGATCTGTAATTTCTTTTGCCAATATCTTGTATTTTCTCAGGGTATCTAAGTTTTGAATTTCTTTCTGTTAAATCTATTCTTGTGAATTTTTTCCTCTTGATCCTGTTATAAATGTATCTGTTTCCTTAGTTTTATTTTAGAATTTTTTTCATTGCAGTATATAGAAATACAATTGATTTCTGTATGTTGCTCTTTTTTTTTTTTTTTTGAAGTTTGTTTCTAAACTGGATTTTTATTTATTTATTTATTTATTTTTATTTTTTTATTATACTTTAAGTTCTAGGGTACATGTGCATGACGTTTATATCATGTATAACTCCCGAATGCAATCCCTCCCTCCTCCCCCCTCCCCATGATAGGCCCCAGTGTGTGATGTTCCCCTTCCCGAGTCCAAGTGATCTCATTGTTCAGTTCCCACCTATGAGTGAGAACATGCGGTGTTTGGTTTTCTCTTCTTGTGATAGTTTGCTAAGAATGATGGTTTCCAGCTGCATCCATGTCCCTACAAAGGACGCAAACTCATCCTTTTTGATGGCTGCATAGTATTCCATGGTGTATATGTGCCACATTTTCTTAATCCAGTCTGTCACAGATGGACATTTGGGTTGATTCCAAGTCTTTGCTATTGTGAATAGTGCCGCAATAAACATACGTGTGCATGTGTCTTTGTAGTAGAGTAATTTATAATCCTTTGGGTATATACCCAGTAGTGGAATGGCTGGGTCATATGGTACATCTAGTTCTAGATCCCTGAGGAATCGCCATACTGTTTTGCATAATGGTTGAACTAGTTTACAATCCCACCAACAGTGTAAAAGTGTTCCTATTTCTCCACATCCTCTCCAACACCTGTTGTTTCCTGACTTCTTAATGATTGCCATTCTAACTGGTGTGAGATGGTATCTCATTGTGGTTTTGATTTGCATTTCTCTGATGGCCAGTGATGATGAGCATTTTTTCATGTATCTGTTGGCTGTATGGATGTCTTCTTTTGAGAAATGTCTGTTCATATCCTTTCCCCACTTTTTGATAGGGTTGTTTGTTTTTTTCTTGTATATTTGTTTGAGTTCTTTGTAGATTCTGGATACTAGCCCTTTGTCAGATGAGTAGGTTGCAAAAATTTTTTCCCATTCTGTAGGTTGCCTGTTCACTCTGATGGTAGTTTCTTTTGCTGTGCAAAAGCTCTTTAGTTTAATTAGATCCCATGTGTCAATTTTTGCTTTTGCTGCCGTTGCTTTTGGTGTTTTAGACATGAAGTCCTTGCCCATGCCTATGTCCTGAATGGTACTACCTAGATTTTCTTCTAGGGTTTTTATGGTATTAGGTCTAACATTTAAGTCTCTAATCCATCTTGAATTAATTTTCGTATGGCCGGGCGCGGTGGCTCAAGCCTGTAATCCCAGCACTTTGGGAGGCCGAGATGGGCAGATCATGAGGTCAGGAGATCGAGACCATCCTGGCTAATACGGTGAAACCCCGTCTCTACTAAAAATACAAAAACTAGCCGGGCGAGGTGGCGGGCGCCTGTAGTCCCAGCTACTCCGGAGGCTGAGGCAGGAGAATGGCGGAAACCCGGGAGGCGGAGCTTGCAGTGAGCTGAGATCTGGCCACTGCACTCCAGTCCGGGCGACAGAGCGAGACTCCGCCTCAAAAAAAAAAAAAAAAAAAAAAAAAATTTTTGTATAACGGGTAAGGAAAGGATCCAGTTTCAGCTTTCTACTTATGGCTAGCCAATTTTCCCAGCACCATTTATTAAATAGGGAATCCTTTCCCCATTTCTTGTTTCTCTCAGGTTTGTCAAAGATCAGATGGCTGTAGATGTGTGGTATTATTTCTGAGGACTCTGTTCTGTTCCATTGGTCTATATCTCTGTTGTGGTACCAGTACCATGCTGTTTTGGTTACTGTAGCCTTGTAGTATAGTTTGAAGTCAGGTAGCGTGACGCCTCCAGCTTTGTCTTTTTGACTTAGGATTGTCTTGGCAATGCGGGCTCTTTTTGGTTCCATATGAACTTTAAAGCTGTTTTTTCCAATTCTGTGAAGAAACTCATTGGTAGCTTGATGGGGATGGCATTGAATCTATAAATCACCTTGGGCAGTATGGCCATTTTCACGATATTGATTCTTCCTATCCATGAGCATGGTATGTTCTTCCATTTGTTTGTGTCCTCTTTTATTTCACTGAGCAGTGGTTTGTAGTTCTCCTTGAAGAGGTCCTTTACATTCCTTGTAAGTTGGATTCCTAGGTATTTTATTCTCTTTGAAGCAATTGTGAATGGAAGTTCATTCCTGATTTGGCTCTCTGCTTGTCTGTTACTGGTGTATAAGAATGCTTGTGATTTTTGCACATTAATTTTGTATCCCGAGACTTTGCTGAAGTTGCTTATCAGCTTAAGGAGATTTTGGGCTGAGACAATGGGGTTTTCTAAATATACAATCATGTCATCTGCAAACAGGGACAATTTGACTTCTTCTTTTCCTAACTGGATACCCTTGATTTCTTTCGCTTGCCTGATTGCCCTAGCCAGAACTTCCAACACTGTGTTGAATAGGAGTGGTGAGAGAGGGCATCCCTGTCTTGTGCCAGTTTTCAAAGGGAATTTTTCCAGTTTTTGCCCATTCAGTATGATATTAGCTGTGGGTTTGTCATAAATAGCTCTTATTATTTTGAGGTACGTTCCATCAATACCGAATTTATTGAGCGTTTTTAGCATAAAGGGCTGTTGAATTTTGTCAAAAGCCTTTTCTGCATCTATTGAGATAATTATGTGGTTCTTGTCTTTGGTTCTGTTTATATGCTGGATTACGTTTATTGATTTGCGAATGTTGAACCAGCCTTGCATCCCAGGGATGAAGCCCACTTGATCATGGTGGATAAGCTTTTTGATGTGCTGCTGAATCCGTTTTGCCAGTATTTTATTGAGGATTTTTGCATCGATGTTCATCAGGGATATTGGTCTAAAATTCTCTTTTTTTGTTGTGTCTCTGCCAGGCTTGGTATCAGGATGATGTTGGCCTCATAAAAAGAGTTAGGGAGGATTCCCTCTTTTTCTATTGATTGGAATAGTTTCAGAAGGAATGGTACCAGCTCCTCCTTGTACCTCTGGTAGAATTCAGCTGTGAATCCATCTGGTCCTGGACTTTTTTTGGTGGGTAGGCTATTAATTGTTGCCTCAATTTCAGAGCCTGCTATTGGTCTATTCAGGGATTCAACTTCTTCCTGGTTTAGTCTTGGGAGAGTGTAAGTGTCCAGGAAATTATCCATTTCTTCTAGATTTTCTAGTTGATTGGTGTAGAGGCATTTATAGTATTCCTTGATGGTTGTTTGTATTTCTGTGGGGTCGGTGGTGATATCCCCTTTATCATTTTTTATTGCGTCTATTTGATTCCTCTCTCTTTTCTTCTTTATTAGTCTAGCTAGCGGTCTGTCAATTTTGTTGATCTTTTCAAAAAACCAACTCCTGGATTCATTGATTTTTTGGAGGGTTTTTGTGTCTCTATCTCCTTCAGTTCTGCTCTGATCTTAGTTATTTCTTGCCTTCTGCTAGCTTTTGAATGTGTTTGCTCTTGCCTCTCTAGTTCTTTTAATTGTGATGTTAGAGTGTCAATTTTAGATCTCTCCTGCTTTCTCTTGTGGGCATTTAGTGCTATAAATTTCCCTCTACACACTGCTTTAAATGTGTCCCAGAGATTCTGGTATGTTGTATCTTTGTTCTCATTGGTTTCAAAGAACATCTTTATTTCTGCTTTCATTTCGTTATGTACCCAGTAGTCATTCAGGAGCAGGTTGTTCAGTTTCCATGTAGTTGAGCGGTTTTGATTGAGTTTCTTAGTCCTGAGTTCTAGTTGATTGCACTGTGGTCTGAGAGACAGTTTGTTATAATTTCTGTTGTTTTACATTTGCTGAGGAGTGCTTTACTTCCAATTATGTGGTCAATTTTGGAATAAGTGCGATGTGGTGCTGAGAAGAATGTATATTCTGTT
Organism: Trachypithecus francoisi; assembly: GCF_009764315.1. Classification (NCBI taxonomy): domain Eukaryota; kingdom Metazoa; phylum Chordata; class Mammalia; order Primates; family Cercopithecidae; genus Trachypithecus; species Trachypithecus francoisi. The sequence continues at coordinate 27,367,159 of NW_022681460.1, forward strand.
GATTTGGGGTGGAGAGTTCTATAGATGTCTATTAGGTCCGCTTGGTGCAGAGATGAGTTCAATTCCTGGATATCCTTGTTAACTTTCTGTCTCGTTGATCTGTCTAATGTGACAGTGGAGTGTTGAAGTCTCCCATTATTATTGTATGGGAGTCTAAGTCTCTTTGTAGTCTCTAAGGACTTGCTTTATGAATCTGGGTGCTCCTGTATTGGGTGCATATATATTTAGGAGAGTTAGCTCTTCCTGTTGAATTGATCCCTTTACCATTATGTAATGGCCTTCTTTGTCTCTTTTGATCTTTGATGGTTTAAAGTCTGTTTTATCAGAGACTAGGATTGCAACCCCTGCTTTTTTTTGTTCTCCATTTGCTTGGTAGATCTTCCTCCATCCCTTTATTTTGAGCCTATGTATGTCTCTGCATGTGAGATGGGTCTCCTGAATACAGCAGACTGATGGGTCTTGACTCTTTATCCAGTTTGCCAGTCTGTGTCTTTTAATTGGAGCATTTAGTCCATTGACATTTAAGGTTAATATTGTTATGTGTGAACTTGATCCTGCCATTATGATATTAACTGGTTATTTTGCTCGTTAGTTGATGCGGTTTCTTCCTAGCCTCGATGGTCTTTACATTTTGGCATGTTTTTGCAATGGCTGGTACCGGTTGTTCCTTTCCATGTTTAGGGCTTCCTTCAGGGTCTCTTGTAAGGCAGGCCTGGTGGTGACAAAATCTCTAAGCATTTGCTTATCTGTAAAGGATTTTATTTCTCCTTCACTGATGAAGCTTAGTTTGGCTGGATATGAAATTCTGGGTTGAAAATTCTTTTCTTTAAGAACGTTGAATATTGGCCCCCACTCTCTTCTGGCTTGTAGAGTTTCTGCCGAGAGGTCTGCTGTTATTCTGATGGGCTTCCCTTTGTGGGTAACCCGACCTTTCTCTCTGGCTGCCCTTAAGATTTTTTCCTTCATTTCAACTTTGGTGAATCTGGCAATTATGTGTCTTGGAGTTGCTCTTCTGGAGGAGTAGCTTTGTGGCGTTCTCTGTATTTCCTGAATTTGAATGTTGGCCTGCCCTACTAGGTTGGGGAAGTTCTCCTGGGTGATATCCTGAAGAGTGTTTTCCAACTTGGTTCCATTTTCCCCGTCACTTTCCGGCACCCCAATCAGACGTAGATTTGGTCTTTTTACATAATCCCATACTTCTTGCAGGCTTTGTTCATTTCTTTTTCTTCTTTTTTCTTTTGGTTTCTCTTCTCGCTTCATTTCATTCATTTGATCCTCAATCGCTGATACTCTTTCTTCCAGTTGATCGAGTCGGTTACTGAAGCTTGTGCATTTGTCACGTATTTCTCGTGTCATGGTTTTCATCTCTGTCATTTCGTTTATGATCTTCTCTGCATTAATTATTCTAGCTGTCAATTCTTCCACTTTTTTTTTCAAGATTTTTAGTTTCTTTGCGCTGGGTACGTAATTCCTCCTTTAGCTCTGAGAGGTTTGATGGACTGAAGCCTTCTTCTCTCATCTCGTCAAAGTCATTCTCTGACCAGCTTTGATCCGTTGCTGGCGATGGGCTGCGCTCCTTTGCAGGGGGAGATGCGCTCTTATTTTTTGAATTTCCAGCTTTTCTGCCCTGCTTCTTCCCCATCTTTGTGGTTTTATCTGTCTCTGGACTTTGATGATGGTGACGTACTGATGGGGTTTTGTATAGGTGTCCTTCCTGTTTGATAGTTTTCCATCTGACAGTCAGAAGGACTGTCTGTTGGTCTGTTGGAGATTGCTTGAGGTCCACTCCAGACCCTGTTTGCCTGGGTATCAGCAGCAGAGGTTGCCGAAGATAGAATATTGCTGAACAGCGAGTGTACCTGTCTGATTCTTTCTTTGGAAGTTTCCTCTCAGGGGTGACGCCACCCTGTGAGGTGTGGGGTGTCAGACTGCCCCTAGTGGGGGATGTCTCCCAGTTAGGCTACTCAGGGGTCAGGGACCCACCTGAGCAGGCAGTCTGTCCGTTCTCAGATCTCAACCTCCGCGTTAGGAGATCCACGGCTCTCCCCAAAGCTGTCAGACAGAGTCGTTCGCGTCTGCACCGCCCCCGCTCTTTCCCCTAATGGACTGCAGCTGTGCGCTGTCCGCAGAGGTAGAGTCTACAGAGACGGGCAGGCTTCCTTGAGCTGCTGTGAGCTCCACCCAGTTCGAGCTTCCCAGCGGCTTTGTTTACCTACTTAAGCCTCAGCAATGGCGGGCGCCCCTCCCCCAGCCTCGCTGCTGCCTTGCGGATAGATCGCCGCAGACGGCTGTGTTAGCAGTGAGGGAGGCTCCGTGGGCGTGGGACCCTCCCGGCCAGGTGTGGGATATATTCTCCTGGTGTGCCTGTTTCCTTAAAGCGCAGTATTGGGGTGGGAGTTACCCGATTTTCCAGGTGTTGTGTGTCTCAGTTCCCCTGGCTAGGAAAAGGGATTCCCTTCCCCCTTGCGCTTCCAGGTGAGGCGATGCCTCGCCCTGCTTCAGCTCACGCTGGTCAGGCTGCAGCAGCTGACCAGCACCGATTGTCCGGCACTCCCTAGAGAGATGACCCCAGTACCTCAGTTGGAAATGCAGAAATCACCGGTCTTCTGTGTCGCTCGCGCTGGGAGTTGGAGACTGGAGCTGTTCCTATTCGGCCATCTTGCTCCGCCCTATTATTTAATTTTCTGTAAGTATAATTACCATCTACTTCAAAGAAAATTTCTGTATAATTTTGTTTAAAATTCTGTTGTTTTTCATCATTTTGACAAATAATATCACCCAAAGAAATGCTGTCCACGTTATTTCTATTGGTAAGAAACAAGAATTTGTTAGAATTTATTTATAATTTTCAGTCATGGGATTTGACTTACAAGTGCAATTATCTGCCTTAATATCATTTTTAAATTGTTGTGCCAAGCATTTTATGCATTGAAATACATATTTTATTATCAATTTTTTTCTTTTGGTTTATAGTTCCTGTTTCTGTTTCATTGAATTTCTTTATAAACTTATATGTGAAGATAGAATACATTATCTACAAAAATCACTAAAGGTTTTTTAAATTCTGATAAAGCATTTACCATAAAAGGAGAGCATTAAGAGTAACCAAGAAGTGACAACAGAAAGTCAGTGGAATAAAATATCTTGGGATCACTCAAACACAGAGATGTATAGTTAACAACTATTGAAAGACAAGAATGGCATTCTGAATTCACTGTAACTTGGAGGAGAACCACTCTGGGCCCACAGAGTCAAGAAAAGCTGCAACCTCAAGAGGAAATGGTCATTTTAGACTCTGCCACTCCCTCCCTCAAAGCAGCAAAATACCACTCACAGAGAATTTTCTGAACCCAGGATTCCAAGGTGGGAGGAGGGAATTGGAGGTGAAAGTCTGGTCTCCTCCCACTTGCTCTGGCAGTCTTCACAGAAAGCCCACTTTGGCCCTGTCCCATGGAAGAGTTGAACCACTTGGGGTAAAAATGAGACAAGGAATAGGATGCTGATCAGAGTGACCATCCCACAGATCGTGATGGCTGCTCTGTACTCCAATTAGTGGAGCTCTCACGCAGAGGAGACTGGTCATGCCATAGCACTGTTAGGGCATTATCTATGGGAAGGCCTAAGTCTCTGGCCAGATTCCCCAATTAGTTCAGGCGCTGCTATGGAGCCTTTTCCTGACCAAGAAACATTTAAAATGTTACAATTAAGCTCTGGTGCTTGCTTAAGTCTTTCTCAGACCCAGAAACCACTGCAGTTTGTGTTTAAGTTGCAATGCAGCAATTAACTTGTGGTGTGAACTGTACATTCTCCCTAGAACAGGCCAACAACAGGCCAGCAATTAAATTCTGATATTAAGTATTAAACATCTAACACTCAAAGAACACCTGCAAAAGCTGAAAACGTGGCCATGTCCTCAAATGCATAGATACCAATGTAAGGACACAGGATTGTGAAAAATCAGAAAAATGACACCACCAAAAGAAACCAATAAAGCTCCAGCAACCAACCCCCCAAAATTGAAGGTGACAAGATATATTGAGACAAGAAAATGAGAAATTGACAAAGAAATAAAAACAATTTTAAAAAACAAATATAAACCCCAGAAATAAATAATACAATAACTCTACTGAAAACTTAATAGAAAGCTTCAAAAAAACAGACTTGATCAAACAGAACAAAGAATCAGTGAGGTCAAAGACAGAACATATGAAATTATCTAATCAGAGGAGCAAAAAGAAAGAATTTTAAAAAGTGAAGAAGGCTTATGGGACTTATTGGACACCATCAAGCAAACTAACCTTCACATAATAGGAGTTCCCAAAAGATACAAGAAAGAAAAAGGCCTATAAAGCGTATTTGAGAAGAAAAAATAGCTGAAAATTCTCAAATCTGGAAGAAGACGACAGCATCCAGGTACAAGATGCTCAGAAGTCACCAATAAAACTCAACCCAAAGAGAAATTCCCCAAGGCACATCGTAATAAAATTATTAAAAATCAGAGACAAAAAAGAATATTGAAAGTGGCAAGAAAAAAGAAACATATTATATTCAACAGAGAACCAATGGAATTTTCAGCAGATTTCTCAGCATAAACCCTCAGGGCCAGGAGAGAGTGGGACGATACATTCACAGTTCTGAAGGAAAATATTGCAAACTAAAATTGCAAACTAAAATACCGTGCCCAGCAAAGCTATTCTTCAAACACAAAGGAGAGATAAAGATATTTTCAGGCAAACAAATTTGAGGGAATTGATCAAAACCAGATCTGTCTTATAAGAAATCTCAAAAGGAGTTCCTCAGTTTGAAAGAAAGTGGTGCTAATATGTAACAAGAAAACATCTGAAGGTATAAAACTCACTAGTAAAAGTATAAGGACAAATTCAAATATTCTAATACCGAATTTGTGGTGTGTAAACTACGTATGTCTTTAGTATGAAAACTAAGAAAAAACTATTAATAACAATAAAAACTGCAATTGATTAAGTGATAGGAAATATAAAATGACATTGAGATCTCAAAAAGTCAAAATGAGGGGGAGAAATTATGTTAAAGTGTAGAGTTTGTTTTTGTTTCTTTTCTTTTCTTGCAACTAAAGATGTCGTTCAGCTTAAAATTACCTGTTCTAACTATAAGATGATTTTTGTAAGCCTCATGATAACAGCAAAGCAAAAACCTACAATAGATACACTAAAAATAAATAGCACAGAATCAAAGCATACTACTAGAGAAAATCACTTAACCACAAAGGAAAACTGTAAGAGAAGGAAAAAGGAAGAAAGGATCTACAAAACATCCAGAAAACATTAACAAAATGACAGTAGGAAGTCCTTACTTATCAATAATAACCTTGAATGTAAACAGATCAAAGTTAAAGTCTCCAATGAAAAGACATAAAATGGTTGAATTGATTTAAGAGAAAAGACCCAACTATAGGCTCACTTACCTATAAAGACATGAATTGTGTTGACATTTCTCCTCTTTGTAAGGAGATTAGCTGTATTGGATTAAGGACTAATTGTGCTCCAGTGTGATTTCATCTTAACTAATTACGTTTGCAACGACTTCATTTCCAAATACAGTCACATTCAGAAGTATTAGGGGCCTGGATTTCAAAGTATAAATTGTTGGGGGGTGCACACGATTCAACCCATAACAATTGCTCTATCAGTTTGCATTCCTTCTGCTGTGTATGAGAGTTCCAGATCTTCCACATCCTAGACAACATTTGATATTGTCAGTATTTTAGCCATTCTAACAGGTGTGCAGTGGTACTCATAGTTTGTAGATACATTTTCTTAATGGAAAACTGAGATTTTCTGTGTAGACAGTCAGGTTGTCTGTGATTTCTGTTTCTCTGTAGGTCTTTTCATTTCTGTTTCTCTGTAGGTCTTTTCACTACTGTATTCTGACTATAGGAGGAAATCAGTCTTTCAACAGTAAGTATAATGTTAACTGTAGGGTTTTTATAATGCCTTCTAATCAAGTTGACGAAGTTTCCTTCTATTCCTAGTTTGCTGAAAGTTTCTACATGATAAATAGAGTTTGCATTTTATCAAATGCTTAATCTGCATTCATTTATGTAATCTTATGGAATGTATATTTGAATAATGTGAATTACATTGACTAATTTTAAATATCAAACCAGCTTTTTATACTCACAAAACCTCCCTCTGTAGTGATATATTATTCCTCTTATATATTGCTGAATTTCATTTGATAATACCTGATTGAGAATCTTTAAAATCAAAAATTCGTGAGGCATATTGGTCTGTGGATTTGTGGGTTTGCTTTTTTTTGGTCTGGTTTTAGCATCAGGGTAATGTTAGACCATAAAATAGGTTGGTTAATGTTGGTAAATGTTTGCCTGTTTTCTGTTTTCTGAAAGAGATGTATAGAATTTTCAAGCTTTTCTTTCTATTTTTCATACGGATAATTTCTTTGCTCTTTCTTCAGTCAACTCCATTCTGCTATTAAGTTTATTCTTCAAGTATTTTACTTCTATCACTATATATATATCCATTTTACAATTTCAATTTATATATTTTATTTTTATTTGTTAAAACTGTTCATGATTATGCATTTGAGCAATTTAAAAATAGCTGCTTTAATGTCCCTGTCAGCTAATTTCAATATCTATATCATCTGATTGTAGGCATCTGTTGATTGTATTTTCCCATCAAAGTTGACATTTTCATCTCCCTTTATATATATATTTTCTATTGTATCCTGGATATTTTGATTATTATGTTATAAGACTCTGGGTTTTACTTAAATCCTATGGAAAATGTTGATATTTTTGGTTTTGCGGCAATCTACTTGTCAAAACAAAGGTTCAGGCTGCAAATTTCTGCCCATCTTCTATAGGATACAGTTACTAATTCAGTTCAGTTTCAAAGTTTTTGCAGTGGCCCAGTACTATTTGGATTTGTCCTTTGTGTACACTACTCAGTTGTCAGTCTGGGACCTATATAAGAACCTATTCATTAGTTCAGTTCTCCAAAGTCTTTGGTATGCTAACTAGAACCAGATTCATGCATACGTAGGTTGAAGTCAGCCCAGAAGTTTATAAACAACTTTATGAGTGTTCTTTCTGAGTTCTCATTCCTTATAGCATCTCATTCCATAAAATAAAGTCCTGCTCTGGGTATGGCAGCACTGTTGATTTTATAAAGTTGGAACAAGTAAATGGAATAATAAACAAAGACAGATTGGTTAACATCAGGTTACTTCAGGTTGCTTTTAAGGGTTAAAGCAAAGAGGACTTGTTAATTACACTGGCTTAGGTCAACTAGGCCCTTTCTAATTGGTTGCTGCAAATATGCTAATTTCAGGAAAGTATTATTTAGTATTCCATGACTAGGTTAACTTAAAACAGAGAGCGAGAACAAGTGGGTCTAGAATCTGATTCCATAAAAGGAACCAGTAGTGCAATTTGAGCAAATGGTTTTGTTAGGAATGCTGCTAAAGTCAGCTGATGGGCGGACTAAGGGATCTCTTACATAATGTGAAGATCTGGGTTTAGCATGAGAGATTCAACACTCCCTCAAGTTACCCACAGAAGCTACTAATTGTGAGATTCTAATGACAGTATTATACTTCCAAGCAAAAGAGGAAAACATAAGAAAGTCAAAAAATAAAGAGGAGTAAGAGTCTCATGATGATGAGTTTTATTCTTATGTCTTGGGAAAGTCGTCCACAACTTGAAGTTGTCAACTTCTCATCCTGTCTGCAGTATGAAGGTCTCTGGTTATGGCATTTCACATTTCACTGAACTCTCAAGGCATAAAGTTGCCCCTAGAAATTTATGTTGATTGGTTAGGCTCCAGATTATGGGGCTTCAAGAGCAGAACTGCTCTTGTCATTAGTGGAAGCCAGATATTGCAGGGAACAAGAAAAGTTTGAGGATCATGTCCAATCTACAGGTAGATAATAAAAACTCAGAAACAGCTGGGCTTGGTGGCGCATACCTGTCATCCCGGCACTTTGGGAGTCTGAGATGAGCAGATCACCTGAGCTCAGGAGTTTAAGAGCAGCCTGGCCAACGTGGCAACACTCCATCTCTACTAAAAATACAAAAATTAGCTGGGTGTGGTGGCAGGCACCTGTAATCCCAGCTACTCGGGGAGCTGAAGTAAGCAAATCGCTTGAATCCAGGAGGCGAAGGTTGCAGTGAGCTGAGATGGCACCACTACACTCCAGCCTGGGCGACAGAGTGAGACTCCTTCTCAAAACAAACAAACAAACAAACAATGAATAGAGCTATAATCCAATAACAAGTATATTATAGTTTTTTTCTGAAACATAATTTTTATCTCTACACTCACCCCAATTTCTACCTAAGTTAATCAAAGTAAGACTAATTTGTTTACAAAAATAAATTTACTCTCATCATACTTTTTCTGATTATATAAGCACAGCAAAAATAGTGATTGACAATATAGGCCCCTTTTTCACGTTGAAAATTTCTAATATGACTAAGAAGCAAATCCTTATTTTTCCTTAAAACTTATTTTAGGTTTAGGGGCACATGCTATATAAGTAAACTTGGGTCACAGGGGTTTGTTGTACAGATTATTTCATGAACCAGGTACTAAGCCTAGTACCCAACAGTTACTTTTTCTGCTCCTCTCCCTCCTCCCACCTTCCACCCTCAAGTAGACCCCAGGGTCTGTTTTTCCCTTCTTTGCGTTCATGAGTTCTCATCATTCAGCTCCTACTTATAAGTGAGAAATGCGTTGTTTGGTATCCTATTCCTGTGTTAACTTGCTAAAGATAATAGCCTCCCAATTCATCTGTGCTCCTTCAAAACATGATCTTGTTCTTTTTTATGGCTGTGTAGTATTCCGTGGTGTATAGGTACCACATTTTCTTTATCCAATCTGTCATTGATGGACATTTAGGTTGATTTCATGTCTTTGCAATTGTGAATAGTACTGCAGTGAGCATTCACGTGCATGTGCCTTTATGGTAGAATGATTTATATTCCTCTGGGTATATACCCAGTAAAGGGATTGCTGGGTTTAATGGTAGTTCTGCTTTTAGCTCTTTGAAGAATCACCATTCTCCTTTCCACAATGGTTGGAATTTACACTCCCACCATCAGTATGTAAGTGTTTCCTTTTCTCCACAACCTCACCAGCATCTGTTATTTTATGACTCTCTAATAATAGCCATTCTGACTGGTGTGAGGTGGTATCTCACTGTGGCTTTGATTTGCATTTCTCTAATTCTCAGTGATATTGAGCTGTTTTTCATAAGCTTGTCAGCCACGTGTGTGTCTTATTTTGAGAAATGTCTGTTCATGTCCTTTGCTCACTTTTTAATGGGGTTGCTTTTCTTGTAAATTCGATTACGTTTCTTATAAATGCTGGATATTAAACCTTTGTCAGATGCATAGTTTGCAAATATTTTATCCCATTTTGTAGATTAGCTGTTTACTCTCTTAATCATTTCTTTTGTTGTATAGAAGCTCTTAAGTTTAATTAGATCCCATTTGTCAATTTTTGGTTTTGTTAAGACTGTTTTCAGTGCCTTTGTCATAAAATCTTTGCCCATTCCTATGTCCAGGATGGTATTGCCTTGGTTGTCTTCCAAGATTTTTACAATTTTGGGTTTTACATTTAAGTCTTTAATCCATCTTGATTTGATTTTGTATATGGTTTAAGGAAGGGATACAGCTGTATGTTACCAATGTGCTGTAGATAAGAGAAAAAAATTAAAAGTTTTCTTAGTTCAGGAAAATAAAACATTAAAACAAAGAATCTCCAAAATTTTGAATAGAAAGTCAAAAAACGTTATCCTCAGCAGAATAAACATCGTGCAATTCTTGTTTTGCTTGATCTTGTTATAGCTGTTGCATGAAGCCATTAGGTTTTTCATTAGAGTTTAAAAAATTCTTACCCAGTCCAATGATCAGATCACAAAGTTATCAGCAGAAGTCTGTATTTCAGAGTACCTGTCAGAGTCTTTTTCATGAATGGCCTTGAAGATAAGGCAATTTTGAACTGTAGCTGATTACAAACACTTTCAGAGAAGAATCAAAGGAAAACAATTAACTGTCTGTGAATGACAAGAGTTCAATTGCCCATTGTTAAAAAGTCTGATGGCAGCTGATTATAATAATAATGTAATTACAAGAAGATTTGGTTATTTTTGTGACATAGCTATATTTTAGACTTGGATGTTACTACCTTTTAGGATATAAAGAAAAAGAGATTGAGTGAAGTTAGAAGTATTTTTTTAACTTGAATACTACAAATGTTAACTTTCTATATTCTCCAACTTAACTGAACCTTAAAACTGAATTCTATATTGTGTTTAGAAAACACTGGTGAAAAAAAGGGAGAAGCAAGCTTTTGAGAAATGCAACTGCTTGGATTTATAAACTAGACAACTAGCAACATCTAGTGGTCATGCTCATGATCAACCCCTGTCTTCAGTTTCATTGTTGCTTGGAATTAACTTGCATTACAAGACTTGGCAGATATTTTGAATTAAGTAAAATCCACATGTGAAAAAAACAAAAAACTTAAACTAAACAGCAGTTTCAATGAATATGTGTCGTAAACATAGTGTTGTTTATAATTGTGTTCAGTTTCTGATAGAATTTAATATATTGAATAAAACTTATCTAAGAGAGTGTTCAGCTGCTTTATTTGTCTTAAGAAGGGTTGTGATTTTGCCACATTCAGGGAACTGGACTTAATTCTACCAATTTTAATACTAAATGTTCAGTTGATATTTTGGAACTCTTATGGAGAACTGTACTATTTTAACTTATAATATTGGCATGGATTTTGAACCATTATTTTATTCATCTGTTTGAAATTGAGTTATAAGCACAATAGTTTTGCATCCTTGAAAGCACATGACAGTGAGGTTTATACATATGTTTAAAAAATGATAATAGGTAATAATTACTTGGTGGCAAAAGAAAGGTAGCCAGGAGTTTTTACGATTCTCATGACCAATCTGCAAATAAATAATCAAAAGTTGAATACAGATTAAAAACTGTCAGGAAATGGGTGATTTCTACTAACATAATTCAAATGCTCTAAAAATTATTTATTTCACATACTAATAGTATGTTATATGGATACTGAAAACACAAGGACTATAAACGAAAAGGCAGGAGCGGAAATGGAAGAAAGAGACTAATGATGTTTATGCACCTTTCAAGTGCCAGGCACTGCGTTGTGCTTCATGTGCATCCATCATTATCCTTCATCTGCATGACAATTCTAGAGGCAGGTGTCTTTGTCCCCCATCTTATAGACAAAGGAATGGAGTCCTACTCCTGTTATCACACAAGAAGGAAGTGAGAAAGGTAAATTTGAATTTGACCAAATCTGACTACAAAATTGATGTTCTCAGAGTTTATCAACTCATCATATACACAAAATCTATAGTCTGGGAAAAAAGTTTTTAATAGAGTGTCAGCATTTTTTTAGTCTTGACATTGTTTTGCAAGTCCTGAAAAAAAAAAAAAACCACATAACTTCAGTGTAAAGCAGTGAACAATGTGTCATCTTCAAATATGCCTAATTGGTATGTTGATTATTTTGAGTTAAAAACATTAGAGAAATAATTTCAGAAAGGCTGAGTTGATTTTTCTCTTTCTGCCTGCAGCAAATGATAAAGATTCCTCGGGAAGGGGTACTTTCTCCATATCAGGGTGAGAAAATAGCCCTTATCACCAGAGACTTGAAACTGAAGACTACAGTGGACCTAAATAAACATAATTAATGAAATAATCCTCATCCTTCACCTGTTTTACACTTTCCTATGTATTTCCTAGTGATTCCCCTAGAAAATTTTACCACAGTAGCCAGATTTTCTTTGTCCTATCATTTCTTCTCAAACGTATCACTCTATGTCTACAAAGTATCAAGGCATCTTGCTTTGGCCACTTCTTTTGACTTCCCTCTCTTGTGAAGAACCCCATGTGCATGCAAAACAAATAAAATTTGTATACCTTTCTCTTATCAACCTTCCTGGTATCAATCTGGTTTCTGCATCCAGCTGAAGAACCCATTAAGAGTTAAAAGGGGGGTTGGAGGTGACCTCTGGCTCCCTACAAGTGTCATCTGTTATCTTGAAAGATGCTCCACTGGTCAAGCATGACTCTTACTTGTCAGTGAACAAAACTTTTCATTTTAAACATTTATTCAACTATTTTCTCAGGTACTTGTAGGACTGGAGACTTAAACAAGTGGACATTGCTTTCATGGATCTTATGGTCTAGTTGGGAAAGACATAACAGGTTTCAAAGGTAATACAACTGTGCTAAACATGAAAGGAGCAAATACACAATGCTTAGAAATGTTTTGAAACCTCCACAATTAAAAATAAGGTTTAAGATACAAATCTAAGTTAGAAGTGGTATTACAAATTAAATGTATATAGCATTAGAGATGTATTCATTCAAAAATCATACATTGTGCACCTACTATGTGGCACTGTTGATACCAAACAGATGATGGAAAACAGCCTAAACACCAAGAACTCAGTAAAAATATATGCAAACCATTATTCACAATACTGAAGATACATTAGTGTACAATATATACTATAGTGGTAGAGGAGAAGAAGGAATGATGGTGTCTGCTTTGATGTAACTTGCAGAGTTTACAAAGGAGATGTTCAAACTCTGTCATTTACTATCCAGATTAAGGTGGAACAAAAGATAATGACAGCGGAGTCCACATAAAGGCAAGAAAGAGATGGAGAGAAGTAGATGAATTTGAGAGATATTTAAAAGCAATGATACATTAAAGGTAATAACTTCTCATGATGATTGAATAATACATCCTCCTCAAATAGGTAGGAGGAGAAGAAGTTGTTGACTGTGTCTGACATACTAACTGATCTAAACTGACACACTCCCTTTCCTTGAAGCTTTCTCAAATGGTCAATAATTATTCATTTCCTATTTTGGCAATACTATTTAATATAGTTATAACATTATTCCTTAGTTCTTTCTGAAAGTATATTTATTGTCAACAAGTTAAAATATATACACCTCCATACTTTAGGCCCACAACAAGAAAGGGCACTTTTATACTTTTTGATACATAAGCTCACACACACACACACACACACACACACACACACACAGGCACACACACACACACTTAATAAATGAGAACATACTACTCGCAACTCCACTGTCCCTCATTTATCCATCTGTCTCATGTTTGTGTGTCTGATAGTACCACATATCAATCGTTATTTAGGTTGTTTGCAATTCTGCACTATTTAAAACTGAGCCCATCTGTGTTTATTTTTCATGGCCTAATTTGTGATGATAGCCTAGAGTAAATTCCTGAAAATGAAATGGCTAAGTTAAAAGAGAAATAATTTTTAATCGATATTGTCAGATTGCACTCAACAATTTTGCACCAGAAAACACATTAAGTTATTGTTTCTGCACGCTCACACTCAAGTTTAGGAAAGCTTTCAATCTGTGCTTCTATGATAGACAAAATATGATACTTAAATGTCAATTTGATTAACTTTTATATTTTAACTATAATATTTTAAAACTTGACTATGTAGTTTAAATTTTAACCATCATTCGTATATATGTATGCCTATATATCTGCATATCTACATCATGTATCTTACAATACAGAGGAAGAATTGTCATACTCCTTTCTAAGTTTGTAGCAGCTGCCAACATTGTATCTTCCAATGATGTGAAGTATCTTAGAGAGTTTCTTTCAAGTGAAGTATTTGTGCTGTTACCACCTGCTCTTTAACATCTTTGTCCTTTTTGTCAGAACCACTTTCCTTATGCATGTCATTAAGTGGGACCTTCACTAAGTTCCTCAGGCTGTGTAATTAGAGTCTCTCAATGGCAGCTATTTTCCCATAACTCCATTCATGTTTGATTCACATTTCACTGCTGGTGTCACAACTTTTTTTTTTTCTTTTTTTTTCTTTTGCTGCACTTTTATGTATGTTGACTTCTTTGATTCCCTCTTTGGATTATTCACTTTTATAAAATGTCAGGCGGGTTTATCAGTTGGAGACCAGGAAGCAACACAACAAAATGCTTTGCTGTCTGTGGGAACTGAATTACAGATGTGCAGTGAACAATCACTAATAAACTTTAAAAGAAGTGACATCACTGGCCACTAGTCACAATGTATCCATGTTATTTACATAGGGATTTGTGGTCTGAAGAGCCAGCAGCAACATTTGTACTTTACTCCATTATTCAGTTAATATACTGTGAAAACTAAAATTTGAACTGTGTTGTTGGGGAATTATTATTATTTGGTATTATTTAACTAAACCATGGTAATTGAAATCTGTACATAATGGAGCTGTGCAAGGCAAGGACTATCTGTACACACATACATACGTGTGTGTGTGGATTTATTTCAATACCATATGTACGTATACATTGTATTAATTTATTACTGCTACCATAACAAAGCACACATACTGAATGGCTTAAACAACAGAAATTTATTTTCTCACAGTTCTGGAGACAAGAAGTTGAAATCAAGGTGTTGGCAGAGATGGTTTCTTTGAAGCCTTTCTTTTTGCTTTGTGGATGACCATCTTCTCCCTCTGTCTTCACATGGTTTTTCCTCTGTGTGCACATATTCCCATGTCCAAATTTCCTCTTCTTATAAGGACACTGATCATACTGGATTGTAGCCCTCCATATAACCTCACTTTACCTCTTTACAGGACGTTTCTCCAAATACAGTCACGTTCTAAAGTACTGGAGTTTAGCACTTTAACCTGCTAATTTTGGATGGCCACAGTTCAACACAAAACCCTCCAACTTTCATGTCCTCTTCACATGCAAAATATATGAGTTCTTTCCCAATAGCTCAAAATATTTAATCCATTCCAGTATCGAATACAAGTCTAAAAGTTCATCTAAAGATCATCTAAATCAGGCATAGTGAGACTCAAGGTATGATTATCCTCAGGCAAAATTCCTCTCCAGCATGAAACTATAGAACTGCAAAAGTTATCAACTTACTAAATGCAATGGTAGGGCTGGCATACAATAAACATCCCATTTCCAAAAGGGATACATCAGAAAGAAGAAAGGGGTCAGAGGTCCCAGGCCAGTCCAAAATCTACCAGGGCAAATTCCAGTATATTTTAAGGCTCAAGAATAATCCCTTTTGTCTCAATTCTTTGTCTTCAGGACCCACTGGGGAGGTGACCCTGCCCTCCAGGACCACTGGGGTGGCTGTTTTGCTCCCTTGGCCCTGGATAATGGCAGCCTAGCCTACTGAAACAAAGGAGGTGGCCCCACCCTCTGAAACTGGGGAAGAGACCTCCCTGCCACCCAGACCTGAGACTCTGAGCCCATAGTAATAGTGGCAGTACCACCTTTGGAGTCATTTTTCTCTTTTCTTGAAAAATAGCACAGATTTTCAGCTTGATACCCCAACTGGCTCATCCTATGGAATTTCAGAATTCTGATGGCTTTCCTTCACTCTCTCCCATCACTGTCCCTTTTACTCCAAGCTGGCAGTTTTTCTGCTGATATAAAATTCTCAAAAATAACCTTGTTTACTTCATAGGGATTCAAGCCATCAGACAAGAGCGCCTTCCACAGATCTTTCCTGGATGATCACATCTGTATTCTTGGCTTCTGCTGAGATCATTGATTCAATTCATGAGTCACATTCATAATTTATTTATGAAATGACCAGTCACACCCTTGTCTTCTGTTCAGAACAAGTTTTCTCATTTTTTGGCCATATGAATAAACTGATAATTTTCTAAATCTCAAGTTCTGACTCCTTTATTCTTAATGATCCTTTGATATATCTCTCTTCTCTTGTATTTTACTATAAGCATCAAAAAGAAACCTGGCCACACTTTCAAAAGTTTGCTTAGAAATCACCTCAGCTAAATCCCTGGGTTAGCACGGTCGGGGGCGGAGCAAGATGGCCGAATAGGAACAGCTCCAGTCTCCAACTCCCAGCGCGAGCGACACAGAAGACCAGTGATTTCTGCATTTTCAACTGAGGTACTGGGGTCATCTCACTAGGGAGTGACGGACAATCGGTGCTGGTCAGCTGCTGCAGCCCGATCAGCGAGAGCTGAAGCAGGGTGAGGCATCGCCTCACCTGGGAAGCGCAAGGGGGAAGGGAATCCCTTTTCCTAGCCAGGGGAACTGAGACACACAACACCTGGAAAATCGGGTAACTCCCACCCCAATATTGCGCTTTAAGCAAACGGGCACACCAGGAGAATACATCCCACACCTGGCCGGGAGGGTCCCACGCCCACGGAGCCTCCCTCATTTCTAACACAGCAGTCTGCGATCTAACCGCAAGGCAGCAGCGAGGCCGGGGGAGGGGTGCCCGCCATTGCTGAGGCTTAAGTAGGTAAACAAAGCCGCTGGGAAGCTCGAACTGGGTGGAGCTCACAGCAGCTCAAGGAAACCTGCCTGTCTCTATAGACTCCACCTCTGGGGACAGGGCACAGCTAAAACAACAACAACAACAACAAAAAGGCAGCAGAACCTCTGCAGACGCAAATGACTCTGTCTGACAGCTTTGAAGAGAGCAGTGGATCTCCCAACACGGAGGTTGAGATCCGAGAACGGACAGACTGCCTGTGCAAGTGGGTCCCTGACCCCTGAGTAGCCTGACTGGGAGACATCCCCCACAAGGGGCAGTCTGACACCCCACACCTCACAGGGTGGAGTACACCCCTGAGAGGAAGCTTCCAAAGTAAGAATCAGACAGGTACACTCGCTGTTCAGCAATATTCTATCTTCTGCAACCTCTGCTGCTGATACCCAGGCAAACAGGGTCTGGAGTGGACCTCAAGCAATCTCCAACAGACCTACAGCTGAGGGTCCTGACTGTCAGAAGGAAAACTATCAAACAGGAAGGACACCTATACCAAAACCCCATCAGTACGTCACCATCATCAAAGACCAGAGACAGATAAAACCACAAAGATGAGGAAAAAGCAGGGCAGAAAAGCCGGAAATTCAAAAACTAAGAGCACATCTCCCCCTGCAAAGGAGCGCAGCCCATCGCCAGCAACAGATCAAAGCTGGTCAGAGAATGACTTTGACAAGATGAGAGAAGAAGGCTTCAGTCCATCAAACTTCTCAGAGCTAAAGGAGGAATTACATACCCAGCGCAAAGAAACTAAAAATCTTTAAAAAAGAGTAGAAGAATTGACAGCCAGACTAATTAATGCAGAGAAGGTCATAAACGAAATGACAGAGGTGAAAACCATGGCACGAGAAATACGTGACAAATGCACAAGCTTCAGTAACTGACTCGATCAACTGGAAGAAAGAGTATCAGCGATTGAGGATCAAATGAATGAAATGAAGCGAGAAGAGAAACCAAAAGAAAAACGAAGAAAAAGAAATGAACAAAGCCTGCAAGAAGTATGGGATTATGTAAAAAGACCAAATCTATGTCTGATTGGGGTGCCTGAAAGTGAGGGAGAAAATGGAACCAAGTTGGAAAACACTCTTCAGGATATCATCCAGGAGAACTTCCCCAACCTAGTAGGGCAGACCAACATTCAAATTCAGGAAATACAGAGAACGCCACAAAGATACTCCTCCAGAAGAGCAACTCCAAGACACATAATTGCCAGATTCACCAAAGTTGAAATGAAGGAAAAAATCTTAAGGGCAGCCAGAGAGAAAGGTCGGGTTACCCACAAAGGGAAGCCCATCAGACTAACAGCAGATCTATCGGCAGAAACTCTACAAGCCAGAAGAGAGTGGGAGCCAATATTCAACGTTCTTAAAGAAAAGAATTTTCAACCCAGAATTTCATATCCAGCCAAACTAAGTTTCATCAGTGAAGGAGAAATAAAATCCTTTACAGATAAGCAAATGCTTAGAGATTTTGTCACCACCAGGCCTGCCTTACAAGAGACCCTGAAGGAAGCCCTAAACATGGAAAGGAACAACTGGTACCAGCCATTGCAAAAACATACCAAAATGTAAAGACCATCGAGGCTAGGAAGAAACCGCATCAACTAACGAGCAAAATGACCAGTTAATATCATAATGGCAGGATCAAGTTCACACATAACAATATTAACCTTAAATGTAAATGGACTAAATGCTCCAATTAAAAGACACAGACTGGCAAACTGGATAAAGAGTCAAGACCCATCAGTCTGCTGTATTCAGGAGACCCATCTCACATGCAGAGACATACATAGGCTCAAAATAAAGGGATGAAAGAAGATCTACCAAGCAAATGGAGAACAAAAAAAGCAGGGGTTGCAATCCTAGTCTCTGATAAAACAGACTTTAAACCATCAAAGATTAAAAGAGACAAAGAAGGCCATTACATAATGGTAAAGGGATCAATTCAACAGGAAGAGCTAACTCTCCTAAATATATATGCACCCAATACAGGAGCACCCACATTCATAAAACAAGTCCTTAGAGACTTACAAAGAGACTTAGACTCCCATACAATAATAATGGGAGACTTCAACACTCCACTGTCAGCATTAGACAGATCAACGAGACAGAAAGTTAACAAGCATATCCAGGAATTGAACTCATCTCTGCACCAAGCGGACCTAATAGACATCTATAGAACTCTCCACCCAAAATCAACAGAATATACATTCTCAGCACCACATCGCACTTATTCCAAAATTGACCACATAATTGGAAGTAAAGCACTCCTCAGCAAATGTAAAACAACAGAAATTATAACAAACTGTCTCTCAGACCACAATGCAATCAAACTAGAACTCAGGACTAAGAAACTCAATCAAAACCGCTCAACTACATGGAAACTGAACAACCTGCTCCTGAATGACTACTGGGTACATAACGAAATGAAAGCAGAAATAAAGATGTTCTTTGAAACCAATGAGAACAAACATACAACATACCAGAATCTCTGGGACACATTTAAAGCAGTGTGTAGAGGGAAATTTATAGCACTAAATGCCCACAAGAGAAAGCAGGAAAGATCTAAAATTGACACTCTAACATCACAATTAAAAGAACTAGAGAAGCAAGAGCAAACACATTCAAAAGCTAGCAGAAGGCAAGAAATAACGAAGATCAGAGCAGAACTGAAGGAGATAGAGACACAAAAACCCTCCAAAAAATCAATGAATCCAGGAGTTGGTTTTTTGAAAAGATCAACAAAATTGACAGACCGCTAGCAAGACTAATAAAGAAGAAAAGAGAGAGGAATCAAATAGACGCAATAAAAAATGATAAAGGGGATATCACCACCAACTCCACAGAAATACAAACTACCATCAGAGAATAATGTAAACACCCCTAAACAAATAAACTAGAAAATCTACAAGAAATGGATAATTTCCTGGACACTTACACTCTCCCAAGACTAAACCAGGAAGAAGTTGAATCCCTGAATAGACCAATAGTAGGCTCTGATATTGAGGCAATAATTAATAGCCTACCCACCAAAAAAAGTCCAGGACCAGATGGATTCACAGCTGAATTCTACCAGAGGTACAAGGAGGAGCTGGTACCATTCCTTCTGAAACTATTCCAATCAATAGAAAAAGAGGGAATCCTCCCTAACTCATTTTATGAGGCCAACATCATCCTGATACCAAAGCCTGGCAGAGACACAACAAAAAAAGAGAATTTTAGACCAATATCCCGATGAACATCGATGCAAAAATCCTCAATAAAATACTGGCAAAACGGATTCAGCAGCACATCAAAAAGCTTATCCACCATGATCAAGTGGGCTTCATCCCTGGGATGCAAGGCTGGTTCAACATTCGCAAATCAATAAACGTAATCCAGCATATAAACAGAACCAAAGACAAGAACCACATGATTATCTCAATAGATGCAGAAAAGGCTTTTGACAAAATCAACAGCCCTTCACGCTAAAAATGCTCAATAAATTCGGTATTGATGGAACGTACCTCAAAATAATAAGAGCTATTTATGACAAACCCACAGCTAATATCATACTGAATGGGCAAAAACTGGAAAAATTCCCTTTGAAAACTGGCACAAGACAGGGATGCCCTCTCTCACCACTCCTATTCAACATAGTGTTGGAAGTTCTGGCTAGGGCAATCAGGCAAGAGAAAGAAATCAAGGGTATTCAGTTAGGAAAAGAAGAAGTCAAATTGTCCCTGTTTGCAGATGACATGATTGTATATTTAGAAAACCCCATTGTCTCAGCCCAAAATCTCCTTAAGCTGATAAGCAACTTCAGCAAAGTCTCAGGATACAAAATTAATGTGCAAAAATCACAAGCATTCTTATACAACAGTAACAGACAAACAGAGAGCCAAATCATGAATGAACTTCCATTCACAATTGCTTCAAAGAGAATAAAATACCTAGGAATCCAACTTACAAGGATGTAAAGGACCTCTTCAAGGAGAACTACAAACCATGCTCAGTGAAATAAAAGAGGACACAAACAAATGGAAGAACATACCATGCTCATGGATAGGAAGAATCAATATCGTGAAAATGGCCATACTGCCCAAGGTGATTTATAGATTCAATGCCATCCCCATCAAGCTACCAATGACTTTCTTCACAGAATTGGAAAAAACTGCTTTAATGTTCATATGGAACCAAAAAAGAGCCCGCATTGTCAAGACAATCCTAAGTCAAAAGGACAAAGCTGGAGGCGTCACGCTACCTGACTTCAATCTATACTACAAGGCTACAGTAACCAAAACAGCATGCTACTGTACCAAAACAGAGATATAGACCAATGGAACAGAACAGAGTCCTCAGAAATAATACCACACATCTACAGCCATCTGATCTTTGACAAACCTGAGAGAAACAAGAAATGGAGAAAGGATTCCCTATTTAATAAATGTTGCTGGGAAAATTGGCTAGTCATAAGTAGAAAGCTGAAACTGGATCCTCTCCTTACTCCTTATACGAAGATTAATTCAAGGTGGATTAGAGACTTAAATGTTAGACCTAATACCATAAAAACCCTAGAAGAAAATCTAGGTAGTACCATTCAGGACATAGGCATGGGCAAGGACTTCATGTCTAAAACACCAAAAGCAACAGCAGCAAAAGCCAAATTGACAAATGGGATCTAATTAAACTAAAGAGCTTCTGCACAGCAAAAGAAACTACCACCAGAGTGAACAGGCAAGCTACAGAATGGGAGAAAATTTTTGCAATCTACTCATCTGACAAAGGGCTAATATCCAGAATCTACAAAGAACTCAAACAAATATACAAGAAAAAAACAACCCCATCAAAAAGTGGGAAAAGGATATGAACAGACATTTCTGAAAAGAAGACATTCATACAGCCAACAGACACATGAAAAAATGCTCATCATCACTGGCCATCAGAGAAATGCAAATCAAAACCACAATGAGATACCATCTCACACCAGTTAGAATGGCAATCATTAAAAAGTCAGGAAACAACAGGTGTTGTAGAGGATGTGGAGAAATAGGAACACTTTTATACTGTTGGTGGGATTGTAAACTAGTTCAACCATTATGGAAAACAGTATGGCAATTCCTCAAGGATCTAGAACTAGATGTACCATATGACCCAGCCATCCCATTACTGGGTATATACCCAAAGGATTATAAATTATTCTACTACAAAGACACATGCACACGTATGTTTATTGCGGCACTATTCACAATAGCAAAGACTTGGAATCAACCCAAATGTCCGTCTGTGACAGACTGGATTAAGAAAATGTGGCACATATACACCATGGAATACTATGCAGCCATAAAAAAGGATGAGTTTGCGTCCTTTGTAGGGACATGGATGCAGCTGGAGACCATCATTCTTAGCAAACTATCACAAGAAGAGAAACCAAACACCGCATGTTCTCACTCATAGGTGGGAACTGAACAATGAGATCACTTGGACTCGGGAAGGGGAACATCACACACTGGGGCCTATCATGGGGAGGGGGGAGGGGGAGGGATTGCATTGGGAGTTATACATGATATAAATGATGAATTGATGGGTGCTGACGAGTTGATGGGTGCAGCACACCAACATGGCACAAGTATACATATGTAACAAACCTGCACGTTATGCACATGTACCCTAGAACTTAAAGTATAATAAAAAAAAAAAAAAAAAGAAAAAAGAAAAAAATTAAAAAAAAAAATAAATCCCTGGGTTAATAATCACTTACATGTTGTACCTTCCATAAAACACTAGAGCATAATTCAGTCATGTTCTTTGCCACTCTGTAATAGGTATTGCCTTTGCTCCAGTGTCCAAAACATATTTCTCATTTCCATCTATGGTTTCACAGTAGCACTTTTTAATTTTTGTGTGTTTTTTGTCTTTTGTTTTTGTTTGTTTGTTTGTTTGTTTTATTTTTTTATTGAGACAGAATCTTGCTGTGTTGCCCAGGCTGGGGTACAGTGGTGTGATCTCGGCTCACTGCAACTTCTACCACTGCAAATTCTCCTGCCTCAAACTCCCGAGTAGTTGGGATTACAGGCATGTACCACTATGCCCAGCTAATTTTTGTATTTTTAGTAGAGATGGGATTTTGCCTTGTTGGCCAGGCTGGTCTTGAACTCTTGACCTCAAGAGAACCACCCACCTCGGCCTCTTAAAGTGCTGGGATTACAGGCGTGAGCCACTGCACCCGGCCCCACAGTAGCACTTTTAATGTCTATATTTCCACCAACAGTTTCTTCAAGGCAAGCTAAGCTTTTTCTAACATGGCCTCATCAGTCTTCCAGCCTCTATTTGTTACCTATTTCCAAAGCCACTTCCACATTTGTAGTTATTTTTACAGTTGGTATCCCACTCCCAGTATCAAAATCTGTATTAGATTGCTAGGGCTATCATAACAAAAAATAAATACCATTTACTGGAGGGTTAAATAATAGAAATTTATTTTCTCAGAGTTCTGGAGGCAAGGAGTCTGAGATCACAGTGTCAGCAGAGTTTTGTGATTTGTTTTGTTTTGTTCTAGTCTTTATTTTTTATTTTTAAGGCTGCCCTCCGTAGACTGTAGATAGCTTTCTCTCTGTCTTTACATAGTCTTTCCTCTGTGCATGTGTACGTCTAATGTCTAAATTTCCTCTTCTTATAAAGACTCCAATCTATTGGATTGGGCCTATCTGACCCTTTTTACCTTAATTACATCTATCCCAAATACAGTCACATTCTGAGGCATTGTGTGTGAAGGCTTCAATATATGATTTTTGGGGAGGCACAATTCAACTCAAAATATATGATAACACACACACACATACATGTATATGTATACTACTCTAAAATTGGTGTCTATAGCCTGGAACCCTCTCCCAACTCATATATGCAGTTGTGTGAGGGCTAAAAGGGGTACAAAAATTAATGTGTCCAAAACTGAGCCTCTGAGAATCATTCCCAAATCAGCACTTTCTGCACTATTCCTTATTATAGTCAATGGTAAGTCTATTTGAATGGGCCAAAATTCTTCAGGTCGTCCTTGACTCCTCTCTATTTCCCACAACTATATCCATGCTTTCCACAAATTCTAATAACTCTACCTTTCCAAAATACGTACAAAATTTGATTCTCATTCTTACCACCTGGATTCCAGCAACTGTCATCTCTGGAGGACTGTTGCATTAGCCCACTTACTGGTAATACTGTTTCGACTCTTCCTCACATATATTGTACCCTCACACAATAGGCATAACAGTTCTAGGAAAATAAGAAATCATCACTTTCTCAAAACCCTCCAGTGACTCTCATCTCATTCAATGAAAAGCTAAATTCCTTAATGTTACCTTCAAGACTATATTTTCTAGTTTTCTTACTTTTCTTACTTCTTTCCCTAGCTATTCTCCAATTCAAGAACCCCTTGGTTACACTGCACATGTCATGTATGTTTGGACCTCAAGTCTTTTGCACTTGTTAATCTCACTGACTTGGTGCTGTCTCTCCAGATGTTCGTATTACCAGTGTGATCACTTTCTCAGGATTTTACTGAAATTTTCCTTCTCCTTGAGGCTTTTACTGCATATCTGATTAGCACTGCCACTTCTAGAACCCCTTCCCTGTATTAATGTTTCTCCTTAAAAATTATCAATATCCATTCTACTATATATTTTATTTGTTTATTTTATAAGTTATCAAGAAACAGTAGATTTAAAACTAACTTTGTCAAAATCAAGTTATTCTTCCATGTTTAGTATCCTGGGCTTATGTATGTTTGATGGAATGCTATTATCTGACCTTTTACAATTTAAATTAATGTTGCTCTATACAACTTGCCAGTTAATGATTTGGCTTTCATAATCAGTAATGAGAGAGATTTTGTGAGATAATTATAAATTTCTGAGGAAATTTAAAAATAGCCATTCAACTTAATTGTATCATTTATGGTTGTTATTGATAACTTGATCTTATGAAATTTTTAATGATAGTCTTTGACAACTTGCTGTGAATAGGCAAAATCTTTTAAAATAATGTTCAGGTGATTTTTTAACAATGTTTATGTTTTTAAAACTTTTAATATTGATATGGAAAATAGAGTACACCACTTGACTCACCAGACTTTTGTAACATTAGTTCATATAATCTTTGAACTACATTATGGACAAGATAAGAATGTTGGTCCATACAGCTGTGAGGTCAAGGCCAGGTTTGCTGTCTTTTAGGAAGAATGTAAGGACAACAGGAGAATATTCTCTCTTTTCTTAATATCCATTGTTTCAGAGGCCATATTAAAATTTTAGTTTATTACCCAAGTCTATAAGGAAGGTTACTCTTTCTGGCTGAAAAAAAAAATGGAGATTTCCCCTCCTGTTATAATGTCCATCCTTAATTCAATTGACTATGAACAAGCAACAGCACATTCACTCAGATGAAACAATCATACAGGGCCTATTCTCCTGTTGTGGGTATGGGTTGACATATTTCCCAGAAGCTACATACTACATATTGACTGAAAAGATACAACAAAATTCCTAATGGCTAAAACTCCCTATCTAGGCCCAGAAAATAGAAAGAAATTTTTCTACTAAGTTATTAATTTGGAAATTTATTTCTTCATTTTATGAGTTCCTAAATTATATGACTTAAAATATCAGGCCAGATAATTTTAAAAGTATTATGACTAGTTGCTATACTGTTAATTTTTCACTTTTATCTGGAGAATTAATTAAAATTTAAGGAGATAATTTTAGAGTCTAAAAATTCCACAGTCTTAAGTTTTGCAGATGATACTTTAAAAAAAAAAGAAAAAGCCAAAGTTTGGGGCAAACCTAGTATCTCCACTCTCTTCATATTTCTAGGATATTCCTTCCTTATTATAATCCAATAAAAAGAGTTAGACTTCTCATCTCACAGGATCAATAGGAAATCTAGTCTCTTTCAAGGTCTCCCTCCCCAAGTTTTTGGGAGGAGGGGTTGTCCTAAAAAGTGCCTGTGTGGTCCACAAATTTATCTAATTTATTTCTCATCATAGTAAATCTGTCTACTACTTCAGATCTTTTACTGGTCACATTTTGTAGTGTCATAACCACCTTTTCTGGCTGTGTGTGGTTGCTATGTTTGTATAACTTCTCACCAAGTGTGGGCCACTCTTCTTCCATACATTAATTAAGTGACATCTCAGATGTAATATTTCAAAACACTTCATTGAACATTTTTGAAAAAAGTAAATAATTAAAAGCTAGGGGGAAAAGTACATTGTACTTACTAGATGATGTGGCTCCTGAATTCCACAGGATATGTCCTTCTACTAAACATTCCCTACTCTCTTCACTCTTCTTAAGTCTAAAAAGTCTAAAAAGTTGCATGAATTAGTCCACATGGCTGGAAAAGAGATTGATAGAACAGAGACAGCAGAAATAGACTGAAATGTACATGATTAATTAGATTTCAAACAACTTGCAAAAGCCACTCAATAGAAAAAAGAAGTCTGTTTAACAAATAGTGGTGGAAAACTTAAGTATCTATTTGGGGAAAAAAGGAAGGAAGAAATAAAGGCAGGAAAGAAGAAGAAAAAAAGCATCTTTACAACCATCCCTCCTCATACCATATATAAATATTAACTCAAACAGATCACATACCTAAATGTAAAATCTAAAAGTTCTAGAAGAATATATAGTAGAAACTCTTCATGACTTGTGTTAGGCAAATATTTTTTTAAATATGACACACAAACATGATCCATAAAATAAAATTATAAATCAAACCTCATTAAAATTAAGAACTGTGTTTTAACAGACTATTTTAAGAAAATGAAAAGATAAAACACAGATCAAGTAAAAATATTTGCAAATCACATTTCTGATGAAGAACTTGTATTTAATATTTACATACATATTTATGACTCAAGTTTCAATCATAATAAAAATGAAAACCTATTCTAAATGAGAATTATTTAGACAAAGTTAATTGTTTTCATGTAATGGGAGAAGGAAAACATTAGAGTAGGCTTCCTCTAATAGTGTGCTATTTAGTCTAATTATCCTATGAGCACTATAAATAAATATTTTTGCTAGTATTTCACTACTAATCTCTAACTTAGAAATAAGAACACTTCGTGTATCTTTCCATGAATTGGAAATATTCAGCCCAACTTGAGGTTTCCTCAGAATGCACAAAAGCAAAAAAAAAAAAAGAAAAAAAAGAAAAAAATTAAATGCCAGGGTTATGCCTAAAAAAGTACAAATATCATATTCATTAAGTACTTCAAGTACTTTGATAACACGGACTAAAGTGTTCAGATTTTACTTTGAATACTACAGAAGATAAGAAATTGACATACAATGTAGAAAGCATTTATTTTTAACAAAATGATTTGGGATAAGCACAGCACTTTTACTAGTTGCCATACATTCACACACTCAAAACCTACAAAATACACTAAAGAAAAAAAATAAAACCCACTTTAACCAGACATTTTGTGACTCTGCTCACTTCACTAAAGGTTTGGAGTTCCCATCTTTCTGTCTCCCACTTCCTTCCTCATTTGCTGTTGTAACAGACAAATTCTTCCCCTCTCCTACTGCAGCATCAGTTCCGCCTAAATTCTTCCCCTCCCCTACTGCAGCATCAGTTCAACCTAATTTCAGGCCCTTCAAACCGAACTTTAGCCGGAAAGCAGCTTATATGACCATTCATTTCCTCAATGTGGGCAGGTTTTGTCCTACAAGGAATGCTCTCTTTTTAAACATTGAGAAAAGAAAAATAATTTTGGATCTCAACATTAAAATAAGAGAGTGAGGGAAAATGAGAGAGTATGATACAAACAGAGAGGTTGGTCACAAAGTATAGGTCAAGCAGTTTCTGAATTTGAAAAGCTGCTAGAGAGGGCAGAGGAAGGACTGAAATCAAGCAACATGACAGAAGTATCTGAATAACTTAGCAGCTGGTGGGACCTGTGGAACAGAAGAGATGAGGAAGTAAAAAGTTACACCAGAATTGTGAATCAGGGATATTTAGGAAAGTAGCCCCATCATGTGATGAAATAAGAAACTTAGAAAGGAGAGTCAGTTTGGAGGAGACGATGGCGCATTTACCTTCTCAGGTAAAGATCCTGCAGAAAGTGTTTGTAATTGGAGTGTGGATGAATGGGACCCTGGGAGGGATATTGAGACTGATCTGACTCCTGGCTGCCTGTGAACATCTGTGGAGGACTACAGAATGACACTGTCACTATAAAAACCAGTCCAAAGAGAAGGGAGATTTGTAGTAGGGTGCAGGGCAGGATGAATTAAAACAATTTTCTGGGTAAGCATCAAGTGATAGGGTGATGTGGGGAGA
This sequence comes from Trachypithecus francoisi, assembly GCF_009764315.1. NCBI lineage: Eukaryota > Metazoa > Chordata > Mammalia > Primates > Cercopithecidae > Trachypithecus > Trachypithecus francoisi. The sequence continues at coordinate 27,394,883 of NW_022681460.1, forward strand.
TGGATTAGTGAAACAAGTAAGAGGTTGTGACTTCTACAGTGTCCACAATTAGGGTTTTTCTTTTCTGTTATTTTGTCTGTCTGAGTGTTGGCATTATTTTGTGAAAGGGAGAGGCATCATGCTGGGGATGAAAAATGATTTTCTGGTACTTGCTGCAGCTAACTGTTACCATAGCAACTGACTTAGGAGGGAGGATTTTACTAGAGACAGTCTATACTGGACTGTTGTGCTTTCAAAGGGAAATATTTACAACTCTGTCAGTATAGCTGTTCCAGTTTAGATTGTGACAGCATGGCAGGTTAAACTGTATTTCAAAGATTTCTAAAGAGTTTAATCATTGTTAACTCAAATTAACGCTCTTCTTGACCAGTTGCCAAAAGCAAAACTTTGCAGTATGTACAGCCCATGGTGGTTGGGGTTAGTTTGTCTGTTTTTTGTTTGTTTGTTTGTTTTTTAGCTCTGTTGATAGTGAAGTTTGTCTACGCTGGGGTTTAAACCAAACCAAAATATTAAAATTATTGTGTGAGACCGATGCAGGGTGCTATGGACAGTTTTTGTCTTATCTCATTCAGAACTCAGAGAGTCTCCTTATTCCTCTCACAAAAAGCCTCTCCATCAAGCATTACAAGAAATGGATATTTCACTGGAGGCTTGGTGGGAGGAGTTGGTTTATTTCATAGAGCTTGGAGCCTTTTACCTCCTCCCCATGTGAAGACAATGAATTCTCTTGTCTTTCATTACAGCAGGGGGCTGAGTCTCTGCTTCACTTCCACCTCCTTTCTCCAGCCTCTCCTCCTTCTATATCTCCATTTTTAGATAGAACTATAGGATGTGGTACAGACTCCTCCAGCTGGGGCTCCCCACATTCATTTCTTAAAACTGTCTGTAAAAGACAGCCAGTTAGTGACTTCATTTGTTCATGGCAAATCAAGTCTTTCATTTGCTAGAATCTTCCTTCCTTAGATAATAGAGAGTAATTACAAATAAAAATGTTTTCTCTGTGTACTTACTGTTAAAAAATATGTGTATATATATATGTGTGTGTATGTGTGTATATATGTGTGTGTATATATGTGTATATATATATAATGTTCTTTTAGGCTTCTGTATGCCTTTGGTTTGAAAGCCAGATTTTCCTGACTTTTGAAGTGAAGCACCTCTCCAGATTCTGGCAATTACAAAATCTGGAGATAGCGTTTTGCACCAAAAGTGTAAAGAGTGAGTGTACTGGTCTGAGTCTTTCAGTCTCAGATTTTCTCCCCTCTATTTCTACTGTAAGATTGACTCTGACCTTAGCTAAGTGTGACACTAATTACTACAGGTTTTAAATTATTGTTTTACTTCTCCCTTCATCCCCCAGTGGTATTTTCCATTTTGAAAGATGATTTTGTTAATTAATCTTAAATGGTGATACATTTGTGCATGAAGACAGATTTGAAAGGGGTGATATTGAGGATTCTTGCACATTCCCAGCCGCATTTCTGGAATCAGTACTACTCCATTCTCAAACATAGTTCATCAGAGAATTACACAGAATCAGCTTAGAAACACTCATCACTGAACTTTTCCAAACTTTCTCCCAAATTTTCACCTAAAACTAAAGATCTCTTTATCTATTCATTTGTAATATCTATTCCTTTGTAATAAATAAGGATCCAGTATTTATTCATTTGTGTATTTGTTGAGACATTGTTATGGACTTTGGACATCATGGATACACGTTATGGGCATTGTTCATGTTATACCTGAATTTGCTTCTGGCAGAGTTACCGTTTTATTTTACTTACATGACAGTCATGGAAAACACTACACCCAGAATCTGAGGTTCTTTGGATTAACAAAAAAGCATGGCCTTTTTCTTTTTTGAGAAAGGTTATGACTAATTCAGGACTTTAAAAATATAAAATATTTGAAATGTTAGAAATTTTTTCTCTTTTTTTTTGAGTTATTATTGACATACAAAAAGCTATACACATTTAATATATACAACTTGAAGAGTTTGGAGATAAGCCTATACCCATGACTACAATCTATGCCATAAATCTATGCTGTAAATCTATACCCAAAAGTGTCCTCCCATTATTTTTATTTATAATTATTTGTGTGTGTGACATGAACACTGAACATAGATCTAGTCTTTTAGCAAATTTTTAAGTATAAAATACAGTATTGTTAACTATTGGCACTGTGCTGTATATTAGATCTCTAGGATTTCTTCATCTTATGTAAACAAAACTGTACCCTTTAACCAATACCTCCCTGTTTCGCCTCCCCTCTCAGCGACTATCAACCACCATTCTTGGATCCAGTGCCTTGATCTTGGACTTCCCATCCTCCCGAACTGTGAAAAATAAATTTCTATTGCTTACAAATTGCCCAGACCATGATTTTTTTTATAGGAGCACAAACGGACTAAGACAACACAAAAGCAACCTAATGTCCATTGACAGATCAATGAATAAAGAGCTCAGCTTCTATGAGTTTGACTATTTTAGATTCATTAGCTAGTGATATGATGTAGTATTTGACCTTCTGTATCTGCCTTATTTCACTTAGCATAATGTCCTTCAGGTTCATTCATGTTTTCATAAATGGTAGGATTGTCTTATTTTTTAAGCCTGAATAATATTTCATTTATCACATTTTCTTTACCCACTTATCTGTCAATGGACATTTAGGTTACTTCCATGTTTTCTTAGTCCATTTTTGCTGCTATAATAAAATGCCAAAAGTCCAAGATCAAGACACTGGTGATGGCTGCTCTCTGCTTCCAAGATGGTGCCTTGTTGCTGCATCCTCCAGAGGGGATGAATGCTGAGAAGGACATGAGGGCAAAAGAGAGGAAGGCAGCTCCGTAGCACCTCTTTTATGAAGTCACTAATCCCATTTGTGAGAGCTCTGCCCTCTTGACTTCTTAATCACCTCTTAAAGGCCTCACCTCTTAATACTATCACATTGGAGATTATATTTCAACATACGAATTTTAAACATTGAAACTATAGCATGTGTCTTGGCTATTATGAATAATGTTATAATGAACATGGGTCTGCAGGTATCTCTTTAACATCTATAGTGTCTTTTAAATTTAATTGTCTGGATTAAAGTATTTTAGGAGCCCTTATATTTATATCTCTTTTAAATGCAGATATGGTGCTAGAAATAAAGCTACAAAAATAACACAGATCAAGACACAAGCTCTCTTTACAAGAAACTTACACCAAAGTAGGGGAGATAGATAAGTAAATAACCAACTTGATGCAGTGTAAGAGGGGCAATGACAGCAATAACCCCAGAATGTTAAGTGAAACATGCAAGGGTGACTGCCTGGCCTGGAGGGGTGGGAGGGAATCAGGAAGTTTTCTCAGGGGAGTTAACACTAGTGTATAAGTACCCAGATGAGTTTGCCTGGTCAGGTTAGGGTAGGGATGTGTACGGGTGATCCAGACTGAAGAAATAGCAATAGGGCAAAGAAAATATTAATTGGCAGATGGAACCATGATATAAATAAATAAAACTTACTGAGAACCTATTATGTGCCAGATACTGTATGCTACCAATTTCTATGTTATTCTTAATTCAAAACTCTGTGGGGCACATCATTGTTATTCCTCTTTTATAGGTGAGAAAACAAAGGTTTAGCAAGGATGAGTACTTACTGCAGGTCCAACAGTTATGATGAACTGGAACTTCATCCCATTTTGGCCTAACTTCAGAGGAGTTTCATTCAACTTATATAGATTCGATATGAAATAGGAATGCAAGAAGGCATAGATATTTCTGGTTGATTCAATTTCCTGATAATTCCCAATTATAATAAAAGAAATGATTGCATAAAGACTCAGATGTTTGAACAAGTCTTTGGATATAAAATATAAACCTGAGATTAAATTTGATAATAGAAAATTTTTGATGAAGCATAAATATAAAAATATTTTTCTGGCATTTTTTTCTAAAAATAATAATAATAATCCCGTTCCAAAACCAGGGCTTCATAAAGAGGTCCTATTCCTATGTATTTTATGATTGGAGATGTGGAGGTCACGGTTGATGTGGTAAAAGTAGAAACATTTGTGGGTTTTTTCTTCTTGAAGAAATAAACCAAAATGCTAAAATAAATGAGTAGTGAATTAAGTTTGGAAGTTTTAAATATATGTGTAATCAGGAATACACACCCAAATTATCATCTTTAAGTATGATAGAGAATTGATGGTGCTTCACTTTCAAAGCATACTTTTTCACATTAATATTCCCCACTCTACAGTTATTACACAATTGCTAGCAGGGTCACTGTGCATCTTTTGAAATTGAATATATTCTTATGTACTTAGTATCTATTCAGTACACTCCAGAGATCGCCTTGGATCCTGTCTCTGAAGATGTAAACATAGGAGAACAGACTAGTAATCATTTTATTTTCTGAATGTGTTTGAAATACATAAGCACAAAGTAAGAGTCTGGATTTTCTCATTCCCAATTATGTTGCTTACACCTCATTCTTCACGCAGTCACCATAACTTGAGGCCAGGTACTGCGCTAGCTGTGGGCCGCCATATTGATTTCTAAAGATAAGAAAATAATTAACACCTGGCATCTGTGAAAATTTAATAGAGTACCAAGCCTCTATTCCAATAGTACAGAGATATGGGCAGATGGCATGGGAAAATATACGAGGGCACAACAAATTATGCAACAATTAGGAAGGGTTCCAAAAATGTTTCACAGAGATGTTCCTTGCTGGGTCTCGAGAGTGAGGGGGACTCTCTAGGAAGATAAGTAGAAGGATATTCTAGGGAGTGAGACCAGCATCAGCAAAGGCACAGAGACATGAAAATGCACAGTAGGTTTTGAAAACGGGAAGTTACGCCAGCCCAAAGTGAGTCTGCATTGTGTGAAAAGAAGAAGGCAAAAAGAGCCTATCAATATCCCTGAGTTAAAAGACAGGCAGGTGCAGATTTTAAAGGGCTTTGTACTCTGTTCTAAAACAACTGGACTCTGTCAAAAGTCAGTGCAGGGTATTAAAGAAAGTGAACTTGGAGTTCTATATTTCACGGCAATAGGTGTTGTCAAATATCCCACAGAGTAAGGAGAAATGGTTGGATTCAGAGAAGGCAAGTCCTATACATTCTTTTGCTAACCTAGTTCCACATTTACAATATTAAATAAATATTCAAGCTCAACCGTTCTTATTTTATCTCTTCTGCCTTCTGTTTTCAGGGAAGATGGCACATGGCTAGCACTTATCTTGTATATCGAAGTTCTATTCTATCAGCTCTCAATTTTCCCTTTTCTGACCCAAATAACACAGACTCCTCACTCCTCATAAGGTTGATTCTCAAGCCTTTGATCTGCCTTTGTAGGATTTCACCAAACTTCTGTCAAGTTCTCTTCCTCCTCCAGTCTTCTTCTTAGATAAAATTATTTATTTTTGACTAGGCAATATATTTATATAATTCAACCATAAAATATCCTTTCTACCAATAATAATAACATATAATATTCTTTCAACCCTGTCCTCCATCTGCCCCTTTCTTTAAAGAGGCATTAAAAAGGCATCCTTTTCTATAAATCATACCTGTGCCTATTTTTCTGTGAGCTATTTATATCCTTTGCCCATTTCTCTATACCTTTTTGCATCTTATGAGCTTTTTGTATATTTTACATTCATGCTGAACACTTTTTTTTTGGGCGAGGGGAGGGACATAGTCTCGCTATGTCGCCCAGGCTGGAGTGCGATGGTACAATCTCAGCTTACTGCAACCTCTGCCTCCTGGGTTCAAGTGATTCTCTTGCCTCAGCCTCCTGAGTAGCTGGGATTACAGGTGCCCGCCACCGTGCCCAGTTAATTTTTTGTATTTTTAGTAGGGACGGGGTTTCACCATGTTGGCCAGGCAGGTCTAGAATTCCTGACCTCATGATTCACCCACCTTGGCCTCCCAAAGTGCTGGGATTACAGGCATGAGCTACCGCGCCCAGCGGAACACTTTTTTGTTTTTGAAATCAGCATTCATCCCTGCTCCCTAATTAAGTCCTCTTTTACATCATGAAAGTTGGAAGCTGGAAATTATGATTTAATAGACTTCCTTTCTTCCCTCTGGATGCAATTTACATTGTATGAGTAAAAGGCATGCCTGCAAGATTTTGGAAGGTGTTGAATTTCCTTTGACTGTTTCTTTATTATTTTCTCCTGAATTATTTTCAACTTTTAACAGAAATGAATTTCTCTTTCATTGTAATATTTCATTATAATCTTTTGATCACAGTGTCTATTCTATTTCATTTATGCTCCTTCCAGTTATGCCTTATTTCTTTCTCTCTCTCTTTTTTTTTTTTTTTGTTTTTGAGACAGAGTCTCACTCTATCACCCAAGCTGGAGTGCAGTGGCGCAATCTCGGCTCACCGCAACCTCCGCCTCCCAGATTCAAGCGATTCTCTCCTGCCTTAGCCTCCCAGGTATCTGGAATTAAAGGCATACACCACCATGCCTGTCTAACTTTTTGTATTTTTAGTAGAGACGGGGCTTCTCCATGTTGGTCAGGCTGGTCTTGAACTCCCGACCTCAGGTGATCCTCCCACTTCAGCCTCCTAAAGTGCTGGGATTACAGGCGTGAGCCACCGCGCCCGGCCAATTATGCCTTATCTTTACAAATTTTTTTTTTCTTCTAATACTCTGCTGGTTTCGCCAGCTCACCAGTTTTTATCTCTTTCTGTTGCTTTGCCATCTCGTCCGTGAGTTCTTGCATTTTTGTTTCCTGGCCTTCATTTTGAGTGACAATTACTTATGAATTTTTTTTAAGTCCATGAATAGCTTCCTCTCCTTGTTATTTCTCTTCATGTAATCAATGAAACGTCATGTTTCACTTATGTATTTTTCTGTAACAACAGAGCTTTATTATGCAGGGAATCCCTGCAACACACAGCAATACATGAAAATGGATGGGACAATGGCACGGTGGCTCATGCCTGTAATCCCACCACTTTGGGAGGCTGAGGTGGGCGGATCAAGAGGTCAGGAGATCGAGACCATCCTGACTAACACGGTGACACCCGTCTCTACTAAAAATACAAAAAATTAGCCGGGTGTGGTGGCTAGCTACTCAGGAGTCTGAGGCAGGAGAATGGCGTGAACCTGGAAGGCAGAGGTTGCAGTGAGCCGAGATCGTGCCACTGCGCTCCAGCCTAGGCAACAGAGCAAGACTCCTCCGTCTCAAAAAAAAAAAAAAAAAAAAGATAGGACAAGAAGGATTATTTTTCTTTCTTTCTTTTTTCTTTTCTTTTTTTTTTTTAGACAGGAACTTGCTCCATTGCCCAGGTTTTTGAGTACAGTGATGTGATTTTGGCTCACCACAGCCTCCCCCCGGGCTCAAGTGATCTTCCCATCCCAGCCTCCTGAGTTGCTGATACTATAGGCATGTGACACCACACTTAGCTAATTTTTAAAAAATTTTTGGTAGAGACAGTCTCTCTATGTTGCTCAGGCTAGTCTTGAACTCCTGAGCTCAAATCACCCTTCTGCCTTGGCCTCCCAAAGAGCTGGGATTACAGGTGTGAGCAACCACACCTGGCCAAGAAGTCATCCTTGTTAATGGAAAGATAGGATTTGACAAATATTAATAAAAAATAAGCTTATACTTTATGGGATTTTTATTATTGAGAACTTGTATATGAAAGAGGATTGTAATATATGAAAGCAATGTGAAAGATGTCCTTGTAGTGATGTAAAGACTGTAGCCTTTGGAGAGAACTTGCATCAACACATTCAGTGTGGTTATAGGATAGCTGGGGACATGTGAGGCCTGAATTATGAGGTCATATCAACCCAAGTTCCTGCATATATGCCCAGGGAAAGATGCAGTGATATTTATGGATAAAATGACTCAATGAATTATTGATAGCCTTTTTAAAAACAAATCTTAACATAAACTTTATAAGCATACTTAGCTCATATTTTAGTTATTCACTGAAATGCTTGGGAAAGGAATATGTTACCTCGACACCTACCATGAAAGGAAGTGTCCTCATGGAGGTGCCAGGTATTCCTCTACAGATATCTCATAGTTTATGTGATCTACTCAACAGCTTAAAAAGCTGTGGACATCTCCAGTTAATGATACCCATGTATTTTGGGGGATGTGTACTCAGATCTGTAGTTTACTTTGAAGTACATAAAAATAAGATGGGTTGATAGGTGAATAGATGGTTGAATCAATGGATTGATATATGAGAGAGCAAGTATACTGAAGTGTTAATGGCAGAACCTAGGTGATAGTCACTCTAAAATTCTTCCAACTTTGCTGTATGCTTAAAACATTTCATTATCAAGTATTGAAGAAAATTATAGAAGTGAAAGCAATTGCTATGTAGTTGTTGATTTCATGGCATTTATAATGCTCCCAGATTAAGGGCTTAGTATATTTAATTCCAGAAGGTAAAAGTGGAGGGGTCAGTCACAACAGCTGGACAATTTCTCTCTTCCCTGTCTTTTTCTCAAACCTGCCTGATTGACTTGCTTAGTTAAAAGGTTGGGTTCTTCTAACATGAATGTCTAAGATAAGGTGCTCCTAACCAGGACCCCTTTCAGGATGATGGGAACAATACCAAAGAGAGCCACTCTCAGTGGAAATGCTGTTAAGACCATTCTCCTATTACTATTTTGAAATCCAAAAAACTACCTTCCAAGCAATCTTCTTGTGAAATTCCCCAGGGAGTGGTCCAAGTTTGAGTCATATACAAAACCTCCAAAGTGGGTATCCAGCATTGGATCCCCTACTTGGGCATCCAATACTTGAGTTGCATAAACTCCAACACCCTAAATTTTGGTCTCTTATCATACATAGTAAGTCTGGATGCTAGAAGTTGACTTCAAATAGGAGATTTCTAGAGACTGTTCAAGTGTAGCAACTCAAATGGATTGTTTTAATGAGGCCAAGTGGCACTGTCCTGATGGGTCTCTTTTAAAAGCCACTTGCTCCATTTTGGTTTCTTGTGTAACACAATCTTGAGTTCATCTACCCTGAGGTAGGGTAGACCGCTTATCCAATACGAGTAACATCCTTACTTAGAGAACAGAGACACAGACACACAGCAAAGAACACCATGTAACAAGGGAGGTAGATACTAGAGTGATGCATCTACAAACTAGGGGATGCCAAGGGTTGCTGGCAACCACTGAACATTTGGAGACAGGCATGGAACAGACTCTCCCTCAGAGAGACAATTTAATTTTGGACTTCTAGCTTCCAGAAATGTGAGAGAATACATTTCTGTTGTTTTAAGCCACCAAGTTTGCCGGACTTTGTTATGGCAGCCGTAGGAAATCGATGCACTGATCACGATTATGAAGTCTCATAGACAGGACTTCAAAAGTCAGAATTGTAAGTAATCTCTTCCTCTCCTCTGTATCAGCACCACTCATTTCTTCATGCTCTTAGAGCCATACCATGCCATCAATCATGCTTTCAACTTCAGTTAGAAAAGACTGTAAAATGAATATACAAGTGAAGAGTCACCAGTAAAAGCAGAAAGTAATACATGGGTCACATTTAGGTGGCAACTCCAGCAAGACATTCTGGGTTGGATTTTGGTTTTGCTCAGAGACGGGAGCTTGTAACTCCTTCGGTAAAATTCATACTCTCCTTGCTAACAGGCTTTCTTGAGCTGTTTAAGTCAGCTTCTGGCTTATTTGAAATGAGGTGGGTTTTTTTTCTACTTTTGTCCTAAATTTCCTCACTACACTCATATTTCCCAAGTCTTAGGCTTAGAGAGGGAGCACAAATACACAAAACTTTGATATCATGTTCTCTTCAGAAACAAAAAAACGAGATTTTTTTTAAATCACTTATAACCATGGGCAGAATTTCCTTCAATCTGCTGTGATTTTTGTGGCAAAGTCTTTAAAATTTGACCTGGCAAAAGAATGAAGGTAAGAATAAAAAACAAAACAAAATGAAACAAGCAAAAAACACTTCTATTGTTATTTCCTTTTCCTTTGTTCATTTGGAGGGCCACAGAGCTGGGAACTTGTATTTTTGGGCATCAGGAAATAAGGCAGTAAACTTTGAATTTTCCCAGACTTCAGAGTCACTTGCTATTTATCAGGTTAAATACAATTGCCAATTGGCTTAGAAGGAAATAATTTATATTACCTTGGCATGGCAAGTTGTGTGGCTTAGAACAAACAAGGTTATCCTCAGCAATGATAGGAGTCAAAAATTACATGACAAAGAGCTTTACAACAATGTTTTTTCAAGTTTTTATCATTTATATAACGTGTTCCCTTGTGACTCCCTACTCCCTTATATCCTTGTAGCTCTTTTCGAAAGACATACTACTACTTTGAATAACAGCATCAAAAATCATTATTGAAATTTTTTTCAGGCCGGGCGCGGTGGCTCAAGCCTGTAATCCCAGCACTTTGGGAGGCCGAGACGGGCGGATCACGAGGTCAGGAGATCGAGACCATCCTGGCTAACACGGTGAAACCCCGTCTCTACTAAAAGTATAAAAACTAGGCGGGCGAGGTGGCGGGCGCCTGTAGTCCCAGCTACTCGGGAGGCTGAGGCAGGAGAATGGCGTAAACCTGGGAGACGGAGCTTGCAGTGAGCTGAGATCCGGCCACTGCACTCCAGTCCGGGCGACAGAGCGAGACTCCGCCTCAAAAAAAAAAAAAAAAAAAAAAAGAAATTTTTTTCATTTGTTGTTGTTGTTGTTGTTCTAAGGGCCTCACATTCCGATTTAAAGAGACATATGGAGCTCTGAGGGTAATGCACTGGCTGCTTAGGAATAGGCAGGTTAGTAAAAACAAGTATGAGCTCAGAAATGCACTTTTCTGCTAGGATATAAAAGTGTCATGTTACTGATAAAGTGTAATCTGATGCAACTATCACATTGGGAGATGCTGGGAGAGCCGTGGACATTGTTTAGTTGGAGTCTAAGTAAACTATCTGGTCTTCCAAATCCCAAGACCTAAATTATTCAAAGCCTATGTCATCAATTGCATGATTTTAGATTTCTCCTTCCCAAATCCTTATCTGTGTGTCCACTGGGGTTGGAAAGGAAATATTGATTGAGCGTTATATCCTTATACATCCGTGAGAATGGATTTTAAAAATACTTCCTCTGGCTGGGAGCGGTGGTTCATGCCTGTAATCCCAGCATTTTGGGAGGCTGAGGAGGGCGGATCACTTGAGCTCAGGAGTTTGAGACCAGTCTGGACAACATGATGAAACCCTGTCTCTACAAAAAATACAAAACTTAGCAGGGCACGGTGTCATGTGCCTGTAGTCCCAGTTACTTAAGTGGCTGAGGCAGGTCACTTGAACCTAAATATATATATTTAGAATTGTGGGCAGAATTTGCTTCAATTTGTTATGATTTTTCTGATAAAGTCTTTAAAATTTGACTTGGCAAAAGGATAAAAGTAAGAATAAAAGACAAAATGAACAAAAAACCCTTCTATTGTTATTTCTTTTTCTTTTGGAAATATTCTTTAAGTCTTGCTTCTTAAATGGGAATGACATAAAATAATTTCTTTTTCTTTTTTTTTTTTTTTTTTGAGATGGAGTTTCACTCTTGTTGCCCAGGCTGCAGTGCAGTGGCCCAATCTTGACTCACTGCAACCTCCACCTCCCAGGTTCCAGCGATTCTCCTGCCTCAGCCTCCCAAGTAGCTGGGATTATGGACTCCTGCCACCATGTTCGACTAATTCTTGTGTTTTCAGTAGAGGTGGGGTTTCACCATGTTAGCCAGGCTGGTCTCAACCTCCTGACCTCAGGTGATCTGCCCACCTAGGCCTCCTAAAGTGCTGGGATTACAGGCATAAGCCACCACGCCCGACTGACATAAAACAATTTCTGAGCCCACAAATGCTTTTTCTTTCAAGATCTTTTTGTCTCTTAACACATCCCATTTACCAACACATTTTACCTATGTGTAATTCTAAATCCTCATACTGCTCACAATACACTGATAATTTAATCAGATTTTGTTATGGACAACTGATTTTTCTAGGGGCGGAAAAACTCGGCCTATTTAGAAAGTAAATTGGTCAGCTCTATTGGCATGAAGCCTGGGGCTTTCTTCATATACTCCATTGCCCTTTAGTACTGGGTTTGACCAGCCTTACTTTGCTTTCCTGAAGGCAGCATCTCAGAATGTTGTCTTGGCACATAACTCTGGCTGCTGCTTTGTGATGACCCCAGAACACTGTTCAGATCTCCCCTCCGACCTCCCTTTCTAATCTCCTGCTATCACCCCAGAGTAGCAAACCCTAATGGCTCACACTGCCCTGGGACTTGTTTAATGGAATCCTGAAAGTGTGCCAGGGTCACTGAACACGGAGGCCTCTATAGCTTTTCCTTAAACAGACTTTTTCCTTCAACAGGCCTTTGTAGTCATCCATCTGTAGCAGTGCCAAGAGCTTCCTTTGACACATTTTGGGACACCAAGATCTTCCATAGGGATAGATCCTTTGGGTAAGAGGGCCTTAGCACACTGGTTGGCACATTCTTCATTTGCTGTACATACTGGATATATTTCAGTAAATGTTATTAAATGGATTGTCTTATAAAAAATATTGGGGCTCTGCTTGGAGAATATGAAAAGGAAACGATAACCATAAGCAATACTCAGGGCTGTAGCATTGACCCTTTTGGTTGGAGCTCAGGTGTTCTTCTGAGAGGCAATAACAGAGCTTACAGTCAACAGAAAGATGTTTGTTTGGTGAAACGGTCGCTCTCCAAAACACTCGCCCCTTGCTGCTGAATGAAGGTAAGTGCAGAGAGCAGAGCCCTGGTAAAGAAGGTGTGAGCATCTCTTCAGGGTTCTGCTTACCTAGCTGGCTCATTCTGATCAGGAAGTTCCCACCTTCTCCAGATGTTTACCTAGAAATTTATGAAGATGACAGAAAGAAATGATAGTCCATTCTTTCTGAGAAGAATGTGTAGGTCCTTTAGAAATACAGATTTCAAAGACTGCAAGCTGGGTCCTGGTACCAACTGCCACTTCGTCTTCACTAAATGGATGATTACAAAAGAAGTTGTCTTGGTTACAGACCAGCCTGGATTCACATATGTGTCTCTGTGGCTCTTGTCTTCACAATCTGTACTGAATTAATTTCTGCCTTTTGCTCAAGGCCTTTGTCACTGAGACACTGTCCTTTTTAAAACAAATCTTCTCCAATTATAGAGTTTATGTACTAAATCTTTGTCAGTTGATTTTCAAGGGAGGGTTCCCCTCCAGGGTGCTATGGATGTTGCCAACTTTGTGTCTTTAGGATCTTTGGAGGAAAGAATTCTTCCCCGGTGAGAATCCTCCAGTGCACCCCACCATGACATACTACCTATGTAACTGCTGAATCTCTCTCTGCCACCCAGCAATAGCAATGCTGATTGAATTGCAATTCAATTACTTAGTGGCCAATATATGTGTATTACAAAAGTTCTAAAAGGAGGAATTGGCAGACTGGATAAGGAGCTCCTGAGAATATAATAGCTGCATCAGGGAATCTCAGTATTTCACAAAGTCAAATCTAGAAATATAATTTATAATTTTGAATAATTTATTGTTGCACTTGTAATTACTTTTTTAATGGTAGCCTTTTGCAAAGCGTGTATGCTCTGTGAAGCAGGGGCTGAGTTTATCTTATCTACTGATATAGCCCCAGAACTTAGTACAGAACCAGAACCATAAAGACATTTAATACTGTTTGTTTTAATTCGTTCTATCGTATAGTCTAGCACTGGTGCTCACTAAAACAGGGATGAATCACTCACTGTTCTTTGATTTGTCTGAGATATTCTGTATTAACATCAATGTCAGGGTTTTCTAGTCTGATTTTTATTATGTTTGCAATCATCTAGAAGATATTCTCCATGTCAAGTACAGACTTGGCACGTGGAAGGAGTCTATAGAGTGAATGAATAAATGATCTTGAGAGGGTTATGTGGCAACCAATGGGCAACAATAATTTGGGAGCCTGGGAATATAACAGGGAATGGAGAAACCGGTGGAACCCTCCATTCAGACCCAATTGATGAGAGCAAAACTGGGACAGGAAGGAACTTTCCAGGCCTCAGCAAGATGGTTGAATCAAAGCAGTAGGTGCCTACTTTGTCCACCATCTTGAATTAAATACTTTAAAATTTTGTGATTAAAATATTTAATAAGGCAGCATAACCAAGTGGATAAGAGCATGGATTCTGGAGCAGACTCTAGGTTTTAATCAGGCAGGCTGGGTGACCTTGAGCAAGTTATTAGAGCTCTCTAAACCTGTTTTTTCATCAGCAAAATGGAGATAAAGATATTAATAGTACCTACCTAATCATATGGTTGTTATGGGGATGAAATGAGTTAATCTTTACAAGATACTCATACCATGCTTGGCAAATAATAAATGCCATATAAATGTATGTTAAATACAAACAAATAATTATCTTTTGGGGAAGGAAGATAAGAATGTTACTGTGTATATTAGCATCTCTTATCCTGTAACAAATATTCTATATTTTATGTCTTTAGAGTATGCAGAAATCCACGATCTCTACCTGAGATTTAAAGAAGCATGAGTTATTGATTTAAACTTTGCATCTGGTATAGAATTAAACCTCTCCTGCCCGATGAGACATCTGAAATGTAGCCCACAGTTGATTGCTCTTTGATAACTTGTTTTTATTCTGCTTCCAAAATCTGGTGGAACATCCATTCGAGTTTGGCAAAAACTCTGTTCTCTAATCAGCACTATGAGTTGAGTTTGCCCCAGAAACTGGAAGGAAGAACTGGTTTTCAAACAATTTAATTGCCATCTAAAGACATGAATGGCTTGATTTATCTGATTTATGAGTTAAATGACTTCACCTGGTCCTGCGAGGGAACTGATGGTGCATTCAGTTTCTCATCCCCACTCCACAAATAACTGTTTCTGATGACTACAGCAACCACATGCACTTTCATCTTCTGAATTTAATCAGGCAACATGCTGTTTACTGATTCATTTGAGTTGTACAGCAGAATACTCAAAAGAGGACAAAATAAAGCTGATTCTTCCTCCATCATGAGGAAGTGTCTTGCGAACTGTTTTCTCTGATCAAGCAGGGATCTTACCAAGGTTAAGCCCAAAGGGAATTAAAATAAAATAAGAGGAAATGGGTAGAAAAATCAAAATGATAAGTCTGAGGACAAAGGTAGACTTTATAGACCAAGCGGTGAGATTGTCAAGAGGCAGAGCTGGATATAGAATGGAAAAATGTGTGTATGCCCAGAAACCCACTGATCCACATCCCATCTGGAAAAAAATCAGCATTCCTGCTTTGCGTGGCTGCCTTGCTTGATTAACTGCTTTTACATTCCATCTATCTGCCAAGATTTGACAATGTTTGGTATAGCCATTCCTGCTCTAAAGACATAGGCTTAGCTATGTTCTTAGAGGAAATTCAAAGATCAATATTTAATGAAACCACTTTATTTTGAATTTGAGAGAAATCTGTCCAATTAGAATGACGTTGCCACTTGAGGTTCTGAATTCTATCTCTTTATCCTTATTAAGTATCCCTTAATACTCATCTAGACTAATTTTTCTTTGAGGACCAAGTCCCGGGTCCTTACATATGGCAGGCAAATCTCAAAGGAGATTTAAAAGGGGCACCTGTCTTCAAGAAGGCAGGAAGTTTGCCTCCCAACATGGTGCCTGCTGCTTGACTTGAACACACCTCTCCCTCTTCCTCCACCAGACTTCTGACTGGTCACCAGGTGGGAATGTCAAATCTGACTCACATGAATCAGAAGTCTTCCCTAGTGACAAGCTTTACTACTAATTTCCAGGAGACAAGGAATCAAGAAGCATAGGCTGAGCAGGGACCAGAGTGGGACTTTCAGTGCAGGTGTCCAGGCCCTTTCTTGAAGTTTTGGTTCCACTCTGGCTCAGGAGAACACAGGAGGCATCAAAGGGATGTATACAGTTCAAATTACTTATACAAAGGAGAGCCACTTCAGTCTTGAAACCTCTCCATTTTATACTCAGCTAGTTATACAGCTTACTTAATTGTGACAAGGAGCCACGCCCCAGAAATTTACAGATGCCAGAAGCAATCCTAGGCGATCTGGTATACACGACTAAATCTCTCCTTACAGGATTCTTCCCCTAGCAATTTCATCACTTTACTTGGCAGGAGAACCATCATTACAAGGAGATTAGAGAAGGTCACTGATTTTTTTTCTTTCTTTCCGGCCGGCACGGGGATTCTCTGCCTTCTTAAAGAGGAGCGTGTGCTGTAGACCTCCTGCTTAATGGTGTCGTTCCCGAAGATAAAGCAGCTGCTCACCTGAAAAGCCTTGGAGGGCGAGGCGGTGGGGAGTGGAGCGAGGCGGCGGGTAGGGGGGACGAGGCGGTGGGGAGGGGGTCGAGGCGGTGGGGCGTGGGGCGGGGCGAGGAGGTGGGGAGGGGGACGAGGCGGTGGGGTGGGGAACGAGGCGGTGGAGTGGGGGGGCGGAGCACTGCTCTAGGGAATGCATGTTTAAAGCAAATATTGCCGAGTCCATTCTCATCAAAGGAAAGCAGAGCCATGTTATAAGATCTACCAAAACCCCAGACAGTGAACAACTTCTTTTCTAAGTTGGGAATGCTTCTGCCTAGAGATTTATTGTCCTCATCAGGTTTTGCTTGGATTCCTTAAAAAAAAAAAAAAGGAGCTCGTTACCCAAGCAGCCACAGTTTCTTGTGAAAAGGAAGCAGCCCAGCTCCAGAAAATGCTCTCAGGCCCAGAGAAAAACAATCCTGGAGACACAGGAACCATAGGCAGCAGCTGCAGCGTCTCTTGGGAGATATTTTAGTTTCATGTAAAGCCTAATTGAGGCCAAACTCATTCACATGCCATTTGAGGTGGGCCATTCTTGATACCACTTAAAAAAAAAAAAAATTATGGCTGGGCACCGTGGCTCACGCCTGTAATCTCAGCACTTTGGGAGGCCGAGGCAGGTAGATCCGCTGAGGTTAGGAGATCAAGACCAGCCTGGCCAACATGTGAAACCCCGTCTCTACTAAAAATACCAAAAAATTAGCTGGCCATGGTGGCGGGCGTCTGTAATCCCAGCTACTACGGGAGGCTGAGGCAGGAGAATCACTTGAACCTGGGAGGCAGACGTTGTAGTGAGCCGAGATGGTGCCATTGCACTCCAGCCTGGGTGACAAGATTGAAACTCTGTCTTAAAAATATATATATATATATGATTATATTTTATTTTGTTCCTGGGTACATGTGCAGGATGTGTAGGTTTCCTACATAGGAAAACATGTGCCATGGGATACCACTTTTTATGTGACCCTGGAATTGAAGCAAAATTACTTGTGAGGATTGGATAACTGCTGCTTTGTCACAAAAAAAGAGCATAAACAGATTCACTGACTTGCCCAGAGTACCAAAATTATTTACTTTTGGACTCAAACTCAAAAGTCCAGATTGGAACATTTTTTTCACCACAAGATGGAAACTGTGGCCATGCAATTGTTGTTCACATCATGCATAACCAAGAATAGCAGCTGCTGCCCTGTGGTGAGTATTTACTCCAGGACAGACACCGTCCCAAGCTCACCATGTATGTGATTTCATTTCATCATTGCAAAAAACCTGGAGGCCATGTTTATCTCTACTTTACAGATGAAAAAACTGAGGCACAGAACAAGTTAGTGGCAGAACAGAGATTCCAATGAAGACCTCTTTGACTCTTACCCTGTGTTCTCACTGCTTCTTGTACTGCCTCTCCGTAAGTACACTGATCCTGCCAAAGAGCTTCATTCCATTAATTGGTTTTTTAAATTTATTTTTCAGAAGTGAACAATGGTGAGCAATTGTTTTTCCAGAGCACAGACACCCATGAGTTTAGACCTATCTTCAGTAATTAGCTTTTCCAAATATTCCCATCTACCTAGATAGATGTGTGTTTTAAATCATTTTCACCTGATGCTCTTTCTCTTCCACTGAATATCCTTCCTTCATAAATTACATATAATATATTAACATATCATGTGTATTTGTAAATACATTTATGTTATATATGTGCTATGGTCCGAATGTTTATGTCCTCCCAAAATTCATATGTCGAAATCCTAACCCCTTCGGTGATGGTGTTAAGAGGAGAAGCCTTTAGAGCCCTCATGAATGAAATCAATGAGCCCAAGGGAGTTCATTCATCCCTTCCACCATGTGAGGACACAGTGAGAAGCTGCCATCTTACGAACCAGGAAGCAAGCCCTCATCAGACACTGATTCTCCCAGCGCCTTGGTCTTGGACTTCACAGCCTATAGAACCATGAGAAACAGATTTTTATTGTTTATAAGCCATCCAGTTTATCGTATTTTGTTACAGCCACAAATGGACTAAAACAATATGTATGTATGTATGTGTATAGATATATCCCCTCTTCTACTTTAGGTTTAACATGGCTTTGTCCTCAATTAATGAGAATGTGAGGAGGGATTATGCTGCCATTTTTTCATTAACTTTTCCCTTTAAATAGAGGGAAACCTGCTAGAAACCTGCCATGAAAAGATATGTTTATCTTTCTCAATTTCCAAGTGCAGAGGACATCTGTGATGTCACACGATTACTTTACTTCTGGGTAAATACAATCCAGTGATTGTAATGGAGAACTTGGTAAAGTCAAGTCCAGAATTTAATTAAGCAGAACATACTGAAGTGCACTCAAATAATCATGCAGCTCTCAAAATAAGCGATGCTTTAAAATGAAGATTAACCAGACTCTTCTAAAGATGAGGTGTCACTCTGTCACCTAGGCTGAAGTGTGGTGGCACAATCATGGCTCACTGCAGCCTTGAACTCCTGGGCTCAAACAATCCTCCCACTTCAGCCTCTTAAGTAGCTGGGAATAGAGGTCTGTGCCCCCAGGTTCGGCTAATTAAAAAAAATTTTTTTTTGTTTGTTTGTTTGGTAGAGACAGGGTCTTGCTGTGTTATTCAGGCTGGGCTTGAACTCCTGGCCTCCAGCGATTCTCCCACCTCAGCCTCCCAAAGTTCTGGGATTATAGGTGTGAGTCACCATGCTCTGCCAGTCCTACACATTTTGCCAAGCATTTCTGTTATCAATACACAGATCTGTACTTTACTCTTTCAGTTTCTTGGACATTGTATGAAACACCAGAACTTCCCATTTCTAAGGTACTGTAACTTCACAAAAACAACATACTTTAGAAACACAATATAAGAATAGTGTTTGTTTTTTGTGAGTTGTGGTTATCCATTAACAAACACTGATAAAGCACGTGTTACGTGCCCCAGACATGAGGTTTTCAAAAATGAGTAAGAGGTAATGTCAGCCTTTGGAGAACTTCATGGCTTAAAAATTAAAATATATTAGGCTTGTAAAGAGTACTGCTTCCTTCTGCAGCTTCGTCTCTTTGTAACATAAAATATGTGGTAATTTTTAAGAAACTCAGGATATGTTGTCCACTCCAGAAGTCTGAGGTGGGACTGCAGGAATATGAGCTCCTCTCCATATGCAGTGACCCCAGGTGAGGTAACGTGGCAGGTGCAGAGCACCAGAACAGGAGCGACCAGGGCTGAGTTTTCATATTTATTTATTTATTTGTTTGTTTTTGAGACAGAGTCTTGCTCTGTTGCCCAGGCTGGAGTACGTGGAGCAATCACAGCTCACTGCAGCCTCGAATTCCTGGGCTGAAACAGTCCTCCTACCTCATCCTCTGGAGTAGCTGGGACTACAGGTGTGTGCCACCATGCCCTGCTAATTTTTAAATTTTTTGGAGTCAAGATCTTACTATGTTGTCCAGGCTGATCTTGAAATCTTGAGCCCAAGTGATCCTCCAGCCTCAGCCCAGATGGGATGAGTTTTCATTCTTCCTCCACAATTCTCTGTGTGCTCCTGGGGAGGTCACTGAACCTTTCTAAGCCTTAGTTTCTTCATTCATAGCAGGGAAAATAGCTGCTCTACAAACCTCAGGCAATCATCATGGGATCAAATAAGAAAACATGTGAAACATTTTGAAAACTGTGGTAGGCATTTGTAAGCTCTAAGGAGGCATAGATTTTTGTCTGTTTGTTCACTGTTGGAGCCCTAGCATCTAAAACAATGCCTGAATCAAAATGAATTCACAATACAAATTTACTGAATGAATGCACATCATAATAAAGGAACTCACCTTTTCACTTTAAACTATTCAAGATTATGGTAATCAATTATATTCTATTTTACAAAAGGAGAGCACTAATTTTTTTTTTTTTTTTCTGTGATGGAGTTTTGCTCTTGTTGCCCAGGCTGGAGTACAGTGGCACGATCTTGGCTCACTGCAACTTCCGCCTCCCGGGTTCAAGCGATTCTCCTGCCTTGGCCTCCCAAGTAGTTGGGATTATAGTCATGTACCACCAAGCCTGGCTAATTTTGTATTTTTCATAGAGGTGGGGTTTCTCCATGTTGGTCAGGCTGGTCCCGAACTCAGGTGATCCACCTGCCTCAGCCTCCCAAAGTGCTGGCGTTACAGGCATGAGCCACCATGCCTGGCCAGAGAACACTCATTTTATATGATTTCTAGAGTCACTGTTTTTCTCAGGGCTGGAAGGGATCTTAATGAGTACATAATCCAGTCTTGCAGGTTGATGAATGCCTTGACTCTGTCTTTGCCAGGTGCTTATCCAGCATGTTCCAGATCATAGCCACCAAGGGGGAACTCTCTGGGCCAGCTGGCAGAAGTTCCCCTCACTCAACTGAAACCTGCCTCCACCTGAGGCCCAGAGCAAGTCTCCCTCAGCTTCTGGGCCTTCAGACATTTAGAGACAGTTATCACCTCTCCCTGCCCTCAGGTTTATCATGTCCAGGCTAAATGGATGATTTCTCACTTATAAATGTAAGGCATTTAATAATTACATTTCTTGATAATAAGATAAGGAGAAATTTAGAGTTTTTAAACAGAAACTTTTATTGGTATATGTCTGCTGTTACCCACAGAGGGTCCTTGTTTGCAAAGCTAGATATTGCTGGACCACCTAGGGTAGACATCTGAAAAATTTCTGCAAATGTGAAATGAATATTAAGCTACAGAGAGAATAACTGTATTTTGTAATATCTGTCATATAGCTGTGTGTTTTATCATATCTGCCTTTATATAAGATAAATATAAATATCATTGCAGCAATAGTTATAGTAGAAAATAATCTGGAGTCCGCCTAAATGTCTATTCATAATGAGATAGTTAAATAAATTATGGTGTCTACTCAGCCATTAACAGTTGATGTTTGGATTTAGGTGCAGTTGTGCCTGCCTGTAGTACTGGCTACTCAGGAGGCTGAGGTGGGAGGATCACTTGCACCCAGGAATTTAAGGTCAACTTAGGTAATATAACAAGACCCCCCTCTCAAAAAAGAGTCGATGCTTATAAAGTTATATAATAATATAGAAAATGCCTACAATATAATGGAATTATGTAGGAAAATCAATATACTCATTTAAAGGTACCATATGATATGGTTTGGCTCTGTGTCCCCACCCAAATTTCATGTTAAACTGTAATTGCCAGTGGGAGATGGGAGGCAATTAAATCATAGGGGTGAATTTCCCCCTTGACTTTCTTGTGATAGAGTTCTCACAAGATCTGGTTGTTTGAAAGTATGTAGTACCCCGCCCCTTCTCTCTCTCTCTCCTAATGGCCATATGAAGATGTGTTTGCTTCCTTTTCACCTTCCACCATGATTGTAAGTTTCCTGAGGCTTCCCCAGAAGCAAAAGCCTGTACAGAACCATGAGCCAATTAAATCTTTTCTTTACAGATTACCCAGCCTCAGGTATGTCTTTATAGTAGTTTACAAATGGACTAATACACCAAACGGTTACTATGTAAACAGCCATGTTTTACAACAGTCTAAAAGTAAATGCAACATGTTAAGTAAAATAAGCCTGACACAGAAAGACAAATATCTCATTCTCTCACTCATATATAGGAGCTAAAAAAAATTGAACTCATGGAGATAGAAAGCAAAATAATGGTTACCAGACACTGGGAAGGGTAGTGGGGAGAGAGGATAAAGAGGAATTGGTTAATGGGCACAAAAATACAGTTAGATTAAAAAAAAAAAAGATCTAGTGCTCAGTAACCCAATAGGTCAGCTATAGTTTACAATAGCTTATTGTACATTTCAAAATAACTAAAGAGTAGAATTAGAATATTCCTAACACAAAGAAATGTTAAATGTTTTAGGTGATGGATATTCCCATTACCCTGCTTTGATTATTACATTTTGACACACTGGTACCAGATAGTACATGCACCCCATTAAGTATTTACAACTATTATGTATCCATAAAAATTAAAAATAAAAAAATTTAAAAATAAATAAAAGTACAAAATGCTATCATTGGTGGTTTTACAGTGGTGAAGTTATAGATGATTTTATCTTCTATTTCATTTTCCAGAAAGTGCTGATATTACCTTTAAAATAATAAAAAATTTAAATATTTCATATTTATTTCAACATTTCTTTCTGAGATATTGTACATAGACACACATACCCAGATACATACACACACGCACATGCACACACATGCACACGTGCACACACACACACCTCCTTCTTTTTATTATTCATCTTCTTCACATTGGGTCAGTTTCTACAAAATGGACATGAATTTTGGTGGGACCAGAAATGTTAAGAATAGTATTAAAGATAATTTGAGCAGAGGCAGAAGAATGCTGAATGCTTTCAGCACATAGTGATCACAGAATATCTTTGAGGTAAAAGAACCAAGAAGAGAAAAGTGACCCTCATGGGCAGACAAAACCACCCAGGGCTGCAAGACCTCATCTTCCCCTCACTGCATAGACAGGTGTGCAGGCATGTGGGAAAGAGAGGGGGCATGAGTATGTGTGAACTCCACCCACACCGCTGTAACAGTCAATGTCTAGGCTCAACGTGTTTCTCTATTTCGGAATAATTCCCTCATGCCTTACACTGGCTGTGACACAATTGAAGGAATAACAAGGAGTAAGGCACCAGGACAAGCTAGTCTCTCTTTTCCATTTGCTCTGTGAGAGTGGCTGAGCTCTGTGCCAATAAACCAAAGCTTCCTCATTATTGTGTGAGAGTAAACAAGAAGCCATCAGGCTTTCACTTCAAAATGCACCAATTCAATTTTGAGGGGAAGAAATTTGCTAGTGTTAGAGCCTAGGGCTACACGTGATTGCCATGAGGCTACAGTTTCTCCTCAGTGCACCATCTCTCTCTCTCTCTCTCTCTCTCTCTCTGGTAGTGCAAAATGAATTTTAGCTGGCATTTCAGCATGGCTCACAGCTTTGTCTTCTTGATTGAATGCCAAGCATGAACTAAAATATATCAGATGTTTTGTCTGCCTAGTGCCACGTTATGTGGGTGGAAGTCTGTGCAGTTCTACTGGAGGAACAAAACAATAGGATTAGCAGCAAGAGGGAAGCTTTAAGTAAATGATTAAGCATTGGAAGGGAAAGAAAAAATGAATATTACCAGGAGGTAGGGGCTGAGGTCCTGTATGTATGCGCCTGCAGGGGTGTGCGGTGCCCTGGCATGTGTTTCCTGGAATAAAAAGGAATGATTGGCAAGTAAAAGCAGTGCACATATATTCAGGAATAATTGTGCTAATTTGAAAAGAACAACAGTATAAAAGCAAGACAAAGCAAACGAAATCCAATTGATGCCAAAGAGTAAGAAAGTTTATAATATACAATAAACCCTCAAATCACCTCAGAAAGAAATGGGCAGAGAATTATTGCCATTAATGAGATGGGAGCAATTTATAATGAGAACATGACCATCTGCAGCATGCCCTCCTCACATCTTGGAAGCGTCTAGGTTTCTGAACACTCATTCCTCTTTATTTTCTGAAACTTAATTGAGGAAAAGGAGGAAACTGTATCCTTGATATGAGTTGTACTTGCTGCTCCCTGGGATGGCTTTAGCTAGTAGAATTCCTGGGTTCCAGTGTGTGTGTGTGGTTTTGCCTTTGATTTGACTGGATGATAGATTATCCTAGTCTCTAAAGGAAACAATCAAGTTAGAGAGGTAACTGTGTCATAGTATGTACTTTAACATCTGAAAACAATGTCAATTTTTCTTTCTCATCACTTTCTTCAGTTGGTCCTGCCTCGTTGTTGGACTCATTATAAAAAAAGCCAGGTTTTCCATGCCCAGACACATTAACTATCAGGGATGTGTTCTTCTTCTCTAAGACAAATATTGATTTTACTGTTTCCTGCTGAGCCTGACTGCTGGCATTGGTCCTAATCAATTGGAAAATAAATGGAGTTTCCCAGGTCTTGAGTCAACACTGAGCCCCTGTTTTCCTGATGCTGAGAGCTGCCAGACGGCCAATTGCCAAGAGACCATGCCAGAGCTCATGTTCCTTTATTTTCTCTCTATTTCCTTTTCCGTATCTCCTCTCCTCCTCTGCTGTAATGCCTCCGGGCATTTTCTCAGTTCACTCTGTTTTCAAATCTTTCTTTATTACTCAGACTTCTGGGAATATTCTTGTTGTGTTTCATTGCTGTGTATTTTTTCTATAAAATACTTCTTAACTAGATGGTGTCACCTTGAACAAATGGAAGGGAATATATCTTACGTTTTCTTTTGTATCCACCCTGACCCTCCAACCCTTCAGTACCCCGACCCCAGAAGGGCTCAGGACAATGCAAGATACTCATCATTGAGTGACTAAATGATTAAATTTCCTGAAGGATAATTCAGGTTTTTTTTCCCCTCCAGAAATTCTCTTGATTTATTCTCTTACTCTTTATTATTTTATTTCATCAATTATTTCCTTTCTCAACTCTTATCTTCAACTTCTCTCTTCCTTTGGGGTCCTTGTTCTCAATCTAGAAACATGTTTATGTCTCTCATCCGAAACAAATGAATAAAGAAAAAACAAAACAAGCACAACCTTTCCCTTGACTCTATATCCCATTGGTTTATTCAACGTTTGTTTCCTGTGCCTACTATGTGCCACTGTTCTGGGGACTGCATGGAGGCAGAACAGTTGCTTCTCTCCTGGAGCTAGGGAGATGATTCATATATATATATATATCTGTGTGTGTGTATATATATATATATATATCTGTGTGTATACACACACACACACACACACATAAGAAAAGCTACGGCTAGAGCTTTGTTATTCAAGCCTAGGCCATTTGGAGTCTTGGTTAGAAGACCTTCCACTGGCCCTTCCAGCAGGCTGATTTAGCTTTGGCGACCGGGCATGGGCTGGATATTAGGCCTCCTGACCTCCTGCCTCCCATAAATCTGCACCAAGGGCCCTCAGCAACCCCCTTCTCCTCCTTCCTCCCAAGCCTGCTTAGAAGAGTAGCCTGTAATTGCACTACCTTCTGTTTTACCAGCAGCAACCTGGCCCCAATGCCTACCATGTGACCTCTATGCTAGGGTCCATGGGGTTTGGTTCTTAATTACATGTCCTTGGGCCTTAGACATTATTACTCATTTCTCCACTGGGTTCCACCTTCTCTTATTCACCTCCATGTCCCTAGTTGCTCTTTCTGACATCAGCCATCTTCTCTTCTCACTTTATGTTCCCAAGAAGCAATCTCACCCATCCCCCATCTTTAATCACACCACCTCACTGATGAACTCCAAGTTGTCTTCAGATCTCCATTTCCCAATTTCCAAGGCCTAGCTTCATGGGTATGTGACTGGTGCAGTGGCACAGGACACCATGCTCAGAAGGGCCCCTCCCTGGGGATTTAATGCTCTGTGGTCACCATCTTGGAATTCTTAAAAACGTTATCTTTGAAATTCGAATTGGTATCCTATAAGTCTATCAGTCTGCTCAGGCTGTCATAACCATGTACCACAGACTGGGTGGCTTAACCAATAGAAATTTATTTTCTCACAATTCTGGAAATGAAGGCCAAAAGCAAGGTGCCAGCAGGGTAGGCTTCCTCTGAGGGCCATCAGGAAGGGCTCTGTGCTAGGCCTCTCTCCCTGCCTTGCAGATAGCCACCCCTATGCTGCCTCTTCACATTGGTGTCCTTCTGTAGCCATATGCCCCTTGGTGTCTCTCTGTGTGTTCTAGTCCCTTCTTATAACATCAATCAGATTAGATTAGGGCCCACCCATATGATCTCATTGAACCTAATCTCCTTTTTAAAGGCCCAGTTGCCAAATACAGTCACATTCTGAAGTACCAAGGCTTAGGACATAGGAATTTTGGGGGACACCATTCAGCCCATCGCAGCAATTGAAGTCAGATGAGGCAATGAAGTATGCACTTAGGGCTTAGAGTCGTGGCTCTCTGTGGTCCTGCTTTCTGCTACCTTCCCAGGACACACTCTTAGGTGCCTCCCTGCCTCTTGGCCTTCTGGCCACCCAGCAATCCCTTCCTTCCACACTTAGAAGGCACATGGGTGCAGGTGCTGGGAGGACCAGGGCCCAGCCATCCTTGCCCGGGGATATCAGTGCCACTGCATGTTTGGAGGTGATTTGGCAGGGGCAAGCCTTGCACCCACCCCAATCCAGGTATCCAGCATATCCTGGTTGATGCTGCAATTCCTTGGGATTTCCTGTAGTCCGTGGACCTATGGAAGGCTGTGGGAAAGGAAAGTGATTCCCTACTTCCTAGCCCTGGGTCATTCAGCCTCTTTGAGAATCTGACTAAAGTTAGATAACCTCTAGCCTGGAAAGTTGACATACATAGACAGCCATGATTTTTATACATATTAAGGGAGTGATGAACTTCATAAAGCTACTCTGTGCACCTCTTGTGATTTGGTCCTGCTTACCTTTCCAGCCTCATGTCAACTCTGCTCTCACCATGCTGCAGCCCTCTTGAATTGGCATACCTATTCTCAGAATGCATTGTATCCTTCCATGCTTGTGTTTTTGCAAGTGCTCTTTCTTCTGTCTACCATACGCTTTTCTTCATTATCATTGTAACAAACTTCAAAATTAAAATTACATTCTATCTTCTTCGAGAATCCTTATTGTCATCTCCTACTTCCCACAACGTAAGTTAAACCAAGTGCTCCCCTAGGACCTCCATCAGTCTAAAAGATTTATAATACTAAGTTTTTATTATTTCCTTACCTTTGTCCTTTCTACATGATTGTGAGCATTTTGAGGACAAGGACTGTGTTTTAATCATTGCTGTTTTCCTGGTATCTAGGACAGAGCTGAGCACAGTCAATGTTTGCAAATATCTGGAAAGATCAAATGAATATATTCCTGAATGAACAACTGAAAGAGGAGAAGTATGAGCTTGTGGTGAGCTCATTTTGGAGACAAACAGTGCTGGGTTTAAATCCTGGATCTCTTGAAGACTAGTATTGTGACCTAAGGGAAATTACTCTAAAGCCTCAATTTTCTAATGTCAACTTATTGTCAACTTATATTGATGAACAACAGCTATAGCTACATATAACTCAGTCCTGTCACTAAATTTCTGTGAGTTATCTTGGAATGAAAAGACAAAAAAGACAATGAAGCTGTATTCTTGCAGATTAATTTATTAACAACAACAGTAAAAATATACTCATTGAATGTCTACTGGGTAGAAGACATTATGCTAGGACCTGTGGAGAAATGAAATGTAAATTAATATTTGGCCTATGGAGAAGTTAAGGGTATACAGTATAGGCTAAATTTTAAAATAAAGTAGAAAGTGTCAGGTGCCATAAGAGAGGTATCAGATTTTAGATTAAGAGTTCGTTTGTAGCTGAGACAATGAGGAAAGCTTTCTGGGAGAAGTGGTGTTTGAAATGAACCCTGAAGGAAAGGTCAAAAGATTTTTGCTGACAGTGGAGGAAGGAAGATGAGAATGAATGCAACCATGAGGAGGTGGAAATACCTAGGAGAGAAATGTGGGATCCGCCATCCTATTGTTATTGTTGTTTCACCAGATGCTGCAGTTTCATCTTCTGAAACTAAGGGTTAGTGACCTGCCTTTTTCACAAAGTACAATGTGCCCTGGTTTTCTGTCTGGAGCCATTGACATTCTGCCCAGAACAAGGCCACCTGATGCCAACAGCTAAGGCAGAAACTGGCCTGTTCACGCCATAGCCCCTCAGAAGCAGCAGTTCTGTCACTCTGTCTCGCGATGCCCTGAAGACACTTGGCAGAGGTTCTACAGCAGGGGTGAGGAATCACATCCCTGTGAATAGGAATGTGCAACTGGAACTGGTGTCGACACTTGGGGAATGACTAACAAATCTTATCACAGATTGTCAAATTATGTTATTTAGAATCAAACTGCTTGCAAATGAGGCAGAAGAGATACACACATGCTGTAAAGATGGTTTTCTCTAATGAGCAGTGATGATGAGCTTTTTTCCATATGTTTGCTGGCTACATAAATGTCTTCTTTTGAGAAGTATCTGTTCATATCCTTTGCCCACTTTTTGATGGGGTTGTTTCCTTCTTGTAAATTTGTTTAAGTTCCTTGTAGATTCTGGATATTAGATCTTCGTCAGATGGATAGATTGCAAACATTTTCTCCCATTCTGCAGGTTGCTTGTTCACTCCAAATGCCCATCAATGATAGACTGGATAAAGAAAATGTGGCACATATACAGCATAGAATACTATGCAGCCATAAAAAAGAATGAGTTTATGTCCTTTGCAGGGACATGGATGAAGCTGGAAACCATCATTCTCAGCAAACTAACACAGGAACAGAAAACCAAATGAGCATGTTCTCACTCACAAGTGGGACTTGAATAATGAGAACACGTGGACACAGGGAGGGGAACATCACACACCTGGGCTTGTTGGGGGGTGGGGGTCAAGGGGAGGAAGAGCATTAGGACAAATACCTAATGCAAGTGGGGCTTAAAACCTAGATGACGAGTTGATAAATGCAGCAAACTACCTTGGCACATGTATACCTATGCAACAAATCTGCACGTTCTGCACACGTATCCCAGAGCTTAAAGTAAGAAAAAAAAAAAAAAAAAGATGTGTTCAAAATATTTCGTTTCACACGTGGTAATGAAACTGAGCTTTAAAAAAACAAAACAAATCAATGATGAGATGTCATTTCCAGGAATCCTTTTCTGGCACCATCAGGTTGAGTTCATCACACTGCCACCAGCCTGCATGGGTGCTGCATTTCCCCTGCTACCGTATAATGGTGGTTAAACTATGG
This sequence comes from Trachypithecus francoisi, assembly GCF_009764315.1. Taxonomy (NCBI): domain Eukaryota; kingdom Metazoa; phylum Chordata; class Mammalia; order Primates; family Cercopithecidae; genus Trachypithecus; species Trachypithecus francoisi. The sequence goes on from NW_022681460.1 coordinate 27,424,015, forward strand.
TTCTGGGGCACCAGGCTTCCTGACCTTGAAGGCAAACTCCTCTATTGACTAGCATATGACCTTGGGCAGTTCTTTTAGCCTTCCTAAGTTACAGTTTCATCAGTAAAATGGAAATGGTGGTAATACCTGCCTAATATGGTATATAGAGAGTAGTAAAAGAAATGAAGAGTGCAGTAAAGAACATCTCAGAGCCTGCCACACAGCAAGTGCTTTCTCTCCAGATACCAGCGTGACTTCTTTCTGTCTCATCTCCTTTAGATCTTTACTCCGCTGTGAGGCCATCTTTGACCATCCCATTTAAAAATGCACCCCCTACATTCAAACATTATCCCATTTCCTCCCTTCTTTTTTGTCCACCGCACTTCATCACTATCTCACATACTATGTATTTTAGTTATTTGTTATGTTTATGCCTGTCTCTTTAGTAGAACGTAAGCACCAAGCATCCATATTCCCAGATCAATGCCTGGCATGCAATATGGACTCGAGGGAGAAAGAGATGACCCAGCCCTGCTATGCTGAAACTACTCCAGACCCAGTGCTAGCCCTTTGGGACCCCGTTTGAACATTTGACTGCCCTTTGACACCTGGACCAGTGGGCAGGAAGGAAAACTAAAATCGAGGTAGTAATTTAAGTAGCACATTATGGGGGGGCTCTGACCTTATTGAACTTGAACTTAATGCTGCCGATTTTTCATAAACCTCGATTCATGCTACCCCACTCCCTCTCGCTCAGCTAATGAGCTCCTCCTGTTACCCAAAGTTCACCCGAGAGACCCACTGTAGTGCCCGGGATGGCAAAGAATTCTCTGACTCAGGCTCTGACCCGGACTCGGAGGGGCAAAGCGAGCAGGAAAGGGATCTGCAAAGCTCACCTCCTCTTGGCCAAGGCGGCCTCGGGCCGGGGAGGCGGCCCCGCGCTACAGCCCCGGTTTCAGCGCCCCGCGCCGCCTCCGCGGCGGTCGGGAGCGCGCATCTCCGCCGCACCTCGGAGACAGGAGCTACTCGCCCCGCCCTGGGCGTAGGAGACGGCGGCGGCTGCGCTCGCGCACCTCGGAGGAGCCAGGAGCCGGAACCAGGGCCGAGCCCGCGGGCCGGGGCGAGCCAGCCGGTAACCACGGGCGGGACAGGGCGTCCAGAGCCGAGCAAAGCCCAGGCGCTGGGTGCGGGGCGCGTGCAGCTTTGGTCAAGGCAGTAGGGCTTGCTTGGGTTTGGTGGCAGTCTTTAGTTTGGAGGGGCTGGAGAATGGGGTGCGAGGAGGAGAACTGGGATGTGAGGACGCCCAGGGAAAGAGTGTGGACCCAGTGGAGAGCACCAAGTTTAAAACCTTTCCCGGCAACCCGCTGATGTGCGTTTGGACGCCGCTGGGCGTCCGAAAAGCCTGGAAGCGGCGGCGCTCGGGGCTTGGGTGGGCTTCCTCCCCTCCGCTGGGCCCCAGCGGCAGAGGCACACCCTTTCCCGCCGGTGAGAAAACTTTCCTTGCTGCGGCCCTCCTGCCGCGTTGGTGCGCTGCGGCTGAGAGAGCCCCCCTGCACTGGGGAAATGTGCTGACTCCTGGCCCCGGGCGCACACCCCATACATTGGGCAGGGTTCTCAGATTATCCCTGGCTTGACAGTTGTATTCATTTTATTTGAACTGGGGAGCCTGCTCTGCTCGCAGGTCATTTTACTGATTAGAGGGAAATAGGGGTTTCACACTTTCCTCGCCGCCCCACCCCGCAATCCCCCCACCCTCCCGCGCCCGGTACCTTCCCATCCTTTGTGTAATTGAGGAAGGCAAAGAGTAGTCTCTGCCAAAACCTGTTTGGAGGCGTTGTGGTTTCCACAGCATGTTAGATGGCACAGTATCTGAGCCACTACTCTGCTTTTAGTTTGACAACAATGAAACACTCTGGTGTTTTGAAAACAAAGGAAGCTTGAATGAATGTGTCCAGGGAGACGAGAGAAGGGATCTCTCATGCGTAAATTAAATCTTACGAAAACCCCAAAAGTAAGTAGTGTTTTCAGTTTGCAGGTGGAGAAAATTAGATTGCGATATTAAATACGTTTTCAAAGGTGACTCCCCCAGTTAAGTAATAGTGAGGAGTAGGGGTCTGGAAGCTAGGACTGTGAGTCTAGTGTCCTTTAGGTACATTGCATGGGATACATAGCCAAGAACAGGAGAGTGACATGGGCCTGCAAGGATAAGGTCAGGAAAGCCAGAGGCCACTGTGAGCTGGGGTACCCACAAGGAGTTTTGTTCTTATGAAGAAGACCATCCAGTGTTTATGGAAGAATAGATGATATTAACAGGTGATAGGAAAAGGAAGAGTTGCTTCCAGTCTGTATCTTTCTTTTCAAAATGGGAAGGCCAGCCTAAACCCTTTAAAGAGGGTCTCAAAGCCCGAAACTGGACTGGATGTTCAAAGCCCAAATGGCAGATGTCCTGGAATAGTGAAAGCGATTATAGTCATCTTTGTGCAGGTATGAGAGATGAGAACGGACCCGGGAGGCTTTTCAAGAGGGAAACATTGAATCCTCAAAAGAGGGAAACATTGAATCCTGGCAAGGTTCTAGAACAAATTCTTTAAGATAGCTCAAAACTACCTAGGGAAGCATTTACAAAGACTTATGCCAAACCAACTCCCCTCCCTTTTCTAGCAATCTCCTGGGCTATAGATCAGGGTATGCTGTATCCATTGTCTTCAAATGGATCAGTTTAGTGAGTTGCAAACAGCAGTTTTTAAAACATGAAAACCAAAAGAAAGAAAGATAAGATATCAGAGTGTATTGCATGAGCAAGGGGAAGTACTGTTTTTGGAAGCACGCGGTGGTGATGCATGTGTCCTGTTCTGCGTTGCTGATCCTGCTGCCTCTACGTGAGTGTTCATATCCATCGCTGGCTGCCCCCTTTCAGCCTTCTGAGCTAGGCCCACTCTGGTCACAGCAGGGGTCATCTTCTTTTACTTTGCAAATTATATGTCATCAACATATTCTGGAAAGGTGTTCCCTTCCTCCTCCCTGTTTCTGTCGGTCCCCAGACGCTGAAGTATTTTGTCAGTCAGAATTCATCTCTGAATTATTTATCTGTGAACTCTTTTTGATAGCCACAGTTCATAGATAACTTTTATCAAACATATTAAATTAGTCCAAATTGTATAAAGAGAATATCACATCTGTCCTTTTTAGCTTTCAAGTGAAATGTTTTTGTTATTTGGAGTACAAAAAATACTGGAAAAACAATATTCTTATGATGTTTGTGTAATATATTTAAGGAACTGTTATTATACCAAGCTATGATATTTGGGAAATTACCAGATAATGCCTCAATGTGTCATTTTCTGTCTAGTCTTTTTTTTTTTTTTTATTTTTCTTATTTTGGCTTTTTTTTCCTAAATGAAATCTCAAGGTAGATATATGAGAACCTCTCCATAACTCTTGAACCCACTGGTTACTTCAAGAGTATGAGGGTTCATCATGCAAAGGAATATGAAGAAATGTTTAAACAAACAAAACGAAAAATAATATAAGGGTTGAGCAAGGAGGCTTTGTTGAAGAGATTTACTTCCTTCATCCCAAAGATAGTGATGGGGCCATCTGAGGGTGAGTTGAGCTGTCCATGTGCCTCTTGCATTTGGGGCTCACATAGCGGCCTAGGCGGCTGGATCACTTTCCCAGAATTTGTTGGGCAAAGGATGTTTGAGGATGATCTGGGAGCCAGGTTGGGGCCACATGGGAGGAAGGGCTGGCCTAAGGGCGAGGACATCTGGCAGCAGAAGTAGGAATGAGCAGCCAGCTGAAGGAAGGTGAGTATTACTAACGCACCCATGTGAGGTATGAAGATAGATAATTCAGTCCTGTCCTCCTGCTTTGATCTTGGAGTGATTTGAAACTGGCCAGCACTTGAGTGGATGTGGAGAAATAGAAAAGAAGTTTACCTTCCCCTAACCCCAGCAGGAGACCAGCATGCAGCAGGACATTGCTGAAATAGGGCAGATTCATGTTATAATGGGTCAGTTTCTTTTGTTTCCAAAGATTAGATATTTTAATTCTTTTAGGTTTTTATATTTCTTATTTATTTATTTATTCATTTGAGACAAAGTCTCATTCTGTCTGTTGCCCAGGCTGGAGTGCAGTGGCATGATCACAGCTCACTGCAGCCTCAACCTCCTGGGCTTAAGTGATCCTCCCATCTCAGTCTCTCAGAGAGCTGGAACTACAGACACACACCACCATGCCCAACTAATTTAAAAAGTTTTTTTTTTTTTTTTTTTTTTTTTTGTAGAGATGTAGTTTTGCTATGTTGCCCAGGCTGGTCTTGCATTCCTGGGCTCATATCCTTGCCTCCACATCCCAAAGTGCTGGGATTACAAGTGTGAGCCGCTGTGACTGGCCTCTTTTGGGACTTTGAAGTTGTTGCATGAGCAGAAACATCATGGGATCTACTCAAGTATTTGTTTGAGGGTAGGGAAGATGAATCCTTGAATATATTTTAAGGAGCAATAGAAAACCAAAATACAATTGACATTTGAGCAGGCCCCACAAGTTGTGCCAGCTCAGAGTAGGTAATATATGCTTGGGTTAAAATTAAGTAGAATAGCAATCTGTGTTTATTGTTATATTTGCTTTTGACAAAGGAAGACTTAGAGGCAGAAGCAGTTAGAAAAGGAAAGAAAATGTTTACTTCCCCAGAGTGTAAGGGAGTCAGACTTTATAAGACTGGCCCATCAAATAAAATCACAGTAAATACTTGAAAGAAAATATTCCTCCAAATCACCAAAGTTCTCCATGTACATTAGTCTGTTGTTCATGACTGAAAACAATTTTCTCACACAGTTATCATATTCCTAAAAGTTGTGACTTGTTTTCAGACACCAGCATAGCAAACAATCAAGGGAAAAATGTTTTCTTTAAGGGAGTGAGATGTGTTTGAAATTTTATTTTGGAGACCAACTTTCAGGCAGGGTGATCATGTTATTTTTGCTTCATGTCGGGGTACAAAGTGATTTTTTTCTTGACTGCAGTGTGAGAAATACTTAGTACTATTGGAGAAGAGGAAAGTATGCATTTTCCTTGCAAACATGATTCTGCAGTCCTTTATAGTATTGTTGAGATGTGAGGTAAAAAAGCAGTTGAGAATATCTCTATGAGATGCTAAAATTATGTATGTTAAAATCTGAGTTTAATTGTTGCTCATGTTTCTGTTAAGACCTGTGTAATTTTTGCCTCACTAGAGAACATTAGTAAAATTTCATAACCCTTCAAGTGAAAATAGTTTGTAAGCTTCAAATAATTCTCCTGCAAGGTGCATTTTGTTTTCTTCTTGCATGTCCTTGGTAATAGCAAAAACAACAATCACTGGAAGGCAGAGCAGGCTGAGGGAGGGGCTTCTTAAGGATTAGTTTTGAAGTTGCCTGGTTGAACAAGAGAGAAAAATTAGGAGCTGAGTGAGGGAATGTGGTTATAAACGTTTTCTATCTTTCTACAACCCTTTGTATACATTATTTCAGGAAATATAATTCTATCTTGTGTGGGGAAAAAAAGAAAGAAGAGAGAGAAAGAAACAAAATTAAGATCAACTATATCATATAAAACCTACATCATATTCCTACCAGTGTGATATGGTTTGGCTGTGTCCCCACCTAAATCTCATCTTGAACTGAATTCCCACAATCCCCAAGTGTTGTAGGAGGGACCCACTGGGAGGTAATGGGATCGGGGGCGGGTTACCTCCATGCTGTTCTCATGGTACTGAGCTTTCAAGAGATCTGATGGTTTCAGAAGAGGCTTTCCCTGTCTCCACTCTGACTTCTCCTTGCTGCCACCATATAAAGAAGGAAGTGTTTGCTTCCCCTTTTGCCATGATTGTAGGTTTCCTGAGGCCTCCCTAGCCCTGCGGAACTGTGAATCAATTAAACCTTTCTTTGTAAATTACTCAGTCTCATGTATGTCTTTATTAGCAGCATGAGAATGAATGGACTAACACAGTAAATTGGTACTGAGGTAGTGGGGAGCTACTATTAAAGATACCAGAAAATGTGCAAGCGACTTTGGAACTGGGTAATGGGCAGAGGTTGGAACAGTTTGGAAGGCTCAGAAGACAGGAAAATGTTGGCAAGTTTGGACTTCCCTGGAGATGTAGAGGGCTCGGAAGAAGACAGGAAAATGTGGGAAAGTTTGGAACTTCCTAGAGACTTGCTGAATGGCTTTGACCAAAATACTGATAGTGATATGGACAATGAAGTCCAGGCTGAGGTGGTCTCAGATAGAGATGAGGAGTTTGTTGGGAAGTGGAGCAAAGGTGACTCTTGCTATGGTTTAGCAGAGACTGGTGACATTTTATCCCTGCCCTAGTGATCTGTGATCATCAGAGAGATGATTTAGGGTATCTGGTAGAAGAAATTCCTAAGCAGCAAAGTGTTCAAGAGGTGACAGAGCATAGAAGTTTTGGAAAATGTGCAACCTGACAATGTGGTAGAAAAGAAAAACCCATTTTCTGGGGAGAAATTCAAGCCAGCTGGTTGCAGAAATTTGCGTAAGTAACAAGGAGCCAAATGTTAATTGCCAAAACAATGGGCAAAATGTCTCCAGGGCATGTCAGAGACCTTTCCAAGCAGCTCCTCCCATCACAGACCTGGAGGCCTAGGAAGAAAAAAATGGCTTTGTGGGCTGGTTCAGGGGACCCCTGATGTGTGTAGTCTAGAGACTTGGTGCCTTGCATCCTAGCCATTCCAGCCATGGCTGAAAGGGGCCAAGGAATAGCTCAGGCTGTAGCTTCAAAGGGTTTAAGTCCCAAGCCTTGGCAGCTTCCATTTGGTGTCGAGCCTATGGGTACGCAGAGGTCAAGAATTGAGTTCTGGGAACCTCCACCTAGATTTCAGAGTATGTATAGAAATGTCTGGATGTCCAGCCAGAAGTATGCTGCAGGGGCAGAGCCCTCGTGGAGAACCTCTGTTAGGGCAACATAGAAGGGTAATGTGGAGTCAGAGCCCTCACACAAGTCTCCAATGGGGCACTGCCTAGTGGAGGTCTGAGAAGAGGGCCACTGTCCACCAGTCACCAGAATGGTGGATCCACTGACAGCTTGCACCATGCACCTGGAAAAGCCACAGACACTCAATGCCAGCTGTGAAGGCAGCCAGGAGGGGGGCTGTACCCTACAAAGCCACAGGGGTGAAGCTGCCCAAGGCTGTGGGAGCCCACCTCTTGCATCAGCATGACCTGAATGTGAGATATGGAGTCAAAGGAGAATATTTCAGAGCTTTAAGATTTAATTACTACTTCATTGGATTTCAGACGTGCATGGGGCCTGTAGATGTGAGACACAAGTCAAAGGAGATTATTTCAGAGCTTTAAGATTTAATTACTGCTTTACTGGATTTCAGACTTGCATGGGGCCTGTAGCCTTTTTGTTTTGGCCAATTTCTCCCATTTGGAACAGGTGTATTTACCCAATGCCTGTACCCCCATGGTATCTAGGAATTAACTAACTTGTTTTGTATTTTATAGGCTGATAGGTAGAGGGACTTGCCTTGTCTCAGGTGAGACTTTGGACTTGAACTTTTGAGTTAATGCTGGAATGAGTTAAGACTTTGGGGAACTGTTGAGAAGGCATGATTATGTTTTGAAATGTGAGGACATGAGATATGGGAGGGGCCAAGAGTGTAATGATATGGTTATGCTTTGTGTCTCCACCCATCTCATCTTGAACTGTAGTGCTCATAATCCCCATGTGTCGTGGGAGGGACCTGGTGGGAGGTAATTGAATCATGGGGGCAGTTATCCCCATGCTGTTCTCCTGATAGTGAGTTCTCATAAGAGCTGATGGTTTTATAAGGGGGTTTCCCCTTTTTGCTCACACTTCTCCTTGCTGCCACCATGTGAAGAAGGATGTGTTTGCTTCTCTTTCCACCATGACTGTAAGTTTCCTGAGGCCTCCTTAGCCATATTGAACTAATGTGAATCAATTTAACTTCTTTTGTTTATAAATTACCCAGTCTCAGGTATGTCTTTATTAGTAGTATGAGAATGGACTAAATCTTCCACTGAATTAGCCCAATAGGAGAGGAGAGTTAATCCTTATTTCTAGGATTCTGAAGCAGAGGCCAAAGGTGGCAGGAGCAAACATTTATTTGGTTCTTACAGTTTACTCTGTAACATATCTGCACTTATTTAATATAAAATATAATCCTCCAGGTCCTGTATTATTGATGCTCCAGGAAGATGAACCAGGTATGCCTTGAGACTCTGGGGACTATTTGGGACCCTTAGACCTAGGCAAGCTGCGGGACACTACATTCTTGCCCTCACTTTATAATGCCCCTCTTTTCTGGCCAGGCCCCTCCCTGAAAGATGAGGAGGCTATGGTGTGCCTTGAGCCTGCACTGCCCTTGCACCCCAAGCTCTGGTTTGCTTGTAATTGATTGTACTGAGGTGGCAGTGGGTGCAGTAGGTGGAGAAACTACAAGAGCTACACATCCTAGTTTAAGACCCCAGGCCTCAGAAGGCAAGATGTCATTAGAAAGTTCAGCTTTTCTACTGCTCTGTCTTAAGCTCTTAAATAAACCACTGCTCTAGCTTACATTTCCATTTCTGCGGAACACAGCTGGAAATACCTGGTACCTAGAGGTGACAACACGCTAGCAGCTCTCGCTCTCCGCGCCTCTTCGGCCTTGGAGTCCACTTTGGCGGCGCTTGAGGAGCCCTTCAGCTCTCCCACGGCACTGTGGGAACCCCTCTCTGGGCTGGCTGAGGCCAGAGCCAGCTCCCTCTGCTTTTGGGGAGGTGTGGCAGGAGAGGCGTGGGCAGGAACTGGGGCTGCACCTGCAGCGCCCACAGCGCTCCCCTGCCAGCCTGAGTTCCGGGTGGGCATGGGCTTGGCAGGCCCAGCACTCGGAGCGGCCAGCCAGGGGCTTGGCACCTGGGCCAGCAGTTGCAGAGGGTGTGCCAGGTTCCCCAGCAGTGCCAGCATGCCGGCACTGCGCTGGAATTCTCCCCGGCCTCAGCTGCCTCCCCGCAGGGCAGGGCTTGGGACCTGCAGCCAGCAATGCCCGAGCTTCCTCCCCTCCGACGTGGGCTCCTGGGCCTCCCGAGCCTCCCTGACAAGCACCGCCCCCTGCGCCTCCCCACTAGGTCCCATGGACTGCCCAAGGGCTGAGGAGTGTGGGCGCACAGCTCGGGACTGGCAGGTAACTCCGCCTGCAGCCCAGGTGCCAGATCCACTAGGTGAAGCCAGCTGGGCTCCTAGGGCTAGTAGGGACTTGGAGAACCTTTATGTCTAGCTAAGGGGTTGTAAATACACCAATCAGTACTCTGTATCTAGCTAACCTAGTGGGGACTTGGAGAACTTTTCTAGCACTATGTCTAGCTAAAGGATTGTAAACGCACCAATCAGCACTCTGTGTCTAGCTCAGGGATTGTAAATGCACCAATCAGCACTCTGTCAAAATGGACCAATCAGCAGGATGTGGGTGGGATCAGCTAAGGGAATGAAAGCAGGCTGCTGGAGCCAGCAGTGGCAACCCGCTTGGGTCCCCTTCCACACTGTGGAAGCTTTGTTCTTTTGCTCGTTGCAATAAATCTTGTTGCTGCTCACTCTTTGGGTCCATGCCACCTTTGTGAGCTGTAACACTCACCCCGAAGGTCTGCAGCTTCACTCCTGAAGCCAGCAAGACCATGAACCCACCAGAAGGAAGAAACTCTGAACGCGTCTGAACATCGGAAGGGACAAATTCCAGACACACAGTCTTTAAGAACTGTAACACTCACCATGAGGGTCCATGGCTTCATTCTTGAAGTCAGTGAGACCAAGAACCCACCAATTCCGGACACAGTACCTCTCCTTTTCACTCATTTGCTAAAAGAATGGTTCAGCTCAGGACCGTAACAAATAGTGTGTGATATGGTGTGTGCTGCTTGGAGACAGATACTATGAGCCAAAAATACAAAGTAGTCTTGTTTGGCAAGTCATCCTCACAGTGATTTAAGACATAGCCAGTCTCTCTTATTCTTATTGTGCCAAGTGTTTCAGAAACTCCACTAAGAATTTAAAGAGTGGTTGATTCCCTGGTATTCTTAAAATGGTCCAATTTGAAAGTTTAAAATCTTTAAAGTTTTAATTCACTTAGCCAGGCTGTTTTAGAATAGCAGCTATATAAAACAGTATGACTCAGTGAGAGGCCAAGTTTAGTCTTTGGGGAGTCTGATGTATACTTTCTTGCTGCTAAAATGAGAGACTCAGATAATCCATGTAATGGGATTGAGAGAAGAGAGAGATCCTCATGTGGTGAAATAGTTGGAGAGATCTCTTTGGAGGAGGTAATATCTGATCCCTACCCACAAAGGTAGACAGGAATCTGGAGAGGAGAAAGAGGAAGTCCAGCTTGCAGGTGGAAATGAATGGGCAAAAGCTCAGAGGACCATCTTTGAGGGTTTCCCCACCCCAGATTCCTGTACCATCATGAGCCCTCCCTTTTTTAATGACCCTGTTGTTTTTACTGTCTATGTCTTCAGGCTTTTTTGTTGCCCCTTAACCCGTGTGTGTGTGTGTGTGTGTGTGTCAGGGTGGGTGTGACACAGTGTTTAGAATATCCTTGTTGATCTGAATGGACTCATAATAATTTTAACATGTTCAAAACTAGTGCTCTTTCTCCAGGAAGGGCATATTTATGAGAACTTAGTGGACGTGTTTGCTGAAGATGGCATGAAGTGGAATAGATTAATGACATTTTGTAAATGTTGTCTTTTCAAAAATGTATTTATTTTTTAGTTATAGTAAGAGTGATTGGTATAAAGTAAGTCATTTTTAATGGACTTACTAGGACAGTTTAATTAGTGTACCAAAGAGAACATTCCACATCCATGGATTTAGCCAATTGTGGATGGAAAATATTTAAACAAGAAAAGGATAGTTAACTAGATTTGAACAAAATAAAAAAGGATACTGAACATGCACAGACTTTTTTTTCCTTGTAATTTATTCCCTAAATAATACAGGATAGCAAATATTTACATAGCATTTATATTGTATTAGGTATTATAAGTAATCTAGAGATTAAAGTATACTGGAGGTTGTGCATAAGTTCTATGCAAATACTACACCGTTTTATACTGGGGACTTGAGATTCTCTGGATTTTGGTATTTGAGAGGCCCTGGAACCAAGCCTGCACAGATGCTAAGGAATGACTGAATATATGTATACACAGTGAATGATGGTAGTGACACTGGACATGCTGGACATGGGCAGCCAAGATGAACTTGAATAAGGTGTTGGTGGAGCTGTCAGGTGCAGCTGATGAGGCTGTGAAGGCAGAGATCCAAATCTGCATTGAAGCCAATAAGGCCCTGATGAAGGCCCTGGAATTGGCAAGCCTGTCCCCAAGACCTATGTGCTCTGGAGCCACCTCCACAAATGACCTGCCCCCACCCCTCACCCTTCCTTAAAGATGAAGAAGCCTGAAAAAAAAGAAAGGTATACACACAGGCTGGGCACAGTTGCTTACACCTGTAATTCTAGCACTTCAGGAGGCCGGGGGTGGGTGGATGACTTAAGGCCAGGAGTTTGAGACCAGCCTGGCCAACATGGTGAAACCCCGTCTCTCCTAAAAATACAAAAATTAGGTGTGGTAGTGCACGTCTGTAATCCCAGCTGCTCAGGAGGCTGAAGCATGAGAATGGCTTGAACACAGGAGGCAGAGGTTGCATTGAGCTGAGATCACGCTACTGTAGTCCAGCCTGTGTGAGGAGCAAAACTCTCTCAAAAAAAAAAAAAAAAAAGTATATATAGACACACACACACAATGTGTATGTTCACGTGCGTGTGCTTTCACATGCATGTGAACACACATGAATACCCATAATACAAATAGATACAGACCGCTGAGTTTGTGATACAAGTGAAAAGCAACTTGATAATTTTGTTAAGTGAAAAGCAACTTGATAATTTTGTTTTGTTCATGCGAACCCCCATGGAAGTGTCTGCTTTCTGTGAAAATATCGATGTCAAAGTGCTAGCCCTCCTGTCTTGCAGAGGACTGCCTTTATTGTGAAATTATATCTTCTCTACTTGGACGGTGTTTAAGATAACTGTCTACAAAATGATAATTATTAATAATAGTTGTTTTTAAAATTTTTCCTTACTTTGCAAAATAAAAATGCTGGCAAGTCTGTATTCCAGGTCCATGAAAACTGGCTGATCTCTAGAAAACATTCCCCAGAGACTGGATGGAACCAGTTTAATGAAATTAAGATGCTTCCTTTTTGTTGTTGGGAAGCTGCTAATTTTAAATGTTATCCATGAGAAGGGCCTGAAAGCTTTGGAATGATAATTTGTAGTGGACTTCTCCTGAAATGAATTGGGGTAATGACAGGTACAACAGAAGGTAAAGCTTATAAAAAGGAGAATTTAACCAGGTGCGGTGGCTCATGCCTGTTAGGTTGGTGCAAAAATAATTGTGAATTTTGCCATTAAAAGTATTTGCAAAAACCATGATTACATTTGCACCAACCCAATACTTGCTGTCTTTAAGAATCTGGCTATTCTAGGTACCTCATATATGTAGAATTGTGCAATATTTGTCCCTTTGTAACTGACTTATTTCATTTAGCATAATGTTTTCAAGGTTCATCAAAGTTGTGGCATGTTTCAGAACTTCATTGCTTTTTAAGGATTCATATTGCATTGTATATACAACATTTGGTTTATGATTCATCTGTGATTGGACACTTGGGTTGTTTTGACCTTTTGGCTATTGTAAATAATACTATTATGAACATAGGTATGCATAACTATCTATTCAAGTCTCTACTTTCAGTTCTTTTGTGTATATATCCAGAACTAGAATTGCTGTATCATATGGTTATTCCATGTTTAAATTTTTGAGAAACTGCTATACTGTCTTCCACAGTGACTGTACCTTTTTACCTTCCTACCAGCAGTGCACAAGGGTTCCAGTTTCTCTATACCCTCACCAACACTTATTTTCTGATTTTTGATAATTACCATGTTAATAGGGTGTGAAGTGGTATCTCATTATGAAGATTTCTTTTTGATAGTTGGTTCTTTGACTTGACACTAGTAATTTAAAGCACGCTTTCCCTAACAGTTTAGAGATAGAGCAATAATCAAGTAGTCATGGGAACTCAGAAAACCTAGCTGTAATAAAAGTGACTGACTTGGTATTCTACTGGTGCCCTCAACTAGCCTAGAAGTTTTTGAAGGACAGACCAAGAAAAGCAAGGTCTAGAAAAGGCTAGAGTTAAGCCTATGCCTTTCCTGTGATTGGGGAAGCCAGCTCCACCATGATAGCATGTTGTGGTGGCAACAGGACATTGACATTGGAATACAGGACGGCAGTCTAACACGTAGACACACATGTAGTGGGATGGAGCGTTACGGTTCTGTTTTGTCATATTATTACAACTCCCTTGTCCTGATTCTACTTTCACCAGCTAATCTTCTGATCTTAAATTTTGTTTCCCAGACCATGTAAAACATGTGCTATGGTCAGCGTGAAAATTGTTTTCCTTATTCAACAAATGAATATGCTCATTATAAATCATTCTGCTATGCTTGGTTAGCATGACTGAGTCCATAAGGGCTTTCTCATCTCTGGAAGACTGAAAATTCAGTTCCCTGAATCTGTAGAGCCAGGGGCAGAGGTGCAGTCGTATCTCAGGGCCATGCCTCTTCTCTTCTCTGGAAATTTTCTCCAGATGGAGACTTTACAGCTTCTTTCCTGGGTGTGTAACATGAAATTCTTCTTGATGTCCAGCTGAAGTCTATTAGAATGGGACTAACCTTGGAGTACTACAGAGCCAGGAAACACTCACTTTACAAATTACTTCTGGCTGGGTACAGTGGCTCATGCCTGTAATCCCAGCACTTTGGGAGGCAGAGGCAGGTGGATCACCTCAGGTCAGGTGTTTGAGACCAGCCTTGCCAACATGGTGAACCCTTTCTTTACTAAAAGCACAAAATCTAGCCAGGCATGGTGGTGCATACCTGTAATCCCAGCTACTAGGGAGGCTGAGGCAGGAGAATCGCTTGAACCCAGGAGGCAGAGGTTGCAGTGAGCTGAGATTACACCACTGCACTTAAGCCTGGGTGACAGAGGGAGACTCCATCTCAAAACAAAAAAACAAAAAAACAAAAAAAAACCTTCCTAGCCTGTTTACTACCATATAGGTGCCCAGGCATAACAGGAAGAGGTAGATTTATGAATACAAACTGCTTGTCCCCTTTGAGATACCAGCTGGTGAAAGAAGGGTGCCTACTTCTTAATTAAGCAATCTTTATTTCAGGTGGTGACTACATATCTATCAGTGTAAAATATTAAGTCCCATTTCTGTTTTTGGAAGTTGTTCTTCTGTTGGCATTGATTTTATGTTAAGATGGAAGAAGTCTTCAGGCTTGGGAACGCTTTTTGTTCGCTGCCTTGCTGCTGGAAACAAGTTGCTGACGTGCACAGGAGAAGCAGGGATAGGCAGGAAATAGATACATCCTGAATTCTCTGTCAGCTGTCAGTCACCATTTTTTGAGGACTGCTGGGTAATTGAGTACTTTCTAGGAAACACTAGAGAATGGCATAAAACTTGGCAGTGTAGAGAAATTTGGGAAGTATGTCCATTTGAAAAGGAAGAGCCCAGCATGCGTACGTTTGTGTGTGTGTCTGTGTGTGTGTGTGTGTGTGTGTGTGTACGTGCATGTAACATCTCTAGACTTAATTGAGTGGCCAGAGCATCAGACTTCAAAAGAGTCATACTCGAGTCAAAATAGTAGTAAGGAGGAGAACACTACAAAGTCCTGGAAGCAGGATCTTTTTTATTTAATTGGAGGAAAGAAAAATCCACACCCCATGAAAGACACCACTGACTTAAAATGGATTCACAGAAAAAGAATCAGCAGACCTGGGAATTAAGTGGGAAGTGCCAGTAGAAGGTGGTGGTTTACGCAGACTCTATAAAAAGGAGAAGTAAACTGGAGAATAACATCATGTTACTGTTTTTAAAGCACTGCCCTGGGAGGACAATGTGGCAGCTTTGATTGAGAGGGTCAAGCATGATCCCTTGCTGGGAGGTGCTGCCTTGTAGAGATGCTTTAAGAAGATCCAGCTGGCTCGGAGTGTGATTCATAATGTTGAAGTCTCTCATTTTCTATGTGACCCTACCCACTTAGACATGGGTAAGCTGGGTGTACCATTGTTCTGTGCAAGGAGGAAATTAAGCTTCTAAAGTTGTAGTTCTGAAGTTCCCACCTTGGGCTCATCAGCCGCCAAAGTGCAGCGTGGCTGAGCTTTATCTTTGGTTTCTCAAGTCTCTTTGCTGGAAGAGAGAGAGGGTTATGAGTCACAAGGGTGACTTCTCTATGTTGTGTGGGGGACAGTCATTCCTGGAAGTAAGAGGAAGAAGGATAAGAAGAGGTAGCTAACAAGACCTTCCTGGCCTGGGCCAGAACAGAGGTTGGTGATCCTGGGTGTCATGCCTACTTTTGGAGTTTGAGGATTGAAGAGGAAGGTGAGAGAGTCATTGCAGTTGGGAATTTTGATCATCTGACTGGCCATTAAGTCTTCCCCTGTACAAACTGGTCAGCATAGGTCTTTGGATTTGTGGCATTGGCTGGCAGTTTCTTGGAATGCCTTAGTAGCTGCGCTGTCAGTTGTGTGCATGTTTGTGTGGGGGCATGCTCATTTTTCAGGGTTTCTGGCACCTTTTGGATTTCTTCTTAATGTGCTAGTCCTGTGCCCAGGTTAGTAGTTACTTGAAAAACTCATCTGCTGATGTTTATCCCTTAACATGGAAAGAAAGTGTCTAACTCCAAAGAAGCAGCCCTCTTACCGTGCATACCATTGTAATACACCAAGGATATTGACACAAAGCCATTTATTCATAGAATAATGGCTTTATTTTTAGAATAGAATTTATTCATAGAACTTCTTTGGGAAGTTCTATGTCTGAGTACATCTCCTCAAATTCAGGGAGGTGGAGAGAATTGCTTGATCCATTTTTAAGAAGGTAGAGAGGGCTGGGCACGGTGACTCACGCCTATAATTCCAGCACTTTGGGAGGCCTAGGCAGGCAGATCACCTGAGGTCAGGAGTTTGTAGACCAGCCTGGCCAACATGGCGAAACCCTATCTCTACCAAAAACACAAAAATTAGCTGGATCTGGTGGTATGTGCCTGTAGTCTCAATTTCTTGGGAGGCTGAGGCAGGAGAATCACTTGAACTCAGGAGGCAGAGGTTGCAGTGAGCAGAGATCTCACCACTGCACTCCAGCCTGGGTGACAGAGGGAGACTCCCCTCAAAAGAAGGAAAAGAGGCCAGGTGTGGTGGCTCATGCATGTAATCCCAGCACTTTGGGAGGCCAAAGCAGGAGGATTGTTTCAGCCAGGGAGGTCAATGCTGCAGTGAACTGTGATTGTACCATTGCACTCCCCCCTGGGCAACAGAGTAAGACCTTGTCTCAAAAAAAGAGGGACGAGGAGGAAAAGAGAGTGCCCAGGAGTGGTATAGGAACCTGGGTTGGAGCGGGAAAGATTGGATAGTCCGAAGAAGGGATGAAAGTGATGGGAATGTGGGTTGGAGAAGAGGTGATGGGTTAGTGAGAGGTGTCTGGGCCTGCTCACCACGCTTTCTCTGTTTGGGTTTGTGATCTCCCCTCTTCCCCAACAATGGGCTGGCCTGGGCCACACTACCCTGTGCACACCTGGAAAAGGTAAGCTTCTTTTCAGGGCTAGCTTTGGGATGCAGTCCTAATCTTCATTTTTGCTTTTGTTGGCAGTGATGCTTTCAGCTGTTCAAAAGAGCAGTTTAGTCTCTGTGATGTGGAAGCTTGTTTAGGATATGTTTCCTGTCAAAGAAGTTATTTTTCATGACTCTAATATTATAAAGAAATCTGACATTAAGAAAATCTCAGTGCGGGGAGGGTGGTTCTCAGGAGTGGTAGCCACACAGACAGCAGCTGCCCGTGGAGCTGCCGCTTCCTGCTGTTGTGTTCAAGAGAGAGCAGCTGCCGGCCTGTCAGCACCCCAGGGAGTGAGGCTCAGTGCCAGGCTGCCTCCCTTACTGCGTGGATGGCCCAGATCATGCACACTGTGGTGGAATAGCAGACTCTGGGGGCTGCTGCTTGGACATGCTGGCAGTTCCCAGCTTATGTTTCAGCAAAGCTTGGAGAGTCACTGCGGGCTTGGCAATGGGGATGACACAGAACACTTCCCTAGCACTGCCTTATGTTTGTTGTTGGTCCTTGTGCATCTGATGGCCTAAGCTGGTTAATTTGAGACTTGCATGAAAAAATAATGCCTCGTGGACTTTTTCAAGGGCACTAGGTGACTGCTTTGTAGAAGAGGTCAGAGGTTCTGTCCTCCAAAGCTATCTTTGGGATTCAAGAAGTGAGAGGAAAGAGCCAGTGGAGACAAATGCCCCTCCTTTTGTTTGAAGGCTACTCAGGCAACTGGTGGCTGCTTGGGGAGAGCTGGTGTCACATTTCATTCTGCAGAATGAGAACCTTCTGTAGGCTGGCTCTGTTATTCGGTCATTCTTGTCTGTCAGTGTTGGTCAGAACTTCACTCCTCTCTTCCCACCTTCAGGACTTTTGCACATGTAACTTACCCTTTGGTAATGCCCTTTAGTAATCAATCCCTAAATAGTTCATTTAGATGAAAGGGGATAGTGTAAGGGGGAGAAAAAGAAGGCATGTCTCTGTTACAGGGTGGGTGGTTGATATTCCTTACAGTTAACTCTTACACGGACATATTTTATTGACTAGTTCCTGACCGGCCCTATGAGGGTGATGTTACTGCTGCTTTCTGACTGGTCCTGTGGACCCTGGCAGCCACAGATGAGGGTCCCCACTGTGTGCTGACTTTGAGAACTGTGTGGCCGTGGGAGAACAGCTGTCAGTTCTGTGGTGTCCTGAATACACACCCTCCATCTTTATTTTCTTCATTCCTTTAAGTATTTTTCACTATTTTTCTGTTCCAGATGAAGTTTAGTGCCTCCCTCCGCTCTGCTGTTACAGTAGCTGTAATGTTGATTTCTACTAAAAATGACATGATCAAACCAGACTTCATCTTATTTTCCTTAATAAAGAAAAAAAGGAGAGAAATATTATTTTATTTTTGAGTTGGTAGAACAGCATGAATCCCAGGATGTAAATGTTGATCATTTTAACTTTCAAATGATCTAAACACCTTTAAGTAATTTTTGGTCATAGTTTTATTTATTTGTCTAGGCACCGTGGCTCACAGCTGTAATCCCAACACTCTGGAGGGTGAGGCGGGTAGATTGCCTGAATCAATCAATTCACACTTGGTACATTTGGTAAGAATTGGCTGGCCAGGGAGTTGGGTGTGTCTGAAGAACAAAGCGAGGCTTTTCTATCCAAGATCAGCATTTCTAATTAATAGTTGTGCGGCCTGCTAATATTTTTATTAATTTTTCATGCAACATCACATTTAATTTTTATAGCAACTCCATGAAGTGGGTACCATAATCATCTTCATGTTATTAGTGGGAAAACTGAAGCTCAGATTTTTTTTTCATGGCTCTATAGCAGGGATTGGCAAACTTTTTCTATAATATAAGACCGGAAAGTAAATATTTTAGGCTTTTTGGGCCCATCCTTTGAACAGTATGATGACATGGGGTTGGAGTCTTTTTCTGTGGAGTCATGTCTGGGATGGGAAAGAAGGGGTGAGGGAAAGAGGAGAGTGATGCAGAAGTGTGGCGGAAGGGTGGTGCTGATTTTGCCCTAGCTTCCCTGAGGATTGTGCCCTGGAAGCAGTGGGGAGGGGTGCGGGCGAAAGAAACCTCAGAAAGCTCTTGAAGCGGGCGCAGTGGTAGTGACTGCTCATGAATCTTCGTTTCTGCTGATATTTCATTCAGATTTTCCCTTATGTTACTGCTATTTGTTGCTTTGTCTCCCTTTCTCCATTATAAGGGAAGGCCTGTGGTGTACTGATCTGTCTCATGCATCTCTGCCCACCCCACAGTGTGCAGTGTCTTGCACACCGTAGGTGCTCAAACGCAGTTATTGAACACAGGCTGCATTGACATCACCTTCGGCATCCATGCTGCGCAGTGCAATCATCTTCTCCCAAAGAAGTCAGGATTTTTTGGTCTAAAATAGTCACAGTTAACAAAGATACTTGGGAAATCCTGAAAATATGATAAATTTCAGGAGTAAGCAGTTGGACAAGTTGTGGACTTCTGTTGCGGATCTTCTGCAAGATCCACTATGCAACTTTTGTTGCCTGCTCTTCTTTATTCACTCCTTTTTATTAAACTTAGTTTCCTCTAACCCCACTGGAAGCAAGAAAAGCAAACAAACAAACAAAACCTTAGGTTGCTTATCTCCATTGTTACATAGTAGGTGTTCAATGGATACATACTGAGCTAGTTCATTTCTGATACTAATTTGATTACTTCTCCTAAACATTCTTTCTTCTTACAGAACTCTCTGTCCTCTACCTCCCAAATCCCACAAAACATCTCACCTCCACACATAGGCTGATTACTCGGGAATAGTACAGGAGGCCCTTGGTGATTCTAATTGATGAAAGACTAAAAAATTCCCTTATAGGAGAACTGAAATCAATGTCAATCTGAGATTGAGTAATACATCAAATTAGTATCAGAAATGAACTAGCTTCAGCAGACTCGTGACATACTCTTGCAGGTATAGGTGCTGAGGCTGAAGCTGTAAGCTCAGAGATTTTGACATACTCTTTCCCTCCTTTCCTTCTTTGCTTCATCAATTACTGAACATTGGTTATGTGCCAGGCATTGGGTTAAGTTCACAAAAAAATATGGTGTCTGGTTTCAAATACATTTATTCCAGTCTAGTGGTGAGATGAAAGGAAGTAGTGGCCATATGACATGAGGTGTGGGCAGCTGGTAAGAACCTCTCCTGGCCTAGGGGGTAAGACCTCCTCCAGGGGTTTGCTGCCAAACTCCTGAATGTGATCAAGAGTAATTAAGGTAACTGTGCAGCTCTGGATGAATTAACAGGTTCTGCACTTGACTTTCTCCATTTGTACAGGTTGAAGATGTCTGCCCAGAGGTTAATTTCTAACAGAACTTCCCAGCAATCGGCATCTAATTCTGATTACACCTGGGAATATGAATATTATGAGATCGGACCAGTTTCCTTTGAAGGACTAAAGGCTCATAAATGTAAGTTTTATACAATTCCTCATTGTAAGCATAAATTGTATTCTCTTAACCTGTGAAATACCCAAGGATTATTTCTCCTGAACATTCTGTCTTCTTACAGAACTCTCTGTCCTCTACCTCCCAAATCCCACAAAACATCTCGCCTCCATACGTAGGTTGACTGCTTGGAAATGGTACAGGAGGGCCTTGGTAAATCTAATTGATGAAAGACTAAGAAATTCCTGTAGTAGGAGAACATGAATCGATGTCAAGCTGAGATTGAGAATTTTAAAAAAGCATTTGCTATTTTAGCTCCTCCAAACTGTGAATGTTTGAACTATCAAAAATATGTATAAAAATAGGATCTGGAACTGTTATTTGAAGAACCTTCTTTTGTAACACAGCAGCATCTTTTCATCCTAGTTGGTTTTCTAGAGCTGTGGAGAGCAGTGTATCCATGTGTGTTCATAATGACGGGCCAGAATAGCCTGTGATCATTTCTAACCCTGTGTTCTAGGCATGAATTGTGTTTCATGCTATTGGAGTAATTAAGGGTCCAGCACAGAGCAAGGAAATGTAATTCTGTGAGCCGTTGCTATTCAACTGCAGTCATAACTGAATGCTGACTGGCCAGCATGAGACATCCTTGCTTCACTAAGTAGAGTTAACAGTTAACATGGTAGGCACGAACTGCTGCCTAGTCTCAGGTCCTGTCTTGGTAACCCCGTAAATATCCCTGAAATGTTCACTTTTGTCAGAGTGAATTATCCACAGCACTGTAAAATTTTTACGTTCTTAACTGGTCCAGGTTAGTGGGACACATTAGGAAATATAAGAGGACTTGGAGACACAAATGTAGCGAAGAAAGTGTTTTCATTCCTTTAATTATTTCCTGGCTGCTTCTATCCTGACCTGTCTTGGCATTCATGATCTCTTGCACCAGCTTGGTGCTCTTTTGCAAGAAGGGCTTTCTATTTTTGTTCCTTTAGCAAAAATCATTAACTAAACCACATGTCCTTTACCCCTTAAGTGAGTAGTAATAATTAAATACTTTCACTCATTCCTTTATTGACATCTACTCAGTATTTCTTTGTGGAAAAAAAGCACATGGCATTCATTAAGGTATGCTGTCATTGATTATCTGATAGAAGGCTGTTGGGTGTGAAATCACCCTCCTTAATTTACTTAAATTTTTTAATATGTTGTTTTCCTAGGATAACTTTTATGTAAAGACAATTGCTTGTTCTGAATTATAGTGGAAATCAAAATGACTCGGAAAATTGCCACATATTTTCTTGAAATGTGGGCTTTTACAGCTTGGTAACATCAACTTTATTTTTGTGTCAGCTTGCTCCTGTCTCTTTTCCTTAGTTTAAGAGGCACAGAAGACAGGCCTACTGCTATAATTTTGGTTGGTACATTTCCAGAGACAATTGAATAAAATCTTTTTTGAGGATATTTCATTCTAGAAATAATTATAGCTGGAAAACTTCCTGAGAAACATAGGCAGAGGTGTGACTCATTCTTTCCTTACTTACACTACCTACTATACCATTAATAACAACTGCTTTTGTTAATTTTAATATTCACATCAAGATAAAACAAAAATACCTGAATACTTACTGTTCTGATATAAGAGAGCTGATAAGTAGAAGCCCTTAGCTTCGGAAACCTGACAATATGTGAGACACATTGATAACAAAAAACAAACAAACACAAAACCCCAGATACACAGGAAAGTGAAAAGATCACGTCAACTGTTGAAATGTGTGCTTTGGTACAGTCTCTTTCATTTAAAAATGCTGTGATTCTGACCTTCAAGTATGACTCTTTGTTTTGCTGGGCAAAATACAAAGCCAATTAGATGCAGATTCAAAAGAACAGAAGCCCGACATTTCAAGGGGAAGCACTCATTGAGGACAGGAATGACCATAACAGTTATCTGTATTTGCCCGACCTGTAATGGATCATACTTGGCAACAATAGCTCCATCTTTGGACTGCGTTCCTCTGCTGAAATTAATATTCCTACCTTCAAAGCATGTTTCATGTGAGAAGCACCCTCAGATGGCCATTGATAATTCTTGTGCCATTGGTTTTGAATCCCATATTAAACCTCATCATATATCAGAAGTGGACATGTATCTTATACAAATTTGGCACCAACAGAGTGGAAATTTATTTATTCGTTCATTCAATATCTATTTATTGAGCACCTGTTATGCGCAGTACTATTTTAAGCACTGGAGAGACAACAGTGAACTGAAAAGACAAAAATATTTCCCCCTATAGAGCTTGCATTCTAGTGGGAGAGACAGACAATAAATAGTTAAATATATAATGTCAGATGGCAATATAAAAGGATAAATAGAGTGGGGGGAAAGGAATGTGGAGTGTGGAGGTGACAGTATAGTTAGAGTGGCCATGGAAAGCCTTACTGAGAAGGAGAGATTTGATAAAAGACCTGAAGGAAGTGAGAGATTGAGCTATAATATATCTCGGGGAAAAACATTCCAGCAAAGAATCCTTGGCGGGAGTGAACTGGATCATGCAAGGAACAAGGAGGCCAGCGTGATACCAAGGGAGTGATAAGAGGCAGAACAGCAGGAAATGAAGTCAGAGAGGCTATGGGGACATGGACATGGTCAGGGGGCTTAGAGGTCATGCTAAGGACTTTGCTTGGCCTTTTACTCTGAGCAGTTACTTGAGGGTCTGGAGCAGAGGAGTGCCATCTGGCTTAGGTTTCAACACATCACTTTGCAACTGGGGAGTGAAAGGCAAGAAATTAGAAGCAGAGACCATTCACGAGGCTTTTGCCATAGTCCAGGCAGCTGATGATGGTGGCTTGGAGCCAGGTAGGGAGAGTGAAGTGGTGAGAAATGCATACATTCTGGATATTTTTAAAAGATGGATCTGGCAAGATTTGCCAATGGATTGGCGGTGTGTGTAAGAGAAAGAAAAGTCAAGAATGATTTGAAGATTTGTGACCTGAGTAACTGGCAGGATGGAATTGCCTTTAACAAATTGGGAAGAGTATGGGAGAAGGAGGTTTCAGAGAGGAACGCCAGGAGCTCCATTTTGGACTTGTTAAATTGAGACACCTATCACATATCCAGGAGGACAAGGGAGGAGAGGGTAGGGGGAAGCTGTAGACTTGAGAGTCATCAGCATGTAAATAGTATGCATTCAAAGCCAAGAGGCTGGATAAGTGAGTGTAGACAGAAAACTGAAGAGTCCAAAGCTGAGCCCTGGGCACACTTGTATTTCGAAGTTGGAGGGTTTTGCATAGCAGTATAGGTGCCTGAGGGGAATGTACAGAAAGTAGGAAGAAAACTGGGCAATTCTGGTTTTCTCGATGCCAACTGAAAAAAGGGTTGCAAAGACAGTCTGTGTCAAATGCTGCTATTAGGTCAAGTTAATTGAAGACTGAGATTTGACCATTGGATTTATAATGTAGAAGTTACTGGCAATGATTTGAAAAGCAGTTTTAGTGGACTGCTGGGGGTAAAAGGTTGATGGAATTGGTTCAAGAAAAAATGAGAGGAGAGGAATTGGGGACAGCATGTACAGACAAATCTCTCAAGTGTTTTGCTATAAAGGGAAGGAGAGGAATGGGTTATCTATAAAGGGCGTGGCTGGGTGAGACAAGGTGTTCTTAAAGCAGCAGAAGCAAAAGCTGATGAGTCAATGAGTGGACAATCACATTTTAGCAGGACCACTCTGACCGCTGTGTTGAGAAAAAACTGAAGGAATATCCTCTTAATATGAGGCATCAGTGGTGGCCAAATCCATGCTTTTTTATGTGCCGCCTTGCGGATATCAGACCTATGCATGGATGAGTCAGCAAGAAGCCAGGTCATTAGGATGAGAAACAGACCTAGAGCTTGCAAAAACTTGGAGTAAGACAGTAGAGACAAGTGTGAGAACATCACTGTTGGCTCTTTGCCAGGAATTCGTATCACAGAATTGACCCTACTGCCTAGGAACCAAAAGTGGTGTGAGGACAGTGTCACGAACCCTCTCTTTCAAGTGAAGTATTAACCCTTGTTTTTCATATAACCACAAAATGGGAAGTTCACCATTTATTCTCAAGAGGTGGAGAGGAGGGCGAGTTGGATGGAGTAGTTAACCTAGTCCTACCCTAGAATGGGAAGGAAAAAAATCATGTCAGCTTTCAGCTCTCTTGTTCCATTCCATTCACTAAAGATTAGGTTAAGGGGGGTTACTTTATTATGACACATTCCATTTGCAATTCCCCTGGGCAATTGTTCTACCCATTTACGATAGTAGTCTCCAAGTATCTCAGTGTCTAGACAGGACAGACTGTGGTAGCTTGGCTGTGGTGGAAACTCCTTTGGAAGGCTTCTTTTGACTTTCTTAACCATCTAGCCACATTGGAGCTTTGCTCTGTATAAAACTTTATTCTGACTTCTTCCCAGAAAAGGACGCTTTTGGGAAGACAAGCGGCTCCACTTTTCCCATCTTACTGTAGTGCCTATGCCCATGAAGCTTAACATGTGAATAAAACTTCAGGAGAGTTTGGATATTTCTGGGATGAGATGGGGATCTCTGATGTTTCTTGTAAGAGGCTCAGGGTGAGAAAGTCCCCTGGGGATGGGTCATAGGGCAGAAGATGAGGTTGGGGGAAATTAGTGGAAATAACTTGAGGAAGCTAAATTTTGTTCAAAGTGGAATGTGAATAAGCAGAGCTACTTAAAGCATATTGCCATGGAAAACATAGATGCCGCATTATTAAAGAAATGTTTGAAAATGCTGTTGGATCATGAGGATTCTCATATTCTACCCACAGCCTGCCTCTCCCCAACATTGTCGCCGCCTGACTTCTCTGAAGGCTGTAGCCCTCCCATGCTTCACATTATTGCTGCTTTTTGATTAGCTCCCTGGGGCACTTAGAAGGACAGAGGGAAGGGGGACTGGGCTGGGTTGAGGGTACACTTTCCTCCGCCTCCAGGAGTCAGTCCACCATTTGCAGTGTGAAAGCTGTCCTTAGGGGAACACCTTCCTAGTACACAGATTTGAAAAATGTCAGTCAACATGATTCAATTCTAAACCGAAGATTTAAATATAGCATTGGTGTATAATTTTAGAATTTGCTTTTGCTATGCAGGCAGTTGATAAAGTACAGTGCAGGGAACTGTTATTTAACTGTACAATGTGTCTTCATAGTCTACGCCTAGATAGTTGAGATTT
This sequence comes from Trachypithecus francoisi, assembly GCF_009764315.1. Classification (NCBI taxonomy): domain Eukaryota; kingdom Metazoa; phylum Chordata; class Mammalia; order Primates; family Cercopithecidae; genus Trachypithecus; species Trachypithecus francoisi. Next base: position 27,449,358 of record NW_022681460.1, read on the forward strand.
TATTGTTTCATGTTAGTTGTACCTCAGTACATATGGTGTTTGGTATTTGTTCTTGCCTTTTTTTATGCCTCATTTCTACTATATTAAAAGGCAAAGTATACAATTTCTATTTCTTTGGCATTTAAGGCTAGACACATTAGTTTTTCAGAGTGCCAAATACACATTGTTATCCTCTAGTCAATAGTATGTGGAAGATGAAAGTATGAATTATGCAGAGTAAATTGTTAATCTGATTTCTTCACTTTGGAAAAAGTGCTACACATACATAATTTAATTAGAATAAAGCTTTGCATTTAAACACATTTGATATTTAAACTCCAATCACTTATTTTTAGAAAATTGCTAAGCATCCTTAATGTATTTCCACATAGATAAGCTGCTTAGTATAGGCCAAAAAATGTAGAATGATTCAACTCTGTTGTGTCCTAGATTTGAGGCCCTACTGTGCATATACCAAGTTCTGTAGACAATCCAATCTAACCCTGAACCTAGAGATAAAGAATTGTGATTGTTATCCAAGATAGGACCAAGGAGAGCCCTGTTTAGGGAAGTACAGACAAAAATGTTATTGGGTTCAAAGGAGGGAGAGAGCACATCAATTGTGGAAATTAGTTGAGGCTTAGTGATACTGTAGCAGATGGACTTGGAAGGATGGATACACTTTCATTAGCTCCAGGTTGGGAAAAGTTGTTCCAGGCAGGTAGTGGTCAGAGCCCTGGTAAGGTGTGCCTGTAAGGAAGCTGTGGCTAAGGTTACGGTAAATACAGGGACACAGTGTCCCCTAGTATGATTGGAAACATATGGTTTTTAAAGTGAGGTAAATTGGGAGAAAATGACAATTCTAATGACAGTAGCCAGCACCTGTGGTGTACCATTTTCTCAGCTGTCAGACATTGTATTAGGTGCTTTACATATGGAATCTCTTTTAATCTGGAAAAGTGGGTCAGTCCTGTTTTTGTTGGAGAGCTTTTCACGAAAGAGCAATATCATCAGGGCTGTGATTAAAGCAGATTTGTACAGAAATAAAGCACAGGGAAAGGCAGAAGGCAGAGAGAGCACTCAAGAGGCTGTCTGTATGTTCTCTGCAAGAAGTAATGACAGCCTGAATTATTCCATGGTGAACATAAGTGAGAATGCAAAGTTGCTACCTAATTGAGTTGCTAACCAATAGAGTTGCTGAACTAAAATTTGGCCCAAGAAGGCCTCCATATTTGCATACTTGCATTCTTAGGTATGATCTGTGACCTAGCTTACTAGGTAAGGCCTCCATATTTGCATACTTGCATTCTTAGGTATGAGCTGTGACCTAGCTTACTAGGTAAGCAAACTGAAAACCTCGCGAATGCTTCCATAACAATAGCTGAGTCTCAGCTAATCATGCAGCTACACTTCAGGCACTCACAGGCAGACAGCTATTCAAATGGTGTTCAAACCCAGCTGTTTCCATACCTTGTTTCTTTTTTCTGTACATCATTTTCCTTTTTCTGTCCCTAAATCTTAACCAACCATGAGGCAGACCAGAGTCTCTCTGAATCTGTTCTGATTCTGGGAGCTTCCCGGTTCAAGAATTTTGTTTCCCTTGCACAGTTAATATCTGTTAAATTTAATTTGTCTAAAGTTTTTCTTTTAACAGTAGGAATCCAAATGCACTTAAAACTTGAGTTGGTAGTGTGCTAAACATTCTATTTTCTAACTCAAAACACATTAGTGGAATCTTGAGGCCCTAGATGACCTATGCTCTGGCCTAGGTTCCTTCCTTGAGATATGGAAACCATGAGTCAATGAGGCCTAAATCCCTTCATGCTATCTGAGACAGAAACCTGGAGGCAGAGCAGACTCTTCCTTCCCCGTCATCCTTTCCATCTTATCAATCTCCAGCCAACTGCGGATCAGACTGTTGATTTCCTTTCATGTTTCATGTACCAAAGCTTCTCCAAGAAGCTCTGATTCTTGAATGTTCAAGTTTTAAACTACTGTGAAATACTAATCGCAGTATTAACTGTCTTGCAGATTCCATTGTGATTGGATTTTGGGTTGGTCTTGCAGTCTTCGTGATTTTTATGTTTTTTGTGCTGACCTTGCTGACCAAGACAGGAGCCCCACACCAAGAGTAAGTTTGGGCTGTTCCTAAATGTCTCTTAAGCCTCACAGGAGACGGAGGAAATGGAAACTACTACACAGGGCTGGAGGTGCTTCCAGTGGATGAAGAGAAGGGGGTGGTTATGGATTTGCTGTCTGAACCCGGATGCCTGTGGATTGGATCCAGCTATTCTCCTGCTTTTTGTTTCTTGCGTCTTGGGCTTATTTTCAAGTGGACTTTTATGAAATTGGGTTTCTTGGTCCTTTCCTACAGTCTTAATGATGATACAGGGCCTGATTTTTACATTGAAATGTTTATTAATTACAATGTATTTTATCCATATTCCCAAAAGGATTTAGATGATTCACCATATTAAAAACAGTGGAAAAGATAATGGCAAAATAGGATGAAAACCAGTTTTAAAAATTATTTCAAGAAGCAGAGTAATAGTTGTTCCTGGATACTCAACTCAATTAACTATTGACAATGATTAATAAATTTAACAGAGTTTTCTTGAAACTAGGATACAAAGGCCAACACTATGGTTTACATAATTCTCATAACATGGTAGGACTTATGATGATGCTACACTTTGGATTGAAGTATTACATGAGTGCTTAAAGAACATTGAGAAACATCAGAAAGCATTTGTTCACTAATGGCTTGTAAAAAATTCAGAAATATCTTAAAGGATTTATATATTTTACACCAAATTTTTAATAAAAGGGAAAACAGAGAACATTCAATACCTTATCAGTCAGCACCAGCAGGCAACAGTAATTAAAACAGTTTTTGGCTGGTACGGTGGCTCCAGCCTATAATCCCAGCACTTTGGGAGACCGAGGCAGGCAGATCAGTTGAGTCCAGGAGTTCAAGACCAGCCTGGCTACGGTGACTCCCCGTTTCTATTAAAAATACAAAAAATTAGCCGGGTGTGGTGGAGGGTACCTGTAATCCTAGCTACCTGGGAGGCTGAGGCACAAGAATCACTTGAACCCGGGAGGTTGCAGTGAGCCAAGGTCGTGCCACCGCACTACAGCCTGGGCAACAGAGCCAGACTCTGTCTAAAAAAGAAAAAAAGTTTTTGATAAAGGGGCTGTTCAGAAGTTAAGGACAGGGAAGAGGGCAACTACACAGGCTCATGCAGGACAGCAAGGCTGGCAACACTGAGGAGCAACCATCCTAGATCCCAGGAAGCAAGGGGTGGGGCCACAACTGGAACCCGCGAGTCTGCTGAGAGTAGCTGTGACTTTGGGCTGAGGGACACAGCTAGTCCAGTGTGACCTCTCAGGGAAGGAGCCTCAAAGTGAAGACCAATACCTCAGTCTTCTCCCTCCTTCCCATTTCTTACCATTGCTCCCCACTGGCTGAACACAGCCAGCAGCCAGAGGTTGGATCAAAGGCCATTTTCCCATGCACAGAGCAGGACAGGGGAGAGTGGGAGAGACCTGGGAGAGTGAATAGAAGAAGTTTCACAGGAATCCTGGCATTTTTATATTCAGTATCTTATTTTTGCTTCACAGCCTGGGAGCATCTCTCTTTCATGGTTGTGTCTCATCACAGCCTCCAGCATCTGATGTTCACTCTTCAGCCTGCACTTCAACTATGACAAATGCCTGTGCAAAGGGAACAGTTCTTGCCATCACTCAGCTATTTGTAGATATCAGGGGCTAGAAAGAAAAATGTAAACACAGCCAGGTGCGGTGGCTCATGCCTGCAATCCCAACACTTTGGGAGGTGGAATTGAGAGGATTGCTCGAGCTCAGGAGTTTGAGACCAGCCTGGGCAACATGGCAAAACCCTGTCTCTACAAAAAATACAAAAATCAGCCAGGCATGATGGTGCACACCTGTAGTCCCAGCTACTCGGGAGGCTAAGATGGGAAGATCACTTGAACCCAGGAAGTTAAGGCTGCAGTGAGCTGTGATTGTGCTGCTGCACTATAGCCTGGATGACAGAGTAAGACCCTGTCTCAAAAAAAAAAAAAAAAAAGTAAACACAAACATTTTAAATGAAAGGAAAACATCATTTTCATTGAAGCATTTGGAGACATATGGCTGAGAATCTATTTAACAGCCACTAAAAAGACACGAGCTTTCCTTTTTCTCTCTTCGTGTCATTGTAAATATTCGCACATACTTCACTTCTATTATATTGGCCCGGGGAATTTGAAAATATGGTGTGGGTTACAAGAGGGGTAAGAAAAGCCTAGAATAAACTCAGATTAAGGCACAACTCATAGAGTGGTCAGGGATTAATAATACCCTGGTATCTTCCTTTTCCTCAGAAGAACCAATGGATTTTTGTGGGTTATTGAGATAGATGTGTGTGATGTAGAAGGCAGGAGATTTTAGGACTCAGAACACTAGCACAAAATAGAATGTGACTTTCTGTGATGGTTAATTTTATGTGTTAACAATTCTAGATGTTTCTGTGAAGGTATTTCTTAGTTGAGGGTACCATTTATCAGTACTCTTTGGGTTAAGCAGATTACCCTCCTTGCTGTGAGTGGGCCTTATCCAGTCAGGTGAACAAAGACTTAGGAGAACAAAGACTGACCTCCTCAAGCCAAAAGTGATCTACCAGGACACTGCCTTTGGACTGTCCCCACCCTGCCAGCCCACTCTGCGTATTTTGGACTTGCTGGCCCCCCAAGTTTCATGAGGCAATTCCTTAAAATAAAACTCTGTCTTTACACACACACACACACACACACACACACACACACACACATTGTGTTGGTTCTGTTTTCTCTGGAGATCCCTGACTAATCATCACTTCCGTGTGGTGTCATGGCAACCCTGGGTAGTTGAGACTTGCCTTTTAGCCTTCCAGTTGGCAGTTCACTTTTGCCGCTAGACGGTCTCTCTTTGATGGTTGTTCTGAACAATGCTCAATCACAGAACAGAGGTCATTGTAACCCTGAATGCTTCTAACAAGGTAAAGGAAAAATGACTTTTTTTTAACATTTAAGAAAATAATGGATCTTCCCTCAGAACCACATTTTGAATGCTTCTGTACACAGTCTGACACAGCATAAGATATGGCATTTAGTTGCAGTATTTAATAATAGAAAAGTGAAAGAATCAGACATGTGGAAAAACATTGAAATAAATCTGTTATAAAGACTTTTAGGGCTTAACAAACTTGTTATTTGTTTGGCAGGAATTTTCTTCTTAAGTGGACATTTTTTTCCATATAGCCAATATTAATAGAAAACAACAAATTTTAAGTTTGCCTGTGATAATTAGGGTGTGGGGGGAAGGACAATACAACATTGAAAATAATAAGAGCCATTTTTTTGATGCCAGGGTCAACTAATTACTTTATATCTCACCAAGTCCTCACAAGAAGACGAAGTAAATTCCATGTGTTACCACATTACAGATAAGAAACATGAGGTTGAGACACTTGTCTAAGGCTTCACAGGTTAAAGAAAAAATGTGGAGTCAAACCTCAAACTAAAGTCTCTTCAGTGCTGAAGTTCCTGTCATGAACCACTACACTATCTCAGATTGGCAATTTTTAATCTCTTCCTTCTATTGAACCGAAGATGTTAGCAAGCAACCAGATTTGTTATTTTTTCCGTAAGTTACTGGGGTACAGGTGGTATTTGGTTACATAAGGAAGTTCCTTAGTGGTGATTTGTGAAATATTGGTGCACCCATCACCCGAGCAGTATATACTACACCATATTGGTAGTCTTTTATCCCTCACCCCCTCCCACTCTTCCCCTCAAGTCCCCACAGTCCATTGTTTCATTCTTATGCCTTTGTATCCTCGTAGCTCCCACATTTTCAATTCCTGAGTTACTTCACTTAGAATAACAGTCTCCAGTCTCCTCCAGGTTGCTGCAAATACTGTTAATTCATTCCTTTTTATGGTTGAGTAGTGTCCCACCATATATACATATATATGTATATACATATATATGCAAAATATATACAAAATGTGTATACAAAATATATACATATGTATGTATATACATATGTACATATACATATACCAACAATATGTGTATTTTTTTGTTCCATATGAATTTTAGAATTATTTTTGCTAATTCTGTGAAGAATGATGGTGGTATTTTGATGGAGATTGCATTGAATTTGTAGATTGCATTTGGCAGTATAGTCATTTTCATGATATTGATTCTATCCATCCATGAGCATAGGATGTGTTTTCATGTGTTTGTTTTATCTATGATTTCTTTTGATGTATATATCACAGTTTCTTTATCCACTTGTCGATTGATGGGCATTTGGGTTGGTTTCACGATTTTGCAATTGTGAATTGTGCTGCTATAAACATGTGTCTGCAAGTATCTTTTTCATACAATGACTTCTTTCCCTCTGGGTTGATACCTGGTAGTGGGATTGCTGTATCAATGGTAGATCTACTTTTAGTTCTTTCGGGAATCTCCACACTGTTTCCCATAGTGGCTGTACTAGTTTACATTCCCATCAGCAGTGTGGAAGTGTTCCCTGATCACTGCATCCATGCCGACATCTACTGATTTTTGATTTTTTGATTATGGCCATTCTTGCAGGAGTAAAGTGATAATGCATTGTGGCTTTGATTTGCATTTTCCCTGATCACTAGTGATGTTAAGCATTTTTTCATATATCTGTTGCCCATTTGTGTATCTTCTTTTGAGAATTGTGTATTCATGTTTTTAGCCCACTTTTGGATGGAATTGTTTGTTTTTTTTTTCTTACTGATTTGTTTGAGTTCGTTGTAGATTCTGGATATTAGTCCTTTGTCAGATGTATAGATTGTGAAGATTTTCTCCCACTTTATGGGTTGTCTGTTTATTCTGCTGACTGTTCCTTTTGCCATGCAAAAGCTTTTTAGTTTAATTAAGTTCCAACTATTTATCTTTGTTTTTATTGCATTTGCTTTTGGGTTCTTGGTCATGAAATCCTTGCCTAAGCCAACGTCTAGAAGCATTTTTCCAATGTTATCTTCTAGAATTTTTACCATTTCAGGTCTTAGATTTAACTCCTTAATCCACCTTGAGTTGATTTTTGTATAAGGTGAGAGATAAGGACCCAGTTTCATTCTTCTACCTGTGGCTAGCCAATTATCCCAGCACCATTTGTTGAAAAGGGTGTCCTTTCCCCACTTTATGTTTTTGTTTGATTTGTTGAAGATCAGTTGGCTGTAAGTGGGTTTATTTCTGGGTTCTCTGTTCTGTCCCATTGGCCTATGTGCCTATTTATATACCAGTACCATACTGTTTTGGTGACTATGGCCTTATAGTATAGTTTGAAACCAGGTGGTATGATGCCTCCAGGTTTATTCTTTTTGCTTAGTCTGCTTTGGCTATGCAAGCTCTTTTTGTGTTCCATATAAATTTTAGAATTTTTTTTGCTAGTTCTGTGAAGAATGATGGTGGTATTTTGATGGAAATTGCATTGAATTTGTAGATTGCATTTGACAGTATAGTCATTTTCACAATATTCATTCTATCCATTCATGAGCATGGGATGTGTTTTCATGTGTTTGTTTTATCTATGATTTCTTTCAGCAGTGTTTTGTAGTTTTCCTTGTAGAGGTCTTTCGACTCCTTTGTTAGAAGGAATTTTCTTAAGTTTGTTTTTTTTCTTAAGTTTTTGTTTGTTTGTTTGTTTGTTTTTTGGGTTTTTTGCAGCTATTGTAAAAGGGGTTAAATTCTTGATTTGATTCTCCACTTGGTCGCTGTTGGTGTGTAGAAGAGCTACTGATTTGTGTACATTAATCTTGTATCTGGAAACTTTGCTGAATTCTTTTTTTTTTTTTTTTCTTTTTTTTTTTTTTGAGATGGAGTCTCACTCTGTCACCCAGGCTGCAGTGCAGTGGCGTGATCTCAGCTCACTGCAACCTCCGCCTCCTGGGTTCTAGCAATTCTCCTGCCTCAGCTTCCTGAGTAGCTGGGGCTACAGGTGCACACCACCATGCTTGGCTAATTTTTTGTATTTTAGTAGAGACGGGGTTTCACTGTGTTGCCCAGGCTGGTCTCAAACTCCTGAGCTCAGGCAATTCACCCGCCTCAACCTCCCAAAGTACTAGGATTACAGGCACGAGCCACTGCGCCTGGCCTGCTGAATTCTTTTATCAGTTCTAGGAGCTTTCTGGAGGAGTCTTTAGGGTTTGCTGATGATCATATCATCAGCAAACAGTGACAGTGTGACTTTCTGTTTACCGATTTGGATGCCCTTTATTTCTTTCTCTTGTCTGATTGCTCTGTCTAGGACTTCCAATACTATGTTGAAGAGGAGTGGTGAGAGTAGGCACCCTTGTCTTGTTCCAGTTCTCGGAGGGAACTTTTCAACTTTCCCCCCACTCAGTATTATGTTGGCTGTGGGTTTGTCATAGATGGCTTTTGTTACATTGTATGTCCCTTGTATGCCGATCTTGCTGAGTTTTAATCATAAAGAGATGCTGGATTTTATCAAATGTGCTTTCTGCATCTATTGAGATGATCATGTGTTTTTGTTTTTTAGTCTGTTAATGTGGTGTATCACATTTGTTGACTTGCATATGTTAAACCCTCCCTGCATCCCTGGTATGAAACCCACTTGATCATGGTGGATTATCTTTTTGATATGTTTTGGACTCAGTTAGCTAGTATTTTGTTAAGGATTTTTGCATTTCTGTTCATCAAGGATATCAGTCTGTAGTTTTCTTTTTTGGTTATGTCCTTTCCTGGTTTTAGTATTGGGATAATGCTGGCTTCATAAAATAAATTAAGGAGGGTTCCTTCTTTTTCTATCTTGTGGAATAGTGTCAAAAGGATTGGTACCAATTCTTCTTTGAATGTCTGGTAGAATTCTGCTGTGAATCTGTCTGGTCTTGTACCTTTTTTGTTGGTAATTTTTAAATTACTATTTTAATCTTGCTGCTTGTTATTGGTCTGCTCAGGATATCTAATTCTTCCTGATTTAAGCTAGGAGGCTTGTATTTTTCCAGGAATTTATCCATCTCTTCTAGGTTTTCTAGTTTATGTGCATAAAATTGTCTTTCATAGTAGCCTTGAATGATCTTTTGTATTTCAGTGGTGTCAGTTGTAATAACTTCTGTTTCATTTTTTAATGAGGTTATTTGGATTTTCTCTCTTCTTTTCTTGGTTAATCTTGCTAATGGTTTATCAATTTTATTTATCTTTTCAAAGAGCCAGGTTTATATTTCATTTATCTTTTGTATTTTTTTGTTTCAATTTCATTTAGTTCTGCTCTGATGATCTTGGTTATTACCTTTCTTCTGCTGGATTTGGGTTTGGTTTGTTCTTTTTTCTTTAGTTCCTTAAGATGTGACCTTAGAATGTCAGTTTGTGCTCTTTCAGTCTTTTCGATGTAGGTGTTTAGGGTTATGAACTTTTCTCTTAGCACTGCCTTTGTTGTATCCCAGAAGTTTTGATAGGTTGTGTCATTATTGTTTTCAGTTGGAAGAATTTTTAAATTTCCATCTTGATTTCACTTTTGACCCAATGCTCATTCAAGAGCAGGTTATTTAATTTCCGTGTATTTTCATGGTTTTGAAGGTTCCTTTTTGAGTTGATTTCTAGTTTTATTCTACTGTGATTTGAGAGAGTGCCTGATATAATTTCAGTTTTCTTAAATTTATTGAGGCCTGTTTTATGGTCTATCATAAGGTCTATCTTGGAGAAGGTTACATCCGCTGTTGAATAGAATGTGTATTCTGTGGTTGTTGGATGAAATGTTTTGAATATATCTGTAAAGTTCATTTGTTTAAAACCATTGTTTCTTTGTTGGCTTTCTGTCTGATGACCTGCCCTAGTGCTCTCCATGGAGGATTGAAGTCCCCCACTTAGGTCTATAAGTAATTGTTTTATAAATTTGGGATCTCCGGTGTTAGGTGCATATATGTTTAGGATTGTGATATTTTCCTGTTGGACAAAGCCTTTACCATTACATAATGTCCCTCTCTGTCTCTTTTAACTGCTGTTGCTTTAAAGTTTGTTTTGTCTGATACAAGAATAGCTACTCCTGCTTACTTTTGGTGTCCATTTGCATGAAATGCCTTTTTCCACCCCTTTACTTTAAGTTTATGTGAGTCCTTACATGTTAGGTGAGTCTCCTGAAGACAGCAGGTAGTTGGTTGGTGGGTTCTTATCCATTCTTTGGTTTTGTATCTTTCAAGTGGAGCATTTAGGTCATTTACATTCAATGTTAGTATTGAGATGAGAGGTACCATTGCATTCATTGTGCTCTTTGTTGCCTGTATACTTTGGTTTTTTTGTTTTTGCTTTTTAACTTGTATTTTTGTTGCATAGGTCATGTGTGATTTATGCTTTAAAGTTCTGTTTTGATGTGTTTCCAGGATTTGTTTCAAGACTTAGAGCTCCTTTTAGCAGTTCTTGTAGTGGTGGCTTAGTAGTGGTAAATTCTCTCAGCATTTGTTTGTCTGAAAAAGACTGTATCTTTCCTTCATATATGATGGTTAGTTTCACTGGATACATAATTTTTGGCTGATAATTGTTTGATTTGAGGCGGCTGAAGATAGGGCCCCAATCCCTTCTAGCTTGTAGGTTTTCTGCTGAGGAATCTGCTGTTAATCTGATAGGTTTTCCCTTATAGGTTACCTGATGCTTCTGTCTCACAGCTCTTAAGATTCTTTCCTTTGTCTTAACTTTGGATAACCTGATGACAGTGTGTCTAGACAATGATCTTTTTTGCGATAAATTTCCTAGATGTTCTTTGTGCTTCTTGTATTTGGATGTCTAGGTCTCTAGCAAGGCCAGGGAAGTTTTCCTTGATTATTTCCCCAAATATGTTTTCCAAGCTTTTAGAATTCTCTTCTCCCTCAGGAACACCAATTATCCTTAGGTTTGGTTGTTTAACATAATCCCAGACTTCTTGGAGGCTTCTTTCATATTTTCTTATTCTTTTTCTATGTCTTTGTTGGATTGGGTTAATTTGAAGACCTTGTTTTCGAGCTCTGAATTTCTTTCTTCTACTTGCTCAATTCTATTGCTGAGACTTTCCAGAGCATTTTGCATTTCTATAAGTGTGTCCAGTGTTTCCTGAAGTTTTGATCGTTCTTTCTTTAAGCTATCTATTTCCTTGAATATTTCTTTCTTTACTTCCTGTATCGATTTTTAGATTTCTAGTATTGGGCTTTGCCTTTCTTTGATGCCTCCCTGATGAGCTTAATAACTAACCTCCTGAATTATTTTTCAGGTAAATCAGGAATTTCTTCTTGGTTTGCATCCATTGCTGTTGAACTAGTATGATTCTTAGGAGGTGTTAAAGAGCCTTCTTTCGTCATATTACCAGAGTTAGTTTTCTGGTTTCTTCTCATTTGGGTAGTCTCTGTCAGAGGGAAGGTCTAGGGCTGAAGGCTGTTGTTCATATACTTTTGTCCCATGGAGTGTTCCCTTGATGTAGTACTCTCCCCCTTTCCCTATGGATGTGGCTTCCTGTGAGCTGAACTGCAGTGATTGTTGTCTGTCTTCTCGGTCTAGCCACCCAGCAAGTCTACCTGGCTCTGGGCTGGTACTGAGGGTTGTCTGCACAGAGTCCTGTGATGTGAATCCTGTTTGGGTCTCTCGGCTGTGGATACCAGTGCCTGTTCCAGTGGAGGTGGTAGCAGGGGTGCAAATGAATTCCGTGAAACTTTTTGGCTTTGGTGGCCTAATGTTCTATTTTTGTGCTGGTTGGCCTCCTGCCAGGACATGGTGCTGTCCAGAGAGCATCAGCTGTGGTTGTTTGGGGAGGAACAGGTGGTGGACAGGGCCCTAGAACTCCCAGGAATATATGTCCTTTGTCTTTAGCTACCAGGGTGGATAGGGAAGCACCGCTGGGTTGGGGCAAGGCTAGGCGTGTCTGAGCTCAGACTCTCCTTGGGTGGGTCTTGCTGCAGCTGCTGTGGGAGATGGGGGTGAGGCTCCCAGATCAATGGAGTTATGTACCTAGGAGGATTATGGCTGCCTGCTGAGTCATGCAGGTTGTCAGGGAAGTGGAGAAAAGCCAGCAGTCACAGGCCTCACCCAGCTCCCATACAAATCGAGGGGCCAGTCTCATTCCCACCATGTCCCCACTAACAGCCCCTAATCTGTTTCCTGGTAATGGGCAGCCAGACTTGAGAATTTGCCCCAGGTTACCCTCCTCCCAGCTGCAAAATAAAAGGGCTTGTTTCGTCCCCCACCTGTGGAGTCTGCACACTGGATTGTGTCCTTCCCCAAGTTCTGGCCAGGAGGCTTCTTGTCCCATTTAAAGTGTTACAAAGTTCAGCTGGAGATTTCCTTCTCCCTGTGGTGTTTCTCCCCACCAGCCCCCGGCTTCTCTGGCCGCCCTGCTGATAGATTCCTATGGTGCCAGGCAGGAATGGCCTGCTTGTGGACCCAGCAAGCTCCTGGGACCTTTCTGCTGCTTCCTCTGCCCCTGTATTTCACTCAGCCCTCTAAATTGACTCAGCTCCAGGTATGGTCAGAAACTTCTCCCGAAACAGACCTTCAGTTTCTCTAGTGGGGACGTGTGTTCAGGAGAGGAGGCTCTCCCTTTCCCACTTCTGCAGTTGGGGCACCCACAGTATTTGGGGTATTTCCTGGGTCCTGCAGGAGCAGTCTGCTTCCCTCAGAGGGTCTGTGGGTCCTCTTGGAATTGCTGGTTTGTTCTTGCAGTCGATCTGGAGCTAAAATTCACAATGCGAGCCTCTGCACACTGCTCTGTCCATCCAAGTTGGGGTTGCAGTCTAGTCCGCCTCCCATCCGCTATGATGATTACTTTTGTTTTTTTGTTTTTGTCACATACCGTGCCAAGCACGGGGCTCTGAAATCAAGCATTTCCAGATTTACTTATTGAGACTTTGGCCCGGATTCTTAACTTCTCTGTGCTTGAGACTCCTTGTATATAAATAAGGAAGTGTCTGCCTCCTGAGTTTATTGTAAACCAAGCTTATCCAACCTGTGGCCCAGGATAACTTTGAATGCAGCCCAACACAAATTCGTAAATTCGCTTAAAACATTATGAGATTTTTTTTGTGATTTTTTTTTTTTTTTTTTTTTGCTCATCAGCTATCATTAGTGTTACTGTATTTTATGTGTGGCCCAAGACAATTATTCTTCTTCCACTGAGGTCCAGGGAAGCCAAAATATTGGACATCCCTGTTGTAAACAGTGAGCAGACTGTGGAGCTTCTTGCAAAAGCTGGGCTCGGTGCATCCCTTAGTAAAGATGAGTCACTGTGTGAGCTGAAGGGTCTAGGTAAAGAGTAGGAGGGAGAAGAAAAAGGAACCCATTCTCCCATGGGATAGCCAGACCCTAAGCATTATATCTGCACTGTTCGAAATGTTGCCTCATCTATCCCAGCTTAACCTTGGCTGAGTCTCCAAGTGAAACAGTAAGATGAATCTAGAATAGCAGCTAGGTAGAGAATCCTGGTGATGACTCAGAAGGATCAACACCTTTGAATTCTGATTGCTTTACATATCTGGGTGGTTTGTCACTAAGACAGTTACTTCCTAAAGTAGGACATCAACAGCATCCTTTTGGAACGTGATTCCAACAGCATGGTTAAGATATCTGAGTAAGTCTGGAAGCTCAGAATGGACTGGTGCTGGATCTACCATTGAATTTAATATTTTTCTCCATGGAGGCATCTTAGGCCAGGACCAAATGGCTCCCTAGGATCTCATCATTGCTGACACATGGAAGTGTGTGAGCTTCCCTTTGATAGTAGTAAGACACAGGATGACAGATAATACCACCTGTGCCCTGACTCCCTGTGCCCGTGCCCACAACAGACATCAGCAATGGACTGCATCATCTTCCCCGCATAGCCAAGACTTTTGCCTGAGAATCATTTTCAAAACAGATCTCCAGGCAGCCACCAGGAACCAATCACAGTTTACCTGAGAGAGAATGTTTATCTGCCATCCCTGGCTGGACTTTCCTTTAACGTACTGGATGGCAGGAGCTGAGATCCATTTAACTGCACAGGGCCAATCACACTGCAATAAAATGGGTATTTTTTTCCCCTGAATTTTTTGACCTGGGATCATGCTAGAATGAGAACTTCTGGAATCACTAACTACTTAGTGGCTTCTGTTAAGGGGGGAAATATGTGCTAGGCTAGGCTGTCAGACAGTAAGAAGTTAATCCTCAAATCTTGGTATAACACAACAAAGGTTTATTTCTTGCTTAAACTCCATGTCTGCTAAGGTTGGCAAGGGGCAGACAGAAACATCTCTACTTGCAGCTGCCCTTTCCCCACCACTCGGCCTCCTAGGTTGCTGTGACGGGTAAGAAAACACTTGGAGAGCTCAAGGCTGCCCCTCCATTCTTCAGCCAGAAGCAGCGCACATCCCTTCCTCCCACAGCTCATTAGTCAGAACTAGCCACACCCACCTGACTGCCCGGGGCTGGGAAGGGTAGTCTTCTGTGTATCCAGAAGGAAAGAGGCGGGTATTGGTGAGCACTGAGAAGGTAGACTGCAGAGGAAGAAAGACTGTTATAAAGCTGACATCACCCTTCTTGAAAGCTTTTAGGCCTAAGAAGTGGCTTTGATGGGGATTATTTTTTCCATGGAATACTTGCTTTTTTACGGTGGGGCAGGCAGGGGATCTCTTATCTGGATTTTTTAAGGACAGTGAAGATAAAAGAAGCATTTCCTCCTGCCTTCTGAGCTACGGAGTCATTTACTCTGCATGCTGTCTTGTTTAAAGCATTGTGGCCCCATTATCATAAATCTGCCAGCTAGAGAGCAATGGGAAAAGCTTGGGTCACATTTTTATGTAGAATACTTTGGACTTCTTGAAAAATTGTCAAACCCCAGACATTACGTACCTCGCATACCCTCCTTCTGTAGCCTTTGTTAAGTACACCTCATCTGGGTAGGCCTGTTCTTCACTTAGGGGCCAGTGCAAGATTGCTCAGGACCTTGTAAAAATGGGAATTATATTCTACCTTGAATAGCAATTTACCTGAATATAGCACTCATTAATAAGACTGGGTACATGAAACTAAAAACTAACAGCAGGGAAATGTCATTGTTCTAAATTTTTGATATTGACCATGGCCATAGGAACTAGATGGCAAAGTGCAGAGGTAGTGAGTGATTCCTGAGGAAGCCCTGTCATTCGGAGGTATCTACTGCTATGAATGGGTAGAAAATCTATTTTATGTGTCTGGTTCTATCTGTAACTTTTGTTCAGGAGTTATTATTTTTTTTCTTTTGAGATGGGGTGTCACTCTGTCACCCAGGTGGGAGTGCAGTGGCACGATCTCAGCTCACAGCAAGCCTCGACTCCCCAGGCTCAGGTGATCCTCCCATTTCAACCCCCTGAGTAACTGGGACTGCAGGTGTGTGCAACCACACCCAGCTAATTTTTTTTTTTTTTTTTTTTTTTTGAGACAGAGTCTCACTCATCTCAAATTGTAATCTCCATGTGTCATGGGAGGAACCTGGCAGGAGGTGATTGGATCATGGGGCAGTTTCCCCTATGCTATTCTTGTGATAGTGAGTTTTCACAAGATCTGATGGCTTAAAAGTATGCGGTGATTCCTTGGCCGGGCACAGTGGCTCACGCCTGTAATCCCAGCACTTTGGGAGGCTGAGGTGGGTGGATCACTTGAGGTCAGGAGTTCAAGGCCAGCATGGCCAACATGGTGAAATCCTGTCTCTACTAAAAATACAAAAATTAGCCGAGGGTGGTGGTGCATGCTTGTAGTCCTAGTTACTTGGGAGGCTGAGGCAGGAGGATCACTTAAACCTGGGAGGCAGAGTTTGCAGTGAGCCAAGATCAAGCCACTGCACTGCAGCTTGGTTGACATAACAAGACTCCATCTCAAAAATAAATAAATGAATGAATAAATAAATAAATAAAAGCATGTGGTGGATCCCCCTCTCTTGCCGCCATGTAAGATGTGCCTTGCTTTCACTCTGCCTTCCACTATAATTGTAATTTTCCTGAGACCTCCCTAGCCATGCAGAACTATGTGTCAATTAAACCTCTTTTCTTTATAAATTACCCAGACTCAGCCAGTTCTTTATAGCAGTGTGAAAACAGATTAATACAGGTGCTTTGGTGAACATTAGACTTGTCCCTTAAAATTCACCAAGTTTAAGGTTATAGGGCTTCAGAAAGAGAGCAGTTTGTATTTTTAGTAATTCCATGGTAGAGAGTTGGATTGAAAGAATCTAGAATAATTCAGGATCCAGTCTATTCTGTAGGCAGATACCAAGAACTTGAAAATAATGCACAAGGCTAAAAACCTAATAACAAGAGTGTTGTAGTTTTTCTCTAGAAATATAACTTTTTCTCTCTTGTATTAGTGTACTTTTAATATTAAAGCTCACTCTTTAGCAAGGCTTGTAGATAATTTCCTTCTAATTATAGCCTTCTTGAACCTTTCATGACCTGCTCAAATCTTCAGTAATATGCTTAAGCCTTTAGTTTTGTCCCATTCTTCCTCTTTCTTAAATAACCATTTTACTTTAGCACAAAAATTTACTAGACAGATTCTTTCTTATATAAAATTGTTGTGTTTTCTTTTTAACCTTCCTTACCGAAAGTTCATCTTCTTTTTTATAACTTTCTCCATGTGTCTCTCTCCTGCTTACCAGTAGAGATGGGCTTTTGCCATGTTGCCCAGGCTGATCTCGAACTTCGAAGCTCAAACAATCCTCCTGCCTTGGCCTTCCACAGTGCTGAGATCTCAGATGTGAGCCACTGTGAGATATGACGAGATTTCTCTTCAAATAGCCTGATCAATCCTTTATTCTTTAATTCATAGTACCCACCCCCTCACCCCATTTTCCTTTTTCTCTTTTTTTCCTTTCTGCCTTTGTTACATGCCCGAACATGCCACAATACCAGGCTTATCAGTACGAGCTCACATTCCTTTCCTTATTTTAAAAAAAGACTAGCCCTTTAGCTCATCACAGACACCTCTTCCCCTTTTCCCCTCTCTCCCTTACATGCCCACCTTATCTAAAAAAAGTTCAAATGTCTAACCCACCGAGATTAGTTCAGATTGTGCAACCCGACCCCAGCCAATAGAAACAGAGTACAGGGACAGGACTTGCATCGGAAATACAGGCTTTCATGCCCCTTTGTTCAAGTGTGCTCTCGTGGCAACTGGCCAAAAAACAAACAAACAAACAAAAAAACATCCCTCAACACAAAAGTAAAATTGCTTTGCTAAAAATCCTTTGTTTGAGTGTTCAAGCTCTTTAAGATTTTGAGGGTTATTCCCAGCAGCCACCATACCTGGCCTCTTTACTTTTAACA
Organism: Trachypithecus francoisi; assembly: GCF_009764315.1. Taxonomy (NCBI): domain Eukaryota; kingdom Metazoa; phylum Chordata; class Mammalia; order Primates; family Cercopithecidae; genus Trachypithecus; species Trachypithecus francoisi. The sequence continues at coordinate 27,466,669 of NW_022681460.1, forward strand.
GTTACACCTGGATTCTCATAGAAACTGAGATATTAGACAAAGCTAGTCATCATTTTAAATTATTTCCCGTTAATCATTTTTATAGCCTGTGAATATCAGGTGTTCACCTAAGTAAGAACCTTAAAGTTAAATATATGGGTATTTTGTCAATAACTCAGAAGATACAGCTGCTTTTATTAAGCCAACAATATGAAATTAGTCTTACATACCAAAGAGTTTCAGAAACAAATTTATTCTGTTTTTAGAGTGAGCTTGTAATTTCATCACCTTAAAATATCTAGTACAATCTTGATGAACAGTTACCCCAGGCAAAAATGTATGCTGACAGTTTTGAAGACCTCTCTATTTTTATTTTATCAACAAACTTAAAACCAACTTATTTATCAAAAATTTACTTAAGTAATGTGAACTGAAAACACTTGGGTTAGTTACTATATTTTTGTTACAGTACTCAATTTAAGTGCTTTTGTTCCTTTTAAATTTATTAATCAGATCTCTTAGTATATTTTAGTAGAAAAATATTATATACACACAACATTAAAACATACAGACAACACAAATACATAGAAACAGATTCTCTAGCTTTCATTTGGATATTTTAGTCATGAGACAATGTAACATAGTAATACAAACTCAGTTTATAAAAGGACAGTTGAACTCAAATTATATTTCTGACAAAATGGGACCTGTTCACATGGCTAATGTTTATTTGCCCCAATAGATAATCTTATTAAGGCTGTGAACTAAAATTTTGGATAAGGAAATTTTCATAGCAGTTTGATAATCATAATAAACCTTTATTATTATCCTTTATTTCAGTTTCAAATGAGTTTAGGGTACAATTTTAATATTTATATTTTAGCCAGGACTGGCTAAATTGTATAAGAAAAATAAAATCTTCAAGTGGTCTTGAATTTTTAGTAACAAATCTATCTTTTGTTTGCTAGTCTGGTTTGCTTTACTAGTCAATGTGGGTGAGGAAGCATTTTAACGGGGTTTTTTTTTTTCCGGCTTTTTCTACTCCCTCCGTAGTACATAAAGCAATTTTTATGCCAGACAAAGATATAATATTCCTCTGAGCTCAAGATTTTGATTTGTTTGATCTGAGAGACTATTATAAACATTTATGTAGTTATTTGCTTTTAGAATACCAATCCTTTAATTAAGTGTTCCATTACACAAAGCACGTTTTAGTCAGACAAACCTAGATTTACATTTCCAAAGGTGTCTAAATTGTTGGTTTTCATGAACCTGTTGTAATCTCTAAAGCTGTTAAGTTTTTTGCATTTTGACTGGGATGCCATAAGCAGTGAGTTTGTCTTAACACCAGCAGAAAAGTCAGCAGATTCAAAATAGGCAGAAAAAAAAAATAGAGAGATAGAGAGCCTAAAAGCCTTTGTGTATTAACTCTGTAGTTGCAGTTTCTATTTCAGCTCTAAGAAAAACAGGCTTGGGGAGTTTGAATGAGCTCCATGATGCCCATTGAGTTTGTGTGCACCAGGAAAAGCCATGTAGCCAGCTGGAGTCCCAGAAGACCTGGCATGCCTTGGTGTTTGAGAATTTCATTTCATTTCTTATTAATTTCTTAAAAGCAAAGAAGATCCCATAAATCATGTCAGGGGAACATCAGGAGTTTGTACTGGTGTGCAAAGAAAATTCATTAAATCTTGTCAGGAAAATGTCAGGAGTTTAGACTGGTGTCTTATGCAGTGGCAACCGACATAGTGCTTTTTAATTAGCCATCCTGCATCTACCATTTAGGATGTTTATTTTTGCTCTTGGAAGATTTTCAGAAACAAGCAAGGGGGAAGGGCCAAATCATTTACACACATGCATAACCAAACCCAAATCAGAGTGTTCACAGAAATTTTAACCCAGGCATGCAGATCAAACAAAATATTAAACTAGGCATGCAGAAAGAACCAAAAATGAACTCACCAGAAAAGACATGCCTCCAAGACAGATTGTAAATTCTGTAGAAACTGGAGTACTCTCCACAAGGACGCTTCTCAGGAAAGGCTTGCCAAAAAAAGAATTTTATAGTTCCAAGAGAGATGCAGCATTCTTCATTGAAGGTAGGCTTATAACCAAACCAAATCTCAGATCAAGTCAAAAAGCCTCTATCAGGAAGAAGGAGCTTAGCCTGAGTGAAGACTTGCCAGGGCGGAACAGGTGAGCCAGGAAGCAGAGAGCTCAAAGGGCTCAAGGTGAGCACAGCCCACAGGTTCCAAGAATCACTGATTCCTTCCAAAAGTGATCTTGCTTCAGGTTCCACTTCTGGAAACCATTTATGTCAATCTAAATAACAAACACTGAGAGGTTCTCTAAAAGAAAATGATGTTTACATGGTAATGGGTCATTGCAGTGGGAATACTCATGCCATATGACCTATGTGCATATTCTGGGAAGTAAAAGAAGACAAAGGTTTTTAGAGGAAAAGCGAGGAGGATTACATGGTTGTTTGGAGAGAGTGATCCTTAGCTATAAGGAACAATACGGGTGGTGCCAGTTCCAGATTGGACAGGCAGTTGCTGGGCAGATGTCCTTATAGTATTTTTTTGTGCAAGGTTATGGTTTTTGCAGTCTTTCGTGATGGTTTTTGTTATCAGACATTTGTGAGTGAGAATTCCTACTTCATGGCCTTCCCCAGCTCTGTTCATCAGGATTTTTTTTTATAACATTAAGTGACTCCAGATTTATTCTGACAATTTTCACAACTTACAGGTCCTTTTGTTTATCAGTCAAGGAAAGAAGAGACAAATAAAAGTCCAGTGTATTGAGTGTTTAATATTTACTGGACTCTAAGAGTACAAAGACGCCTGTAATCCCAGCACTTTGGGAGGCCGAGACGGGCGGATCACGAGGTCAGGAGATCGAGACCATCCTGGCGAACACTGTGAAACCCCGTCTCTACTAAAAAATACAAAAAACTAGCCAGGCGAGGTGGCGGGCGTCTGTAGTCCCAGCTACTCGGGAGGCTGAGGCAGGAGAATGGCGTGAACCCGGGAGGCGGAGCTTGCAGTGAGCTGAGATCGGCCACTGCACTCCAGCCCCGGCGACAGAGCAAGACTCCGTCTCAAAAAAAAAAAGAGTACAAAGACGAACTTTTTGCTCTTCTCAGGAAGGGAAAATCAGACACATTGTACTGTTGCCATACCAAGGGATCATCAGGAGGAAGCTAGAGGGGAGGGGGTAGCCATGGGAGCACAGGGTAGCCTCAGGGGGCAGGAAAGGCACCTCAGAGGGGCTTTAATGTACACTACCTTGGCACTGTCCTGGGGAGGGACAAAATTCTCTTGGTCTCTTGTGCCTTAGTTCTCCAACAAAGGTAATTAATGGACTTTAATTCCAGGAAACATAGCTGTGTTATGGAAGAGCAGCCACACACAGTTGGGCTTCTGGGTCTGCTGTCACACTCAGCTGGTGCCACAGGTAGGCAGAAAAGCTATTTCTCAGAGCTTCTTAGCCTTGGAATTTAGGAATGGTGTGGGCCCCAGCAATCTTAATTATGCTTTCTCCAAATGCTTTGTGAACCCCCAAAATCTGAGACAGGTCTCAGTTAATTTAGAAAGTTTATTTTGCCAAGGTTGAGGACACGCACCCATGACTCAGCCTCAGGAGGTCCTGAAGACATGCACCCAAGTTGGTTAGAGCAGTTTGGTTTTATCCATTTTAGGGAGACATGAGACATCAATCAACATATGTAAGATGAACATTGGTTCATGTCGGGGGAACCAGCCCCCACTATTTCAACGTAGGTTCTTTTCTATTTTCCCTAAGTGTTGGCCAGTCTGAGAAATAAAGAGAAAGAGTACAAAAGAGAGAAATTTTACAGCTGGGCCTCCGGGAGTGTCATCACATGTCAGCAGGTTCTGTGATGCCCACTGAACCTTAGAACCAGCAAATTTTTATTAGGGATTTCAAAAGGGGAGGGAGATACAAACAGGGAGTAAATCACGAAGATCACAAGCTTCAAGGAGCAATAAAATATCACAAGGCAAATGACAGAGCAAGATCACAAGGCCAGGGTGAAATTAGAATTACTGATGAGGTTCCATCCCACTGGGCACACACTGTCATTGATAAGTATCTTAACAGGAAACAGGGTTCAACAGCAAAAAACCAGTCTGACTAGAATTTGCTAGGCTGGAATTTCCTAATCCTAGCAAGCCTGAGAGCTCTGCAGGAGACTAGGGTGTATTTCATCCCTTATCTTCAACCGCATAAGACAGACACTCCCAGAGTGGCCATTTTAGAGACCCCCCCAGGGAATGCATCCTTTTCCCAGGGCTATTCCTTGCTGAGAAAAGAATTCAGCGATATTTCTCCTATTCGCTCTCTGCAAGAAGAGAAATATGACTCTATTCTGCCCAGTCCCTCAGGCAGTCAGACCTTATGGTTATCTCCCTTGTTCCCTGAACATCGCTGTTATCCTGTTCTTTTTCAGGGTGGCCAGATTTCATGTTGTTCAAACACACATGCTTTACAGACAATTTGTGCAGATAATGCAATCATCACAGGGTCCTGAGACGACATACATCCTCAGCTTATGAAGATGACAGGATTAATGTAACATAACAAGATTAAAGACTGGCACAGGAAATTATAAGAGTATTGATTGGGGCAGTGATAAATGTCCATGAAATCTTCACAATTTATGTTCAGAGATTACAGTAAAGACAGGTGTAAGAAATTATAAAAGTATAAAAGTATTAATTTGGGGAACTAATAAATGTCCATGAAATCTTCACAATTTATGTTCTTCTGCCATGGCTTCAGCTGGTCCCTCCATTTGGGGTCCCTGACTTCCTGCAACAGGTTCAGTCTGGAAAGGCGGGACAACTTGAAGCAGGGAGGGGGCTTCCAGGTCATAAGTAGAGATAAGAGACAAATGGTTGCATTCTTTTGAGCTTCTCATTGGCCTCTCCAAAGGAGGCAGTCAGATATTCATTTATCTCAGTGAGCAGAGGGGTGACTGAATAGAATAGGAGGCAGGTTTTCCCTAAGCAGCTCCCAGCTTGCCTTTTCTCTTTAGCTTAGTGATTTCAGGGGGTCTAAGATACTTTCCTTTCACAGCTTTAAGCCACTCTTTTTCCTAGGTGACATTTTAGTTTATCAGGTTACAGGTTGCTGGCACACTCATCCCTTTTCTCAAATATCTTTTAAACCTGAGTGAAATGACAATTGAGGGAAACTCATTTACAGAAAGACAAAGAAGACCATGTACATTTGTACTAAAGCATAAATCTTCAGTCTCCCTAAAATGATTTTCTCTGAATTCTGAATACCTGACATAGTAGAATATTGGATTCTTGCATAAACCCTTGACCTTCACAGCATGTTTGTGTAGTGGGCAATGAAAATTGTTAACCAGGCTTATTACTAAAAGGAAAAATGCAGGTTTCTGAGAGGATTTCTTGCCTGATGTCACCCAGGTAACCATGCTAGGAGATAGATCTGATATTAAAATTCCTTCAGCTAGCTGGATTACAAACTTTCTAGGGTTGCTGACCTCTGAAATCCAGGTGATTTTGATAATTTGGAGTTTAGTGATATATGGTCAGGTTTTCCAGACTTGTGGTTTTGTTTTTTTTCCTCCTCTGCCCAAATTCTTATAGAATTTGGTCATAAGTGCTTTTTCCCTGAGTGATAGGATGGGAAGGAAGAGATTTAAGAACTGAAACACTGAGAGGATTACACATCTGTTGAGCACAAACTCCAGAGCCTGATTTTTGTCAGGTTCTGTTCTGGACTTGAAAGCACATTCAGTAATGATTTGTGCCCTTAAGGAGTCACTACCTGTGCACGGGCAATTCTTATTTAAGAATTGCCTGGAAAGGATGGTGATGAAAGTAGATGAAGTATCAGGTTCTCAGCTTACCTGGGCTCTTTCATGCACTTGTGGGACTAACTGAGAGTTGTTTTATTCACTCATTGACTCACTTATTCTCCTTGAACTGCTTATTTGTTCCACATTAAAGGAAACAAGGAATTAGGAATCTTGGATTTATTCCCACTCATATCACAAACTGATTGTTTGACTAAGTGGGCAATTTGACTGTTCCTTACCTTAGTTCATATGTTTGTAAAATGCATATCATAATTCTTGCCCTAAGTGACTGTTTTGGTTACTTTAGAGAATCAAGTGAGAAAAAGTGATATTATAGCATTTTGACAAATATTTAATGTACCCCTATGAGATAGTATTACTATTTTTAGGCCAGTGGTTCTAAACTTTAGTATGAGTAATGATCCTTAGAGAATATGTGAAAATGCATATTACTGAACCTACATTCACAGTTTTTGAGGGTCTGTGACCAAGGAAACTGCATTTTAAAAAGCACTTCAAGTAAGTGTGATGCCAATGGTCCAAGAATTCCACTGAAAAATACTAGTGTGTCTGCAGAATATTGGGGAATTCCTCAGCAAGGTGTCTGTTTTCAGGATGATCTGGGGGCCCTCATCTTGAACCCTTTTCCTTGGGTTTATTTGTACATGCTCAGAAGGGATTTCTCTTATTTCTCATGTTTGTCTGCATGCCATGCAAGGGGCTTACAATCAATAGGTGCTTAGTGGAAATGTGCTAGCCTGCCCTACATGCAGAAAACCATGATTCTGCAGGTGAATGGGCTGGAGTGTAAGCAATCTTTTGTTTTCTGTTTTTAAAATAGCAATGCAGAGTCCTCAGAGAAGAGATTCAGAATGAACAGTTTTGTGTCAGACTTTGGAAGACCTCTGGAGCCAGATAAGGTATTTTCTCGCCAAGGCAACGAGGAGTCCAGGTCTCTCTTTCACTGCTACATCAATGAGGTGGAACGCTTGGACAGAGCCAAAACTTGTCACCAGACCACAGCCCTTGACAGTGATGTTCAACTCCAGGAAGCCATCAGAAGCAGTGGGCAGCCAGAGGAGGAGCTGAACAGGCTCATGAAGTTTGACATCCCCAACTTTGTGAACACAGACCAGAACTCCTTTGGGGAGGATGATCTTCTGATTTCTGAACCACCTATTGTTCTGGAAACTAAGCCACTTTCCCAGACCTCACATGAAGACCTGGATTGAGAAACATGCTCTGTAAAGGGTCTTCCTGAAGATGTGGATTCTATCTTTATGTGACAAGAGATCTACACTCACCAAAATTGTGTGTGTTTGGGGGAGAGAGAGACACAGAGATAGAGACAGAGAAGAGACCCCTTTAGAAGAGAGCTGAGCTGATTAAGCTGAGTGGTTTTTTGTTTTGCTTTGTTTTTGCTTTTTAATACATTCGGAGCTTTGGCGGTATTAAAGTATTTACAACAAGCTTGTCCAACCCATGGCATGTGTCCCAGGGCAGCTTTGAATGTGGCCCAACACAAATTTTAAACTTTCTGAAAACACTATGAGATTAAATTTTTTTTTTTTTTTTTTTTTGCTATTTTTTTAAAGCTCATCAGCTATCGTTAGCGTTAGTGTATTTTCTGTGTGGTCCAAGACAACTCTTCTTCCAATGTGGCCCAGGGAAGCCAAAAGGTTGGACACCTCTGATTTACACTAGCTCATCTTCCTTGTTGAAAAATTTGGCCAAATACTTATTGTCAGCATTCTTGGGTGAGGATTAGCCTACCACGTTCTAATCTGGCCCTGCCACTACCATGCTCTACCTTTAGCAAGTTGCTTTACCTCTCTGGACTGCTCCATTTTTAACTGTAGGTTGACGTGTCTGAAGTGATCCATCCCACCTCTAATATTTTGTGAATTTATGACTTTGCCTTCAGATGAGGCTAAGCTATACACAAAACAGTATAAACTAGGGTACTGCCTCATACCTCTTGTAGGCTCTCCCAAATCTCTGTACCTTCCACTCAACCCTTAATTGAACCAAGCTTTAGTCAGGGGGTCTGAGTGTCTGCCAGAATGTCAGGAGACTCATCTTGCACAGTCACGGTGGCCAGTGTTTCTGGTGGGTTGTGCTGAAACAGCTCCCTTCTGAGAACTTCCAACCACCCATGCTGTAACCTGGGGACAGCCATCCCGTGCCTCAGAATAAGTACCAATTCATAGGTCATGCATGGTACTCTTGTCCCCAAGAAAAGTTAGGAAGGTTGTCAGCTGAGTGAGGGGAGGTGCCTTCTGGGTATCTCTGTGTTGGTGTATCTGTGCCATTGGCTACAGAACAAGAAAAATACTATTTGCCATGCTATTACCTTGGCAGATGTGTGGGTGATAGTCATCTGTATTTGAGTTGAGATGGTCAGTGGGTTGTAAATTCCCCACTAGCAGATAATCAGGGTGGCCTGAGTTATGTAAACTTGTGAGCAACACAGAGTTAATTTATGGAGGAATCAAAGCTGCAGACTGGTGTTAAAACAGCTTGGTTTTCTGCACACAGTTTGCATGCATGGCAAGCTGTTAATCTCTGGGTGGCATTTTCATTATGAATTTGTTCACCACCTGTCTTGCTTAAGCTATAAAATAAATGCATTTGGCTGCACAGAAATTTTCTCTGGTTCTTTATTTTCACACATCCAATTTTTTATTTCCCAAAAAGTTGTACCATGTTTATAATGTCTCTTGGAGTAGGCAGTGCTGACTCTTCCTTAATCTCTGGGATTCTGGTGATCTGAGTCATGCATGAGATTTCATTTAGGGATTATTTCGCTAAAACAAATCCTTTTTCTATGATGTATTTTAAAGAAAATATCATTCTTTAAGACTATAACACTAAACAGTAAAACAAAGCATGGAATTTTTTTTTTGTAATTAAAGTGACTAACATATTTTTACAAATAGATGCTTTTTCATAAATTTTTTATGCAAGAGAGCAAGAGTATTAAAGAATGCTGAGTTTGTTAACTTTTTGTTTTTTTGAGAGATGGAGTCTTGCTCTGTCACTCAGGCTGGATGGCTCACTGCAACCTCCACCTCCTGGGTTCAAGTGATTCTCCTGCCTCAGCTTCCCAAGTAGCTGGGACTACAGGCACGTGCCACCACACCTAGCTAATTTTTGTATTTTTTAGTAAAGACGAGGTTTCACTATATGTTGGCCAGGCTGGTCTCGAACTCCTGACCTCAAGTGGTCTACCTGCCTTGCCTCCCAAAGTGCTGGGATTACAGGTGTGAGCCACCACGCCTGGCCAGAGTTTAACTTCTAATATGAGTATGAATATTCGTAATTTATTTAATGAGATATAAATCATGGGCTATTATTAAAGTTCACAGCTACTTAGTGGTATCTTATTTAGAAGTAGATTTATTGATCAGAAGATTGAAAGATATTTAAAAGTTAGACAAATACCCATGACTATATTATCATTTTTATGAACAAAATATTAAGAACTGTGAATAGTCTAAGATTTTGCCCCTCCTGCAAGTTAGCTTGCCATAGTCTCATGGATGCTGCCAGAAGACACAAGAGTCTTAGGTCAGAGACAAAAACTTCATTACAGCACAGCAGACCACATATGCTTCATACTCATGTTGGTTCCTGAGTTTGTTTCCTATTGCTGTTGTAACGAATTACCACAAATTTAGTGACTTAGAGCAACACAAATTTATTCTCTTACAGTTGTAGAGTAGAGAAGTCTAAAATCAGTTTCAGTGGGCTAAAATCAAGTTGTCAGCACAACAGCATTCCATCTGGAGGCTCTCAGGATTAATTAGTTTTCTTGCCTTTTCGGTTTTCCGGGGTTGCTCCCACTCTCTGGCTCCTCTTCTTCCACTTTACATCTCTGTCTTTAACCATCCTGCTTCTCTCTTATAAGGACCTTTGTGATGACACTGGGTTACCTAAGATACATTCTCATCTTGAGATCCTTCACTTAATCACATCTGTAAAGTCCCTTTTGCCACATAAGGCAACATATTGACAGGTTTCAGGGATTAGGATGTGGACATGTTTCGGGAGCCATTAGCCTACTAGTCTTCCCTTTGGCCCCAAAGGTTTATTATGTCCATTCTACATGCACAATACATACACCCTATCCCAATATACTCCACAGTCTCAATTCACTATAGAATCAATTCAAAGTCAGATATATTACCTAAATCTTAGCAGCTTAAAAGTCCCAAATCTTATCTTAACCATCTGAGTTCGGTGTTAGTGACATCCTGGGTATGATTCATCCTGGGGAAAGATTCTCCATCTGTGGACCTATAAAACTAGAAAATAAGTTATTTTCTCCCAAAATACAATGATGTGACCAACGTAAGATACTAGTTACAAATATAGTTGTCTTTCAGTATATGCAAGGGACTGGTTCCAGGCCCCCTGTGTACACCAAAATCCTAGCATACTTAAGTCCCGCAGTAGGTCCTGCAGAACCTGTGTATATGAAAAGTTAGCCCTCCATATATGTGGGTTTTACATCCCAAGAATACTGGATTTTCAATCCCCATTTGGTGAAAAACATCTGCATACAAGTGGACACGTGCAGTTCAACCCTGTAAAAGGAGAGAATGGAAGGAAAAATGAATCATCAGTCCAGAGGAAAGGTAACTATGAGTTGAAGTTTAAATCTAAGTATGCATATGGAGCCTCAGGGAAGCCCCTAATCCCCTAAAGCAGGAACTTGTGGTTAACAGCTTTTTGGATCTTTTATTGCTGATTGGCTGGAAGTTAGGTAAGCTACAACTTGAGTAAGGAGCTTTTGTTCTTTTACTCTAAACCACTCCAAAACAGGAAACCAACCAGCCTGCCTGTCTGAAAGTTGGCAGTGTTTCTGCTGGTATAACATTTTCAAGAACTAGGGTGTCTCCTGGATATATCACAGAAACTTACTACATTAGGCAAGAGGTTCTTGTGTGGATCACTCCTGAATAACCCTATCTCTATTCCTAGCTTGTACTTAAATGGATAACATGATCCATGAGTCACACTCCTAATTTTTTCAAAGGGAGCCCCCCGTGTGATTTAATACTCTTTTTGTTTCTTTTGAGACAATAGCAAAGGTTGCCTAGTCATGTCCTTGGCTTTCTCTCCAGAGCATGCTTTCCTGATGGTGAATCTCCTAATTTTAGTGTTTTTGCAATGTAATTGGCTGAGAATTTTCCAAATCATCAATCCTGATTCCTCTTCACTTAAAGTTCTTCCCTCAATTTATCTTTCCTCTTGCATTTTACTATCAGCAGCAAGAAGAAACAACGCCTCATCTTTAACATTTTGCTTGGAAATCCTCTCAGCTAAATATTCAACTTTATTATTTACAGATTTTGCTTTCTACATAATTGCAGGGCACAATTCACCTAAGCTTTCTGCTGCTGTGTAACAAGGATCTCCTTTTCTCCACTTTCCAATAACATGTTCCTCATTTCCATTTTAACTTCCATCTGCAGTACCTTTAATGTCCATATTTCCACCAATAGTCTGTTCATGATGATTTAGGTAGTTCATAAGATTTTTGTTTGTTTGTTTGAGATGGAGTCTCTCTCTGTTGCCAGGCTAGAGTGCAGTGGCACAATCTCGGCTCACTGCAACCTCTGCCTCCCGGGTTCAAACGATTCCTCTGCCCCAGCCTCCTGAGTAGCTGGGACTACAGGTGTGCACCACCATGCCCGGATAATTTTTGTATTTTTAGTAGAGATGGGGTTTCATCTGTTGGCCAGGATGGTCTCAATCTCTTGACCTTGTGATCCACCTGCCTCGGCCTCCCAAAGTGCTGGGATTACAGGTGCGAGCCACTGTGCCCAGCCAGATAATTTTTTTTCTGTCATGCTCAGCACTTCCCTCTGAGTCCTCACTTACAGTTGTTCACATTCATATTTCTACTAACAGTCTACTCAAGGCAATCTAGTCAGTTTATATCATGTTCTTCAATATTCTACCAGCCACTGCCTATTGCCAACTCCACATTTTTAGTCGTGTTTTGTTTTTTTACAACAGCAACAGAAATTAATATAGTTCCTCTTGTCTTTAGGTCTCACAGTGTGGAGATGCAAGGACTCAGGGAGATGCTGTGCACACAGTGGGTTGGCGTCACAGCTGTGGAACCCTGAGCTTAGGGGAACTCTGTTTTGACAATGGGTTGCAAGCAAACCTGCCTGCCCTTTACCTTAGAAGGAGATACTATCTTCATTATGCTGGATAGTCTATAAACCTGCTCTGTGCTCCAGAGGGAGACTCTATCTCCATCTTTCAAGGCTGTTCACTTTGCAAACATTGTTGAATAGACAGCTGAAACAAAAGCTGTCAGTGCCCCTGCTCACTATACATGCAGAAACTTGACAGGCCTTTGGAAACTGCCTCCCAAACCAAAAATGATCAAAGAGTATATTGTATAAGTCACTGGGGATTTTTAAGAAAGAAAACAACTTTGAAGAAATTGTGAAAAGAATGAAGGTGACTTTTTAAATGCCTGAATTTCTCTTTTAGAGATATACAACCACCTCAGGTTAAATTCAATGATTTTTTTTCCCTTCTGAAAACTGCCAAGACTTTGCCAAAATATATATAGTATATGTGAGCTGTTTATTACCAACTGAAAAATTGTCTATTATTGGTAGAACAATAATCCATCCTGTCACCCAGAAATGATGTATAGTAGAAATAGAAAGTCTTTATGTCTAGGCCAGGCTTTTAGACATATTGAAAGAGGTGACTTCAGGCAGCCTATGATCAGAGGTGGTGAGTTGGTAGCTTGTGCTGATTCTTGAGACAGATGTGTATGAGTGGCACAGAGAAAATATTCTTGTTTTTGAAAAACTCTATGGAGTTGGAGTTTTTGAATAAATTTTGCAGAAAACTTGGGATCCTCAGCTAAGAACAACCCTTGGGAAGTTCATTTACTGTATAGCTAGTGAGAGGTCTCCAGAGAAATACGCTTGCCTTGGGAAGAATGTGTGTACATTTTAAGGAAAAATACTTCATAAAATCCAGAGATACTGGAGAGAGATGTATATACATTTCTAGGATCCTTTCCATCTGTTCTCTGTGGAGCAAAGTTTTTTCTTCCTCATGTTTTGCCTCTTTCTCCTGTATATAAACAGAGGAATTCTTTTTTTCTCCATCCCTCATCTAGGATACAGATGTTGTATGTATAGGAAATTTTAACCTAGTTTGCAGTGTTACTTCAGGGGTAGAATTGGGATGTGAGGGACCATGTGCTTATGGATGGCTTTTAAAATGAATAATGAGAATCCGAACTGACCTGGATAACCTGGGGTATACATTTATGATAAAATTAATAAAAACAAATGTTAAAAATTTAACACAAATGGTGTTAGACTTCATTCCAAAAACGCCTCATTAGAGAGCAGAATAGTGTCAAGTGTAAGTGTAGGAGAGTTTGTACACACGAGTCGCTCCATATAGTACCCACGGACCCTATGAGCTGCCAGTGTGAGTTTGAAAGCACCAGCCTTTGGCTTCAAGTGAAATGTATGCGAACAATTTGCATTAAAGAAATAATAAATTCAGAGGTAATTATGATAACAACAGTGTCATAGGCTGTGGTCCATAAAAGCCTGAAAAGATTTATTGTAGGTGAGCTATAAGAAGGGGAATGATTGAAGCAGTTAGAGCAGGGGAAAAGCCACCAAGAATGTCATCTCAGCTGCAGACTGGCCACATTCTGATCTCACAGGAAGTTCTGGGGCACAAATTGTACTACAGAATCAGTCCCACCCTGAGGCAGAGGCATGATCTTTTGTTGCCCCAAGCTAGTCAGGGTAAGATGGCTTCTGCTTTGATCAAGGGTAATTTTTGAGAGAAGAGGGTGCTGGTTAACATCTCTAGCAGCTGAGAACAGGCACTGGCTAGTAAAGGACCCTGTGTGGGCACTAGCAGCATGCATTACAAACAATAACAGGTGACATTTATTAGGCACTAAGCTGCCCCTGTCCTGAGTTAATTTTTGTAAGCCTACTATGAGGACTCTCAACAGAGAGGTCTAAGTGATCCTTTAAATATCATGTCAAGTTACTCCTCTGTTCAAAATCCTTCAATGGCTTCCTATTTCATGCAGTGAAGAAGCCACAGTCCTTATGATTACCTGAAAGCTCTACGTGATCCCTGTTCCCCTCCCCTGCCCATCACAGAAGCAGCCCTTCCAATAACTGTTATGTGTGTGTGGGTGGCGGGGTAGGGCAGGTGGTCTTAGTAAGCCAAGAGTCGTTACATCTGGGATGAGCCCTTTTCCTGCATAGATCTGAGCCTACTCCCTTCAGGGCACTGCGTTGTCAGCTCACAAGCGTACGATCGTGACTTTAAGTTTCCTCTTTATTTTTGTCACCTGGGAACTTCACCTTCTTTCATGCTTAGCTCTATATTACTTTTGTTGTATTTTATACAACATTACTAAAAGTTTTACTTAAGAGGGATTCAAATTAGCTCAGTTCACTGTGTTTCCAGAACTGGAAACATGTTATTCATTCAGTTTTAGAATACCTGTTTGATTCTCCTTAAAAATATATTTAGTCTATTTCTCAGGTGAAAATCTTTGTCTTTTCATCTATTTTGTCCATCATTTCCTCTATGCTCTTAAAATATTGCAATTAATTATAGTTTTTGTAAAAAGACTCTACTAACTCTAATGCCTAAGTAATCTGTGGATTTGCATCTATTGTTTAGTGTTTCTTATTCTCGTACTGTTAATCATATGGTCTTGACATTTTGCATGTCTAGATATTTTTTATTATTTGGCAGACATTGTATATGAAAAATCCATTGATACAACATGGGAAGTTATCTTACATGAGAGATGTATTCCTCTTTCCTCTGTTAAGCAGATAGGGCAAGAGGCTGATTATCTCACTTGAATCAGGCATTGAAGTGGGTCAGGACTGGACTGCATTTTTAAAATATCTTTGAGGTATAACTGACAAAATAACTTTTACATATTTGAAGTGCACAATTTAATACATTTTGACACAGTATACATTCAAGAAATCATCACCACAATCAAGATAATAAACATGTCCATCATCCATAAAAATTATGATGCCTTTTTATAATCCCTCCCTCCTATCCCTTTCTCTGAAACTACAGATCTGCTATCCATTACGATGTATCAGTCCATATTTTCATGGTATTTATATAAGTGAAATCATGCAGTATATACTCTGTTTTGCCTGGCTTCTTCCATTCAGCATAATTATTTTGAGATTCACCCATGTTGTTGTGTGTGTCAATAGTTCATCCATTTTTTTTCATTGCTGAGTAGTGTTTCATTGTGTGGTTATACATACCATAATTTGTTTATCTATATATTTGTTGATGGACGTTTGGGTTACTTATAATTTTGGCTATTGCAAATAAATATGTTCTATGAATATTTGCTGTAAATATTCACTTATAAGTCTTCGTATGAACATGTGCTTCTGTTTGTTTAAGTTCCTAGAAGAGGAATGTCTGGGTCATATAGTAGATAGGCGTTTGTCTTTTTAAGAAACTGCTAAACAGTTTTCCAAAATGGTTGTACAATTTTAACTTTCTCACAGTGTATATGAATTCTGGTTGCTCTGCTTCCTATCCAAAATATTGTAATATCAGTCTTTTAAATTTTATCCATGTGAATATGCACTTGTAGTAGTATCTCATTTTTCAATTGCATTTCTCTAATGGTATTCAGCATTTTTTCATATGCTTATTTTTCATCAGTATATCTTTAGTGAAGTGCCTTTTCAAGTCTTTGTCCCATTGTTTTATTAGGGAATTTGTTTTATTATTGTTTTGAGAGTTCTTTATATTCTGGAAATGTAAGTTGTTTATCAGATATAGGATCTGCAAATAGTTTCTCTCAGTTTGTGGGTTGTCTTTTCATATCCTTAACAGTGTCTTCAAAGGACAGAAATTCTTCATTTTGGTGAACTTAATCCATAATTTTTTTTAAAGATACCATGCTTTTGGTGTCATATGAAAGAAATCTTTGCCAAACCCAAGGTCATAAAGGTATAATCCTATGCTTTTTTTTTCTATAAGTTTCATAGTTTCAGATTTTCATTAAGGTTTATGATTCATTTTGAGGTTTTTTTCTTTTCTTTTTCTTTTTTTTCTTTTGCTTATGGATATCTAAACGTTCCAGCACAGTTTGGTGAAAGGATCCTTTCTCCAGTGTATTGCCTCTGCAACTTTACTGAAAATCAGTTGTCTATATATGTGTTGGGTTTTTTTGTTTTTCTTTTTACAGTTCTGGACATTCTATTTACCTATTTGACACTCATTCCACACTTCTTGATTATTATAGCTTTAGAAGTCTTGAAATCAGGTAGTAATATAATTTGGATATTTGCCCCCTCCAAATCTCATGTTGAAATGTAACCTCCAATGTTGGAGGTGGGCCTAGTGGAAGGTGTTTGGGTCATCAGGGTAGATTCCTCATGAATGGCTGTCTTCACGGTAATGAGTAAGTTCTCTAAGAGTCCACACAAGAGTTGGTTATTTAAAGGAGCCTGGCACTTCCTCTCCTTCTTGCTCCCTCTCTCACCATGTGATGCACCTGTTCCCCCTGTGCTTTCCCCACGAGTGAAAGCTCCCTGAAGCCTCACCAGAAGCTGAGCAGATGCTGGTGCCACACTTGTGCAGCCTGAATAACTGTGAGCCAAATAAACCTCTTTTCTTTGTAAATTACCTACTCTCAGGTATTCCTTTGTACTAATGCAGATGGATTAATACAGACAGTGTATGTCTTCTTCTTCTCCTTTTTTGTTTTTGTTTTTTTTTGTTTTTTTGAGACAGGCTCTTGCTCTGTTGCCCAGGCTGGAGTACAGTGGTGGGATCTTGGCTCCTTGCAACTTCCACCTCCCGTGTTCAAGTGATTCTCATGCTTCAGCCTTCTGAGTAGCCGAGATTACAGGCGCATGCCCCCATGCCCACCAAATTTTTATATTTTTAGTAGGGATGGGGTTTTGCCATGCTGGCCAGGCTGATCTCAAACTCCTGGTCCCAAGTGATTCACTTGCCTTGGCCTCCCAAAGTGCTGGGATTACAGGCACAAGCCACCACACCTGGCCAAGTCTTCTAATGTTGTTCTTCCTGTTTATTGTTGTTTTGACTATTTGGCATCCTTTGCATTTCCATATGAATTTTAGAATCAATTTTTTATTTTTATTTTTATTTGTTTATTTGTTTTCTGAGACAGGGTCTCACTCTGTCACCCAGGCTGGAGTGCAGTGGCACAATCATGGCTCACTGCAGCCTCAACCTCCTGGGCTCAAGCCATCCTCCCACCTTGGCCTCCTGGGTTGCTGAGACTGCAGGCACATGCCACCATACCTACCTAATTTTTTTCTTGTATTTTGTAGAGATAGCATTTCGCCATCTTGTCCAGGCTGGTATTGAACTCAAGCAGTCCCACCTGCTTCAGCCTCCTAAAGTGCTGAAATTACAGGTGTGAGCCACCACACCAGGCCAGAATCAGTTTTTAAATTCCCTTTCTTACATCTTATTCTCCCTAAATTCCACTCATTTCTTAAGATACAACTTGAAAGCTATATTTTTCAAAAAATGTGCTCCAGATCCCTGGTGAAAGAAATTTGTACCTTCTCTGTGCTCTCTTCACACTTCATAACATTTTAATTTCATATATTCACATTTGGTTATATGTATATGTCTGATCTTTTCCGCCACACAGTAAACTTTTCAAGATCAGCAATCTTGGTGTGTTCCCTCTGTCTGCTTGAAAAACTAGTTTTATACTTTGCAGGAGTGAGCCCTGTATTGAGAGACCTGCGGAAGACATGTAGCTCATTTCCTGCATATTGTCAAGGCATCCAAGAGATTTACAATTGTTTATTCTATTGTTTGATGTCTCCAAGATCTCTCAGTCTTTGTTATTTCTGTTGACACTAATGTACTTTCAAAGAATAATGGGATTATTATTTTCCAAATATCCAAACATACTCTAATTGACTTGTGATGGTAATAAATGCAGCTGCATCTTAATCTATTCATTGTTCACATCCTTCTTCATCCTTGAACTCTTGGAGGAATGTCACATCGTTAAAGATATTGATATCTTTGGCCAGCAGTGCAGTAGTACATCAACTCAGACCTACTGAATATACACAGGCCCTCTATCTTATTATTCTCAGGATGATTATTTTCATGGAGTTTAATTGTGTCCTTCTTAGGGAAGAAATTCAGCTTAGTGATCTGGCAGCATGGGAATATGTGTAGTCTGCTTTCTGTAGGACCTAAATTGTTTCATATTTATTAGGGACAAATAAAATACAGAAATTGTTTTAGCATCTAACAAGTTAGCAGCATAACTACATGAGTAGTGAAATCAACTTTCCCATCCCACTCAGGCATTATGCCACTGTGACACTCACCCTGGGTAATGGTTTCCCCTGTGAGCAATTTAAGGCTCCAGGACAGTTATGAATTTGACTTTGTGTTTTTCTTCCTTAGTCTTTCCACATTTATTACACCTGGTGAGATTATACGAATCCTGTTTATTTGCAGCACAGCACTAATCTTTATTAAAGCATCATGTGTTTAAAAGCTAGTAGACAATTTGTTAGAAAACAGAAATGCTCTCAGATTTTGTCCTAAAGTAGAATCTTGATTAGTGGTTAAAGAAAATTTATGTTAAAAATTTAAATACAGAAATATTAAAACAAAAAATGATTATTAGTTGATTCCATTAAATACTATAGCAGTCATTTGCCTTTAAGCCTATTTCTATGGAAGCTTTGCAATGATTCTCCCTTAAAGTCCATCAAAGGCCTGTGTCATTATCATCATCTTCATCATCGCAGAATTAATTGCTCTGGAATATCCCAGGGAAATAAAGAACTGAACACACAGGGGATGTGTGCATGTCAGTGTGTGTGCATGTATACAATGAGAATAATAATAAGACATTAGATCTTGGATATATATTCCACTGAGAGAAGGATGTGATCAGAAAAACCTGGTGTGGTGAAAAAATAAAGTGGTAGGAGGTGGTCAAATGGAAAGAAGTCATAGCAAAGGTGGTAGTAGAATGGCATGGTTAGAAAATTCATAGAGCGATTTGAAAGAAGGGGAGTGTTGTAGACAAAATAATGCTACCCACCACTCACCCTCCTATGTCTGCCTGTGAATATGTTATGTGTTTGGCAAAAGGGCCTTTGCAGATTAAGGACCTTGAGATGAGTCTGGAAAATGAGCTTGCATTATCCAGGTGGGCCTAATCTAATCACATGAGTGGGGCATAAAATCAGAGAAGCTGAGTTAGAGCTGGAGGGAGATGTGACCACGGAAGAATGCTCAGAGAGATGTAAAGTTGCTGGCTATGAAGATGGAGGAAGGGAGGCACAAGCCAAGGAATGTGAGTGGTTTCCACAAGCTGGAAAAGGCAAGAAAACGGATTCTTTTCTAGAGAATTCAGAAAAGAGCAGAGTCCTGCTGATACCTTGATTTTAGCCCAACAAGAACTGTGTTGGACATTTGACCTACAGAACTGTAAGACGATAAACTTGTGTTGTTTTAAGTCATTGGGTTTGCTGTAACTTGTTACAACAGCAATAGAAAACTAATATAGAGAGGATTTATGCAAGACATTAGAGGTCTGTTATGGAGTGTGGATAGGAAGACTGGGATCAGAGCGAGGAGGACCCCGGTGATTAGGGCAAGGATTCTGATGTTTACAACTTAAAAAAAAAAAAAAAAAAAAAAAAAAAAAAAAATAGTGTGAGGTGGGCAGGTGGAATGTGTCAAGCAATTTTTTAGGAAGAACTACCTGTCAATGCTGTTGTAGACTATTTGGAGTGATGGCAGCATTGGAGTAGAGGAATCAGTTAAGCTCCTAATAGAAAATCAAGAAGTAAAATGCTGACAGGGCTTCAGTAATGGTGGTAGCTATGAAAATGTAGACAGACAAATATGTGCATTATTTTGAAGAAAGTGGCTACAAGTTTGATGACTCCATGTTGGCGAAGATAAGTAAAGGATGCTTCAAAGTTTAAAACTGGCTGAATAGAGATGATGAAACATAGCGACTAGGCAGCTGAGTTTAATGGGGACGGATTCTGGAAGAGATTGGAAACAGATGTTGGCATTCAGGAGCAAGGGGAGAGGAAGGGTAGAAATGCAGATCCAATGTTATCTTGTTATCCCACTAGTGGTGGTATTTGTGCCATTATGGTACAAAAATCTCTGGGGATTTGAGGGGAATGAGTGCTTTATTTGTGGAAGGAGATCAAGGGATGACAAAGGTGATTGATTTCCTGAGCCCCTACTTTGTGTGTGAGGCGGGGCTGCTGTGAAGGCTCTGATCCCAAACAAGGGGAGTGGGCACCTGTCCTTTTTTGCTATGGCTTCATTCACTCATTCCTGATAATGAGCAAAATAGGTAAGAAGTCATGAGGTTGCAAAGGTATGATTCCTTACCCTGACAGCCCAGAGCTTACCAGTGAAAGACCAAGATGCTTTATTGCACCCAGTTTGCTCCAGTAAGCAGGCTCAATTTCACCCTTTATAAATAACTTAAATTCTTTCCTTCATGAATTAATTTGTGTGTACCTCACAAATCCTTTTCAGAAAACCATTCCAGAATTTTCTCCAAGAAGTTTCATAAACCTTGTGTAGCTCTATTTCTATTATTTGTCCTCTGTATCTGCATAAGGGTTTTGTTATTGTAATAGCAATACCGTTAGATAGGAACCATTGGTAGCATGACCAGAAGGGGTTTAAGTGCAGGGCATGCTTTACTGAGACTAAATACACTTGGTCAGGCTCCTGATGTGTTCTTGACTTCATTTTTGTGCTCCAAGAATGCATAACT
The DNA here is from genome assembly GCF_009764315.1 of Trachypithecus francoisi. Lineage (NCBI taxonomy): Eukaryota > Metazoa > Chordata > Mammalia > Primates > Cercopithecidae > Trachypithecus > Trachypithecus francoisi. Next base: position 27,487,350 of record NW_022681460.1, read on the forward strand.
TGTATAATTATCCTCTCCATTAGTTTGGTCTGCTCCTCTATAGTCTATTCCATTTTTGTTTGACTTGAATTTACAACTCATTTTATTCTACTAAGGAAACCTGATGCCTCTTCTATAGATTTCCCCTCCAATTAATACTGTATTTCAACAAACTTAATTCTTCCAACAATCTTTTAAAGTAGGAATAGGTGGGAAAGAAAAGGGTTTCCCCCAATTTGCATTATTTGGGTAGCTGTGCCAAGGTTTGGGGCTTACAACCTCTGAAGTCACATCCTGAGCTCTACATCGGCCACTTTCTGCCATGGCTGGAGTGGCTGGAATGCAGGACACCAAGTCCCTAGGCTGCACACAGTATGGGAACCCTGGTTTTTCCTCCTAGGCCTCTGGGCCTGGGATGGAAGGCGCTGTCATGAAGACCTCTAACACTCTCTGGAGACATTTTCCCGATTATCTTGGGGATAAACATTTGGCTCCTCATTAATTATGCAAATCTCTGCAGCTGGCTTGAATTTCTCCTCAGAAAATGAGATTTTCTTTTCTATCGCATTGTTAGGCTGCACATTTTTAGAACTTTTATGCTCTGTTTCCCTTTTAAAATTGAATGCCTTTAATAGTACCCAAGTCACCTCTTGAATGCTTTGCTGCTTAGAAATTTCTTCCATCAGATACCCTAAATCATCTCTCTCAAGTTCAAAGTTCCACCAGTCTCTAGGACAGGGGCAAAATGCCACCAGTCTTTTTGCTAAAACATAACAAGAGTTACCTTTGCTCCAGTTCTCAACAAGTTCATCTCCATGTGAGACCACCTCAGCCTGGATTTCATTGTCCATATCATTATCAGAATTTTGGTCAAAGCTATTCAACAAGTCTCTAGGGAGTCCCAAGCTTTCCCACATTTTCCTGTCTTCTTCTGAGTCCTCCAAACTGTTCCAACCTCTGCTTGTTACCCAGTTCTAAAGTAGCTTCCACATTTTTGGTATCTTTTTGGCAATGCCCCACTCTACGGGTACTAATTTACTGTATTAGTCTGTTTTCATGCTGCTGATAAAGACATGCCTGAGACTGGGCAATTTACAAAAGAAAGAGGTTTAATTGGACTTACAGTTCCATGTGGCTGGGGAAGCCTCACAATCATGGCAGAAGGCAAGGAGGAGCAAGTCACATCTTACATGGATGGCAGCAGGCACAGAGAGAGAGCTTATGCAGCGGAATTCTTTTCAAAATCATCAGATCTCATGAAACTTATTCACTATCATGAGAAAAGCATGGAAAAGACTTGCCCCCATGACTCACTTACCTCCCACTGGGTCCCTCCCATAACATGTGGGAATTCAAGATGAGATTTGGGTGGGGACACAGCAAAACCATATCAGCATTGTAGTACTAAGAGACACCCTAAGGGATCTTCTGTATTCCAGAGGTACTGTTCCCTACCTCCATTTTGGAGTAGTAGTCCAATTTCTCCTTGGCAGTCTGGATCAGTCAACCTAGGCAATACCATAACTTCCTTCTTGGTCTGTTGACTCAGAGGCATGAGGAGCCCAAAGTAGCTGGATTGCAATCTTAACTTTCAGGTCAATGAAATCATTGTTGTATCTCCTGGTGGAAGTATCCTTCCCTCTGGAACTAAGACCTCTAAGTCAACAGAGCATAAAGTCACAGGAACAGAAAGTAAAAATTTTGCTAGTGGGTCACTAAGGGTAATGTGGAGTGGTGCCATTCCCATTTCTACCCTTTGATTCCTAGACCTATAAATTTTGCCAATAAGAGAAACTATCACTGATTCAGAACCTCTATACCCTTCTTGAGAACCTTCCCCAGCCCTGCAAGATACTGTCACTTAGCTATCACTGTAACTGTATCTTCAAATGACCATCTCACCATTCTATCAAGCCAGTTGCTTCAGGATGTTGAAGAACATAGTAAGACCAGTGAATTCTATGAACATTAGCCCACTGACATACTTCTTTGGCTTGTGAAATGATTTTCTTGGTCAGTAGCAGTGCTTTGTGGAATACCATGACTGTGGATAAGGCATTCTACAAGTCAGTAGTTGGTAGTTTTGGCAGAAGCATTATATGTAGGAAAGACAAATCCATTTCCAAACTAAGTGTCTATTCCACTAAGGACAAAATGCTGCCCCTTCCATGATGGAAATGATCCAATGTAATTAACCTGCCACCAGGTAGCTGATTGATAACCCCTGAGGATGGTGCCATATTGAGGACTCAGTGTTGGTCTCTGCTGCTGGCATATTGGGCACTTAGCAGTGGTCATAGCCAGGAAGGCTTTGGTGAATGGAGGTCCATGTTGTTGAGCCTATGCATATCCTCGATCTCTGACTGCATATTACAGAATTATCTGTAAACCATGCCTGAGTTTCTCTTCCTTTGTCAACTGATTGTAGAGTACTCCCCTGTGAGGCCATAGATGCAGGCTGGGAGAAAGAAGACAATGTAACAAGAGTAGGAACCATGGGCATTTGGGCCACCTCTTCATGTAACATACTTATGCCTTCAGAACCTGCTCAGGGCTGATCACTTATATACCACTTCCATTTGATGAAGGAGTGCTGCTGTTCATGCCCAATTTTTACAGTTCAGTGGGTCAGATAACATGCAGTTCATGACAGACAGCTTAGTTTTCATGGTAACTTTGTGGCTCATGCTCAAGGGTTCAGTTTCTACTAAGGCCCAGTAGAACGTGAAGAGTTGTTTCTCAAAAGGAGAGCCATCTATGCATAATGTAGGGCCTTGCAGTAAAATCATAAAGGCTTGAGCTTCAATTCACATATAGGGTACTTCCAAAGACTCCAAACCGCATCCTTGTTTTCCACTGAGACCTCAAGCACCATTGGATCTGCTGGATCATATAGCCCAAATGGCAGAGCAGCCTGTACAACAACCTAGACCTGTTGGAGAGCCTTCTCCTATTCTGCACCCTACTCAAAACTAGTAGCTTTTTGGGTCACTTTGTACATGAGACAGAGTAACACACCCAAATGAGTAATATGTTGCCTCCAAAATCCAACTAGGTCCACTAGGCATTGTGCCTCCTTCTTGGTTATAGGAGGGGCCAGAAGCAAGAATATATATTTTACCTTAGAAGTAATATCTTACTATTCCCCACACCACTGGACCCCTGGAAATTTCAGTGAGGTAGAAGGACCCAGAATTTTACTTGATTTTATTTCCTACCCTCTCACATGCACATCTCTTAATAAGTCTAGAGTAGCTGCTACTTCTTCCTCATTGGATCCAATCAGCATAACATTATAAATGAAATGGAACAGTGTGATACCTTGTGAAAGGGAAAGGCAATCAAGACCCTTGTGAACCAATTTGTGACACAGTGCTGGAGGGTTGATATACCCTGAAGTAGGACAGTGAAGGTGTATTGCTGGCCTTACCAGCAGAAAGCAAACTGTTTATGGTTGGTTTTACGGACAGGTGTGAAGAAAAAGGCATTTGCCAGATTAACAGCTGCATACAACTCCCAAGAGATGTGTTAATTTGCTCAAGCAATAAAACCACATCTGGTACAGTAGCTGAAATTAGAGTCACTACTTGGTTCAAGTATAACAATCTGCTGTCATTCTTCAAGAATAAACCAAGCCAGGATATTAACCATTGATCTAGCAACAATGTGGGGTCAGACATAGCTTTGATTTGTTGGTACATGTCTTGCAGGGCCATCAAGACATTTCCCAAATTATCTGGGATGTATACACAGCATTTAGTCTTAATTATTATGCCCTTTCCCCACTGTCAATTGTACTTGGAGGTCCTGTGAGGATATGATGACAAGTTGGTTAAATATATATTTAATATATGTATGCAAGTGTCTTTATAATAGAGCCATTTACATTCCTTTGGGTATATGCCCAGTAATGGGACTGCTGGGTCAAATGGTATTTCTGCCTCTAGGTCTTTGAGAAACTGCCACATTGGTTGAACTAATTTAAACTCCCATCAACAGTATAAAAGTATTCCTTTTTCTCCACAACCTTGCCAGCATCTGTTGTTTTTTGACTTTATAATAGTAACCGTTCTAACTGGTGTGAGATGGTATCTCATTGTGGTTTTGATATGCATTTCTCTAATGATCAGTGATGTTGAGTTTTTTTTTATATGTGTGCTGGCCACATTTATGTCTTCTTTCAAGAAGTGTCTGTTCATGTCCTTTGCCTACTTTTTAATGTGGTTGTTTATTTTTTTCTAAATTTAAGTTCCTTATAGATGCTGGATATTAGACCTTTGTCAGATCCACCAATTGCCAAAAATCTTCTCCCATTCCATAGGTTGTCTGGTTACTCTGTGGATAGTTTATTTTGCTAGGCAGAAGCTCTTTAATTAGATTCCATTTGTCAAATTTTGTTTCTGTTGCAATTGCTATTGGCATTTTCGTAATCAGATCTTTGACCATGTTTATGTTATAAATGGTAATGCCTAGGTTTTCTTACAGGGTTTTTATAGTTTGGGGATTTACATTTAAGTCTTTAATTCATCTTGAGTTGATTTTATATATGGTGTAAGGAAGGGGTTCAGTTTCAATTTTCTGCATATGGCTAGCCAGTTCTCCCAGCACTATTTATTAAATAAGGAATCCTTTTCCCCTTGCTTGTTTTTGTCAAGTTTGTTGAAGATCAGATGGTTGTAGGTGTGTGGTCCTATTTTTGGGCTCTTTCTTCTGTACCGTTGGTGTATGTGTCCATTCTTGTACCAATACCATGCTGTTTTGGTTGCTGTATCCTTGTAGTATAGTTTGAAGTCGGGTAGTGTGATGCCTCCAGCTTCGTTCTTTTTGCTTAGGATTGTCTTGGCTTTCTGGGCTCTTTTTGATTCCATATGCATTTTAAAATAGTGTTCTCTAATTCTGTGAAGAATGTCAATGGTAGTTTAGTGGGAATAGCACTGAATCTATAAATTGCTTTTGGGCATATGACCATATGGTCATATGCATGCTATTGATTCCTCCTATCCATGAGCATGGAATGTGTTTCTATTTGTTTGTGTCTTTCCTGGATTTCTTTGAGCAGTGGTTTGTAGTTTTCCTTGAAGAGGTCCTTCATTCCCTTGTTAGCTATTCCTAGGTATTCATTCTTTCTGTGAGTTGTGAATGAAAGTTCATTCGAAATTTAGCTCTCTGTTTGTCTGTTGTTGGTGTATAGGAAGGATAGCAATTTTTGCACATCAGTTTTGTATACCAAGACTTTGCTGAAGCTGCTTATTAGCTTAAGAAGTTTTTGGGCTGAGATGAGGGAGGTTTCTTTTCTTTTTTAAACACTCCACTTCTTTATTATTATTATTGTATTTTAAGTTCTGGGGTACATGTGCAGAATGTGCAGTTTTGTTACATAGGTATACACGTGCCATAATGGTTTGCTGCACCCATCAACCCGTCACCTACATTAGCTATTTCTCTTAATGCTATCCCTCCTCTAGCCCCCCACACCCCCCCAACAGGTCCTGGTGTGTGATGTTCCCCTCCCTGTGTCCATGTGTTCTCATTCTTCAACTCCCACTTATAAGTGAGAACATGCAGTGTTTGTTTTTCTGTTTTTGCATTAGTTTGCTGAGAATGATGGTTTCCAGCTTCATCCATGTCTCTGCAAAGCACATGAACTCATCCTTTTTTATGACTGCATAGTATTCCATGGTGTATATGTGCCACATTTTCTTTATCCAGTCTAACACTGATGGGCATTTGGATTGGTTCCAAATCTTTGCTATGGTTAATAGTGCTGCAATAAACATATATGTGCATGTATCTTTATAGTAGCATGATTTATAATCCTTTGGTTATATACCCAGTAATGGGATTGCTGGGTAAAATGGTATTTCTGGTTCTAGATCCTTGAGGAATTGCCACAATGTCTTCCACAATGGTTGAACTAATTTACACTCCCACCAATAATGTAAAAGTGTTCCTATTTCTCCACATCCTCTCCAGCATCTGTTGTTTCCTGACTTTTCAATGATCACCATTCTAACTGGCATGTGACGGTATCTCATTGTGGTTGTGCTTGGCATTTCTCTAATGACCAGTGATGATGAGCTTTCTTTCATATGTTTGTTGGCTGCATAAATGTTTTCTTTTGAGGAGTGTCTGTTCATATCTTTCACCCACTTTTTGATGGGGTTGTTTTTTTCTTGTAAATTTAAGTTCTTTGTAGATTCTGGATATTAGCCCTTTGTCAGATGGATAGATTGCAAAAATTTTCTCCCATTCTGTAGGTTGCCTGTTCACTCTGATGATAGTTTCTTTTGCTGTGCAGAAGTTCTTTAATTAGATCCCATTTGTCAATTTTGACTTTTGTTGCCATTGTTTTTGGTGTTTTAGTCATGAAGTCTTTGCCCATGGTTATGTCCTGAATGGTATTGCCTAGGTTCTCTTCTAGGGTTTTTTATGGTTTTAGGTCTTATGTTTGAGTCTAATCCATCTTGAGTTAATTTTTGTATAAGGTGTAAGGAAGGGGTTCAGTTTCAATTTTCTGCATATGGCTAGCCTGTTTTCCCAACACCATTTATTAAATAGGGAATCCTTTCCCCATTGCTTGTTTTTGTCAATTTTGTCAAATATCAGATGGTTGTAGATGTGCAGTGTTATTTCTGAGGCCTCTGTTCTGTTCCATAGGTCTATATATCTCTTTTGGTACCAGTACCATGCTGTTTTGGTTACTGTAGCCTTGTAGTAAGGTTGAAGCCAGATAGCATGATGCCTTCAGCTTTGTAGTTTTTGCTTAGGATCGTCTTGGCTATACGAGTTCTTTTTTGGTTCCATATGAAATTAAAAGTAGTTTTTTCCCCAATTTCTTCTGTGAAGAAAGTCAGTGGTAGCTTGATGGGAATAGCATTGAATCTATAAATTACTTTGGGTCATATGATCATTTTCACAACATTGATTTCTTCCCATCCATGAGCATGGAATGTTTTTCCATTTGTTTGTGTCCTCTCTTATTTTCTTGAGTGATGGTTTGTAGTTCTCCTTGAAGCAGTCCTTCAGATCCCTTGTAAGTTTTATTCCTAGTTATTTTCTCTTTGTAGCAATTGTGAATGAGAGTTCACTCATGATTTGGCTCTCTGTCTGTTGTTGGTGTATAGGAATGCTTGTGATTTTGCACATTGATTTTGTATCCTGAGACTTTGCTGAAGTTGCTTATCAGCTTAAGGAGATTTTGAGCTGAGACAATGGGGTTTTCTAAATATACAATCATGTCATCTGCAAAAAGAGACAATTTGACTTCCTCTTTTTCTATTTGAATACCTTTATTTATTTCTCTTGCTTGATTGCCCTGGCCCGAACTTCTAATACTATGTTGAATAGGAGTGGTGACAGAGGGCATCCTTGTCTTGTGCCAGTTTTCAAAGGGAATGTTTCCAGTTTTTGCTCTTTCAGTATGATATTGACTGTGGGTGTGTCATAAATACCTCTTATTATTTTGAGATACGTTCCATCAATACCTAGTTTATTGAGAGTTTTTAGCATGAAGGGCTGTTGAATTTTGTCAAAGGCCTTTTCTGCATCTATTTAAATAATCATGTGGTTTTTGTCTTTGGTTCTGTTTACGTGATGGATTACATTTATTGATTTTCATATGTTGAATCAGCCTTGCATCCCAGAGATGAAGCCGACTTGATCAATGTGGATAAGCTTTTTGATGTGCTGCTGGATTCGGTTTGTCAATATTTTATTGAGGATTTTCGCATCAATGTTATCATAGATATTGGCCTGAAATTTTCTTTTTTTGTTGTGTTTCTGCCAGGTTTTGGTATCAGGATGATGTTGGCCTAATAAAATGAGTTAGGGAGGAGTCCCCCTTTTTCTATTGTTTGGAATAGTGTCATAAGGATTGGTACCAGCTCTGTTTGTACCTCTGGTAGAATTAGGCTGTGAATCCGTCTGGTCCTGGGCTTCTTTTGGTCGGTAGGCTATTAATTATTCCCTCAATTTCAGAACTTGTTATTTGTCTATTCAGGGATTCGACTTCTTCCTGGTTTAGACTTGGGAGGTTGTATGTATTCAGGAATTTGTCCATTTCTCTTGATTTTTCTAGTTAATTTGCATAGGGGTGTTTATAGTATTCTTTGATGGTAGTTTGTATTTCTGTGGAATCAATGGTGATATCCCCTTTATCATTTTTTATTACATCTATTTGATTCTTCTTTCTTTATTAGTCTGGCTAACAGTCTAACTATTTTGTCAATTTTTTCAAAAAACCAGCTCCTGGATTCACTGATTTTTTTTGAAGGATTTTCTTGTGTCTCTGTCTTCTTCAGTTCTGACCTGATCTTAGTTATTTCTTGTCTTCTGCTAGCTTTTGAATTTGTTTGCTCTTGCTTCTCTAGTTCTTTTGTGATGTTAGGGTGTTGATTTTATATCTTTCCTGCTTTCTCCTGTGGGCATTTAGTGCTAAATTTCCCTCTACACATTGCTTTAAATGTGTCCCAGAAATTGTGTACATTGTGTCTTTGATTGGTTTCAAAGAACATCTTTATTTCTGCCTTAATTTCGTTATTTACCCAGTAGTCATTCAGGAGCAGTTGTTCAGTTTCCATGTAGTTGTGTGGTTTTGAGTGAGTTTCTTAATCCTAAGTTCTAATTTCATTGCATTATGGTCTGAGAGACTGTTTATGATTTCCATTTTTTGCATTCGCTGAGGAGTATTTTACTTCCAATTATGTGGTCAATTTTAGAATAAGTGCAATGTGGTGCCGAGAAGAATGCATATTCTGTTGATTTGGGGTGGAGAGTTCTGTAGATGTCTATTAGGTCCTCTTGGTCCAGAGCTGAGTTCAACTCCTGAATATCCTTGTTAATTTTCTGTCTCCCTGATCTGTCTAATATTGACAGTGGGGTAAAGTCTCCCATTATTATTGTGTGGGAGTCTAAGTCTTTTTGTAGGTCTCTCAGAACTTGCTTTATGAATCTGGGTGCTCTTGTATTGGGTGCATATATATTTAGGATAGTTAGCTCTTCTTGTTGCATTGATCCCTTTACCATTATGTAATGCCCTTCTTTGTCTCTTTTGATCCTTGTTTGTTTAAAGTCTGTTTTATCGGAGACTAGGATTGCAACCCCTGCTTCTTTTGCTTTCCATTTGCATGGTAAATCTTCCTCCATCCCTTTATTATGAGCTATTGTGTGTCTCTGTATGTGAGATGGATCTCCTGAATACAGCACACTGATGGGTCTTGACTCTATCCAATTTGCCAGTCTGTGTCTTTTAATTGGGGCATTTAGGACATTTACATTTAAGGTTAATATTTTTGTGTGTGAATTTGATCCTGTCATTATGACCCTAGCTGGTTATTTTGCCCATTAGTTGATGCAGATTCTTCATAGTGTCGATGGTCTTTACAAGTTGTTATGTTTCTGCAGTGGCTGGTACTAGTTGTGCCTTTCCAAGTTCAGCACTTCCTTCAGGAGCTCTAGTAAGGCAGGTCTGGTGGTGACAAAATCTCTCAGCATTTGCTGTCTGTAAAGAATTTTATTTCTCTTTCACTTATGAAGCTTAGTTTGGCTGGATATGAAATTCTAGGTTGAAAATTATTTAAGAATGTTGGGCCGGGCGCGGTGGCTCAAGCCTGTAATCCCAGCACTTTGGGAGGCCGAGACGGGCGGATCACGAGGTCAGGAGATCGAGACAGTGTTTCTGGGTAACACTGTGAAACCCCGTCTCTACTAAAAAACACAAAAAACTAGCCAGGCGAGGTGGTGGGCACCTGTAGTCCCAGCTACTCGGGAGGCTGAGGCAGGAGAATGGCGTAAACCCAGGAGGCGGAGCTTGCAGTGAGCTGAGATCCGGCCACTGCACTCCAGCCTGGGCGACAGAGCGAGACTCCGTCTCAAAAAAAAAAAAAGAATGTTGAATATTGGCCCCCAGCCTCTTCTCGCTTGTAGGGTTTCTGCCGAGAGATCTGTTAGTCTAATGGGCCTCCCTTTGTGGGTAAGGTGACCTTTCTCTCTGGCTGCCTTTAACATTTTTTCCTTCATTTCAACCTTGCTGAATCTGACAATTATGTGTCTTGTGTTGCTCTTCTTGAGTAGTATCTTTGTGGTATTTCCTGAAGTTGAATGTTGCCCTGTCTTGCTAGGTTGGGGAAGTTCTCCTGGATAACATCCCTAAGAGTGTTTTCCAACTTGGTTCCATTCTCCCCCTCACTTTCAGGTACATCAGTCAAATGTACATTTGGTCTTGTCACATAGTCCCATATTTCTTGGAGACTTTGTTCATTCCTTTTCAATCTTTTTTCTCTAATCTTGTTTTGAAACTTTATTTCATTAAGTTAATCTTCAATCTGTGATATCCTTTCTTCCACTTGATCGATTTGGCTATTGATATTTTTGTATGCTTCATGAAGTTCTCATGTTGTGTTTTGCAGCTCCATCAGGTCATTTACGTTCTTCTCTAAACTGGTTGTTCTAGTTAGGAACTCCTCTAACCTTTTTTCAAGGTTCTTAGCTTCCTTGTATTGGGTTAGAACATGCTCCTTTAGCTCGGAGGAGTTTGTTATTACCCACCTTCTGAAGCCTACTTCTGTCAATTTGTCAAACTCGTTCTCCGTCCAGTTTTGTCCCTTTGCTGGTGAGGAGTTACGATCCTTTGGAGACGAGGCACTCTGGTTTTTAGAATTTTCAGCCTTTTTGTGGTGATTTCTCTCCATCTTTATGGATTTATCTACCTTTGCTCTTTGATGTTGGTGACCTTCAGATGGGGTCTCTGCATGGACGTCCTTTTTGTTGATGTTGATACCATTCCTTTCTGTTTGTTTGTTTTCCTTCTAACAGTCAGGCCTCTCTGCTGCAGGTCTGCTGGAGTTTGTTGGAGGTCCACTGCAGACCATGTTTTCCTGGGTATCACCAGCAGAAGCTGCAGAACAGCAAAGATTGCTGCCTGTTTCTTCCTCTGGAAGCTTCATCCCAGAGGGGCACCCACCAGATGCCAGCCAGAGCTCTCCTGTATGAGGTGTCTGTCGACCCCTGCTGGGACATTTCTCCCAGTCAGGATAAACGGGGATCAGGGATCCCCTTGAGGAGGCAGTGTGCCTGTTAGCAGAGCTTGAACACTGTGCTGGGAGATTAGCTGCTCTCTTCAGAGCTGTGAGGGAGGGACATTTAAGTCTGCTGAAGCTGCACCCATAACTGCCCCTTCTCCCAGGCACTCTGTCCTAGGCAGATGGGGGATTTATCTATAAGCCCCTGACTGGGCTACTGCCTTTTTTTCAGAGATACCCTGCTCAGAGAGGAGGAATCTAGAAAGGCAGTCTGGCCACAGTGGCCTTGCTGAGCTGCAGTGGGCTTCGCCCAATTTGAACTTCTCAGCGGCTTTGTTTACACTGTAAGGGTTAAACCTCCTACTTAAGTCTCAGCAATGGTGGATGCCCCTTCACCCACCAAGCTTCAGCATCCCAGGTTGACCTCAGACTGCTGTGCTGGCAGTGAGAATTTCAAGCCAGTGGAACTTAGCCTGCTGGGCTCTGTGGGCGGGACCTGCCAAGCCAGACCACTTAGCTCCCTGGCTTCATCAGCCTTTCTAGATGAGTGAACAGTTCTGTTTCACTGGTGTTCCAGGTACTACTGGAGTATGGAGAAAAAAAAAAAAAAAACTGCAGCTAGCTCAGTGTCTGCCCAAACGGCTGCCCAGTTTTATGCTGGAAACCCAGGGCCCTAGTGGTATAGGCACTGCAGGGAATCTCCTGGTCTGCAGATCATGAAGACCATGAAAAAAGCACAGCGTCTGGGCCAGAGTTCACTGTTCCTCATGTCACAATCCTTCACAGCTTCCCTTGGGTAGGGGAGAGAGAAAATTCCTTGACTCTTTGTGTTTCCCAGGTGAGGCAAAGCCCCACCCTGCTTCAGCTTGCCCTCTATGAGCTGCACCCACTGTCCAAGCAGTCCCAATGAGATGAACCAGATACTTCAGTTGGAAATGCAGAGATCACCCATCTTCTGCATCGATCTTGCTGGGAGCTGCAGACCAGAGCTGTTCCTATTTGGCCATTTTGATGGACTTTTCTAGACATAAAATCATGTCATCTGCAAACAAAAAGAGTTTGACTCTCTTTCTTCCTATGTATATACGCTTTATTTCTTTGTCTTGCCTGATTGCCCTGGCCAGAACTTCCAAAACTATGTTGAATAGGAGTGGTGAGAGAGGGTATCCTTGTTGATATGGTTTGGGTGTGTCCCCACCCAAATCTCATCTTGAATTGTAGCTCCCACAATTCCCATTTGTTGTGTGAGGTACGTGGTGGGAGGTAATTGCATCACAAGGGTGATACTTTCCAGTGCTGTTGTCGTGATAGTAAGTCTCATGAGATCCGATGGTTTTATAAGAGGAAATCCCTTTTGCTTGACTCTCATTCTGTCTTGCCTGCTGCCATGTAAGACATGCCTTTCACCTTCTGCCATGATTGTGAGGCCTCCCCAGCCACATAGAATTGTGAATCTATTAAACTTCCTTTTCTTCATAAATTACCCAGTCTCAGGTATGTCTTCATCAGCAGTGTGAGAACAGACTAATACACTCATCTTATGCTGATTTTCAAGGGCAATGTTTCCAGCTTTTACTCATTCAGTATGATATCGACTTTGGGTTTGTCATTTATGGCTCTTATTATTTTGAGGTATATTCCTTCAATACCTAGGTTTTTGAGTTTTTGACATGAAGCAATGTTGAATTTTATGGAAGGACTTTTCTGCATCTATTGAAATAATCACGTGATTTTTGTATTTAGTTTTCTTATATGATGAATCACATTTATTGACTTGTGTATGTTGAACCAGCCTTGCATCCTGGGGATGTAGCCTACTTGATTGTGGTGGATAGGATAAGCTTTTTGATGTACTGCTGAATTCGGTTTGCCAGTATTTTGTTGAGAATTTTTGCATCGATGTTCATCAAGGATATTGGTTTGCAGTTTTCTTTTCTTTCTTTTTCTTTCTCTCTCTCTCTTTTTTTATTCCATGAGACAGAGTCTTGCTCTGTTGCCCAGCCTGGAGTGTACTGGTGTGATCTCAGCTCACTGCAACCTCTGGCACCTGAGTTCAAGTGATTCCCTTGTCTCAACTTCCCAAGTAGCTGGTATTACAGGAGAGCACCACCACACTCAACTAATTTTTATATTTTTAGTAGAGACAAAAGTTTCACCATATTGGCCAGGCTGGTCTTGAACTCCTGAGCACAAGTGATCCATCCACCTTGGCCTCCCAAAGTACTGGGATTACAGGTGTGAGCCACCATGCCCAGCCTGAAGTTTCCTTTTTTTATTTTCTATCTGCTGGGTTTTGGTATCAAGACAATACCGGTTTCATAGAATGAGTTAGGGAGGAGTCCCTCCTTTTTGATTTTTTTCTGAATAGTTTCAATAAGAATGGTACCATCTCTTCTTTGTACCTCTGGTAGAATTCATATGGTTCTGGGCTTCTTTTTGGTTGGTAAGCTATTTATTACTATCTCAATTTCAAAATGTGTTTTTGTTCTATTCAAAGATTCAATTTCTTTCTGGTTCTCATGTTTGGGGGCTTATCTGTCTTCATTCTTTGAGGTTGCTGACCTTTGGATGTGGGGGTGGGGGTGTGTGTGTGTTGTTGTTGTTCATTTTTAAGTTTGGCCACTCTCCAGCAGGGCTGCTGCAGTTTGCTGGGGGTCTGCTTCAGATCCTAGTCATCTTGGTTTTTCCAGTACCTGGCGGTATCACCAGTGAAGGCTGTGAAACAGCAAAGATGGCAGCCTGCCCCTTCCTCTGGAAGCTTCCTTTCAGGGGAATACCAACCTGTTGTTGGGCTGAATGCACCTGTAGGAAGTGGTTGGAGAACCCTGTTGGGAGGTCTCACCCAGTTAGGAGGAACGGGATCAGGGACCTTCTTAAATAAGCAGTCTAGCTGCATTTGGTAGAGCAGTTGTGCTGTGCTGGGGATCCCTTCATCCCCCAATCGATTTGGGCTCTCCAATGCCTGCAGGCTAGATTGATTGAGACACCCAAACAGCAAAAGTGGCAGCCAGTCTCCTACACCTGGGCATTTCATTCATCCCAGGGAGAAATTAGAACTCTGAAGGCTGTAGAACATGGGTGGGGCATGGCTGGAGACCCCAGCTGGAAGGATCGGTCCAGTGAGAAAAAATGGATCTGGATCCTCTTTAAAGAAGCATTCTGGACATGCCTCCACAAAACAGCCATGCTGTGCTGGGAAACCACCTCTGCCCTGGTTTGCTGGGACTCTCCAAAGTCTGTAGGCTGAACAGCCCAGTTGTCCAAACACCAAAGGTGGCATCCCACCCTTCCTCCAGGGCACTCCATCCCAGGGAGAGATCAGAGCTCTTTCTAGAATACCCGCAGGTGAAGGTGGCTGGAGGCCCTGGCTAGGAGGTCCCACCTCACGAACAGGAACAGATCAGAGTCCTCCTTAAAGAAGCAGTCTGACCACATTCTGGCAATGCAGTTGTGCTGCCCTGGGGGAACCCTTCCTCAGACTGTCTGGACTCTCTAAAGCCTGCAGGCTGGAAGGGCTGAGTCGACTATACAGCTAAGATGGCAGCCTGCCCCTTCCTTTGGGACCTCCACAGGCAGGCTCCACCCTGTTGCCAGTGGCTGATTGGAATTCCAAGGTAGTGGGTCTTATCTTGTGAGATGCTGTGGAAGTGGGCCTGCAGACTGACACTGCTCAGAACCCTGGATTCAGCCCTCTTCCTAGGGCTGGATTTTTAGTTTCAGGTCTTAAATATATTTAAGTTTTTAACCCAATTTAATTTTTATATATGATGTGAGATAAGGATCCAATTTCATTCTTCTGCATGCAGATATCTAGTGTTCTTGATGCCACTTATTAAAGAGATTATTTTTCTCCATTGTGTGTTCTTGGTACCTTTATTGCAAATCAATTATTTGTAAAAGTGTGGGTTTAATTTTGGATACTGTATCCGGTCTCACTGGTCAATGTGTCTGCTTTTGTGATAATATTATGCTGTTTTGATTATTGTAGTTTTGTAGTATATTTTGATGTCAGGCAGTATGCCTTGAGCTTTGCTCTTTTTGCTTATAATTGTTTTAGTTACTGAGGTCTTTTTGTGGTTCCATACAACTTTTAGGACTTTTTTTTTTTTTTTCTATTTATGTGAAAAATGTTATTGTAATTTTAATAGGAATTTCATTGAATCTGCAGATTACATTGGGTAGTCTAGATACTTCAGTATTTTTCCAATTTGTGAATATGGGATATCTTCCCCAATTTGTGTTTTTGTTCAATTTCTTTCACCTAAGTTTTTGTTGTTGTGCAATTATTCAACACTCTCACTTTAACAGTAGACACCCTGTGAGGCTGGAAGTTTGTTCTAACTCAGCCAAGTGCAAGATGAGGTCTAGTGTTTATTTTCAGCAATTATAGCCTTGTGGCTCTAGGAGATGAGATTCTCTCTCAGGGCACACTAGAAGCTCTTAAATTATTTATGCATTCCCTGAGCCAGAAATTCAAATCTCTGAGGTCATCCTTTTAAAAATTACTTTGTCCAGCAACATTAGGGGTAAGCAACTGACATAATTATATTCCTTAGTTTTCCACAAGTGTTTGAAAGTGTCATATACAGAATTACTAAATTACATGCCTCTTACAAGTGGTTGATCAGGAGGACTCAATCCAGATGTTTTGTGTATCACAATAAGCAGTTCATTCCATTCATCCTATAGACTATTAGTGCTCCCTGTACTGTTGGAAATAGACTCCTTAACACTTGAAGTCCAATCAGATTAGAAAGCAAACTCTAGAAACCCCAAAACCAACTAAAGAAACTCATCCTAAAAGTTCTATTCCCCTAGAATAACTCCTGGTGCCACAAATCTGTATTAGGGTTCTTTAGAGATGTAGATAAAGATTTATCATGGGAGTTGGTTGACAAATGATGGAGGGGCATAAGTCCCATGATATGCAACGTGCAAGCTGGAGAAATGAAAGCCAGTGGTGTAGTGCTGTCCAAGACCAACAGCCTGAGAACCTGGGGGTGACTGGTTTAAGTCCTGAAGTCTGAAGGCTAGAAAACTTACAGTTCTGATGTCCAAGATCAGAAGAAGGGTGTCTTAGCTCCAGAGAGAGGGCACAAATTTGTCTTTCCTCTGCCTTTTTGTTCTATATGGGCCCTCAACCATTTGGATGGTGCCTGTCCACATTGTGTGAGGATGGATCTTCCTTACTCGGTCTGATTCAAATGCCAATCTCTTGAGCAACAACTTCACAGACATACCCAGAAATAATGCTTTACTAGCTCTCTGGATATCTCATAATCTAGTGGAGGTGACATCTAAAATTAACCATCACACTAGGAGAAGATAGATCACTTCTGGAGCTTCAGTCTTTATAAAAACAGCCAGATGTATCCATCTTTTGTGTCCTCATCCTGGCCCCTAAGTGCAATGATTAAGGAATAGGATATGGCTCCTGGGTTTTTAGTTCTAACTAAAAACTTTTAGAGTACTTATGGATCTTTACATATAGAACCGAAGACCTGCCATGTATATAGCTTATTCCAAAATAAAATATAGAATCGTCATCAAAACAGGATATACCTTTTCTGAAAGTAATTATATGATGTGTGGGGAAAAGAGAGATCAGACTGTTACTGTGTCTATATAGAAAGAAGCAGACATAAGAGACTCCATTTTGTTCTGTATTTGAGATGCTGTTCATCTGTGACCCTACTCCCAACCCTGTCCTTGCAAGAGACCTGTGCTGTGGTGACTCAAGGTTTAACGAACTTGGGCTGTGCAGGATGTGCTTTGTTAAACAAGTGCCTGAAGGCAGCATGCTTATTAAAAGTCATTACCGGCCGGGCGCAGTGGCTCAAGCCTGTAATCCCAGAACTTTGGGAGGCCGAGACGGGCGGATCACTAGGTCAGGAGATCGAGACCATCATGGCTAACCCGGTGAAACCCCGTCTCTACTAAAAAAAATACAAAAACACTAGCCAGGCGAGGTGGCGGCGCCTGTAGTCCCAGCTACTCGGGAGGCTGAGGCAGGAGAATGGCGGGAGCCTGGGAGGCAGAGCTTGCAGTGAGCCGAGATCCAGCCACTGCACTCCAGCCTGGGCGACAGAGCAAGACTCTGTCTCAAAAAAAAAAAAAAAAAAAAAAGTCATCACCATTCTCTTAATCTCAAGTACCCAGGGTACTGTGGAAGGTCGCAGGGACCTCTGCCTAGGAAGCTAGGTATTGTCCAGGGTTTCTCCCCACCTGATAGTATGAAATATGGCCTCGTAGGAAGGGAAAGACCTGATCGTCCCCCAGTCTGACACCCATGAAGGGTCTGTGCTGAGGATTAGTATAAGAAGGAAGAAGGCCCATTGGCAGTTGAGATAGAGAAAAGCATCTGTCTCCTGCCCGTCCCGGGGCAATGGAACATCTCAGTGTAAAACCTGATTGTATGTTCTATTTACTGAGATAGGAGAAAACTGCCTTAGGGCTGAAGGTGGGACTTGCTAGTGGCAAAGCTGCTCTTTATGTACTAAAAAGGTTTATGGAGATGTTTGCATATGCATATCAAGGCACAGCACTTTTCCTTAAACTTATTCATGCCACAGAGATCTTTATTCATATGTCTTACTGCTGACCTTCTCCCTACTATGATCCTATTATCCTGCCACTTCCCTTTTTCCAAGATGGTAAAGATAATGATCAATAAATACTGAGGGAACTCAAAGACCGGTCCAGGTGCGGGTCCTCTCTATGTTGAGTGCCGGTCCCCTAGGCCCACTTTTTCTTTCTCTGTACTTTGTCTATGTGTCTCATTTCTTTTCTCAAGTCTCTGGTTCCACCTAATGAGAAACGCCCACAGGTGTGGAGGGGCAGGCCACCCCTTCATGATGTTCACATATCCCTGCGTTCCAGAACCAGGCTCTGCTTGTATTTGGAATGAATGGCCCACAGACAGTCAAAAGGACAAAGGAAAGGATGGGTGCAGCTATACATTAATAGGCTCACAGACAAAAATACACAAAACACACTCAATAAAATAAATTACTTATAGCTTAAAGGTTCTTTTACATAAAAAAATAGCAAACTGTAATACTTTTACTACCTTTTAGGCATATGGTTACGGAGCACTTGAAATATGGCTAGTCCAAACTGGGATGTGCTGTAACTGTAAAATGTATTTTGAAGATTTAGTATGACAAAATGCAAAAACTCAATTTTTATATCAATACTGGTAATATTTAGGTAGATTATATAAATTCGTTTCACTTGCTTTTTACCTTTTTATTTTTTAATTATTTTTTTACAGGCAGGGTCTTGCTCTGTTCCAAGCTGAAATGCAGTGGTGCAATCATAGCTCACTGCAGCCTTGAATTCCTGGACTCAAGCAGTCTTCCTATCTCAGCCTCCTGAGTAGCTGGGACTATAGGCACATGTCACCACACCTGGCTAATTAAGAAATATTTTTTAAGAGATGGGGGCTTTCCTATACCATGGTGTGGTATCTTCCTATACCATGGTGGAATGAAATTAGAAATCAATACCAAAAGGAACTCTCAAAACTACACAAACATGGCCAGGCACGGTGGCTCATGCCTGTAATCCCAGCATTTTGGGAGGCCGAGGCGGGCAGATCACCTAAGGTCAGGAGTTCAAGACCAGCCTGGTCAACATGGTGAAACCCCATCTCTACTAAAAATACAAAAAATTAGCCAGGTGTGATGGCGTGCACCTGTAATCCCAGCTACTCGGAAGCTGAGACAGGAGAATCGCCTGAACCCAGGAGGCGGAGGTTGCAGTGAGCCGAGATTGCACCATAGCATTCTGGCCTGGGTGACAGAGCAAGACTGCGTCTCAAAAACAAACAAAAACTGCACAAGACATGAAAACTAAACAACTTGCTCCTGAATGACTCCTGGGTAAACAATGAAATTAAGGCAGAAATAAAAAATTCTTTGAAATAAATGAAAATAGAGACATAACAAAACCTTTTGGGATACAGCAAAAGTAATGTTAAGAGGAAAGTTTATAGAATAAATGCCTACATAAAAAGACAGAAAGATCTCAAATTAACAACCTAACATCGTACCTCAACCTCAAGGACCTAGATAAATAAATGGTGCTGGGAAAACTGATTTGCCATATGCAGAAGAAATAAACTAGACCCTTACCTCTCATCATATACAAAAATTAATGCAAGATGGATTAAAGACCTAAATGTAAGACTTAAAACTATTAAAATGTTAGAAGAAAACCTACGAAAAACTCTTCTGGATGTTGGCCTCACCAAAGAATTCACAATGAGGACCCTAAAAGCAAATGCAACAAAACCAAAAATAGATAAATGGAACTGAATTAAAATTAAAGGCTTCTGCACAGCAAAATAATCAACTAAATAAACAGACAACCTACATAATGGGGGAAAATATATGCAAATTATTTCCCTGAGCTAGGATTAATATTCACCACCTAGAAGGAACTAAAACAATAAGAAAAAACCCCAAACAATCCCATTACAAACTGGGCAAAGGACATGAACAGACATTTATCAAAAGAAATACAACTGACCAACTAACACGTGAAAAAATGGTCAACATCACTAACCATTACAGAAATACAAAAACCACTCTGAGTTATCATCTTATACCAGTCACAATGGTTATTATTAAAAAGTTGTAAAACAGATGATGGTGTCAATGTGTAGAAAAGGGAACATGCGATAGTTTGCTGAGAATCCCAAGAACAGAAAACCAAACGCTGCATGTTCTCACTCATAAGTGGGAACTGAACAATGAGATCACTTGGACACAGGAAGGGGAACATCACACAATGGGGTCTGTTGAAGGGTGGGGGGAGAGGGGAGGGATAGCATTAGGAGATATACCTAATGTAAATGACAAGTTAATGCATGCAGCACACCAACATGACACATGTATACATATGTAACAAACCTGCACGTTGTGCACATGTACCCTAGAACATAAAGAATAATAATAATAAAAAGGAACATGAATACTTTTTTTTTTTTTTTTGAGACGGAGTCTCGCTCTGTCGCCCAGGCTGGAGTGCAGTGGCCGGATCTCAGCTCACTGCAAGCTCCGCCTCCTGGGTTTACGCCATTCTCCTGCCTCAGCCTCCCGAGTAGCTGGGACTACAGGCGCCCGCCACCTCGCCCGGCTAGTTTTTTTTGTATTTTTTAGTAGAGATGGGGTTTCACTGTGTTAGCCAGGATGGTCTCGATCTCCTGACCTAGTGATCCGCCCGTCTCGGCCTCCCAAAGTTCTGGGATTACAGGCTTGAGCCACCGCGCCCGGCCCATGAATACTCTTTTGGTGGGAATGTAAATTAATTCAACCTCTATGGATAGCAGTATAGAGATTTCTCAAAGAAGTAAAAATAGAACAATCTCATTACTGGGAATCTACCCAAAGGAACAGAAATCATATAAAAAAGATATCTGCACATGTATGTTTATTGCATCAATATTTACAACAGCAAATTCATGGAACCAACTTAAGTATCTACCAACAATTGACTGGATAAAGAAAACGTGAGAGAGATTATATATAGAGATACATATAAATGGAGTATTATGCAAGTATAAAAAAGAATGAAATCATGTCATTTGCAGCAACATGGATGGAGCTGGAGGCCATTATCCTACGTGAACTAAATCAGAAGTAAAAAATAAAATATTGCATATATTCTCACTTAAAAGTAGGAGCTAAACAATGGGTACACACAGACATAAAGATGGAGATTAGACACTGGGGACTCCAATAGGGTAAAGAGTGTGTTGAAAAATTACCTATTGGGTACAGTGTTTAATATTTGGGTAATGGGTACACTAGAAGCCCAATTCCCACCATTATTCAATACACCCATGTTACAACAAGCACATATATCCCCTGGATCTAAAATAAAAATTAAAAAAACCCCACATTATCAACAAAAATGTGGCAGAGTATGTTCAACTTTCTTTTCTTTCTAGCATACAAGTGAGACCTTCTCGGCTATAAAGGAACCTGTCCATAAATCACTTAAAATGTGACTGGTTAATGATTTTTAGTAAAGTACACCATGATACGTTTTTTTTTCTTATTGGTTAAAGGCAATTTATTTTGAAATGTTGCTATGGTTGTTTGCTTTCTGGAAACATATTGGAACACTTGTTTTTCATAAGCTGTCCTGGCAGTGGCACAATCCCATTCATTTTTTAGGCCTTTTAATAAGGTCATTATGAAATCTGAGTTTCTAGGAATACTCTGGTGCATTCACTTCATCTGCAAAAGCAACTGGTACAACCACCCCTTGCCGGTGCAGCTCTCGGAGAACATCTAATATTGAGTCTAGTTCTATGCGGAACTTCTCCAGCTCACGATTCTTTAACTGTGCTAGTCTTTTCCATTTTTCAACTTCTTTGTTTTGCTCAGTTTCCACTGCTTGGTGTGTTTGCTGTATTATCTGCAAATACAAAAATTCCACATTGCTGTCATAGTTCATAGTGGTGGGTGCGGAACCTTTAACAATCTTAAAGTAGGCAAACCTGGGGTTTCTTTGGGGAGCTCACGTAAACTATAATGCTCTGCATGGATGCAGCATTTTCAGTCTTCAAGGAGTATATACATCCCAACTGTGTTAGGGACTAAATGTTTGTGTCCCCCTCAAATTCATATGTTGAGGTCCTAACCCTTAATGTGGCTGTATGTGGAGTAAGGAAATAATGAATGTTAAGTGAGATCATAAGGGTAGGACTTGATTTGATAAGAATTAGTATTTTCACCACTAGAGACACCAAAGAGATTCTCAGCAGAAGAGACACCAAGGAGATGTCTCGCCCCTCTTCCTCTCCTCTGCGCACGTGGCACTGAGGAAAGATCATGTTAGAATAAAAAAAAAGGTGGCTATCTGCAAGCTGGGAAGAGAGACCTCACCAGAAACCTAACTGACCAAAACCTCAATCTGGGACTTCTGGCCTACAGAACTGTGAGAAAATAAATTTCTCCTGTTTAACCACCCAATTTATGATATTTTGTTACGTCAGCCAAAGCAGACTATATACTGTTCAAACAAGTAAAATTTCAGCACCAAGGCAAGTGCCTAAAAACACATCATGCCTTTAGATCTGCTATTTTTAATTTATCTGTTTGTAATTAAGTATAGTAATATTACTAGTGCTAGCTATATAATTTAAATAATCATATTAAAACAATTTATTTCTTATAAACATTTGCTGAAATGACTTGAATATGGAACACCATGCCTTGTTCCAGGGTAAGATGTGTAAGTTTTTAGGAACCCGTCAATAATTAAGAACATGATACAAATTTTTGCTTTTTTTTTCCAGATATAAGGATACCAATCTTCAAGCACTTGAGATATAAAGTCTCATTTTTCTCGTAAAAGTTATAAACTTATTAAATTTTTAACAAGATCAAAATACACTGGAAACACTTTAAATGGTAATTTTTGTTAGGGATGACAAAACTATAGCAAAATAAAGGCATTTAAAAGTAAAGACCTATATAAATATGTAAAATGATTTACTTTACCTGTTGAAGTTCCTGTTCTCTTTGTGCATGTCTCATTTCCATCTGCTTAATTTTCTTTTCTAAGCCCACGAAATGTTTCATCTCTGGTGTATGGTTTTCTTTGGCTTCTCTCAATTCTTCTAAGAGTTTTGTAACCTAAAATTGACATATGAAGCAAATGAAAACCTATGATCACAAGAACTAATTATTTTTTAATAGGTAATCTTGAAAATCAGAATATTTGTATCAAATTTCTCTACGTAAGTAAGAGGCATCTTGGATTGTTAGAGTAATTAATAGCTTTCATTCTCTATATCCAGAAAGTAAAGGCTCATCCTAGCTCTGAGCTGACCTCACATTCTAAGAGGTTCCAGATGAATGGACCATTTTCTACCTCCCAAGTATGGCAGTCTGGTAAAGGGGCTGAAAATGAAGTTGGCACTTTCTTTAATGCATTAAGTTTCACTACAAGGTATTTGTTAGTAAGGTGGTTACTTTCAGAATTTAAAAAAGTATATTTAAAGCACCCAACACAGTATAGTGCCCCATGCACAGAAAGAGTTCAATGAAAATGTATTTTTCTTCTGTTAACTCCCTATAATTCTATTTGTAATTCTCTATGGCCCTTATCACTTTATAATTTGTAGTAGTTCATTCCACAAATAAATGTACACATATAAAAACAGAGATAATGAAGTACTGAGCCCTTTCTGTGTTGGCTGCTGTCTTAGGACCTGGGGATCCAGAGATTAAAGACATAGACCCCACCCTCATAGAGTGTAATGCAGTGCCTTCATATTGAGCTTGGGAAAACAATTAATTGTATCTTCTTTATTCCATATAATCATGAACAGAAATTCCAACAAGAATCAGATTTTGCTAATTGTTTACATCAAAAGGCAACAAAAACCAAATGAAAATGGATAGAATTAACAATCACTCCTGTTTTCTATGAAAACACCCATTACCTAATAACAATAATACCAAAAAATCCCAGTATCTTACCTACATTAGTTGAAAAACACGCAAAGATACAAGCAAATTAAATCAGAGGCAATCTATTTTAAATGTGGAGCATCCCTGATGGTATCATCACTGAACAAAGAACTATGCAGACTATCCTTGGGATGATTTGCAGAGAGCTCAGGGAGAGGCGTCACAGAACATGCTGTGCTGATGAGTGTTGGTTGGGCATAAAAACTGTATGTGTGAAAATAGTGATTACTGATTGTTTAAAGAACTAATGATGACTAACCTAAGAAAGCTGATAAAGGCACAGTCATACACAGAGTGGTCAAATATTACTTCAATTCCTGTAACCTTTTTAATGGTTGAAAAATGATTTTGAGTAACATTTCCAGCTGTTACTATCTTGTGATATACCTGTTCCTGGTACACCAGTTAGGAAGCTCTGGTTTTCTGAACGAAGCAGTCAAGTGAATGAGAACTCTAATATGGTGTGCTATGATACAGAGATGGTCAATGAGTAGTGAGATAAGTGAGAACACCTAACTTGAAGAGAAGATGGGCCACAGAGAATTCCAAAGGCAGCTGTGCTTGAATTGAGTCTTAAAGGGTAAGTAGTAGTCAGTCATTACATTATGATGTGCTAGGCATTAGGCTAAGCACTTTACAGATGTTGTCTCATTTTTTATTAAACCTTATATATGTTTACTGTCTGACTCCTCACATAAAATATAAACTTCATAAGAGCAAAGATTTTTGTCTTTGTTCTCCTCACTATTCCTAGCACCTAGAGCTGCCCATGGCAGAGAGGTAGATGTCTAACAATTATTCATGAATTAATTAGTGCATTCACCTTTCGATGATTAAACATTCAATGGTAAATCATATCAACTTAGAAATCTGGTTTTAGACAAATAGAGAAAATTTCCTTTTAATTGCATGTACCTAAAAGAACCTTTAAGAATATAATGAAAACTGGCCGGGCGCGGTGGCTCAAGCCTGTAATCCCAGCACTTTGGGAGGCCGAGACGGGCGGATCACGAGGTCAGGAGATTGAGACCATCCTGGCTAAAACGGTGAAACCCCGTCTCTACTAAAAAAAAAAAAAAAAAACTAGCCAGGCGAGGTGGCGGGCGCCTGTAGTCCCAGCTACTCAGGAGGCTGAGGCAGGAGAATGGCGTAAACCCGGGAGGGGGAGCTTGCAGTGAGCTGAGATCGCGCCACTGCACTCCAGCCTGGGCGACAGAGCGAGACTCTGTCTCAACAAAAAAAAAAAAAAAAAAAAAAAAAGAATATAATGAAAACTGAATATGTATATATATTAAAAAAACCTTTTATTTTAATGAATTATCCTATAGAGATAACTGAATACTTAATAAACACATATGAAAAAAACACTTCCTGCTATGTACATATTATTAAAAGAACTGGAAACAACCTGCATACCAACAATAAGGGATTTGTGAAATAAATTAGTAATGATTAATAAGAGCCTGAGACCTAGAGTCACAGGCAACAGGTTCTAATGGTGGCACTTCTATATGGTGGTTGGTAAGCCTGGACAAGCTTTTTCACTTTCCTTAGCATCAGTATCTTCATCTAAAATAGGAATAGTAGTAGCAACTACTCTTTTGGTTGTGATGAGAATCAAATAAAATAAGGCATATAAAACACTTTGTACAGTTCCTAGTACACATTAAACTTAAAAAAATATATACTTTGTTCTGGAGTACATGTGCATAATGTGCAGGTTTGTTACACAGGTATACACGTGCCGTGATGGTTTGCTGCACCCATCAACTTGTCACCTACATTAGGTATTTCTTCTAATGCTATCCCTCCCCTAACCCCCAGCCTCCCAACAGGCCCCTGCGTGTGATGTTCCCCTCCCTACGTCCATGTGTTCTCATTGTTCAACTCCCACTCATGAGTGAGAACATGCTGTGTTTGGTTTTCTGTTCTTGCCTTAGTTTGCTGAGAATGATGGTTTCCAGCTTCATCTGTGTCCCTGCAAAGGACATGAACTCATTCTTTTTTATGACTACATAGTATTCCATGGTGTATATGTGCCACATTTTCTTTATCCAGTCTATCACTGATGGGCATTTGGGTTGGTTCCAAGTCTTTCCTATTGTGAACAGTGCCACAATAAACATATGTGTGCATGTGTCTTAAGAGAAGCATGATTTATAATCCTTTGGGTATATAGCCAGTAATGGGATTGCTGGGTCAAATGGTATTTCTAGTTCTAGATCCTTGAGGAATTGCCACATTGTCTCCCACAATAGTTGAACTAATTTACACTCCCACCAACAGTGTGAAAGCATTCCCATTTCTCTACATCGTCTCCAGCATTTGTTTTTCTTGACTTTTTAATGATCACCATTCTAACTGGCCTGAGATGGTATCTCATTGTGGTTTTGATTTGCATTCTCTAATGACCAGTGATAAGCTTCTTTTCATATGTTTGTTAACTGCACAAATGTCTTCTTTTGAAAAGTGTCTGTTCATATCCTTTGCCCACTTTTTGATGGGATTGTTTCTCTTCTTGTAAATTTGTTAAAGTTCTTTGTAGATTCTGGATATTAGCCCTTTGTCAGATGGATAGATTGCAAAAATTTTCCACCATTCTGTAGGGTGCCTGTTCACTCTGATTACAGTTTCTTTTTCTGTGCAGAAGCTGTTTAGTTTAAAGATCCCATTTGTCAGTTTTGGCTTTTGTTGCCACTGCTTTTGGTTTTTTAGTCATGAAGTCTTTGCCCATATTGATTTTGGACTGAGATGATGGGGTTTTCTAAATATACAATTGTGTCATCTGCAAACAGACACACTTTGACTTCCTCTCTTCCTATTTGAATACCCTTTATTTATTTATTTTTTCTTGCCTGATTGTTCTGGCCAGAACTTCCAATACTAAGTTGAATAGGAGTGGTGAGAGAGGGCATCCTTGTCCTGTGCCAGTTTTCAAAGGGAATGCTTCCAGTTTTTGCCCATTCAATATGATATTGGCTGTGGGTTTGTCATAAATAGTTATTATTTTGCAATACGTTCCATCAATACCTAGTTTGATGAGAGTTTTTAGCATGAAGGGCTGTTGAATTTTGTCAAAGGCCTTTTCTGCCATCTATTGAGATAATCATGTGATTTTTGTCCTTGGTTCTGTTTATGTGATGGATTATGTTTACTGATTTGCGTATAGTGAACCACACTTGCATCCCAGGGATGAAGCTGACTTGATCATGGTGGATAAGCTTTTTGATGTGCTTCTGGATTCAGATTGCCAGTATTTTATTGAAGATTTTTGCATTGATGTTCATCAGGGATAGCCTGAAATTTTCTTTTTTTGTTGTTTCTGCCAGGTTTTGGTATCAGGATGATGCTGGCCTCATAAAATGAGTTAGGGAGGAGTCCCTCTTTTTCCATTGTGTGGAATAGTTTCAGAAGGATTGGTACCAGTTCCTCTTTGTACCACTGGTAGAATTCGGCTGTGCATCCATCGAGTCCTGGACTTGTTTTGGTTTGTAGGCTATTACTTCCTCAATTTCAGAACTTGTTATTGGCCTATTCAGGGATTTGACTTTTTCCTGGTTTAGACTTGGGAGGGTGTTATGTGTCCAGGAATTTTTCCACTTCTTCTAGATTTTCTAGTTTACTGGCATAGAGGTGTTTATAGTGTTCTCTGATGGTAGTTTGTATTTCTGTGGGATCAGTGGTGATATCCTCTTTATCATTTTTTCTTGTGTCTTTTATTCTTCTCTCTTTTCTTCTTTATTAATTTGTGCTAGCAATCATATCTATTTTGTTGATCTTTTCAAAAAGTTAGCTCCTGGATTCACTGATTGTTTTGAAAGGTTTCTCGTGTCTCTATCTCCTTTAGTTCTGCTCTGATCTTAGTTATTTCTTGTCTTCTGCTAGCTTTTGAATTTGTTTGCTCTTGTCTCTCTAGTTCTATTTTGTGATGTTAGGGTGTTGACTTTAGATCTTTCCTGCTTTCTTTCATGGGCATTTAGTGCTATAAGTTTCCCTCTAAACACTGCTTTAGCTGTGTCCCAGAGATTCTGGTACGTCATGTCTTTGTTCTCATTGGTTTCAAAGAACTTATTTAATTCTGCCTTAATTTCATTATTTACCCAACAGTCCTTCAGGAGCAGGTTGTTCAGTTTCCATGCAGTTTGTGGTTTTGAGTGAGTTTCTTAATCCTGAGTTCCAATTTGATTGCACTGTGGTCTGAGAGACTGTTATGATTTCCATTCTTTTGCATTTGCTGAGGAATGTTTTACTTCCAATTATGTGGTCAATTTTAGAATAAGTGTGATGTGCTGCTGGGAAAAATTCTGTTGATTTCGGGTGGAGAGTTCTGTAGATGTCTACTAGGTCTGCTTGGTGCAGAGCTGAGTTCAAGTCCTGAATATCCTTGTCAACTTTCTGTCTCATTGATCTAATGTTGACAGTGGGGTGTTAAAGTCTCCCATTATTACTGTATGGGAGTCTAAGTCTCTTTGTAGGTCTCTAAGGACTTGGTCTACGAATCTGGGTGCTCCTGTATTGAGTGCATATATATTTAGGTTAGCTCTTCTTGTGGATTTGATCCCTTTACCATTATGTAATGGCCTTGTCTCTTTTGATCTTTGTTGGTTTAAAGTCTGTTTTATCAGAGACTAGGATTGCAACCCCTGCTTTTTTTTTTTTTTTTTTCCATTAACTTGGTAGATCTTCTGCCATCCCTTTATTTTGAGCCTATGTGTGTCTCTGTACCTGAGATGGGTCTCCTGAATACAGCAAACTGATGGGTCTTGACACTTTATCCAATTTGCCAGTCTATGTCTTTTAATTGGAGCATTTAGCCCATTACATTTAAGTTTAATATTGTTACGTGTGAATTTGACCCTGTCATTGTGATGTTAGCTGGTTATTTTGCTCGTTCGTTGGAGCAGTTTCTTCCTGGCATTGATGGTCTTCACAATTAGGCGTGTTTTTGCAGTGGCTGGCATCAGTTGATCCTTTCCATGTTTAGTGCTTCCTTCAGGAGCTCTTGTAAGGCAGGCCTGGTGGTGAAAAAATCTCTCAGCATTTGCTTGTCTGTAAAGGATTTTATTTCTCCTTCACTTATGAAGCTTAATTTGGCTGGATATGAAATTCTGGGTTGAAATTCTTTTAAGAATGTTGACTATTGGCCCCCAGTCTCTTCTGTCTTGTAGAGTTTCTGCCAAGAGATCTGCTGTTAGTCTGATGGGCTTCCCTTTGTGGGTAAGCTGACCTTTCCCTCTGGTTGCCATTAACATTTTTTCCTTCATTTCAACTTTGGATATTCTGACAATTATACGTCTTGCAGCTGTTCTTCTCGAGGAGTATCTTTGTGGCGTTCTCTGTATTTCCTGAATTTGAATGTTGGTATGCCTTGCTAGGTTGGGGAAGTTCTCCTGGATAATATCCTGAAGAGTGTTTCCCAACTTGGTTCCATTCTCCCCTTCAGTTTCAGGTACACCAGTCAGATGTAGATTTGGTCTTTTCACATAGTCCCGTATTTCTTGGAGACTTTGTTCATTTCCTTTTCCTTTTTTTCCTCTAAACTTCTCTTCTCACTTCATTTCATTCACTTGATCTTCAATCACTGATACCCTTTCTTCCACTTGATCGAATTGGCTACTGAAGCTTGTGCATGCATCATGTAGTTCTCATGCCTTGGTTTTCAGCTCCATCAGGTCATTTAAGGTCTTCTCTGTGCTGTTTATTTTAGCCATTCGTCTACTCTATTTTCAAGGTTTTTAGCTTCTTTGCGATGGGTTCAAACATCCTCCTTTAGCTTGGAGAAGTTTGTTATTACTTATCTTCTGAGGCCTACTTCTGTCAACTCATCAAAGTTACTCTCCGTCCAGCTTTGTTCCATTGCTGGTGAGGAGCTGCATTCCTTTGGAGGAGAATAGGTGCTCTGATTTTTGGAATTTTCAGCTTTTCTGCTCTGTTTTCTCCCCATTTTTGTGGTTCTCTCTACCTTTGGTCTTTGATGATGATGACCTAGAGATGGGGTTTTGGTGTGTATGTCCTTTATGTTTGTTAGTTTTCCTTCTAACAGTCAGGACCCTCAGCTGCAGGTCTGCTGGAGTTTGCTGGAGGTCCATTCCAGACCCTGTTTGCCTGGGTATCACCAGCGGAGGCTGCAGAACAGCCAATATTGCAGAACAGCAAATGTTGTTGCCTGATTCCTCCTGTGGAAGTTTCATTTCAGAGGGGCACCCAGCTGTTTGAGGTGTCAGTCGGACCCTGCTGGGGGGTGTCTCCCAGTTAGGCTACTCGAGAGTCGGGGACCCACTTGAGGAGTCAGTCCATTCTCAGATCTCAAACTCTGTGCTGGGAGAACCACTACTCTCTTCAAAGCTGTCAGACAGGGACACTTATGTGTGCAGAAGTTTCTGCTGCCTTTTGTTTAGCTATGCCCTGCCCCTAGAGGTGGAGTGTACAGAGGCAGGCAGGCCTCCTTGAGCTGTGGTGGGCTTCACCCAGTTTAAGCTTCCTGGCAGCTTTGTTTACCTACTCAAGCCTCAGCAATGGCAGATGCCCCTCCCACAGCCTTGCTGCCGCCTTGCAGTTCGATCTCAGACTGATGTGCTAGCAGTGAGCAAGGCTCCATGGGCGTGGGACCTTCTGAGCCAGGCGTGGGATATAATGTCCTGGTGTGCTGTTTGCTAAGACCGTTGGAAAAGCGCAGTGGTAGGGTGGGAGTGTCTTGATTTTCCAGGTACCATCTGTCACGGCTTCCCTTGGCTAGGAAAGGGAATTCCCCGGACCCTTGTGCTTCCTGGGTGAGGTGATGCCCTGCCCTGCTTCAGCTCACACTCCTTGGGCTGCAGCCACTGTCCACCAAGCCCCAGTGAGATGAACCCAGTACCTCAGTTGGAAATTCAGAAATCACCCGTCTTCTGCATT
Organism: Trachypithecus francoisi; assembly: GCF_009764315.1. Lineage (NCBI taxonomy): Eukaryota > Metazoa > Chordata > Mammalia > Primates > Cercopithecidae > Trachypithecus > Trachypithecus francoisi. Next base: position 27,517,732 of record NW_022681460.1, read on the forward strand.
GCTCACGCTGGGAGCTGTAGACTGCAGAAAAGTTCCTATTCAGCTATCTTGCATTTCAGATGGGGGTTTTTTCTATAAGACCCTGACTGGGGCTGCTGCCTTTCTTTAAGAGCTGACCTGTCCAGAGAGGAGGAATCTAGAGAGGCATTCTGGCTACAGTGGCTTTGCCAAGCTGCAGTGGGCTCTGCCCAGTTCGAACTTCCTGTAGGCTTTGTTTATGCTGTGAGGGGAAAACCGCTTACTCAAGCCTCAGTAATGGTGGACACCATTCCCCCCACCAAGCTTGAGTGTCCCAGGTCACTTCAGACAGTTATGCTGGCAGCGAGAATTTCAAGCCAGTGGATCTTAGCTTGCTGGGCTCTGTGGGGGTGGGATCTGCTGAGCTAGTCCACGTGGCTTCCCGGCTTCAATCCCCTTTCCAGGGGAGTGTCTTGCTAGCATTCCAGGTGCCACTGTGGTATGAAAAAAAAAAAAAAAAAAAAAAACTCCTGCAGCTAGCTCAGTGTCTGCCCAAATGGCCTCCCAGTTTTGTGCTTGAAACCCAGGGCCTTGGTGGCGTAGGCACGCAGGTGAATCTTCTGGTGTGTGGGTTGCGAAGACCGTGGGAAAAGTATAGTATCTGGGCTGGAGTGCACCATTCCTCATGGCACAGTGCCTCATGGCTTCCCTTGGCTAGGGGAGGGAGTTCCCTGACCCCTTGCACTTGCCAGGTGAGGCAATGCCCCACCCTGCCTTGGTTCGCCCTCTGTGGTTTGCACCCACTGTCTAACCAGTCCCAATGAGATGAGCCAGGTACCTCAGTAGCAAATGTAGAAATCACCTGCCTTCTGTGTTGATCTCACTGAGAGCTGTAGAACAGAGCTGTTCCTATTTGACCATCTTGCCAGCCTCCCCCCACAGATTAAACTTTTGATAAATAATTATTACTACTATAATAATGCCTCTATTTTGAAATGGTATAACAGAAGTGCCAATAAAGATAATATACTGTCATGAAAAGATTTTATGCACACATACACACACACACTGTTACATTAAAAATGCTTTGAAAATCATATGCATGCATACATATACATGAACAAACATGTATTTGCATGTGTACACACATGAGAACCATATCCACAATATTTGTATTTCTCTATATTTATGAACAGAAAAAAATCTGGAAGGATATAGAGCAAAATATAACTAGGTAGTGCGATTATAGTGATTTTATACCTTCTAATTGCTAATACTAATTATCATGTATTAATAGTATAAAAACACATTGTATATTGAATCCATGCTCAACTAAGGACAGAAATAGCACCAATAAAAAGCATAAAAGCATATATTCTTTAATGAATAAAACTCTGTTATCTTATTCATCGTTTATTACTTTGCTAAAGTAAAAAAGAGTGATTTACCCAGATGATGTCACTTAGAGGTGAGTGAAGATGCTTTCCTGCTAGAGAAGACAGATATCACTGACTGCTGGCAGGAGGTGGCTCAGGTGCTAGAGTTCAAACAATCTGCATAGCCCAGAGACTGCTTCTCAGAGAAGACATTTGTCTTTGTTCTCTTACTTGTTGGTGAGTAGATAATCTTACAAACTACACATTTCAATTTACTCTGAACCACAAAATTACTACTATTTTTATTACTTTAAACGAGCCTGGGCCGGTCGTGGTGGCTCACGCCTATAATCCTAGCACTTTGGGAGGCCGAGGTGGGTGGATCACTTGAGGTCAGGGGTAGTGGGATGACCAGCCTGGCTGACATGGTGAAACAACTCCATCTCTACTAAAAATATAAAAATTAGCCGGGAATGGTGGCACAACCCTGTAATCCCAGCTACTCGGGAGGCTGAGACATAAGAATCACTTGAACACTTGAACACTTGATCACTTGAACAAGGAAGGCGGAGGTTGCAGTGAGACGAGATTGTGCCACTGCACTCCAGCTTGGGCGACAACAGTAAGACTGTCTCAAAAGAAAAAAAAATGAGCCTGGTATACTGTGTCTGTGTATTTTTCAATCATGTCATGTGCCTTCGTGCTTTGTAACTATTGGCATAAGTTTTCCTGGTCACTTTGCTAGAGGAATTGTGAGTGCTTACTTAATCTAGAGGGCTTAGATTCTAATTAGGCTAGCACTGAAGGAGATACTGGGCACTGTGTCTTAAGCAGCCATTCCTGCCTTCTTTGCTGACAAGGCCTTGATATTGTTCAGGTGTTCATGTCATGCTGGGGTTAATTCTGATCAGTTTTACTGACAGTTTACTGGATAACTACTGGACAAAAACAACTGATTAGTTATAGCTGTCCAGTTTTTCTTGGCAGTGATTGGTTTAGAGGTGGGCACATGTCTTGGTCTGTTTTCTGCTGGTATAACCAAATACCACAGATATTTATTTGGCTCACAGTACTGGCATCTGGACAGTTCAAATGCATGCTACTGGCATCTGGGAAGGGCCTTTTGCTGCGTTAACCCATGATGGAAGGGCAGGCGGGTGATGAGACAAGAGGGAATGAGAATCACTGAACTTATTCTTTTATCATGAGCTCACTCCTGTGATAACTAACCCATTCCTGCTTTAACATCAACTAAATTTAAACATAAGTTTTGGCAGGGACATTCAAACCGTAGCAGCATGTGACACAGTTCTGAAGCAAAGGCAGTTAGCGGGAGACATAGACTGTATGTATCTGTTTGATTATTTTTCTGTCCCACTGGTTAGAATGTTGCTTGAGAGCAAGGACTTCAGATGTTTCATTGCTATACCTTAAGAAGCATATAATAGGGACTGACATCTGCTCACTAAGTATTTATTAAATAAACGAATAAAAAGTGCTATGAAGGTCTTATTTAACTTGACAGCCGTAAAAACTGAGGCCGAGGGAGTTTAAAGGCACTAGAAGTGGCTATGTAAAGATAACTTTTTTCTTCTGCATGAGAAAGTGACCATGGGTTCAGTTTTCTGTGTCTGTTCTCCCCTTGATAAAGAATGGCCATCGGCCACACACCAGGCACCTAGGCTTGGGGGACTTTGTATGAACTGAAATACTTCATAGGAAGACAGTTTTGGGCTCTCCTGAGCATGCTGCCTCTTGTAACTGAGCATGTCCTTGTGGGAGCCACTGCGCAAGGATTAGTATGAGAGATATCGATTCTTGTGGAGCATGGGGCATCTAAGCTAGCTAGGGAATAAGACTCATGCCTGGCAGGTGGTATGAGTCTTACTTCCTTGCACCTGTGTTGTCACCCGGACAGCTCCTGGACAACTATATGAACCGCTGTGAGAATGACTTGCACTGAAGAGAAATGCCTCAAGCTGCCTTGCTAGCCTGCTGTTTCCTGGCCTGTATCCAGCATGCCAAGTACAGCCTTATGGTTGTTGTGCGACTCTAAATGTTTACTTGAACATGCTAATGAGCCTTATAATGGCAAGTCAAGAATTTAAATCCAGATCTTATAAATGCTATGATCATTCCACTATCTGTTCATAAAACAACAGCAGCTAGCTGTAGAATATTTGGGACAAATTACAGTAAGAATTTTGATAATTCTTACGAGTTGGCCACAGTAGTCCCTGGGGTCTTATTAGAGGTTAAGTCTTAAATATTTTCTATATCTTTTATAAAACATTTATGTAGATTAAAAAACAAAATAAAATCCCACGAATGAAAAAATCTATAATCAGTAAAATGCATATCCTAATAGGAAAAATATGAAAATAAGCAATAATAGCATCAATCCTTGGTTATCTGTAGGGATCATGAGTAAAGATTCATGTCCTTTCTCTACAACTGCAAGGTGTGAAGAAATAAATGAACTGAAGATTTTTGCAGTCAATTAGAAGTGGAATAATAGACTGAAAAATCTATGATGAATATTAAAATACAAAAGATTACCTCTAGAGTCTTAAAAAAACCAAAGATTTGAAAAACACATGCCTCAGCATCAACTGAAGAGGTGCTAGATGCTTAATAAGATTTTCACCCCATTGCAGCAGACATAATTTTAAAATATGTGCTTGAAAATATTTTAGGTGACAAAGGCATGAAACATAATGAAGAGTTTAGAAACATCCTTTCAGATTTCTATAATTAATACACTAAGTGGGAATTATCTCCAATGACATTGAGGGATTTGCTTTATGCTGAAAACTTCGAAATCATTATTCAGTTATCTCATGGCCTATAAAATGTTAGAAACACATAAGCAATCAAAAGTCCATTGATGGTTTAAAATGTATAGTGTGTTTTCATCTGTGGCGATGTATAGTGCACTTTCACTTGTGGCCATGTGGAGGCAAAGGGAGACTCCTCCTTTCAACAACTAGAAAACGGCACAAAATATTCGAAACAACTGTTTTCAGACACTGGATAAACAGCACTACAGACTGTGATTTCTGGGAGAAGAGAAATAAGGTGAGCTCTAGAGCTGTCCAGCTTATTGTCAAACTGCTTTGGCAAACAGCTTATTGCCAAAACTGCTGGAGGCAGTTTTGAAGCCAGAGCACTTCCTGGAGCTCACACAGAGGTGGGAATAGTTCGTATTTCCATCAGCCTGAGAGGAAATGCCTCATAATACACAGGACGTCAGGGAGAGTCCTCGGAAGGGTATCAGCAGTAGCAATAAACTAGTCTTGTCAAAACAGCTATTTTACAGAATATTACACATAATACAGCCATTATAAATAAACCCCATATTAAAAGGTAGGTATTCCAATTAAAAGGCAGGGTGTCATTACCTTTACTCAGGACACTGAGTGCTTAGCTTTCTAGTAATTAGGCTTAAAAATCATGGGCTGTGGCTTTTCTGTTTTCAAATACTTTAGTTATTCTTAAAGAACTATCTTATCATTGTATTGCTAAATTAACAACAAAGCTAAAACTGACTTCATTCTTGATCTTGCAAACATGCAATAAGTACATATACTTTCTTTTATTGCTTTTCCTAAAAACTTTCAGTTCTGAGGTTCTGTAAACTTAGTGCTTATGTTAAAGTTTTATGTACATCTTAAACATTGAAAAGAATGCACAATGTTGAACTAGCCTTTCAACTAGAACAGGATTTTAAAAACTGACACTCGCATAATTGTAGAGTGTTTTTACATTGATCTTTTCATAATACAATTGGCTCTATATTTTACCTGTGGGACTTAAGTCCTTGAATAACAATAAATGGTATATATGCATCAAAGAATAGGATGTGCAGCTTTCCTGGCTTTTCACACTTTTTAGAATCAAAACAATCTTGGAGTAATAAAATTACTTAGATCTTAGAGTAATAAAAATGGTAGGTTTCCAGAAAGATTTATTTTTGTAATGACATTGTTATTGGTGATCCAGTATGACTCTATCATGGTGGCCTTGCCTATTTATTAATCAAACAGTAGTAGTACTGAAGGAAATCAGAATATGTTATCTCAAAATATGCCTCTTTGACATAAAAATTATTTTTGAGCTAAAGGAAATAAGCAGCAGCAAATGGAAGAAAAGCTTTCTATCCTCCTTTTCTGCCTAAAAGTAGGAAATAAATTTTCCTTTAGTGAAGAGGGCTCTAGATGCTTATCAGCTTAGAGATGGCACCAGAGGAATCTGCAGTACTCCATGAGTTTCCTACCATATATTTACATTCCCCTACTTTCCCACCTTTGTAGCCTAAAACTGTTTTCCTCTGTCCTGTCTTTATCTACAAATTGATTGTTCTTTGTTAAAGATGGCTTATAAGCCAGAGTTCTAAGCCACTGTTTTGAGTTACTTTTTGTTGAGGTTTCTCCTGTGATACGTGCTGCATACAGTAATAAACTTGTTTTTCTCTTGTTAATCTGTCTTTTGTTCCAGTGGTCTGTCCCAACAGGAACTCACATGGGTTGAGAAAAAATCTGTTTCCTTCCTGACAGTTTTTGGCAATGCAGATGGGACTTTCTGGGATACCCTATCCACTCTGGAACCTGCAGATGAAATCCTAGCAAAACTGGCAGAAGCTGGTAAAAGGTAAGAATTCTTACCAAACTCAGCTCTCCCAGATATCTGTCTATAGCAGCCAGTCAAGAAAGGAAGCTGAAATTTTTCCTGGTCCTTCTTTCCATATTCAGATTGGTAGAAGAAAAAAATTTGTACAATTCTTTGAATTTGTGACTCTTGTGGGTTTGGTTTTGGTGACCTATTCATTATTATCTTTAGCCTCCTTGAAAAGATCATTGTTTTCTGTTGTCTTTTGCATCATTTGTTGTAAGGAGGAGAATCACAGTATAGAACGCAGACATAGGTCATATAAGCCTGTTGTTCCAGCCACCCTCTCAGGCTGATGAGTTTAGGGTTCTCATCAGACTGGTGTGCTCACGGTTCTCACCAGACTGGTGTCTGTTTAGACAAACTTTGCTGAGGGTCCCCAGTAAGAAAAAGAAAGGATGAGGTTCACCTTTTGTCTTGTTTTATGTCGTGAGAGCTTGGCTTTTATGACCACTAAGAACACTCTCTCTGGTCTCTGTCAGGTGGGGGGGGCACAAGCGTGTTGGCTTGTGTCAGGCAGCCAGGTGAACAGGGTGGGAACCCAAGACATAAGTGACAAGCAGCATTCTCTTTGTCTGATGCAGCTCAGGGGAGTTTGTCTGAATAAGAGATGCCAGTCCATAAGGAGCCTTTGGCGTTTCAAACTTTGTTGCTTGGTTCATACTGGAAGAGTCCTATCCCAGTAATGCCTGTGTGGTGTCACAGATTAGCAGGTCTGTGACTGGAGTTGTCTCTGTGGGAGGCTTGAAACGCCATTTTCACACAACTATTCTGTCTGCAGAGCAATGAAGGTCTTTGTTTTCTTAGGCTATCTTTGGGAGAAGCTTTGGATATCGAGGGAGTTTTGATCTTTTGCAGACTTTTTGAGGAAGCCCCCGGCAACCATGGTTAAGCTACAAAAGGCTTCTTGGTTGTTTTTTATTTTATTTTTTGTAGAGACAGGGTCTTGCTCTGACACCCAGGCTGGGGTACAGTGGCACAATCAGCTCGCTGAAGCCTTGAACTCCTGGGCTTAAGCAATCCTCCCACCTCAACCTCTTGAGTAGCTGGGACTAGAGGCACATGTTACTGCACAAGCTAATTTTTGTATTTTTTGTAGAGATGGTGTCTTGCCATGTTGCCCAGGCTGATGTCAAACTCCTGGTCTTGAGAGATCCTCTCACTTTAGTCTCCCAAAATGCTGGGATTTACAGGCGTGAGTAACCCTGCATGGCTGACTTGTTTTAAACCATAAAAAAAGCTTATTGGTCTAGAATAGCAGTTCCTAGCCCTTTTGGTACCAAGGACTGGTTTTGTGGCAGACAGATCTTCCACGAAAAGGAGGATGGTTTTGGGATGATTCAAGCTCATTACATTTATCATTAGATTCTCATAAGCCCACAACCTAGATCACATGCATGTGCAGTTTACAACAGGGTTCACACTTCTATGAGAATCTAATGCTGCTTCTGATCTGACAGGAGGCGGAGCTCAGGCAGTAATGCTCACTTGAACCCTGTTCATCTCCTACTGAGAGGCCAGGTTCCTAACAGGCCACAGACTGGTACTGGTTTGTGGTCCAGGGGTTGGTGACCCCTGGTCTAGAGTCACATTAAAATGGGTATACCTTTAAAAATTTGAGCTTTTATATCGAAAAATGATTTTTTTTGAATTTTAAAGGGAGCATTCATTCTAAACAAATGTCTTACTGGTACTTACGGTAAAATAAAATTTAAAAGAGGGCGTAAAAGAGTATCAAGTCTAGTCTAAAAAAGAAAAAAATAAAAAAAAGTCAGACTAGACTTAAGTTAATATCTACACCTGCTATGGATTCCTTCTCACCTACCTATAGTCTCCTTTACTCCCAACTGCCTGACGTTGATCTACCAGAAGATCTTCCGATCTCTGGGTCCCTGACTTAAAAATCCAGTCTCATCCTCTGAACAAATTCTTTTAATCTTAAAACTCCTCCAACTTCCCCAGGAAATCTTTTGAATGCCCAGCGGCCTACTAACTTGCCTTCCTCTGAAAGATTTACAGAAAGTACTCCACTGATATACAGGGCCGGGGTGTATAGGTTACTTGTGTAAATACTGCCAACTAGGAAATAGACAGAACACTGTCTCAGGGAACTGGCAGCCAGGCTGGCTTTGCTGTACCTATATTCCACCTACTTTCCAGGGCTCTATAATCAACTCCATCAGCTCCAGGCCTTCCTATATTTTGGGTGCCCACTACAAAAATATTCCTTAAGACTGTCCTGTGCTCCAGGAAAATAAAAACTTAAAAAAAAAAAAAAACCCTGGATCTTTCATAATAGACAAATATGTCCTAAAACTCCTTCTTGGAGAAAAACTTCCGTCCTTTCTCAGTCCCTCAGAGATGTAAATCTTACCATGTCTTTGAAATTTAAACATCCAAGGAGTTAACTAAAACAAACCCCACATACATTTGAGACTAAAGAGAAAAAGGCAGCCCAGGGGGAGAAGAGTTTGTTTTTTTAAACACACTGCTATAAAAACTCCTTTACCCCAAATTTAGTCCATACCCTCCATAAGATTACCTAAAAAGGGCAAATGAAAAATTTTAAGTCTTCCTCAGAAATACTAGTAAAAAGTTTGGCCATCTAAACAGGTAACCTTAATTTATTCTATCTGCCAAATATACAATTTGCATTCAACTATTCTTTTATAAATTAGTGAGTTTTTGGGGCATGTTCAAGATGGCCAAATAGGAACAGCTCCAGCCTGCAGCTCCCAGTGTGAGTGACACATAAGATGGGTAATTTCTGCATTTTCAACTGAGGTAACGGGTTCATCTCACTGGGGAGTGCTGGACAATCAGTGCTGGTCAGCTGGTGCAGCTTGACCAGCAAGAGCTGAAGCAGGACAAGGCATCTCATCACCTGGGAAGCCCAAGGGGGAAGGGAATCCCTTTTCCTAGCCAAGGGAAACTGAGACACACAACACCTGGAAAATCGGGTAACTCCCACCCTAATACTGCCCTTTACCAAGGGTCTTAGTAAATGGCACACCAGGAGATTATATCTCACACCTGGCCAGGAGGGTCCACGCCCACGGAGCCTCCCTCATTGCTAGCACAGCAGTCTGAGATCTAACTGCAAGGCAGCAGCAAGGCTGGGGGAGGGGCACCCGCCATTGCTGAGGCTTAAGTGGGTAAACAAAGCCCTAGGGAAGCTCAAACTGGGTGAAGCCCACCCCAGGTCAAGGAGGCTGGCCTGCCTCTGTAGACTCCTCCTCTGGGGACAGGGCACAGCTAAACAAAAAGCAGCAGAAACCTCGGCAGAGGTAAATGCCCCTGTCTGATAGCTTTGAAGAGAACAGTGGATCTCCCAGCATGGAGGTTTGAGATCTGAGAACAGACAGACTGCCTGCTCAAGTGGGTTCCTGACCCCTGAGTAGCCTAACTGGGAGACATCCCCCACTAGGTGCAGACTGACACCTCACACCTCACATGGTGGGGTACATCCCTGAGACGAAGCTTCCAGAGCAACAATCAGACAGCAACACTTGCTGTTCAGCAATACTCTATCTTCTGCAGCCTCTGCTGCTGATACCCAGGCAAAGAGGGTCTGCAGTGGACCTCAAGCAAACTCTAACAGACCTATAGCTGAGGGTCCTGACTGTTAGAAGGAAAACTAACAAACAGAAAGGACACCCACACCAAAACCCCAGCAGTACGTCACCATCATCAAAGACAAAAGGCAGATAAAACCACAAAGATGGGGAAAAAGCAGTGCAGAAAAGCTGGAAATTCAAAACATCAGAGCGCATCTCCCCCTCCAAAGGAACGCAGCTCATCACCAGCAACGGAACAAAGCTGGACGGAGAATGACTTTGATGAGTTGAAAGAAGAAGGCTTCAGTCAATCAAACTTCTCAGAGCTAAAGTAGGAACTACATAACCAGCGCAAAGAAACTAAAAACCTTGAAAAAAGAATGAATGAAGAGATAACTAGAATAATCAATGCAGAGAAGACCTTAAAACACCTGATAGAGATGAAAACCATAACACGAGAATTACGTGACAAATGCACAAGCTTTAGTAACTGACTCGATCAACTGGAAGAAAGAGTATCAGTGATTGAAGATCAAATGAATGAAATGAAACAAGAAGATAAATGTGGAGAAAGAAGAGTAAAAAGAAATGAATAAAGTCTCCAAGAAGTATGGGATTATGTGAAAAGATCAAATCTATGTCTGATTGGTGTGCCTGAAAGTGACGGGGAAAATGGAACCAAGTTGGAAAACACTCTGCAGGATATCATCCAGGAGAACTTCCTCAACCTAGTAAGGCAGGCCAACATTCAAATTCAGGAAATACAGAGAACGCCACAAAGATACTCCTCCAGAAGAGCAACTGCAAGACACATAATTGTCAGATTCACCAAAGCTGAAGACACACATAGGCTCAAAATAAAGGCATGGAGGAAGATCTACCAAGCAAATGGAAAACAAAAAAAAAGAGCAGGGGTTGCAATTCTAGTCTCTGATAAAACAGACTTTAAACCATCAAAGATCAAAAGAGATGAAGAAGGCCATTACATAATGGGAAAGGGATCAATTCATCAAGAAGATCTAACTATCTTAAATATATATGCACCCAATAGAGGAGCACCCAGATTCATAAAGCAAGTCCTTAGAGACTTACAGAGACTTAGACACCCATACAATAATAATGGGAGACTTCAACACCTCACTGTCAACATTAGACAGATCAACTAGACAGAAAGTTAACAAGGATATAGAGGAATTGAACTCAACTCTGCACCAAGTGGACCTAATAGACATCTACAGAACTCTCCACCCCAAATCAACAGAATATACATTCTTCTCAGTACCACATGGCACTTATTCCAAAATTGACCACATAGTTGGAAGTAAAGCACTCCTCAGCAAATGTACAAGAACAGCAATTATAACAAACTGTCTCTCAGACCACAGTGAAATCAAACTAGAACTCAGGACTAAGAAACTCAATCAAAACCGCTCAACTACATGGAAACTGAACAACCTGCTCCTGAATGACTACTGGGTACATAACGAAATGAAGGCAGAAATAAAGATGTTCTTTGAAACCAATGAGAACAAACATACAACATACCAGAATCTCTGGGACACATTTAAAGCAGTGTGTAGAGGGAAATTTAGAGCACTAAATGCCCACAAGAGAAAGCAAGAAAGATCTAAAATTGACACACTAACATCACAATTAAAAGAACTGGAGAAGCAAGAGCAAACACATTCAGAAGTTAGCAGAAGGCAAGAAATAACTAAGATCAGAGCAGAACTGAAGGAGATAGAGACACAAAAAACCCTCCAAAAAAATCAATGAATCCAGGAGTTGGTTTTTTGAAAAGAGCAACAAAATTGATTGACTGCTAGCAAGACTAATAAAGAAGAAAAGAGAGAAGAATCAAACAGATGCAATAAAAAATGATAAAGGGGATATCACCACCGACCTCACAGAAATACAAACTACCATCAGAGAATACTATAAACACCTCTATGCAAATAAACTAGAAAATCTAGAAGAAACGGATAATTTCCTGGACACTTACACTCTCCCACGACTAAACCAGGAAGAAGCTGAATCCCTGAATAGCCCAATAGCAGGCTCTGAAAATGAGGCAATAATTAATAGCCTACCAACTAAAAAAAGTCCAGGACCAGATGGATTCACAGCCGAATTCTACCAGACGTACAAGGAAGAGCTGGCACCATTCCTTCTGAAACTATTCCAATCAATAGAAAAAGAGGGAATCCTCCCTAACTCATTTTATGAGGCCAACATCATCCTGATACCAAAGCCTGGCAGAGACACAACAAAAAAAGAGAATTTTAGACCAATATCCCTGACGAACGCCGATGCAAAAAATCCTCAATAAAATACTGGCAAACAGAATCCAGCAGCACATCAAAAAGCTTATCCACCATGATCAAGTGGGCTTCATCCCTGGGATGCAAGGCTGGTTCAACATACGCAAATCAATTAACGTAATCCAGCATATAAACAGAACCAATGACAAAAACCACATGATTATCTCAATACATGCAGAAAAGGCCTTTGACAAAATTCAACAGCCCTTCATGCTAAAAAAAAACTCTCAATAAATTCGGTATTGATGGAACGTATCTCAAAATAATAAGAGCTATTTATGACAAACCCACAGCCAATATCATACTGAATGGGCAAACACTGGAAACATTCCCTTTGAAAACTGGCACAAGATAGGGATGCCCTCTTTCACCACTCCTATTCAAAATAGTGTTGGAAGTTCTGGCTAGGGCAATCAGGCAAGAGAAAGAAATAAAAGGTATTCAGATAGGAAAAGAAGAAGTCAAATTGTCCCTGTTTGCAGATGACATGATTGTATATTTAGAAAACCCCATCATCTCAGTCCAAAATCTCCTTAAGCTGATAAGCAACTTCAGCAAAGTCTCAGGATACAAAATCAATGTGCAAAAATCACAAGCATTCTTATACACCAGTAACAGACAAACAGAGAGCCAAATCAGGAATGAACTTCCATTTGCAATAGCTTCAAAGAGAATAAAATACCTAGGAATCCAACTTACAAGGGATGTAAACGACCTCTTCAAGGAGAACTACAAACCACTGCTCAGTGAAATAAAAGAGAACACAAACAAATGGAAGAACATACCATGCTCATGGATAGGAAGAATCAATATCGTGAAAATGGCCACACTGCCCAAGGTATTTATAGATTCAATGCCATCCTCATCAAGCTACCAATGAGTTTCTTCACAGAATTGCAAAAACCACTTTAAAGTTCATATGGAACCAAAAAAGACCCCGCATTGCCAAGACAATCCTAAGTCAAAAGAACAAAGCTGGAGGCATCATGCTACCTGACTTCAAACTATCCTACAAGGCTACAGTTACCAAAACAGCATGGTACTGGTACCAAAACAGAGATATAGACCAATGGAACAGAACTGAGCCCTCAGAAATAATGCCACACATCTACAGCCATCTGATCTTTGATAAACCTGAGAAAAACAAGAAATGGGGAAAGGATTCCCTATTTAATAAATGGTGCTGGGAAAATTGACTAGCCATAAGTAGAAAGCTGAAACTGGATCCTTTCCTTACTCCTTATACGAAAATTAATTCAAGATGGATTAGAGACTTAAATGTTAGACCTAATACCATAAAAACCCTAGAAGAAAACCTAGGTAATATCATTCAGGACACAGGCATGGGCAAGTACTTCATGTCTAAAACACCAAAAGCAACGGCAACAAAAAACAAAATCGACAAATGGGATCTAATTAAACTAAAGAGCTTCTGCACAGCAAAAGAAACTACCATCAGAGTGAACAGGCAACCTACAGAATGGGGAGAAAATTTTTGCAATCTACTCATCTGACAAAGGGGTAATATCCAGAACCTACAAAGAACTCAAATTTACAAGAAAAAAACAACGCCATGAAAAAGTGGGTAAATGATATGAACAGACATTTCTCAAAAGAAGACATTCATACTGCCAACAGACACATGAAAAAATGCTCATCATCACTGGCCATCAGAGAAATGCAAATCAAAACCACAATGAGATACCATCTCACACCAGTTAGAATGGCCATCATTAAAAAGTCAGGAAACAACTCGTGCTGGAGAGGATGTAGAGAAATAGGAACACTTTTACACTGTTGGTGGGATTGTAAACTAGTTCAACCATTGTGGAAAACAGTATGGCGATTCCTCAAGGATCTAGAAATACCATTTGATCCAGCCATCCCATTACTGGGTATATACCCAAAGGATTATAAATCATGCTGCTATAAAGACACATGCACACGTATGTTTATTGCAGCACTATTCACAATAGCAAAGACTTGTAATCAACCCAAATGTCCATCAGTGACAGAGTGGATTAAGAAAATGTGGCACATATACACCATGGAATACTATGCAGCCATGAAAAAGGATGAGTTTGTGTCCTTTGCAGGGACATGGATGCAACTGGAAACCATCATTCTCAGCAAGCTATCACAAGAAGAGAAAACCAAATACCACATGTTCTCACTCATAGGTGGGAATTGAACACTTGGACACTTGGTGGGAGATCACTTGGACACAGGAAGGGGAGCATCATACAGCGAGTCCTATTGTGGGGAGGGGTGGGGGAAGGGATAGCATTAGGAGATATACCTAATGTAAATGATGTGTTAATGGGTGCAGCACACCAACATGGCACATGTATATATATGTAACAAACCTGCACGTTGTGCACATGTACCCTATAACTTAAAATAAAATTAAAAAAAAAAAAAAGAAAAAAGACAACCCTTTTCCTAGGTGAATTCATCTATGTCCTCGGCACCTGCCATCGCGAGTGGAATTGTGAAACCTACTTTAGATTGCATCCTCTTGACTAAGTGCCCTCGCACTAGGTACACGATTAAGGCAGTTAAATGATAATTGCAAAAGCAAATGGTCAGCAAGTGACAAGGAACTCATTATATGATACTCTGAGGGCTGCGTGGTTTGGGGAAGTGTGTATGCTAGAGAAATTTATTAAATTTCATTCTATATAAAAAAATTAGTGAGTTTTATATTATTGTGCCTGTGTCATGGCTAAAACTTTAAAATGAAATCTATATGATCTCTGCATTATGTTTATGTACATCTATGTGTGTGTGTGTGTGTATATATATATATGTATACATATTTTTTTCTGCCTCTGGATGGTACTGTCAAAAGTAATTCATAAAAGAGCACTATTTAATTGGCTTAAAGAAAAAGAAGCACTTACATAAATTAAGAATTCCAAAAACTCTCAGAAATATAGAAACTAACCCAAATGCTTTTCAAGTTCATGTGTCTCAGGTAAATCTGGTATATGATTAGTTTAACACTACTGACTTAATAAAAATAGGCATGCCTTCAGAGTTGTCAACAGTAAGTATAATGCAGACATACAACCCTTATGCTACCTGGGTTTACTAGTCAAATAAGTATCTCTGCTAGATATTTAAAATTAAAGACCTAGGAGTTCATTCCCAAATCAAACGTGCAAGTCGAAGTACAGTATCCATTATTCCATGTATGTTAAGCACAGCAGGAAAAGAAAAACATGTATTTAACTTTGCTGCTTGCCTAACATGCATGTGTTGTAAAAATAGTTAACAGGAAAATAAGATGACTAGCTGTTTAATGGCTCATGAATTTTCATGAGCAATCCAAGCATAATTGTTAATAACAAGTACATTAAGTAAATATTAGTGGGATAAAATTTATAGTCTTCAATAATGATTATGTTTTATGTTTGTAGAAAAAAATTAGTTGTCCAAATCTTTTTGGTATAACTTACATCCTTGGGGTTTTGCCAAGTTAAATAATAAATATTCATTGAATATCTAGATCATTTCCAAATATACTGAAACAGTAACTTATGTTTCATAGACTCATGTTGCTGAATGTAAGATTATCTACCTTGGCTTCTTAATTTTTACAGAGAAACAAATCACCTGTTCTTATTGTCACACACAAAAAAACTATAAAAATATGCTTCTAGAAATCATGAAATGATAATCTACAAAATGCTGGTATATGACAGGTCATAGCTGCTTTGTAGTTTTCATAAGAAATTAATGTTACTAAGGATTAAAAGTTCTAATATACATATATTTAAAACTACTAAAGATTAGGGAAACAACTTTGTATGCAAAATATACAAGGAAAATAATACATAGTTTTGGTAAGCAAAGTTATGAGGAATGAAGATGTGTTTTTGTTAAAGGAAAAAGAATAAATCTGTACTAAAGTAGAATGACAGACTGTTTCAGAATGAAAAAGGAGAATGAAGAACAAAAGAATGAATGAATATAGAAAGCTTGGAGAGGGAGAAAGTTAGAATGCGTGAACATCTTATGTGTCCAAGCAGAAGATAAACAGAATGTATTTATTATAAGGGTTTCAAAAACGAGCCTTAATGTCAGAAGTTCAGTGGACAAAACTAGAAACTGGTTTTCTCTTTTAAAACAACAAAGCTTTCTTGGAGCACTGGTTTGCTCTTGATAAGAGATTATAAAAGATTTTCTTTACCTTTAAGTTAATTTACGTAGAAAGCAAAGATTTTGTGTTTCAGTAAAATTAACTTCCTGTGTTTCCTATGGTCTCTATCAGTTCTTTGATGACTTAGGGAAACTGAATCTTCTCACTATGTGATTTTCTGTATTTGCCTTTAGAATCTACTTTGAATAACTAAGTATTGTTTCATAATGACCTGTGATCCTATTTAATCAAATGCTTTAAACTTTTTGAAATTTTTGACAAATTCCCCAAATCAAATTATATATTAAATTCTTTTGACCTCAAACTAGCTTTGGGATGTTCCAGAGGGCCCTGGAAAACCTCAAAAGGATCTGTTCTTTCTCCCAGATAAATTCAAAGGAATTAGGCTTATTTGACATGATAAATTGTATGGGAATCACTGACAAGACAATGTTTAAACTTCTTTGAGTTATTTTTGTATGGATATGTTATTAACAAATGTTCTAGAAGTTGTATACAATTTCTAAAAATCTGGTATGCCTTGGTATGATGTTATCAGTAATAATTCTAGTTAATATGTTAAAATGTTGTATTGTCACAAAAATAACCACATTTCCGTATCAAGTGCATTATAATGAACTCTCATCAGATGTTTAACCATGGCAAGTTTAAAGTCTTGTCATCCACAGAGAGTTAATTGTTTTACTCTGTTACTTTCCTAAGAGCTTTTGTAAGCAACTATAAATACAAAGTGTTTTATCTTCAGAAAGATTCATGGAAAGGACTCTGACAAGTATGGGTTTCTGATAACTTCAAGATTATACCATTTGGCTGGGTAATAATTTTTCAGAATTCTAATGAAAAGAATGATTGGTTCACAGAAGTGCTAACCCAACATCAAGCAGAACAATAATTAATTACATGGGACTACATAAACTGATGAAGAATTCTTTTTAGGGACTTTGTTTAAAACACTGCTGATTCTTTAATATTCTGTAAGAGAAGTTTTTCTCTTAAGCTATCCATAGCTTAAAGCAATTTGGTAAATTACACTTTTGTAAACAGAATTGAAATATTTATCTTTTTTTCCTCTCTCTCTCCAGAAACCATTAGTTGAGTATTCTTATTTTCATAGCTATGTAAGTATTTGCATAAGTTCAGTAAGAATCTGTTCTCTTTAACACAACTGGAAACATCAGTTACATTACCAAGGCTTTGACTGGAATATCACATTTCAGAATGTGCATCGAATCAGATATAATCAGACAGTTTCAAAAAATACATTCACTTTCTGACGCCAATAAAGTCCCTTGGAAAAAACTGGCTTGGTACCTTATATACACGGTTTCCGTACAGATGAGTAAGAAATGTCACTTCCTGGCAAGCCCAGGAGCCTCAGAATATTTGGGGGATCTCTAGAAAATAAAGGAATTTACCTGGATCTATCGGTATCGGAGGCAAAAATCTGAGGCAAGCCTTTGGCATGCATTCCTAGCCTG
Source organism: Trachypithecus francoisi (assembly GCF_009764315.1). NCBI lineage: Eukaryota > Metazoa > Chordata > Mammalia > Primates > Cercopithecidae > Trachypithecus > Trachypithecus francoisi. The sequence goes on from NW_022681460.1 coordinate 27,535,255, forward strand.
GAGAGGCTAATAAAGGGCCAATCTGAGAATCCTTATGACAAGCTCCAGCAAAACGGACTTATAAAAGAACCTATATGATTAATCACTATTCTTGCTGCACTTTTTATGCAAATAACCAAGCCAAGTTTAATGAGACTAGACTTACTTTTGCCAACAAATTGGTCTTACTGTGATTATCTCTGAGAGAAATCAGGGTGACTGCAGAGAGAAAAATACTGTGCTTCATTAGAAAACTGTAACACACCCTTGTAGATATCAGATTCTAGCCTTGTTCTTTATCTCTGGGGTTTTATTATTTACATGTAATCTAGTCTAGATCTCAGTCTATAATTCTTCAAACTAGTATTTCGAATTTTTCTCCTACCCTCCTGGCTTGGAATCACTAAAATATTTAACTGCCCTTTTCCTAAAATCCTAATAAGCTGAAGCTGAATAACTTGATATAAACTGCAGAAAATCACCACAACAGCTCATATAAGGACAATTTTCATGCCAATTGCTGCATGGGCCACACACATTATAACTAGATACTCAAACTGTAAAAATTGCTTTGAGACCAACATCTAGAACTCTTGACTAGCTGCTCTTAGGATTCAGAAATTAGTATATAGACTACTCCTACCATTAACTTTTTTCTTTTGTTTCCACAGAAATGCCTCTTATTAAATCACCATATAGAGGCCTAACTTTGATGACAGCACACCTGCAATATCTCCTGAAATGAGACACAACTGCTTAATTGAATTGACCTGTTCTCAGCACTAAGACAATGATTTGATATGGGACAATGTACTTAAATTTGTTCAGTTGCACTTGTTCCAATCGATGTTTTTCTCTTCCTTTGCCAATCTCTGATCTCACAATCTCTAACCCAAATCTCTTCAAAGCTACCAACTTGGAGAGTCCTAAGCCACCATTTTGAGTTACTTTGTGTTGCGGTTTCTCCCACATCGTGTGCTGCACGTGTTAATAAACTTATTTTTCTCTTATTAATCTGTCTTTTGTTATGGGGTCTGTCTCAACTAAAAACTCATGAGGGTTGAGGAAAAAATTATTTTTCCTCCCTGACAGTACTTAACACAGAAACGGCCTTCACTATTCAGTTGTCTCCTAAAGAAAACAAACAGAAAACCCAAACATCTCCCATCCCATTTTCCCCACTATCCACAAAATCTCAACAGCAAATAAAACGTAGACAACTTAATGACTTAATATCTGAACTTCACCTGGGGAAAGCAGATTTTACATAAGCATGCTACTAATATTTTCTTGACACGTGATACTTTCAGGTTATGTCTATTTGCACATTTAGGTAAAAAATTTATAAATATGAATATGATTGAAATGCCTAAGAAACTTATTTTAGCCCAATATTTTGGCTATTTCTTACCTCTTTCTGTAGAATTTCTTCTCGAACTTGAGAAACTACAAGAGACTCTTGTTTACTCTGCAGCTCATTAACTTGACTTTGGAAATGTCTTATAAGTACCTAGGAAATTGTTAGAAGTGCTGAGTTAATAAAGCTCCTCCTTGAACACTATCTGAAAAATATAAGAAAGCCAATTCACAAAAGGAAACTTATATACTGTTGGTGGGAATGTAAGTTAGTACAACTGCTATGGAAAAAAATTATAGAGATTTCTCAAAAAACTAAAACCAAAATTACTGTATTTTCCAGCAATCCCACTACTGGGTATCTATCCAAAGGAAAAGAAATTTGTATATCAAAGGGACACCTGGCACTTGCATGTTTATTGCAGCACTATTCACAATAGTAAAGATATGGAATCAACCTAAGTTCCCATCAACAGACGAAAAGAAATGTGGCATATATAGCCAATGGAATACAATTCAGCCTTAAATAAGAAGGAAATAATGTCATATGCAGCAAAATGGATGGAATTGAAGGTCATTATGTTAAGTAAGCTAGGCACAGAAAAATACTGCATGTTCTCACTCATATATGAGAGCTAAAAAAACTTGATCTCATGAACACAGAGAATAGAACAATAGATACCAGAGATGGGAGTGGGGGGTTGGGAAGGATGAAGAGAGGTTGGTTATGGGTACAAACATACAGTTAGATAGATGAAATAAGTTCTAATGTTTAATAGCAGACCAGAGTGACTATACTTAGCAACAATATTATGTGTATTTCAAGGTAACTAGAAGAGAGGGTTTGAAGTGATACCAAGACACAAAAACAAATGCTCAAGGTGACAGAAATCCCAGTTACCCTGACTTCATTATTACACATTCTTTGCATGTAGCAAACATTTACATGTATCCCACAAATATCTAAATCATTATATATCAACAAAAGGAGGGAAAATAAATATGAACATTTTTCATGACTAGAAAAAGTCCTTTTAAAATAAAGCTCTATAAAGTCTACACATTTGGAAAAAGGTAGACAACACTATCTTTATACTCTGTAGTTAAGTGTGATAGTTTTTATTTAAGAACTATTGATTAAATATAACACAAACCTCATAATATCTGTGAAATAATGTCAGTCTCATATTTTTAGGTAAACTGAAATACATGTACAGATACTTTAAGAAACTAGGAGAAATTGGGAAAAATTTATCTCTAATGCTGTACTTTTAATGATCAGACTATGCTGACTTCTCTTTAACTCAATTTTACAATATTACATTTATAATTCTGGGAAAATAACATTTATGGCACTACGGCATCATAATACTACCTTTCCCACCTCTCCCAGACTATTCCTTACTACAAAATCACTTGATAGAATGCTTACAGTTACCTTCTGACACCCTATTCCTATGGAGGATAAGGCCAGAGAGGTTCTCTGTAAGGATGTATGGATTGTTACTTTCGAAAGGCACTTTAAGTATTTTTCATTAACGTAGTCAAACAGTCCTTTTTTCCCTCAGCGATCTGAAGTTCAGTTACAGACTTCATTACATTTTGCCCCTAAATACTTCAAATGTCACTCTGGGAGGCCAAAGTGGGCGGATCACTTGAGGTCAGAAGTTTGAGACCACCCTGGCCAACATGGTGAAACCCCATCTCTACCAAAAATATAAAAATTAGCCAGGCATAGTGGTGCGCACCTCTAATCCCAGCTACTTGGAAGGCTGAGGCAGGAGAATCACTTGAACCTGGGAGGCAGAGGTTGCAGTGAGCTAAGAGAGCCTGGGTGACAGAAAGAGACTGTCTCAAACAAAACCTTCAAATGCTTCAACATACATCTCTTTAGAATAAGGGCATTTCTCACAAAACCATAACATTTTATATCTAAGAAAATTTATAGTAATTTCTTAGTATCAATAGCCAGTCCATATTCAAACTTCCCCAATTGAGGAATTTATTTTTAATTAAGATGGTATTAAATAATTATACTTGGTGAGATAATTCTTTCTTGATGTTTTTCTCCCTGAGCTTCCTTCTTAAAATGGAAGCCTACAGACAAGATGAACACAATAAACATTCATATATTTTTCAATTTGATAACCCAAAAGGGGCTGATTTGCCACCTTTTCATTTTCTTTTTCTTGGATATACCATTTGAAAGTAGACTGTAGATAAAAGTCCTATTTTAATGATATTTTTATAAGCGACAAACAGTATAGAAGACAGGCCACAGGGTAATGCTCATAGGTATTTTAAGTAGATATACCTATTATTCAAAAAGAAACACACATTTATTTAAGGAAATGCTGATGAGTTGGCAGCATTCCCTTTAATAATTCTTAGAAGACTATGCTCCATCAGACCGAGAGCTGTGTATCTCTCTGTTCATTATTTTATTCCAGTGCCTGATTGTCTATTGACCTGAATCATTTGTTCAATAAATAAAAGATCATGGGGCAGGAAGAATGCCTAAGGATAACTGTCAGCTGGGACTTAAGAGACTCAGTTCAACATCCAAGCTGAAGTACTACGGTCCTAATCATTTTAGACCTATACCTCACCACCTGTGACAACAAATTTAGAGAAAGACTTATTTGAGAAGTATAGGGACAAAACTGTAAAAAACATTTATATGGTATAGTTTTAAAGCAGAAAAATTAAATACATAGTATTATCTTCTTTAAAAAAATTAAATATATAATATTTTCTTCTTTAAAAAAGAAATCAGGCCAATAATAGTTTACTGTTTCTATCACCAAGCTGAAAAAGTTAAAACATTTCCAAATAAAACAATGTTAACTTTAATCTCATTAAAGTCAAAACAAATTTATTCAAGTCAAAAGATAAAATAGATTTGTCATCTACCTCTTGAGTTGCTATTTTACGATTTAGTTCAGTTACTTTGGAAGAAGAATTTTCTACTGCATTTTGGCAAAGGAGTTTCTCTATTTCTCTCTGATGAGATGCTTTGAGGGATGCAATGTATGCTACAGTATCTTCCTTGACCCTACAGAGCAAATGAAAGAAAACCACACATAAAAGCGACTCTTCAACCTCTAATTCAGACTTAGCACAAAAACAGTATAAGAAATCTGGAAATTAAGAAAAGGGAAAATGGGCACCAATATTAACCGCACTGTGTTAGGTGCTTTATACATTACTGCCTATGAGTTCTTAGGACTAATCCACGAGCTATTATTTACTGAATTTTATAAGGGCAAATAGTGATATATCTCCACTTTATCCCCAACCTGAGGCTATACCTTCTGAGGGAATCTAGGGTTCCAAAATAACTGTCTGAATTTAAAGCAAAGCACTTGACATTTGATCTTTTAAGATAAACTCAGATTTCTTGCCCAGATGCGTCACTGGAAAATCACAGCTGTTGCCTTTAGAATCTTCAATGCCTTGTAGGCAGCATTAACCAATTTTCAATCCATGCATGAGACTCCAGGGCTAGTTGCATGTTGTGAGAATGAGACAATCTTTATGGTAATTCTCAGGACATATTACGCTTGTAATATGCAATTAAGTAATTTGGACTGTAAGTGTGAGAGACTATTCATTTGTCTCCGTGATAAAATTTATTCAGAGGCAGTTCAGTAAATGGTTAAAATTATAAATAAAGATTTGATATACTTTCTACAGATAAACATTTTCTCTCTTATTGGAAAGACTTTGAAAAATAACAGGATTTAACTTAAAGCATGTATTCTAGTAAACTGCTATATTAATATGGTGCTTCCCAACTATAGACAAATTTAACCATTGCTTATTTCACCATATGAATATTTAGTGTGATTAGGGTCCTAGGAAAAGAATAAAAACCCAAATTAAAGCACATATAACTGAATGATAGTAAAAAGTCTAAATATGTGACTAGAGAAGTTTATTCTTCACTTCTCAGGCCCAGAATTATCTAAGAAACAGACTGACAATATTAACAAATTTTATATGATGTACAGGAAAATTCATAGGAAAACCTGAATTTTAAATTCTTTCCTGGAAAGAATGTGGTTCTTTTTAAATAGTTTCATGCTACTATCATAATATTCAGGACTTAAGAAACAAGGTTTCCATTTGGTAGCAATATGACTGCCATATGGTAACAACATGACTCACTCACTGCCATGGCTGCCAGTCAATAAGCATTTGTTGGGTGTTTCCCATGCTTCTTCTGCTCCTACAGCACATTGCTGTGGGGATGCAAAGAAGCATAATCTTACACCAGTTCTCAAGGAACTACAAGGCTGGGTATGATTAATCCTTTCTTGGTACATATTAGTAAGTTTTGTAGGAGTTGGGGGTAGGAGAAGGCAATTTCCTGGGAAGTTCCATGAAATGTTATGTGAAGTAGTACTTATAACAAGAATGCGCAAAAGGCATGAGGAAATGTGACAGATTAGGTAAGTACAGCAGTATTAGAATAGTGATGAGACATGAGATGCCAGGCAGAGAAATTTAGTCTTGATATTTAAGGAAGTTGGGAGTCACTGGAGAGCAGAGTGACCCAGGTGTATGAGTATTTAAAGAATATTAATGATTTTTAAGCAAGATGACTGGGGAAGGTTAAAAAAAAAAGGAAGATTGGAGTGGGAAAATTGTATAATGGCAGCACTGGTTTATTAAAGTAAGGAAGAATGGAAAATGGGAAACATTTATACCCAAGGAATAACAGAGATAAAGCTGGCCTGGTAATTAAAATAAATATAGACAGGGAAGGGGAGCTTGGGAAGGGGAACTAATTTACAGTTAAAAAAAGGAAACTTGAGGTATTGGTGATTCCAAGAGAAGCAATCCAATAAATAGTTCCAGGTTTCACACCTGAACTCAGCAAAGAGAACAAACTTTAAAAGCAAATCTAGAAGTCATGGTTCATAGAAACCATAAGAATGGGTAAGTTTAGCAATGGAGAAAGAACAGAGAATAAACAGAAAACCAAGAGCTGAATGCTGGTAGAAAGCCAGATTTTTGGGGCTGGAGAAGGAAGAAGGGTCAGAATTCAGTAAAAGAAACAGAAAAGGAGTTTTGGTCAGAGCTGCCAAGTCATGGAGGTTAAGGGAGGAAGCCATTTCAGGAGAAGTAGTGTGGTCAACATTGTTGAAGAAAATGAGGATGGAGAAAATGCCACTGGACTGGGAAAGGTCATTATTGAGACCAGGTTTAAAAGGGGTGATGATGAAAGCCATATTTAAGAGGAAGTGAGATAGAAATAAAAGAAAAGACTACTTGTGAAAAAACGGGTACTGAAAGACAGGATTGGAACTTGATCAGGTGAAAAAAAGATCTGAGGATGTCAAAAGACTCAGAGGAAGAGACAGTGGATAGCAAATGGAAATTGTGAGAAGGAAATGGATGAGTATAAAGTTCCTTAAGGTATGAATGGATGTGATCACAAGGTCAATTTGAAAAGTTATTTTTGAAAAGAGGACCTTTTCCTTTTAGACTGTCAACTAGCTTTAACAATAACTGTTTTCTGAAAGCAATCTGCCTATAGCAATAATGAACTGACATTCCTTTGCTAGAAGAGCCCAGTGAATCAGCTTATTAATACCATATGGGTACATGCCAAAAGGCAAGACTGGCGAGCCCAAGGACACAATTTGGGTTGACACAGAGGTTCAGGTACATCAGAATTTGGGCCACCAGCAGGTAGAAGACCCTATCCTGAAACAGATACATGCTCAGTAATGTAATATAATTTATTAATATTCACTTATGAATTCAGTTCAGGGTCAAACTAATTATCTGAAGGAAACATATCTTATAGTTTTTCAATTTTTATCTTTTTATTTTTACAAATATTTATAATTTAACATTTTACCTTCTCATGGAGTCTTCAAATTGATTGATTGCTGCTTCAGATTTCACCTTCAGCTCATTCTTCTCTGAAATTAATCCCTCTAGTTCATTTTTTAATCTGCAGTTTTCTTGTAAAACTTCTGAAACATGGGAATCAGTGAAAGTATGTGGTTGGTAAAGCTTGCTGTCCAGGATTCCAGAGAAGGAGTCAGTATTCCCTTTACTTGAGTGCAAAACATCTTTCTTTGCCCTTTTGGCAGACATTTCCTCTCTGCCCTTACAGTTCTGATTTGATAGCATCATTCTTCTTTCTTTCTGAAGCCTCTCCACAGTTTTTGAAAGGTCTTGTATTTCTCTCTTTTTTGCAGCCAGTTCTTCATTGAGTCTTACTAATTTAGCTTTAGCATGAGCCTGTTCCACCTGGAATTCTATAGACTGAAAATCTTTATCATCTTTATCATTTTTCTTGACATCTAATTCAGCATTCTGATGTTTAAGAATGTCTATTTTGGCTTCAAGGTTTCTTACAGTGATCTGATGAGCTTCCTTAATGTCATCAAGTTCCTTCTCTAGTGCTTTAATTCTGGGAGAGTCATGTTGATTCAATTTGCAGGCAAGTAGCTGCTCCTGCTGCTCTAGTCTTTGTTCATACTGAATCTGAAGGAAAGAATCCATGTAATGCCAAATACCTGTTAAACGTTTCATTGGTTGCTGAAGCCCTGCACACTACTGGGTTCTACCTAATCCTTTATTCAGGTACTCATTATACATTCTGATGTCTACAATTCTGTTTCTTGAGTGAGTCAAATATATTGAAGTACTATTCTTTCAGGGTATAACATTATGTATTCTTGACATATGTCATGTAATTTAATAATTGATATGTTGCTTCATAAATATTAACTTACCTATGTTCTTACACACTGCAAAATTTATTTTAAACCTCACAACAAAACCTATTATTATGCAGTCTTTTCCACGCAAACTGTCAGCACACTGTTTGAGGATGAACAGTAAAACAACTGGGGACACTGAAGTCTTTGGGAAACAGCACATTTTCAACTTTCTAACATCAATTTATTAATTTCATAGAAAGTAAAATGGCCTGGAATTTGTATATTGGAGCTTTAATATTTTGTTTAGTGTTCAGCAAATGAAATAAATAATTTCTCCTATGGAGGGAGGCACCAGCAGTGTTTGCTCATTCATTCAATGGATATTTACTGAGCTATGGCCTTATGCCAGGCAATACGCAGGTTCTAGCAACAAAAGACTCAGTTCTTATTTTCAAATAGCTCACAGCTTGGTGAGGAGAGCAACATGGCAGCAGCTACAACATCCCATAAGTGCAATAATGGGCCTGTGAACATAGTGCAGTGAGTGCAGAGGAGGCGAGACTGCCCTAAGTGTCTGGAGGCTTGACAGAAGGTGGGAAGACTACATAGAGACAGCACATTTATGCTCGGTCTTGAGAGATGAATGTTAATTTGGGGTTAGGTGGAGTCAGGGATGTTTTGGAAGTAGGAAGAGCATATGCAAAGCTGGTCGAATGCTTGGTATATACAGGGAATCAGAAATGAAAGGGGGAAGAGGCAAGTAGTGAGCAAAGGCAGGAGTGGGATGGGGCAGGCGGCTGCAAAAAGAAACAGAGTGTTTAGATTTAGATACATAAAAGTGGAGTAGGGGGTTGGAGTTTATACCTGAGAGTCTTTATTTGGTTGGCGGAACACTAATAATAATTAAAATCATTGTTTGCTAGACTCCACGCTGGTAATTGATACCAGCATGTTATCAGGGATCTGTATCTCTATATCTATCTATTTATATCTATCTATCTATCTATCTATCTATCTATCTATCTATCCATCCATCCATCCAACCATCCATCTATCTATCCATCCATCCATCTATCTATCTAAGTATAAAAGAGGGTGGAATGGAAGAAACCCAAATTACCAGGCCACTGTATTATTACCCGGTTATCAACCTTCTACTGTTTCTAGAATCTAATGTTCTTTCATTTGTTGCTTTTCTCAGGATATAAATCTGTGGAGAATTGAGATGAACTTCCTAGAAAATCTCAGCTCCCTCATCTGCAAAATAGTGTTAACAATATCTACTCCTCACAGGTGTTTGGAAGGATTATGCAAGATGAACAGAGATATTTATGAAAGTATCTAGCATGGATTCCTGACAGAAACCATGTGCTCAACAAATTTTTAAAAATAATCTATAACTGTTATTGGTCTACAAAATTTTTTTTTAAAGTAAATTAAATATGTCCTGTTTCATACTTGGTCTGTTCTAGCAATGGTATTTTCTGATTCATTCCTGTTTCACAAAATAATGGAAAACTCAGAAAGTAAGACATTTCTGGAAGATGCTCCCCTACCTGCTGTTCCTAAAGTGCATACTTCTGTCTTATTCCCTTACCCTTCTCTAGATAAATTTCAGTGAAAATATTTTCAAACATAGTAATTTCTTTTTTCCTTTTGTACTGAATACGTATCAGGTGTGTTTTATTCTGCTTTTTCATGACTTAATTTCTACCAATTCTAATATTGAGAGAGTTGATGTAAAGATTATCTTGTGCTTGATTATTGTCAGAAATAAAAAGAAAAGTTGCTGAAAGAGGACATCAAAATAGGATGGACTTGGTTTCTTTTGCACCTATTGATACCAGTGGTAAAGGTTTCATGGGAAAGAATGTTTACAGCTATTTGTTAAAGTGAGATCCTAAGAAATGCCAGCCCCCATTGTCCATCTCTGACCTTTATTTATCTCTGAGGCTACTTAGCACTTACCTTCATTTTCTGAAACTGTTGTTCCATGGTACGAAGGCTTTTCTTTGCTTCTTCATCTTTGCCCTCCAGATCAGCTTCTAGCTTTTTTATCCTTTTCTCCATAAATTCTACTGTATTTTTATCCACTGTATCACCAGCTGCTGATGCAGCCAATATTAAAGCAGGTAAAGAATTGGGATATCTTCTCTTCAGAATCCCTTCCATTTCCTTAACCTATTAAGACATATTTTCCACCAAAAAACTCTTAGATTTAATAAATGAATTCAGTAAAGTTTCAGGACACAATCTACAGAAATCAGTAGCATTTCTACATATCAATAACAATCTCGCTGAGGACCAAGTCAAGAACTACCTAGGAATACATTTAACCAAGAAGGTGAAGGATGTGTACCAGGAGAACTACAAAACACTGATAAAGAAAACCGTGACACAAACAAATGGAAAAACATCCCACGTGCATAGACTGGAAGGATGAGTATAGTTAAAAAGACCATACTACCTAAAGCTATCTACAAATTCAATTCAATTCCTATCAAATTACCAAAGTCATTTTTTACAGAATTAGAAAAACCAACCCTATAATTCATATGGAACCAAAAAAGATGCCAAATAGCCAAAGCAGTCCTAAGCAAAAAGAACAAAGGTAGAGGTATCACATTACCTGACTTCAAATTGTACTAAAGGCTATAGCAGCCAAAACAGCATGGTACTGATAAAAATAGACACATAGATCAATGTAACAGAATAGAGAACCCAGAAATTAAGCCACATGCCTACAATCAACTGATCTTGGACAAAGGCAACAAAAATATACACTAGGGAAAGGACACCCTATTCAATAAACGGTGCTGGGAAAAGTGGACTGTCATGTGCAAAAGAATGAAACTGAACTCATACCTCTCATCTTATACAAAAATAAACTCAAGATGCATTAAAGATGTAAGACCTGAAACTATAAAAATCCTAGAAAAATTTCTAAGAAAAACTCTTCTGAACACTGGCCCAGGAAAGGATTTATGACCAAGTCCCCAAAAGCAAATGCAACAAAACCAAAAATAAACAAATGGGACTTAAACAATCCCATTAAAAAGTGGGCAAAGGACATGAACACACATTTTTCAGAAGACATACAAGTGGCCAAAAAATATGAAAAAATGCTCAACATCACTAATCACCAAATAAATGCAAATTAAAACCACAATGAGGTACCATCTTACACCAGTCATAAGGGTTATTAGAAAGTTATTACAAAGACACATGCAACGTATGTTTATTGCGGCACTATTCACAATAGCAAAGACTTGGAATCAACCCAAATGTCCATCTGTGACAGACTGGATTAAGAAAATGTGGCACATATACACCATGGAATACTATGCAGCCATCAAAAAGGATGTTTGCGTCCTTTGTAGGGACATGGATGCAGCTGGAAACCATCATTCTTAGCAAACTATCACAAGAAGAGAAAACCAAACACCTCATGTTCTCACTCATAGGTGGGAACTGAACAATGAGATCACTTGGACTCGGGAAGGGGAACATCACACACTGGGGCCTATCATGGGGAGGGGGGAGGAGGGAGGGATTGCACTGGGGAGTTATACATGATATAAATGATGAATTGATGGGTGCTGACGAGTTGATGGGTGCAGCACACCAACATGGCATAAGTATACATATGTAACAAACCTGCACGTTATGCACATGTACCCTAGAACTTAAAGTACAATAAAAAAAAAAAAAAAAAAAATAAGAATAATAATAAAAAAAAAGAAAATGTGGCACATATACACCATGGAATACTATGCAGCCATAAAAAAGGATGAGTTCGTGTCCTTTGTAGGGACATGGATGCAGCTGGAAGCCATCATTCTCAGCAAACTATCGCAAGAACAGAAAACCAAACACCGCATGTTCTCACTCATAGGTGGGAACTGAACAATGAGAACACCTGGACACAGGAAGGGGAACATCACACGCCAGGGCCTATTGTGGGGAGGGTGGAGGGGGGAGCGATAGCATTAGGAGATATACCTAATGTAAATGACGAGGTAATGGGTGCAGCACACCAACATGGCACATGTATACATATGTAACAAACCTGCACCTTGTGCACATGTACCCTAGAACTTAAGGTATTATAATAATAATAATAAAAAAGAATATTGCTCCATAATTATTCTGACTATATTGTGATATACCTTGATTAAAAAATATGTATTAAAGTTTAAAACATCAGGATAGAAATGCTCATGGAAACTAAATAAACATGATCTGAAATGTACATGCAGCAATCCAACTACATAGAAAATTATTTTAGAAAAATGTAAGATGATGAACTAATGTTTAATAAAAGCATTAATAAAAAATTTTATAAAGTGGTGTATCTCTGACCAATATGGATCAATTCTACATAATTTCTCTTAAAATAAGTCATCTAACAAAGAAGTAGCTCCTTTGGTGTTTTCTCTCTCCCACTTCTGGATGGTTTCTTAGATTGGCTAATCTAAATCTTTAGCACTAAAGAAAATCCAAGCAATGCCAGACTATACTCATTTCAGAATATTTCTAGTTCTTTTTTTAAAATTAATTATTTATTTACTTTTCTTTCTTTTTTGAGATGGAGTCTCGCTCCATCACCCAGGCTGAGGTACAGTGGTACGATCTTGGCTTATTGCAACTTATATCTCCCAGGTTCAAGCAATTATCTTGCCTCAACCTCCCAAGTAGCTAGGATTACAGGTGTGTGTCACCATGCCCAGCTAAAACCACGCCTGGCTAATTTTTCTAGTTTTTAGTAGAGAGGGCGTTTCACCACGTTGGCCAGCCTGGTCTTGAACTCCTGGCTTCAAGCGATTCTCCCACCTCAGCTTCCAAAGTGCTGGGATTACAGGCGTGAGCCACTGCGCCTGGCCAGATATTTCTAGTTCTTCATACCATGTTCGGCTGATCCTTTCTTGACCCTGATCCAATCTACTCAGTCATACCTTTTAATATAAAAACAGGTATTGTAAAAGTAATAAAGTTAATTCTTTGCTTAGTTTTCCTTCTTCTCATAAAACTGGGATAATATTCAGCCCAGTAATGACCTCACAGTTTTGGATTTATGATGTAATAATACCTATATGTTTAAGTACAATGACTTGACTACAGAATCGTGCTCCCTTATGAACAAGGCTGGCAATTCATATTTTGTTTTAAAATATTTAGTTATGAATATAAATGCTATATTACAGTGTTTTAAAAACAGAAGGAAAAAAATAATCCTACCTTCTAAAACAAATACTTAAATAAAAAAATCTTTATTTTAGTAAGCTTCACTTTATGACTAAAGGTCTTCCACATTGACCACAAAATTAGTATTTCTAAGTTTGAACAGTAAGAAAGGGCTCAAGATAATGGTCAGCTCTTTGGGAAGCTGAATGTTTTGTTTATAGGCTGTTTTGTAACATTTCCCAAGCATTACCAGCATGTTCCCAACTCAGGGATCTCCCTCCTATACTCCTCTCTCAGCTGTCTATGGTCAGGAACAGAAATCCTAACTCTATATCCAGAGTTTCAAAATTCTACTTCCTTCTTCCTAGATGTCTAATAGAGCTACGGTACCAAACTAGCTTTTATCAGCAGGTCTACCATCTTACAAATGAGGCACATTAGTCTAAAAATTCTGTAATTATAAAGCTGTAGGTACATAAAATGATGTTATTACTTTTACTAATGTAAATACTTTAAAACAAAAATTTCCAGGTCAACTCCATCTCGTGGGAACTCCTGAAACAAAAGAGAAAACCAAAATGCACTATACATAAAATATGCTCATGGAAATTTACCCTGAATACATACTTGTCGCTCCAGATCCTGAATTTTTTTGGCATCTGCTGCTTTATCTTTTAAGCGTATCTTCTGCTGAATAGATGGATTCCCAGATTCAGCTTTCAGTTTCTTAATCTGTCAATAAATAAATAACATGCTAAGAAGCATATTTAAATGTAACAGAAAAGTTCCGGGGGTGGGGAGAAGCATAATATTAGGTACTCATTCATTTATTAATTCCTCAGTAAAATTTGGGGAATTAATGCCTCAAATTCCTTGAGCTCCTCCCAAGTTCCAGGTACTTCCTAGATCTGGCAGGAGATATGGATGGCAAATGAGAGAAACTATGTCCCTGCTCCCAAGATGCTTATGCTCTAGTAGAGGGAGAGAGTTGATAAGCTAATAAATAAAGTAAATCAAAGGGAAAATGAAATAACTTCAGAGTGGTAAGGGCCAAGAAGAAAATAAAACAGAGTGAAGGGATAGGAACAAAGAACCAGAAGTTGAGAGATTGGCAGCTACGTTAGGAAAGAGAGTCAGGAAACATCTTTTCTAGAGAGTAGATATTTGAGCCAACAGGAACAAGGAGGAGGAGTGAGACACAGAAAGAACTCAGGCCAAAGTATTTCAGGCCAAGAAAACAAGTGGAACGAGTCCAGCATGTTCAAGAACCAGAGGAGCTCTGATGTGGCTGGAGAAGAGTCACTCAGGGGAGTGTGGTATCCGATGACACTGAAGAGGCAGGCAGGGTTTGGACCCCATGGGGGCCTGACGGTTGTGATTAGGAGCTTATATTTATTCTCAGTCTAATTTAAAATAGACTATATATCTAAAAGCAAACCAGCAATCTTAATTAATAGTTCAGAGTAATGATGCAATGACTAAAGGTTACATAGAACTGATATTACAGATAACAGGATTCATCTAGAGAAGAAATACATTCTGAAATGATCCATTACCTCAAGTCTGAGTTTCTCAATTTCCTCATTTGCTTCTCTAAGCCGAAGTGCATCTTTATCCAGAAGTTCCTGATTTTCAGCATACCACTGTAATCTTTTTTGCAGACGACTGATTTCTTGTTTATGTGTTTCTTCTAAAATTTTTATTTCATATAATTTTTCACCTATAAGATAAAAAAACTCAATAACCTGCTTGTTGTTCTCCAAAATATGGAAATAAACTAAATTAAAAGATTTTAAACGAAATGCCCATCTAATGACAGCATTATGAAAAAATAAGAAGCATAAAACAACTGATATATACAACATAGTGTCTAGCTTAATCTATTAGTCAAAAGAAATAAGAGACTGTGTTTATAATCCAAATCGTTAACCTTACAGCAAAGTTGTCTATGTAGAAATTTTTGATAAATTATTTTCCACTGACCTTTTTAAAATTATAAAAGTAAAGTTGTTTCCATGGGAAAATAAATGTTGGATTTAAGAAATAATAAAAATGAAGAACGTCTATAATTATACTAAAAAGTAACAGGACAAACATTCAGGAGTGCTTATTACCATTTATTATGTTATTTACTACAACAAACTTTTACAATGGATAACACTATTATTGTTATTACTCTGTATTTTACAGATAAGGGAAGCAAATGTCATTTTCTTACAAACAGATCAGAATGGATTTCTCTGCACATATCTTACACTGAAGTTCATAATAATGCAGAGGAAAGATCCTATCTTTTGCAAACAAGGGCTCCTCTGATCTAACTTTCTATCCCTGTGTTCTGCCACTCTAAGTTATGGAATATACTTGTGCAGCCTCTCTCCATCCCTTCACTTTCAAATTTTACTACCCGTCAAGGCCCAGCTCAAATGCCACTCTGCCCCAAAACCCTCATTTGGTATCCCAATTCCTATCATGTTTGCTTGTAATTTTTTCTTACATTATGCATATTCTTATCTTATTCCCCTTGGTTTTCGTAGTAGGGACCATGCCATATTTATCTATGTGTTCTTTATAAAACCCAGTGCGCTATTATTTATTCACTTGGCAAATACTTAACAGCCTACAAAGTTTCAGACCCAGGGAAAAGAAGACAGGCTTTGCCCTCAGGAAGGTCACAGTCTAGCTAGGATGACAGATTTGTGAACAACCAAATATACATGCCATAAATCCAAAACAATTAGTGATTTTCTCTTGTCTTGCAATTATTCTTATTAAACCCAACCAGATTCACACATCTTTTAATAATGAATTTAAAAAAATGTTTCTAAAATTACAATATACTTTAAGGAGTAGCATTTTGATTATACCATTCAATCAACATCAGAACAGTTATGATTATAAAGGTACACAGTTTCAGCTCAGTGTTTACCTGTGACATAAGCAATCTGATCTTTGGCTTGGTCCCTCTCTTTCTTCATTTTTTCCAAGTCTACTTCCAGAGCTTGTTTGTCTTGTTTCAGTCTTTTGATGTCTTCCAATAAACTGTCTTTTTCTTTCTTGATATTCAAAGAAATATAAAAGCAAGTATTTTACAACCACAATAAGTTGTAGTATAATCTTTCACACAATCCACATCATGAATATTGTTGCAAAATATTTTCTCTAAATTTTAGCTCTGATGTTGTTACCACCTGCCCCACCCCAGAATTTTTAATGGCGTGCAATAGCCTATTAAAATCAGTTCTAATCATCTCAACACAGCATTAAAGACCTTTCAATCTACTGTTCTAACTTCTTCCATATACTAACCATATTGATGACCCACTAATTCTCTTGCTTGGATTACTGTACTAAGCTCTTAATTAGTATGCCTCTTCTACCTCTGGCCCCTACAGTCTATTCTCACAGCAACCACATGAATTGTTAAACAGTCAGTTGATGTCATTCTCCATCAAAAACTCTCTGCTGGCCAGGCGCAGTGGTTCAACACCTGTAATCCCAGCACTTTGGGAGGCCAAGGTGGGTGGATCACTTGAGGTCAGGAGTTTGAGACCAGTCTGGCCAACATGGTGAGACCACATCTCTACTAAAAATACAAAATCAGCCAGGCATGGTGGTGCCCACCACTATGACAAATGGGATCTAATTAACCTAAAGAGCTTCTGCTTAGCAAAAGAAACTATCATCAGAGTGAACAGGCAACCTATAGAATGGGAGAAAATTTTTGCAATGTATCCATCTGACAAAGGACTAATATCCAGAATCTACAAGGAACTTAAACTAATTTACAAGAAAAAAAAAACCCAAAAAACATCAAAAAATGGGTGAAGGATACAGACAGACTCTTCTCAAAAGACATTAATGTGGCCAACAAACATATGAAAAAAAGCTCATCATCACTGGTCATTAGAGAAATGCAAATCAAAACCACAATGAGATACCATCTCAAGCCATTAGAACGATGATCATTAAAAAGTCAGGAAACAACAGATGCTGGCAAGGATGTGGAGAAACAGGAACGCTTTTACACTGCTGGTGGGAGTGTAAATTAGTTTGACCATTGTAGAAGACAGTGTGGTGATTCCTCAAGGATCTAGAACTAGAAATACCGTTTGACTCAGCCATCCCATTACTAGGTATATATCCAAAGGATTATAAATCATTCTACTATAAAGACACATGCACACATATGTTTACTGCAGCACTATTCACAATAGCAAAGACTTGGAACCAACCCAAATGCCCAATAATGATAGACTGGATAAAGAAAATGTGGCACATATATGCCATTGAATACTATGCAGCCATAAAAAAGAATGAGTTCATGTCCTTTGCAGGGACATGGATGAAGCTGGAAACCATAATTCTCAGCAAACTAACACAGGAACAGAAAACCAAACACCACATATTCTCACTCATAAGTGGGAGCTGAACAATGACAACACCTGGACACAGGGAGGGGAACATCATACAAGGGTGCCTGTTGGGGGATGGGGGACAAGGGGAGGAGAGAATTAGGACAAATACCTATGGCAGGTGGGGCTTAAAACCTAGATAGGTTGATAGGTGCAGGGAACCACCATGGCACATGTATTCCTATGTAATAAACCTGCACATTCAGCACATGTATCCCAGAACTTAAAGTAAAATAAAAACAAACAAAACCAGAAAACTCACTGCTGGTCCCTTGCAGGGTTAACCCAAAGTTCTTACCATGACCTTTAGTGTCATATAACCCAGCTTTACCCATGACTGATCACCTCTTCTATACATCCCCACCCATTCCATTCTAGCCAGAGACCTCCTTGCTGTTTTTTGAACAATCCTACCTCAAAGGGTCTGCAGTGTCTCTTCTGCTTGCAGTGGTTTGGGACCCAGATAGCCAGGTAGTTTCCTCCTGCACTCCATCAGGATTTCTGCTCACATGAAGCCTCAGAAGGCCTTCCTGACCACCCTATCTAAATTAGGAAGCCCCATCCTGGCCCTCAGTCACACAGTTTCATTTTTTTCTCACAGCACTCATCACCACCTGACATATAAAAAGCAGGATTTTATTTTGCCAAACTTTGTATCATAAATGCATAAAAAATGCTTGGGACATCCAAAAATAAAAATGAAATTCTCAATATGGACTACATTCCATACTACTCTCAGTAGTTCAAAGTGTTGTGCCCCATTCCTCTGCTTGACAAAAATCATACTTATCTTTCAAAGCGCACTTCAAATTAAGCTAAGCTATTCCTGATAATACCCTCTTCTGTCTCCCACAGACTTCAGTTGTACCTCTAGCATGGCATTTATTACTGTTTCCTATGACACTGATTCATTTATATGTAACCTCTTCTCTTTATTAGGCTGAAGGCTCTATGGGGACCAAGACTGATTTAGTACTACTTGTTTACTTTATGGTACTAAGTGCATGGCATGTATTAGATAAATGTACACTAAACTGAACTTATGAAACTACTGGACTCAACAGCAGTCAACTCGGTATTTAAGTTTCAAAATGACAAATTCTTACAAACTCTGGTTTACACTATCTTACAATTTAAAAATCAGTATTAGAAAGAAAACAAGAGCATTTGTAAAGCATTGTATAATCTTAGTTTCTAGTTGCATCACAGATTTAACTGCATCGTTTCATTGTTTAATCTTCTGTAGATGTCCTTTCAGGAGAGCCCTGAAACTAAAATTAATCTAAAAGCTGCTGAATGCTTTTTCTGCAAAAACCTGTTGCTTAATTAGTTCGATCAATTTAGAAATGTTCTCTATCAGTGTAATTCATGGAATTACAGTATTTTAGAATTCAAAGAACTGTAAACATCTAAAGTTTAATCATGCTCAATCAATGGATGTCCATTCCAGGCTTGCATATTTCCAGGGAGAGAAAATGCCCACCTTCAAGAAAGTGAGTATGCCCCATGTTAAATCTGTGGGCCAGAGGCTTTTGGCTGACAAGTACTTTTCCTCTCTCATAATTTACCATGCAGACACTGAGAGAGGCCTCTGCCATTCCTGTCTTTATCCACTTATGCTTCAAAGGCCTCTAGCTTCTGGAAAGGAACAAACTCAGGGCTTTTGCATTTGCTCTTCCCTCTGGCTTGAAGTCTGAATCTGCCTGGTTGGCGGTTCCTCCACTTCAGCTCTGCGCTCAAACATCTCTCTCTCAGAGAGAGCGTTCCTGTCCACATTATTAAATGCCACCTTACCTCTAACTCATCACCCATTATTCCCTATTTTCATTTTCTTCAAAGCACTTCTATCTGTAATTATTTATTTGTGTATCTGGTGTCTGTCTTCTTCACTAGAACATATGTTCCTGATGAGTAAGATCTGTGTCTGTCTTATTTACCTACTATATTCCCAATGCTTGGATGAATGCCTGGTGCAAGGCAGGCGTTCAATAAAGGCTGTCTGAATAAATGAGTTGTAGTCAGTCCCATTCTCTTTCCAATCCTGGAATACTAAAAGGAAAGGGCTCACGAACTTACTTGTTATTACATTTCCACCTATACTTTATAACCAACTGACATTGTAAGAATATACTAATTGGCACTAATTTTTAAGGTATAAAGTAGACTATACACAAATATACTTGACAAGATTATTTTGTAGATTTATCCCAGTATAAATAATTTTTACTCTAAAACTATTTAAGAATACTAAAGTAAATCAAAATAAAGGTATGTTATATTCCATCTTGTAGTATGTGCACAAAAAAATTCCCAAATAATTTTTACTATTATTTTAAACTAAACTAACATTTTTTTTTTTTTTTTTCCTGATTTCTTTTAGGCTTCCCCTGACTTTGGTAGCTTTACCATGATGGGACTAAATGTGGATTTTGACTCATTTATGTTGAGCGGGACTTATTGTGCTTCCTAAATTCGAGACTTCACCTTTTACTACTTCTAGAGAATCCTCAGCCATTACCTATTAAAACATTTAAATGTGCATTAGGGCATCTTGTATTTCTTAATATTTCTGATATTTTACATTTCTCTATTTTTCTGTTTCACTCTGAGTTCCCTTAAATTGGTCTTTCAGTTTAATGCTTTTCTTAGTTGTTTATGATCATCTATTTAATTCTACTTTCTTAATTTCCGGCATATTTCATTCCCACAGCTCTGTTTAATGTTTGTTTGAATTTGGCCTGTTTTTTTCTTTTCTCATACTTTCTCAATTATTTTGTATATTTAAGCACTTTAAGTCTATTTATTTTATAGCCTCTATTCAATAACTCTATTGTGGTTCTAATCTTGCTGTAAAGCATCTCATGCCTGCTGATGGTGGGTTGTTTCTCTAGGTTGTGTAATTTTGCATTGTGAGCACATCATCAGTTGGATTTTATCTGTGGGAATATTGTGTGGACTAGGTTAACAAGTGTATACCTCTAAGAATTGTTTTGATTTGTTTCTTCTAAATCTACCAGAGATATTATTATCACTGACTTAGAACTACTGTTTATGTTATTTTTTTAGTTTAAGCATTGCAAGGTAGTGTCAATTCAAATACTAAACACAAATGGGCAGAAGAAATACCATTTACATTGAACAACCATTAAAGTATGTGCAGAGGAGACTTTTTACCTCTCTCCATCCAGAGACCAAATTAAGACAGAAAAGCTTCCTTGACATCTCAGTTTCTTTTTTCCTAATCCACTATTTTAGTGAAAGATGTGGTCCTTTAAGGGTATCCCGTCTACAATTTGCTGTTAAACCTCAGGCTTCTTGGTTACTAAACTTACTGCGATCTTTTTTATCCCTCCTTACTTTTGGTTTCTAACGATTTCCCTTACTTTCTTGGGAGCATGGTTAATCATTTACAAGATATTTATTATACTTTTTTCCAGTATATTTTGGTGGTGTTAGTAGGAGTTTTCAAATTTTCTGTCATTAAAATATGTTCAAAACAGGAATTTCAAAAGGTAAAAACAACAGCCTTTGGAACTAATGCTAATTGCTATGCTTGAAACCTTACTTTGTTCCCCCAAGCCTTCATAAAATATGGTAATATTAATTTCTGTTTTAGCTTGCTATTTTTGAGGCCCACTGAAATGGGCTTTTTTAGTTTAGTGCTATTATTCTGAAAGAGAGTGGTGGGAAAAAGTAACTGTCCTCCAACAGGCCATGTTTGGAAATGTGGCAGAGTGGTTTTAATTGTTACAATGACTGGTGGGTGCTATAAGCACATAGTTCTTAGGGACAGGGATGATAAAAATCATGCAGTGCATGAATTACTTCTGCTTAAAATAGAGTTCTGCCCTGCCTTAAATTCTCAAACTCTTCCTATTGATAAATACTGCTTTAGAAAACTCTAGGCCATATTTTTAATAATACAATTTAATAAACATAAAAAAGTTATGGAACAGCATTGCATTTCAACTTTATGTTAGGTATGCAGGATACAAATACTTGTAAGATACAGTCTCTGCTCTCTAGAAGTGCACAGTCTACTTTGGAAGACAGGCAGCAAGCTACTAACTTTTAAAGGTAAACAATTATCTCCAAATTACACTATTTAGGCTGCATACTTTCAAATAAGGAATTTGTTTGAAATAAGGTATACATGTCCTAAATAAAATCATGCTTCTGATATGGCTCCATGATAAACAGGTCTGATGAGATGTGACAAATGCCTGATGAGAGGCTGAATCATAAAGACAATGACATCTAAAACCAGTATTATAATGTTTCCTCTATACTAAGGTCATGCGTATACTATATGCTAATTTAAGATATTTCTCCCTAAGTTTTAAATGGTATGAAATTTACAGATTTTTTCATACATATGGGAATTTTTATAGAAACCTTTATTATCCCTAATAGTCAAAATCCTTATGCAACTTACCTGTGCCATCCGCAGTTCTGCTAACAGATCTGTAAAATTCTGGTTTCTTGTGGGCTCTGAATCTTCAACTACTTGAGACAGAAAACGACTTTTGTGCATCTGTTCTCTGATTTATTTTGAAAATAAAAAGTTGTTTTTCTTTCTTACCAGGTGCTCCTTTCAGTAGAAAATATTCAATTCTTAAAAATTAAAAACTAACATACATTGAAACTATATGCATAAATGAAGGTAAAATTTTCATTTAATCTAAAGATTAAAATACAACCACACTAAAAGAGAAATATACTTTAAGGGAAATGCTTATATTTATTCTAAAAGAACTAAAACCTAAGATTATTGGTTTATTTATAATATAAAAACATTAATTCCCAATTCTCACAGGAAAAAAATTAATGGTCCACAAAGATGTGCTGCATTTTTCTGTGGGGTTGTTAATGCATTCCTTGGCATATTGTTCTAGAATCTTTTCGGAGAGTCGCCAGTCTCATACATGGAAACTAACAAACAAAACAAAACACAGCCTAATATGTAGACCATAAATTCAATTTTCCTGTTATTCCAGGGACATTATAGAAGGAGTTTCAGATTCCACATAAGATCATCTAACCCTAATGTACTAAAGAAACCATTTATTTCATTCTGAAAGTTAATTTAGAGCTTCAGTTTTGGATCCTGGGATAGATCTTCTTTTAGAAGCCAAGTAGTACAAGATAAGATATTTTAAAATAACTTTACTGAAACACCTGGAAAAAAAGCTTAAGTAAATGCATTCATGCATTACCACTGTGCAGATTATCACACATGGCCTGAGGTTACACTTACCAACTTACCAGGAGAAAGTGGCAATAAATATATATATTTTGTCTGCTACCAAGTGTGCCTTTTTCTATTTTGCGTGAAAGATCAGTATGAGCTATTATTAGCAGCCCTGCCTCTTAGGCCCTAGTTTATATAACCAAAAAAGGGGAAGAAGTATATAAATAAATTTGGTAAACATTCATGATATTCATGGGTCAAAAAAACTTCTGGTAACAGTCCTTTCTGAATGATTAGGTGTTTATATAAAAGGATACACAAATAGTGGCCATTTTCTAAAAGAAGATAGTATCCAAGCTTGTCCATGTTCATGAGCTTGGCTTTTTCACTTAATATGTTAAAATTGGAAGCAGTAACGTCCAAAAGACCTTACAGTCTGAAATATGATTCCTAAGTAGGTGCTGGTGCTCCATTACCCTGCCATGATAAATGCTGGCTGAAAACAACTTGCAGGTGCTCCTTTGAACAGCAGCCCCTGCCCCCTGACACAAAGGGCAGCCCCCACTCCTTTCCACGGTACACTCCAGCCAGTGACTAAGGCTGCCCCCTTGCCTCAAGAAGGGACCAACTCTGGTACAATCTATTCTCCAGAGCTTCTTGGTGGGAGGAGAACGAAGCCAGTCTCCAGCTGAGACCACTATTTGCCCTCCCCCTACCTCGCCATTCCTGCTTCCCTTGCTCCTTTCTCCTGAGAGTTATCCTTCAGTATATTATCTCCACAAGGACCTGCACCATCTCAGGCTCCGCTTCTGTGGAACCTGACCCAAGAAGATCATAAGTGATACTGGATGACCTTTCTTTTTTAGTATTATTAATCACATGGTTCCTTGGGAAATGGTTATCTCATTCTTAATAACTGATCAAGAGGAATACCGTATATTCAATTTCCTGAAACTGATGTTTGAATCATTTATGAACATAAATTCATATGAATTCAAATATCAATATGCTGAAAATACTATCAAGTATGTGCTAGCCATCTAACACCAAAAGAAAAATCCACTGAGTATTAAACATATAAACTGGAAATGAGTGTACAAAAAAAAAATAAAATTTTACCATCTAAGTAAAAATAAATGTATTATTAACATAATAAGAAAATGCTTAGAAATAGTTTAAGTATATTTGATTTTAAGAAGTTCAAAAGTACTTACTTTAAGGAAGCTACCTCACTGAATAAACTCTGGTTTTCCTTAAACATTCGCTCCTCATTTTTCTTGTTTTGTTCTTGGAGATCTTTTACTTGATTATATAATCGTTCATTTTCCTTTTTAAAAACAGAATACTGCATTTTAGTTAAAAGTCATTAGTACTTATATAACAGAATATACGTGCTCATAACAGATTAATCCTTTAAATGGTCTTTTAAGTTTCTTTAGTTTTTGCATAGTAAAATATTCTTTAAACTTTTTATATTACATCAGAAGAAAATTTGGTGTCTAAAAATAGTTCTTTCCATAATGTTTAAAACGCCTAATTGAAAAAATAATTTGCCAAAATTCCCAAAGCCAAAGGGCCTAAGGTCAGTTGAATGAATTGCATTTCACAGGAGTTAAGTGGGAGAGTGGCTGAAGGAATCACTACATCCTGACTATGTGGGCCCGGGTGGAAAGACCCAGTGAGACCCTTTATATTCTTTTCTGTTTCTGACCCGAGAGAGGGAAAAAGAAAAAAAAAAATCGAATCACTGCTGGAGGAAGATTCTGGAAGTCTGGCTGCCGGTGGTGAGATAATCAGATGTATCTATGGGTGTTCATGCTTGTATCTGATATTGACCGTAAACAGGGAGTTAAAGACTGGTGTTTCTGAAAGTTGTCAGGACAAGGCAGAGCAGAGGACAGATCCAGTTCACCAAAAGGCTTGAGCTAAAGAGCTGAAGAGTGACTCAACCAGTTGAGATCAGAGGGAGAAGAGAAGGTACCAATCTGCACTTAGATGTCCTCCCTGGCTTATTAACCTGTTTAAAATTAAAAATCAGATGCAAACCAAGAGCTTTTGAGTATCTAATGCAAACTATAGACTGTTTTACCATGTCTGGAATAGTGCTGGGCAGACAGTCTATGCTTAAATACATGCAGAATTAATGAACATCCTCCCCTACTATTTAGACACATAAATTTTGTGTTGTCTCTGTTGGAGGGGTTAGTTGGCATACTTATGGGTCTGTTAAATTTTCTTAAAAACCCGTTTTTTAACGGCAAGATCAAACTGGCAGAAGAATTTGAATGGTTCCCAGTAACTGAGGGCAGCGTGTCCTGCAAAATCATTCTGATTCAGCTACAGCAAACATTGTAATCACTGATGTGGCAATGCTTTCGATGATGTCCCTGGGTGATAATGCATGTTACTAAGGCTCAAGGTTCAAGTTACAGTTGTCAAAAGAGAAGAATGTAATAAGAGACAAGAAAGGGGAAAAGTAAGAAAAAAGGGTGTGAGAGGCAGGGAACAAAGATGCTGAAGATCACTAAACCTGTCCTGGTTGACTGTTAGGCTAGCAACACCAAGATGTCATCACACAGTGCAAACATCTGCCTCTGTAGGACCCACAGATCTTCTTACATTAAATTCAAAATTTTTTCACCCTCAGGACGTTAGCAATTAATTCCAGATTCATATTTCTGAATATAATAGCAAAATCAGCCAATATTGTCTACTGAAGAGCATTACAGAAAACTAAGAAAAGACAGGGCAGTTTTTAAGAAACTGGCTATTAAAAATAATAACAGGTAACTTTCATTGATTGATTGCTGTGTGCCACACTAAGAGTGTACAGATGCTCCTCAACTTGCTTGCCCTGCAAATGGCTATATCTCAATAAGCCCAAAAGTAAGTAAAAAATGTCCTAAGTTGAAAATATACTTAATACCCTGATAAACCCACTGTAAAGTCAAATAATAGTAAGTAAAACTTATGATGAGGTTACATCCTGATAAGCCCATCATAAGAGTTAAAACTTTGTTAAGTCAAACCACTGGAAGTTGGGGATCCTATATATTATTATCCCCACTTCACAAATGAAGAAACTGGATTAGAAAGATTAAGTGATGCCCAAGGCACACAGCAGGTGGTACAGCTAAGACTCAAAACCAGTATTTTCCAATCCAGAACCCACGCTCTTAGCATTTAATTCTCCTCATGGGAAATACATAGACTAGTCAAATTATTACCTCCTATTTGCCAGAATTCCCATTATCTGTTAAATAAGCACAGAAATATTTCAATATGCCTTATTTTTTTTTTGAGATGGAGTCTCACTCTGTTGCCTAGGCCAGAGTGCAGTGACATGATCTTGGCTCACTGCAACCTCTGCCTCCTAGGTTCAAGTGATTCTCCTGCCTCAACCTCCCAAGTAGATGGGATGACAGGTGTGCACCACCATGCCCAACTGATTTTTTTTTTATTTTTAGTTGAGATGGGGTTTCACCATGTTGGCCAGGCTGGTCTTAAACTCCTGACCTCAGGTGATCTGCCCGCCTCATCCTCCCAAAGTGCTGGGATTACAGGCATAAGCCACTGTGCCTGACCTGCCTTGTTTTAATAACTAGAAGGTCAAGAAGAGTAAATATGCCATATGCTGAAGAATTGCCATACCTGTTGATACCCTTGAAGAAGTGTCTCTTGTTCTTGTATTTCTTTTTGGATTTGCTTCAATTTTTCTCCAGTGACAGGATCAGCTGCTTCTCCAAAATGTAACCACCTTGTTTTTTTGTTTGTTTCTTCAAAGCTGCTTAACTTTGAGAAATTGCAGAAATTGTTTTATTTGGGGAAGGAAATGATAAGGTGAGAAGTGAGAAAAAATAATAGAAAACTCCTATTTAGATAGAAAACTGTCTTATAATATTGAACACACTGGAATGTGACATAACTACAGTTAAATCAGCAAAGTGCTGTTTTGTGCTGATGGTGCCATTAGTAACTCACAAATGCTACACAATGTCATCCTCTGGGTCTATACCATCTACAGCAGTTTTGCTCAAACTTTGATTTCTTTGAAGGTCAGAATGAACTGATTTTCTTTAAGAAGGACGGCTAATAGAAGAAAACCATAAAAATGAGCCAATTTAAATTTAATTTGCTCCTCCAACGGTTCAAAATTTAGGCTCTCATGTATGGAATCACTCTTCAAACCATGTCTATATTTTATACAGCAAATACATCAAGTCAAACATCTCTAGGAAACAAGGATGACAATGTATTTAGCAGGGAATACAGGTTTTTTTAAAAAAATAAATATTAAAAACAACCAGAACAATGTGTCTAGTACCTTGGCTTGAAGAATATAATTATCTTGATTCAATTTGAAGAGTTCTTTTTCCTGTTGTTTCTTTAGTTCTTCCAACTTATTTTCTAGTTCTTTCTCTTTTCCTGAGAACGTGGCTTTAATTTGCTCAATTAGGGCTTGCGCACCCCTCCATTTTTCCTCTGCTTCCTGAACTCTTTTAAACATAAGTAATTTCTCCTCCTTGTTTTCACCACAGTATCCTAAGGAATCCTTTGAAGAAAAAGCATTACTTCATTACAGTAGACTTATGTATAAGATTTGAACACAGGTGGTTAATAAAAAAAAGAATAAAAAAGACATGGTTAACAATGTTCTATTATATAAGAAAATTAACTGTTTAGTAAGAGTGATTACAGTATCACTCGAAGGAAAAGACATTTCAGTCCTTATTATATTTTGTTATATATAATTTAGCTTTAATGTAATTTTAGAACATAAAAACATTATGATTATTAATTTTGAATTTAATACCTACAGTCTGAAACTGAATACAGGAATCAGTTTCTGTGGGATCTTCAGACTTCTTAGGAGTAACCAGGCAACTTTCAGTTTTGGGAGCTGGTTTATCCAAAGCTGCAGGCTTGATGAGTTTTGTTCCAGATAAGATTTCTAAATATTATAAGCAATGTATAAATGCACCACAAATATACAGTCAAATGTGTACTCATCAATTGTGTACAATAACTAAAAATACAATGGAAACACTAAAATGAGGATCTCAAAACAGGCTGATGGACTACACTATAACACAGCTGTTTCACTATAACTGATTGCATTCAGAAAAATTGCCACTCCGTAATCAACGTTCTACTAAATTTGACACAGATGGCCAATTAACCCAAGACTATGTCAACTGACAAATGGAGCTAAATAAATGTGAGAATGTAGATAGAAATAACTTTCAGAGTTTATTACTTTTAAATAAATTCTTCTGTTAAATGTTCATAGCAATAATCAATCAAAATTTCTAAATGACAAATCAAGGAGCAGCTGATAACTTTATGAAACATTTTGGTGCAGATTAAGTGTGCTTTTGGAGCACATTTTTTATAAACCACATATATCATGATATTATAGTATCAATGGAATAATATAAATTGCAAGGACGATTTTATAACTGTTAATCTAAATAGGATTTTAAAAGATTAACACTGTTATAAAAACCTAGCGCGCGCGCTCTCTCTCTATATATATTCAATTAGAAAAAAATGTGATAAATATATAATCTGTTCCAATTTTCAGCTTTTAAGGTAACCTGTAAATTCTTAAACAAGAAATCATTCTAAGGCTAATATATTATTCGGTTAATAATAAACAATGTTTAAGAACAATACCTAGAAGGGATCCTAAGATCCATATTCAACTACTACAGGCCCTGAGTTCAATAAACACTATCTGATTGCTTTAGAGATAAATTAAGAACTTCAAAATTTAAATTTTAAAAATAATTTATTCAAGATGCTAACTTTTTAAATGTAGAGTTTACTTTTTAATTACAAATGTTCTACATGATTATTAAATATTTGGAAAATATAGAATAGTCAAAAGAAAAAATAAATTACCAACAGTCCCTCACCAAAAGATTTCATTTCAATTATTTTTCCAGGTATGTGAAGGTTTTCCTTAT
The DNA here is from genome assembly GCF_009764315.1 of Trachypithecus francoisi. Classification (NCBI taxonomy): domain Eukaryota; kingdom Metazoa; phylum Chordata; class Mammalia; order Primates; family Cercopithecidae; genus Trachypithecus; species Trachypithecus francoisi. The sequence goes on from NW_022681460.1 coordinate 27,564,035, forward strand.
AGAGTTATGATCACATTTAATTAGACTGATGTAAGTTTTCTGGAGAAATTTCTAAAAGTGTTCATGAAGAGGCTGTTTTGAGTCATCGTAAGAGGAGGCTTTTAAAACTTCCCAATCACTGGAGGCTCATTAAATGAATGGGGTGTGATCTGCTAGCACATGATTCTCCTCAGGACAAGGCAGTTAGTACAGGTGGAACGTCCCAGACCAGAAAATCCAAAATCCAAACTGCTCTAAAATCTGAAATTTTTTGAGGGTCAACATGATGCTCATAGAAAAATGCTTACAGGACCGTTTAAGATTTTGGATTTTTAGATTGGAGATGCTTAACTAGTAAATATAATGCAAATATTCCAAAATCCAGTGAAATCTGAAATTTGAAACACTTCTGGTCCCAGGCATTTTGGATATGTAATACTCAACCTATCACAAGTTCTTGTTCATAGCTGTAGTCTGCCAGTCCTTTTATGCCAGAATTCTCCCTTCTTGAATTCTTAATTTTTACTTCTCTCTCAGTGGACTAAAGTATCAAGTAATTATTTTAAATAATGGCACATGAGCAGTACTTTCTCCTTTTACACATGAAAAAAAATTTGCTTGAATATGAAATTTAAACATGAAAACACTGTGGGATTTGGAACCCATGAAACCTTCTTGGAATAGCAATGCATAAGAAAATTCAATCAAAAAAGAAACCAATCAAAATAACTCCAGAATAGAGAAACTATGGCTAAGAGACAAGAGAAAAGCATTCAGTCTCTTTAATAATCAGAACCAAGAATTAAATCTAAAAGCTGAGGGAAATTAAGGTTGTAGTAGAGAATATACTAAATATATCTTAAGTAAAAATAAAAACGAATAGGAAGCATGTAAGTTGGGGATACAATATGCTTTATATTTCACAGAAGGGAAGGAATCGATTGGTAATGTCTAAAATTGAAAAAGTTAAGAAACAACACTACAGTTATGGCAACCTTTGAGTGTTTTCATAATCTCTTTCCTTAAAGATTTTTCATAATCTTTTCCTTGTATTTTCAGATATACAATTTCTTGGGATGAAATTTATTTTTCTTCTTATAGATATAAGTAAACCTAGATCTAATATCCTATTTTAAAAGAACATGTAAAGTGTAATCCCATTCTTACAAAATATTTTGTCCATTTATCCACATCTGCCTTTCTCTTTCCATCCATTCATTCACATTTCCTTCTATTATGTAAGTATACACATAGTGAGATGCATGGAATCTGCTAACCCATCATAACAACAGTTGTTTCTGGCTATATCATTGCTTTCTTCTTTTACTTTTCTGTAATTTTGAATTTTAAACAATAAGCATATATTAAGAATTTTTAATTCTTAATAAGAAAAGATACTAAGAATTTTTGTCCTTTCATGAAAAAAAATTAGTCTAAAAATAAAAACACAAGTTACAGCCAAAGAAAATTAATCAAAACTAAAAAAGGAAAACAACCACATGGCTGGTACTGCTAACTGCCAACCTTCTCTTCCTTCCTATTAATAAAGATCTAATTCTGTCCTGAGCAGCAAGGTACATAGTTAAACATACTTGACCCCCTGAACTCCATGCAACTGATGGCCACAAGATCAAAGGTCATTAAGATGGATGCAAAAACTTTCCTGATTAGGAAGTTGATGATTTTACTGGCATCTACCTTTTACCTTTCACCCTATCTCATGGACAGGGTCCAGAGGCGGAGTGGCCATTGTGACAGTTAAGACAAAAGTCACATACTAGGGATTTTGCATCAGGAAAGAAAAAGGAATCTGGTTCCCTGCACAGCTTACCAGCCATGAACTGCCTATCTCTGGACGCTTTGTTACATAAAAAAGATATCTTTAATTTGGTTAAGTTCTAGTAGCTGGGCTTTTTCTTCATCCTAACCAATGTTGACTTTGATTTTAACTGCATTCTGCATATTTTCTGAACACTAATCTCATCTCAAACTCTGCTTCCTGGAGAACTCAACCGTTAACAAGTAACCACTATCCCAAAGGAATTACAGTTCCTCTGAATATAACTAAAACTGCTCTGGGCAATTCTTCAATAAAAAACAGAGATTAAAAACAACATACTTAATAGACAGTCTAGTGAGACACAGTAGTTCAGTATAAAAATATTTATGGTCCATCATTATACTTTACTATAAATTTACTATAAAATTTAATAATGTGTTTTATTTTTATTTTGGATGCACAAATGCTATAAAATTTTAAAATATGAAAAATGAGTTTAAGAATATTATGTCACTTTACTCATAAAAATATCAGTCTTCATCTAGCAACCTCCTTATGATTTCTCTCATTTCTTTTTCACTCACTGTGACATTACTTCTGTCTTCATTCTTGGTAATTTCAACATACTCATAGGTGATCCTTTCAACTCCCTGGCTTTTGGTTCCTTGAACTTCTTTCCATCTCAGCTACTCGTTCCCATTGGCATAGTTTAGGTCTTTCCTAGACTATTATCAGTAATGTAACCACTCCCCAATCTCAGTCCCTTATCTAATCACCTACTATGACTATCATCTCTGTCTTCCCCCCTCACACCCTCTGGTACCCAGATTCCAACAATCCTTTGACCCCACTAGGACTCACAGTTGATGGATCGTACCTGTTGCACATTGTGTCACACTCCCTTGATGCCCTTTCTTCCTTCATTGCTCAACTTAAATTCCATGGTCAACTATTCTAATTACTTTTACATACATCATCAGCTTCACTTGCCAAAAATATATTTTTTGGTAAACCCAACTGTTTTACCAAGTACAGTTTGTTTAACAGTTGGTTAAACAAGTTGGTTATTTAACGTGTTAAATAACAACTTGTTATTTCAATTTAAATTCATGATCACTAACTTTAATTAGACTGTCTTGATTTCTGACAGTCTAACTCTCCTAGATGGCTACTTCATATCTTCTCTTTTCTCTTGTAACCTCCAAAACACCTTTGCCTAACCCTCATGCTCATCTAATGATACTGCTTTCTATTTCTCAGAGAAAACTGGAGCTATCACAAAAAGCATTCTCTCCTCAGCACATCTAACCACCTGCCAGCATACATTCTCCCTTCCCATCTGCCTCCACAGTTCCTAGAATGCAGGAAATAGCCATGTTACTGTCTAATGCCAACCCTTCTTCCACTGTGCACCAGATCCCATTACAGCTACTCTACTAAAAAACATTGCTCCAGTAATTCTTCCCTCACTCTTGTACTTTGTCAATTATTTTTCTTTCTATCAAATCTTTCTTAACATCATACAAACAAAACAATCATTTATTTCATAAAAACAAAGCAAAGCAAAAATGTTCTTGGTCTCATCTTCCATCTCGGCTACTGGCCCATTATTCTGCTGCCTTTTACAGCAACTATCTGCAGTGTGGTCTAAAACTTGAAGCACCATTCCACTCCCATTCCCGCTTATTCCCATTTAATTTGCCTTTTACAGCCACCTCTCCACGGAAACTGCTTGTACACTTTATTGATCACCTCATCCTTGCTAAACCCAAAGAGCAGTTCTCAGTTCTCACCTGTCTTAATCTCTCAGCAGTAAATGACAGAGCAGTCCTTCTCAATACACTTTCTCCACTTGCTTGTTTTCAGGATTCCACATGCTCTCAGGATTCTTCCAACCTCACTCTGTTTCCTTTGCAGGTTCCTCCTCTTCTGCCTGATTTCTTCAGGTTAGCAAGATCAGGGGCCTCAGGCCTTGGCTTGCTCCTTTCCCTCTATCTATGCTCACGATTTTGGTATTCTCAATCAGATTTCAACAACTCCCAAACGGTATCTATAATCCATATTTCCCTCCTGAACTCGACTTTTATATCTGACTGCCTCCTTGTCACTTCTGCTTGCATATTGAATAGACATCTCAAAACTATCATCTCAAAAATTAAACTCCCAGTTTTCCCCCAACTCTCAAATCTACTCAGTCACAGCCTTCCCCATTCCAGCTGAGTATAACTCCATTCTCTCAGTTGCTCAAGCCAAAAATCTTAGCAATCCAAAACCAATTTTTCAGATTTTTGGTTCTACCTTCTAAATATATCCTTATCTAAACACTTTTCATCACCTCTACTGCCACCACCCTGAGTCAAGCTCTGTTGCCTCCTGTAAATTGCATCTTACAAATGGGATGTGGTACCTTAAGATTAATTCTCCTCGATGGAAGCAAAGAAAGTAAAACAACATACTAAATAAAGAGTATATGATTACCTTTTTTCCTAGGTTGATTAGAGGTGGAAATCGATCTCAAGTTTTTGCTTTTTATAATGTCCCCTGAAGTTTTCTTTTCAAGAGTAGAAAACATCTTGAGTGGTGAACTGGGTTTGCCATAGCCTGAGCTCCTAACTGATGCATATAATCCACGATGGGGTTTCCTTTTAAGTAAAGGAGGTGCACTTTTGGCCTTCTTGTATGGTACCTGTTTACCCATTACAGCCCCTTCTTCTTCAGAACTAATTTGAGATCTGTAAGTCTGTACACAACAAGCAAAAGCTCTTCAGTACCTAAACTTTAACTATTGTTGTAAATGAATATTTAAAGGATGGCAAAACAATAGTGATTATCAAATAACGTAGTTGGTAAAAGGCAAACTACCATAGTTAAGTTCTTGAAGTCTAATGCATCAGAATTTTAGTATTTTGAAGCAGACCTTCAAAGTTAGCATTGAAACAAACTAAAGCAAAATAATAAGGCAAAATTAGCTTGCCAGAAACCAAGATGTGTAATTACTTGAATGAACACAGCAGAAAGAACATATTTTGAAATGACATAAAATCTTATTTAATTTGTTATCTGAATTTCTCAAGATGCTTTAAAAATGTTATTAATACCTTGCCTTATTCCACAAAGAACTGGAGAAGACTTAAATACATAATTCAAAATTATAAAATACAAGTAGAATGTATGAATCATGGGAACTATAAAGCAGAAGAGCTCAAGAATACAGGAAAAAGAACCAGTAAAATGTAAATTTCTTCACAGGTGTTAACTGCTTTCCTATAAAATGACAACTTAAAAAATACAAATGACTGGAAAGACTGAACAGTGCACACTACAATGATGAATAAACTTTTTCTTATACTGTTTAAATTCTGGACTATATTTTATTCAAAATAGGAAAAAATGTATAAAGAATGGCTTCTAAAAGCAAGCTAATGTTATGGTGGTATTTTTGAATTTGGGGATTGGCTAGCATTGTAATAAATATCACTCACAAATATCCAAGATCTACTGTGGAGGTTAGTATACAATCAATCCCACTAGTTTAAAAAGCACACACCTACCAATAGTACTTATATACTTTACATAACTTCGGTTCTCAATATCTCAAATCAATTTAGACTATAAATACTTACTTTATTAATTTTGTCATCCTGAGATAATGATGAAGAATTAACAGATATTTTTTTCCTCAAAATATTAAGGTACATTTTATCAACATGTTCTTCTGTGGCAGTTACTCGTGGACAGCTGTTTTCCATACTCTCATTTGTGGTCTTTTGTAAAATCACATTCTCATCATTTTTGTCAAAAAAATGGTTCACATGTTGTGAGTCTTGAGACATAATATTTGGGTTCATCTTCAGGGGTAAAGAGTTAACAAATTCAGTTTCTTTACCTTCAGCCACTTTATCAGAGCTATACAACAAAACAGGACACAGATAATGAAACCTATGTAACAGCTCTTCAAACATCAGTAATAACCACGTGCGTGTGTACACGCAGATGCACTATATATATGAGTTGTTAACTATTCATATTAAGTTACTGATGTTAAATAAATTATTTATAATTTTGGTTAACAGCACACTCACGTAGTGTAATTGCTTTTAATTTCAGATAATAATTTTTTTTTTTTTGAGGCGGAGTCTTGCTCTGTCGCCCAGGCTGGAGTGCAGTGGCCGGATCTCAGCTCACTGCAAGCTCCGCCTCCCGGGTTCCCGCCATTCTCCTGCCTCAGCCTCCCAAGTAGCTGGGACTACAGGCGCCAGCCACCTCGCCCGGCTAGTTTTTTGTATTTTTAGTAGAGACGGGGTTTCACTGTGTTCGCCAGGATGGTCTCGATCTCCTGACCTTGTGATCCGCCCGTCTCGGCCTCCCAAAGTGCTGGGATTACAGGCTTGAGCCACCGCGCCTGGCCTAATTTCAGATAATAATTTTAATGCAGTATAATGCAAAGGATTATAAAGGTAATGCTGAGATCTATTTTAGAGAAAGACCAAACCAAACAAGACTGAGACTGCTTTTGTAGAAGAAAAGTAAAATATAAATTTCTAAGTGAACTTTCTGTAATATATCTTTTATCTACAATTTCTTATAAAGTTGACATGCATTTGAAATAAGAAAAACATTTTAAACATTTCTAGAAGAAACTGAAGAAATAATCATAATTTATGTTAAGGAGGCTTAGAGTATAAATACTAAAAAAGCATATACTTAATCACAGTATAGGATAAATTTTAATGTAAAACAGAAGAATCACTAGGCTTTGAAAAGAAAATCACTTCTGTGGTTTAAAGTACTTAAATGTAACAATTCAATTAGCTATTAAAAATGTAGAAGATACAACGTAAGGAAATGTTTTAAATGCGGTTAAATATTGGCAAACTACAGGGTCCCCAAAAATATGGCAACTGTGGTTTAAAACACTTAAATGTAACAATTCAATTAGATGTTAAAAATCTAGAAGATAACAACATAAGGAAATGTTTTAAATACAGTTAAATAGTGGCAAACTACAGGGTCTCCAAAAATATCGGAACTGTTAGTCTTAAAATATTTAATCATGTGTCAATTAGGCCATTTAATTTTATAATTTATAAAATAAGATTAAAGAATGTTTAAGAGGCTACCATTTTCATATAATGTAGATTGACTTCTTGGTAACCATTAGAAGCTTCTAAAGTGGCTGGAATCATCAAAAATATAATAGTTCTTTCCTTCTTCATAGCAGCAGAACCTGGCTAGATGTTAATCAAAATTGTTTCTCATTCTTGCTGGGTACCAACTAAACTATATTTCCTTGCCAACTTCCATCTAGATGGGACCATTTACTAGTTCTTCCCTTTAGAATGTGAGTGCTATGATGCCAAGAACCCAACTTATTTGTTACTGGCTTAGTTGTCAGGTTTAGGGTGGCAGGAAACTGATAGAGTCTGGAGAGATGGCAGCCTATGTTTTACAGTGGCAAAACATTGCTAAATTGTCATCTACAAAAGTTTGTAAGGCAGACCACATGCCAGCCGACCATGGAGAACTAAGAGAAATGACGGGAAAGAACAAGGAGTTAAGTGCTGGCTACTATTAGCTTCTTTTGACAAGATATTACCAAAAAACTGATGAGCTCAACACAGAATGAGCTGGTTTGTAAGCAGAATTTAAAGATAATAGAAAGAATCTAGAAACTCTAGAAATGGGTTCTCTCTCTATGTAGACTCAAGCTGTAAGATTCAGCCTTGAAGAATACTATGAAAAAGCAAGATTTCATGAGACTTCTTGGTTGAAGAGTGAGGAGTGACCCAGTTCCTTAGCAAAGATCATATTAAGAGTGTCATCTAGAGTGAGACTCCGTCTCAAAAAAAAAAAAAAGAGTGTCATCTTCACATTTAAGGTATTGTTTCCCCACATATCTAGAGAACTGCAAATAAACGCAGAGAAAAAAATTAGAGGGACAAGGAATCAAAGAATAAAGCAGATTTAAAACCTTTGTCTAGCAAAGGACTTTTTTTTTTACCTTTTATTCCAGGTTCAGGGATATGGGTATTGTTCACGGGGATTTGGTGTTCAGACTATTTCACACCCAGGTAATAAGCATAGTACCCAACAGGTAGCTTTTCGATCTTCACCCTCCTCCCAACCTCTCAAGTAGGCCCCAGTGTCTGTTGCTCTCATCTCTCTGTCCATATGTACTCAACGTTTAGCTTCCACTGATAAGTGAGAACATAAGTATTTTGTTTTCTGTTCCTGCATTAGTTTGCTTAGGATAACGGCCTCTAGCTCCATCCATGTTGGTGCAAAGGATGTGATCTCATTCGTTTTTACGGCTGCATGGTATTCCATGGTGTACATGTATCACACTTTCTTTATCCAGTCTATCACTGATGGGCATTTAGGTTGATTCCTATCTTTGCTATTGTGAACAGTGTTGCAATGAACATATGCATGCATATGTCTTTATGGTAGACAATTTACATTCCTTTTGGTACATATCCAATGATGAGATTGCTGGTCGAACAGTAATTCTGCTTTAAGTTCTTTGAGAAGTCGCCAAACTGCTTTCCACAACGGCTGAACTAATTTACATTTCCACCAGCAGTGTATAAATGTTCCCTTTTCTCTGCAACCAGCATGGTTTTTTTGTTTGTTTTTTACTTTTTAATAAGAGCTATTCTGACTGGCGTGAGATGGCATCTCATTGTGGTTTTAATTTGTATTTCTCTAATGATTAGTGATGTTGAACATTTTTTCGAATGCTTGTTGACTGCACGTCTTCTTTTGAAAAATGTCTGTTCATGTCCTTGCCCACATTTTTTTTTTTTTTTTTGAGATGGAGTCTTGCTCTGTCACCAGGCTGGAGTGCAGTGGCACAATCTCGGCTCACTGCAACCTCTGCCTCCTGGGTTCAAGCGACTCTCCTGCCTCAGCCTCCCGAGTAGCTGGGACTACAGGTGCGTGCCACATGCCCAGCTAATTTTTGTATTTTTAGTAGAGACTGGGTTTCACTATGTTGGCCAGGATGGTCTCGATCTCTTGACCTCATGATCCGCCTGCCTCGGCCTCCCAAAGTGCTGAGATTACAGGCGTGAGCCACCGTGCCCAGCCTACTTTTTAATGAGGTTGCTTTTTGCTTATAAATTTGCTTAAGTTCCTTATAGATTCTGGGTAGCAAAGAACTCTAAATTTCATTGCTGGCACATGGAATTCACTGGGACCAAAGTGATTGCTACGTTACTAAACCTTCTGAAAGAATATAATGTCAAAGAAACCACAACCCTGTTCAAAAGAAAAAAAAAAAAAAGAAACCCAAAAGCCAGTGACTGGGAACCTTAAAGCTACCTGTAGGCAGGAAGTGGATTGAGAAGGGAGTGTATGCCCCAACATGGGTATACCCCTCAACCTAAAACCCACTTCAGTTGTAGCCAATGGTGATAAATACAAGACAAATCCTCCAAGGAATGGAATGAGGGGCTATATAGAATAATAGATTTAAGGTAGCCCCTTCTTAATAGAATAATAACCTAATCAAGGAAAATCCCTATTCCCAAGGTAGGAGGCCTTTACAAGTTCTTTCCAGTGGTTCTCAAAGTTGCAACATTGATTACTGTATTTTCCTCATACTTTTCCTTGCTGAAAGGGCATATCTACTGCAGTTCCACCATTATATATTGGTATGGGGGTGAGGAAGTATATAACCCTGTCTTTTTAATTCATCCATTGGTAGACAATGAGGAGTTGTACTCAAACCTGACGGAGAGGACTGCGCTTCACCTGGAAATCCTGGTCTTTCAGATGCATACAGTCCTGAATGGGGCTTGGGGATGCCTGCTTGGGGAAGGGGATAAGTGAGTCTGTGTATGAAGAAGAGTGAAATTGATATTTTGTTATTAGAAAGGTACATCCTGGCAGAGAATGACTAGATATCGACCAAACTCATTTTTCTTTCTTGGCACAAAAACAAACCACATTTCACAGCCTCCTTGGACCTAGTTAGCTAGATGTGCTGGCTCCTACCAATGGAATGTGAGCTGAAGTGATATGAAACTTATGTGTTAAGGCAGTTAAAAGAAAGGATGCAAAACCATTCTCTTTCTTTCCTTACTGACTGGTTGGATGATGTCATAACAAATCTTAAAACTATGTGCTGATGACAGAAGCAGCCTGGGTTCCTAAATGACTGTGTGGAGCAGAGCCCCAATTCAACGCCACTGACCCACAAGGGACAGTGATGTGAGCAAGAAAATACATTTTTGATGATAATCTACTAAGATTTCAAGGATTATATTACAGCAGCTAGGGTCATTTACTCCAGAGTTTACTAAAATTTTTTAGGTATGTGTACTACAGATCATATTACTGACATTTCTATTACATATGATTACTGTTATACCTTTAATATATCTGTTTTAAGCTTTTAAACACAAATATAAAAATCTATTTTAGAATTTCTATTATTGAAATGGTTTTACCTATAACAACAAAGATACAAGACGTGTTAAGAAAATCTTAGTTATCACTAACATACCCCCAAAGAGCAATGATGAGTGGGCACAATCTCTCCTTTAAAAATACTAAATAGCATTATAGATCAATGGAAGACTACTAGACTTAGCACTGAAGTGAATGAATTTTAGTGTAAGGTTCACTGCATCATTTCTTTGTCAACTAGTACAAATGTAGAAACAAGGCCAGGAAATCACCACATGTGGATTTACATCATGAGGATATAGTATAGGAAGGGGGCTCAAAACATGTCTGTTGAAGACACAAATGAACAAATGACAACATGAATCGATGACAGGCTACTTCACAGAAGTATTTTATGGAGATCAAAGACCTGACAATATAAGTGGTTAGGCACATGAATGGCCTGTGTTCCTGGTCCACAGCTCTATGACCTTGGGCAATGGCTTTATTTATTTTAAGCTCTTAGGCTTCAGTCTTCCTGTCTATGAAATAGGGATAATAATGGACTATAACCCATGGAGTTGCTATAAGGTTAAATGAAATAATACATGTAAATTATTTGCCCAAAGTAAATGTGACAAATGTTAGCTGTTATCACCTACCAGTAAATTGAGTTCATCTCAGTTTCATTTCTTGAATTACGGGCATAAAGACGCCTTCTCTACTTGTTATGAGGATCGTGTGGGAGACTGGAAATGACATTTCAGTGCTACACAAAAGCAACGCTGTCTATGACAAGGTTACTGTGACGTGTTACTCCGTGTTGAAGAATGACAGTGGGTCACACATACTTCGACTAAACTGTATTGGACCTGAAGCATTTTAATGAGGATCATTTCTCTTGTGGCTACAAAACTCACCCTATGAGATGACAGCCAGTCTGTGACTAAGTCAAAACTAACTGGTTTATAAAGAAGCAAATCTATGACTCATAAACAGAATAAAATTCACTTTCTCCCTCATCGTGAATGAACTGTTCCAGCATTATTTAAAGCTGAGGAGACTGTATTTTTCAGTGAAAACCTTTAGGACTATTTAGTGGCAGCAACTTTTTTATAGCATCTATTTATTTTTTCATTTAGCCCTAGAATTTTGATGACTCGAGTAAGGATGAATATAAAAAGAAGAGAGTAATGACTCACTGGTAGACTCAAGCTAATATTAGTCATTAATCATTCACCAGGAATGATTACATAGAACAAATAACTATAAAAGTTTCCAATGACAAAACAACAAATAAAAAAATTCATACCTCATAGGTTGTAAATCAAAACCACTGACCCCAAAAGAATCTATTCTGATAGGTTTCATCAGCTCCTCTACTGTGGGCAGATCTAAAAGGCGGAAAAAAAAAGCAGAAACAAAAAATGTTATGTAGGTTGCTTAATTTATATGTGTAATAGCACCAAAATTATATTTTCTCTGACACAGTTAACAAAACAGTACATGCAATACACCTGGTTTTCCATCTTAAGTTTCCTTATGCCAGGAAAACTTCCTTTCTTATGAAATATCAAATAAATATCTCAAATATCAATATTAAATATATTTATCAAAAAATATCTATACGCAAACACACTCTCAGTACATATTTGGTTGATCCCGAAATGCTGTTCTCTAACAAAATACAACTTTAGTACATGTACAGGCAAAATAGTAAAAATGTCCCTTTAAGTGACTTCTTAATTTGATCAAGGCATATTAGAAGAGAAACTGGGCCAGGTGCAGTGGCTCATGCCTGTAATCCCAGTACTTTGGGAGGCCAAGATGGGTGGATCACCTGAGGTCAGGAGTTCGAGACCAGCCTGACCAACATGGTGAAACCCCATCTCTACTAAAAATACAAAAATTAGCTGGGCGTGGCAGCAGGTATCTGTAATCCCAGTTACGCAGGAGGCTGAGGCAAGAGAACTGCTTGAACCAGGGTGGCGGAGGGTGCAGTGAGCCAAGACAGTGCCACTGCACTCCAGCCTAGGCGATAGAGCAAGACTCCGTCTCAAAAAAAAAAAAAAAAAGAAAAGAAAGAAAAGAAAAGAAACTGAATTTTTGTTTTGTGTTTGGCTCTAATTTTATAGTTAGGCCAATGATTCCTGTATTTCATTTGAAAAAAATCTTCTTTTTTTTTTGAGGCAGAGTCTCACTCTGTTGCCAGGGCTGGAGGAGCACTGGCGCGATCTTGGCTCACTACAACCTTCGCCTCCCGGGTTCAAGCTATTCTCCTGCCTCAGCCTCCCGAGTAGCTGGGACTACAGGTGTGTGCCACCATGCCCAGCTAATTTTTGTATTTTTAGTAGAGATGGGGTTTTACCATGTTGCCCAGGATGGTCTCAATCTCTTGACCTCATAATCCACCCACCTCGGCCTCCCAAAGTGTTGGGATTACAGGTGTCAGCCACCTCACCTGGCTGAAAAAAACTCTTTAATTAAGCTCAGAGACTGAGAAACAATCACTACAGCAAATTGTATTTTAATTATATTACACTAAAAACTCTTTAGAAAGGATATCAAATAATCGAAAAATTCATCTATCAGTTTTTACCGGATTCCATAGTGGAGATGTTTTTTGAATTCTCTTCATTTTCTTGAGGATGACCTTTCACTGAACTCTTGATATCTTCCATTGTGTTACTCTCAATTTTTTGTTTGTCTTCATCTCCCAATGAATGGGCTATATGACAATAAGCTTGATGTAGGGCTTCAACATCACTACTGCTTTGTCCATAAGAAACACCTGTTGAAATAAGCGTAATCACCAGAAATAATTACACCACAAATACATGAGAACTATAAAACACTAATATCATTTCTTAACCTGTTAGGAATATAAAAGTAGAGTTAAGTACTAACTAGGTAATTTGCAGCTATGGTCTACCAGCATGGATTCACAGCAGGCTCAACAACTCTTTGAGTAAGCTGAGGCGTGTCCTGATGTGGTAAGTATAAAATCTGCCTTCACTAGTCATTGCTCTTTCTACTACTATTCTTTTATTTATTTATTTATTTATATTATACTTCAAGTTCTAGGGTACATGTGCATAACGTGCAGGTTTGTTACATATGTATACTTGTGCCATGTTGGTGTGCTGCACCCATCAACTCCTCAGCACCCATCAATTCATCATTTATATCATGTATAACTCCCCAATGCAATCCCTCCCCCCTCCCCCCTCCCCATGATAGGCCCCAGTGTGTGATGTTCCCCGTCCCAAGTCCAAGTGATCTCATTGTTCAGTTCCCAACTATGAGTGAGAACATGCGGTGTTTGGTTTTCTCTTCTTGTGATAGTTTGCTAAGAATGATGGTTTCCAGCTGCATCCATGTCCCTACAAAGGACGCAAACTCATCCTTTTTGATGGCTGCATAGTATTCCATGGTGTATATGTGCCACATTTTCTGAATCCAGTCTGTCACTGATGGACATTTGGGTTGATTCCAAGTCTTTGCTATTGTGAATAGTGCCACAATAAACCTACGTGTGCATGTGTCTTTGTAGTAGAATAATTTATAATCCTTTGGGTATATACCCAGTAGTGGGATGGCTGGGTCATATGGTACATCTAGTTCTAGATCCTTGAGGAATTGCCATACTGTTTTCCATAATGGTTGAACTAGTTTACATTCCCACCAACAGTGTAAAAGTGTTCCTATTTCTCCACATCCTCTCCAACATCTGTTGTTTCCTGATTTTTTAATGATTGCCGTTCTAACTGGTGTGAGATGGTATCTCATTGTGGTTTTGATTTGCATTTCTCTGACGGCGAGTGATGATGAGCATTTTTTCATGTGTCTGTTGGCTGTATGAATGTCTTCTGGTACCAAAACAGAGATATAGACCAATGGAACAGAACAGAGTCCTCAGAAATAATACCACACATCTACAGCCATCTGATCTTTGACAAACCTGAGAGAAACAAGAAATGGGGAAAGGATTCCCTATTTAATAAATGGTGCTGGGAAAATTGGCTAGCCATAAGTAGAAAGCTGAAACTGGATCCTTTCCTTACTCCTTATACGAAGATTAATTCAAGATGGATTAGAGACTTAAATGTTAGACCTAATACCATAAAAACCCTAGAAGAAAATCTAGGTAGTACCATTCAGGACATAGGCATGGGCAAGGACTTCATGTCTAAAACACCAAAAGCAATGGCAGCAAAAGCCAAAACTGACAAATGGGATCTAATTAAACTAAAGAGCTTCTGCACAGCAAAAGAAACTACCATCAGAGTGAACAGGCAACCTACAGAATGGGAGAAAATTTTTGCAATCTACTCATCTGACAAAGGGCTAATATCCAGAATCTACAAAGAACTCAAACAAATATACAAGAAAAAAACAAACAACCCCATCAAAAAGTGGGCACAAGATATGAACAGACATTTCTCAAAAGAAGACATTCTACTACTATTCTTAATCAACCCCTTCTGCATTGGATAAAAGTATTCTTAAGTTTCCCAAACTAAAAAATTCCTTTGAAGGATTCTACCTCTCCTTTACCATTACCATTCTCTCTGCTTCTCTGTACCGCCAAGCATCCTGTCATCTACACTTTTTCAACCACAACGAATTCAGTTGGAGGACTGAATTCCTCCAACTTTGCAATCCAATGTATTCCAACATCCCACTAAAGCTGTTATGATGATCAAAAGCAATTTCCTAATGACCAACTCCATTTGTCTTTAGTTCTTTTCAACTATGTGAGACATCTGACATTATCTTTCTCAGTTTATCTCAGCCAAAAGGCAGAGAAGTCATACATTGTTTTTTTTCCTGATAACTGTTTCTTCTGCATGCCTTCTTCTTTTTATTACTACCATCATTTTGATGGCGGTTTACCATCTCTTATGGTCTATAGTTCATTTCAGGGCTCCACCTTCAGTCCTCTTCTTTTGAATACCTCACTTACTAGTTTTTTGGCCTGGCTAATTTCATGAAGACTTTTAGCTTCAACTATTACCCATATGCTTATGACTCCAAAATCTATGTCTTGCGTCCTTATAACTCTTTTCTGAATATCAACTTAACAGACATCTAGATTGTCCTATATCACATCTACATATTCCTCAACTGAATTCATTATATTCCCTACTAAAACTTGTTCTACTACCAGTATTTCCTAATCACATCACTATTTACTCAGTCACAATAGAAACCTTGATGTCATCATTCACTCTTCCTTCCCTATTAGCCTTCTGATATGGTTTGGCCGTGTTCCCACCCAAATCTCATCTTGAATTGTAACTCCCACAATTCCCATGTGTCATGGGAGGGACCTGGTAGGAGGTGATTGAATTATGGGGGTGGGTCTTTTCTGTGCTGTTCTCATGATAGTGAATGAGTCTCACGAGATCTGATGGTTTTAAAAACAGGAGCTTCCCTGCACAAGCTCTCTTTGCCTGCCGCCATCCATGTAAGAGTGACTCGCTCCTCCTTGCCTTCTGCCATGATTGCGAGGCTTCCCCAGCCATGTGGAACTGTAAATACCATAAACCCTTTTTCCTGTATAAATTACCCAGTCTTGGGTATGTCTTTATCAACAGCATGAAAATGGACTAATATACCTTCTCTTTCCACCAACTGACAAATTCTAGAAAAAAGAATTCAAATAATTTAATGTTAATAATGATTGCACATTTTTGAGTACTTTCTTACTCATTTTATAATTTTTATTACTGACAAGTGGAATTTTCAAAATTAGAGGAAAATAATGAATCACAGAAGACAGGAAAAAAAGAAGAAAAACAGGTGACTAATCTCTTCTCTTCATACCCATGGTTAATTAACCAGTTATTAAAAATAAAATACTATATATAGTCTCATCTTCCTATATATACAATGTAAGTTGTGTATATACACAACTTCTAAACAGAAGAGATAGCCAAGTGCTACATATAAGATTGTGTAAGAATGCCTTACAATGAGATGTCTTTCTAGCTAGTGTTTCAGGTCCCCATGGCTACATGAAGTACACCCAAATAACAAGTTTGCTTAAATAAACTAAAAACAGAAGGGGATACTGCCAACAGTTGAAGGGCAGAGATTTTCAAGAGGACATGAGGAAAAAGGTCTTGCTTGTAGCATGAACGAAAGAGATCATTAATTTTCCAGAAAAGAGGAAAAGCACATGGTGTCTTTTTTTCCTCCTTAAAAATATCAGGTTGAGCAAGTATCTGCTGAGCATACATAAAAGAAATGACTTCAATGGTAAAGACCATAACAGTATCAAATGCTCATACCTAATTTAGTAGGCATGAGGTGTCAGAAAGAATAGGTTTTAGGCTTTTAAGCAACAACAGAGCAAACATGCAGAAAAACAAATGCCCTAAAAGTTAGAAATGAAAAAAAAAAAAAAAAAGTAGAAGAGGCTGCTCAAAAAATGGCAGGAAAGTGGTACTTTCCTAACTTGAGTTATTAACCTAAATCATATTAAAAATAATTTCATGGTTATGTAAGTTAACATTTCTCCAAGCATATCATGAAAAGGGGTTCCTTATCTGCCTTTTACATTGAAAACAGAAGACTCTGTAGTTATTTTATGTATTGTTATTACAAGTCAAAAGCTCTCATATTTTTCAACTTTAGAAAATTGAGGCTGGGCATAGTGGCTCACGCCTGTAATCCCAGCACTTTGGGAGGCTGAAGCAGGTGGATCACTTGAGATCAAAAGTTCAAGACCAGCCTGGCCAACATGGTGAAACCTCCTCTCTACTAAAAAAATACAAAAATTAGCCAGGCGGGGTGGGGTGCACCTGTAATCCCAGCTACTCGGGAGGCTGAGACAGGAGAATCGCTTGAACCCAGGAGGCGGAGATTGCAGTGAGCAGAGACCATTCCACTGCACTCCAGCCTGGGTAACAGAGCAAGATTCTGTTTCAACATAAATAAATAAATAAAAAATGAAAAAATAAAAGAGGAAGTTGAGAAGTGCCAGATACTATTTTGCAGAGGAAAGGGTCTAGTTTCATGGAGTAACACTGTCATCCTGTGACGACTCCAGTAATGGAGGCATAGCACAAAATGGTACTTGCTTATGAGACAAATGAAAGTAAATGAAAGGTTAGATCTAGTCTGGTGTTAGGAAACCTTAAGTTTTATATTTACTAACCTCTTTGATACAGCAAAGCACAAAGAATTTCATAAATAATATTTTTAACAAAAGAGAATCTTTGACAATGTTTAAAGTTAGACAGTGTTTGAAAATTAACCAATGGTTGTTAAAATTAGCTGTTTAACACATGAAGTGACACGGTAAAACAAACAAACAAAACCCACTGAACTTTTCAGTTCTTAAACCTAGTTCACATACTCATTTGAAGACTTCCAAGTATATATTTTATTTATTTATTTATTCATTTTTTGAGATGGAGTCTCACTCCATCACCCAGGCTGGAGTGCAATGGCATGAACTTGGCTCACTGCAACCTCCGCCTCCCAGGTTCAAGCGATGCTCCTGCCTCAGCCTTCCGAGTAGCGGGGATTACAGGCACGTGCCACCACACCTGGCTAATTTTTTGTATTTTTTAGTAGAGACCAGATTTCATCATGTTGATCAGGCTAGTCTCGATCTTCTGACCTCAGGTGATCCACCTGCCTCGGCCTCCTAAAGTGCTGGAATTACAGGCAGGAAACAATGCACCTAGCTGAAGACTTTAAAGTATATATTTTAAATACCAGAAATTCAATACCCCGCAGCCAACAAGTGTTTATACTGTATAACTCTAGGTTCTCTACTGTGCAGCATGCATTAGTAACAGAGGGTTGACATACATAATGATGATAATAACAACAACAAAGTTGTAACTGTTTAGTGACTCCAAAAAATGTACTATGGACTATATTTTATCTCAGTTGACCATCATGAGGGTTCATTTTAAAGAAGAGAAAACATGCTTAGAGGTAGGTACTCATTATACAATGTCACATAGCTGGTAAGTGGCAAGGTTGAAAATATGAATCCAAATCTACATGATAGTAAGTTCATGCTCTGCTACATTCAAGTAATGGACTAATCAAACTATCTTGGAGTCACGAATATTTAAGAATTAAGACCAAAAAACTATAGCTTTATATAACTGTTTAGATCATCTTAATAAAATTTTTACTTTTAGAAATACATATTTTATTTCTGAGTTTTTCTTAAAACCTATGGTACTGGTTTTCATACTGTGTATGCAACTGATTTTGTTATCAGTTTTTCAGAGAAAATCATGGGTTTCACAGATGTATTATTGAAATTCCATTTTAAATCATGCTTTAAAACTTAAACATTATAATAGAAGCTAATCTGCACACTCAAATGTACCATTTATGTAACTGTACTAATCTGAAGACATTATGTAATTACAATATTTTTAATAATTTTTGCTTTCTTTTTTACTTGTTTTAATGCATATCTCAGAATAAAGTTTCTCTGGTCATCCTGAGCACATGAATTTCCTATAAAATACTGTTAATCAGAAAAGCTGTAGTTGTACAATGGCCTTTTAAAAAAATTCATGTCTGCCTACTGAAAACTCTGCAAGGGGACAGACTATCAAAGCACATATGTGACATGGTTCCTTAAATCAACAGCAGTAAAACTGGGGGACATGCACTCAGCACATGCTTACATCATGGTAGAATACTCAGCTGGGCAACAAGTGAGTAATGTGTCTTGATGGGGAAATTACGTTTTATAGTTGTAATTTTTTGACCTTTATATTTTAAAATGAAAGTGGATGTAACAAGTCAAAATAGTGGTGACTCTTGGAAAGACAGTGACTAGAAATAAGAGATGTGATGGACATTGTGGTTAAAGTCCTCTTTTTATCTGGTTGCCGATTACATGGGTGTGCTCAGTATTTCAAAACTCATTGAGTTGCACTATTGTGATACCACAAACTTTTCTATAGGTATATTATATATCAATTAAAAAGTAAAAAGCAAAAAAAAAAAAAAAAATGAAATGCAAGCTGATGATGGTTAGTGATTTCTGAGTTGGTTAGTAATTTCCATTACTCTTTTTTATCAAGTGTCTGAACTGGTTTAGTTAACCAGTATCCATAGACTGCAAAGCAAGCTGATTAAAAAGTTCCCACTTACAGCTATGTATGTGATAAAACAAGAGTATTTTTATACTATTCAATCAACAAAAACAAAAAACACAAACACACTGGAAGGCTGATGGTGATACGAGACCATAACAATCTCAATAGTTTCTATTTTCAAAAATTCCAAAAGACCATTACTGTCCTCACCTATTTTATGAACAAATGTAACAAATATAAGTTTAAATATTTATCCTGATAAAATATCATTTTTACTTATGAGACAGTTCTACATAAGATTTCAATTGAAGATGTGCATTTCACTGCTTTAAAAAATTTTGAAAAGGCATTATCTTGAAGACCTTTATAAGCTTTAGGAAAGTCTAGTTGGTCTCAGGTATTTCAGAATTTGGGGATGGGGTGTAGCTTTTTCCTAGAGAAAGAACTATGGAAAAGCACAATAAGACCAAAGTCCCATTTCTCCTACACATGGCAGATTTAACTGAATACTCTGGAGAGGCATAGAAAATTAGTTAACGTTCACCTACAGTGCTACACTTTTATCAACATCATTTATTCATTTATTAATAAATATTTATTTAAAACCTCACTTTACTTGGGCTACTTGCATTGTGCAAGTTTCAATTAAATTATTATATATGATAGAAAAATGTCAGATTTAAAGTTGTCATTATCAATATGGTTATTACATATACATTTCCTTAGAAATGTAGTCAATTATTCATAAAGCATTCCATATTTAGAGAACAGTCAGGTTTCCAAACATTTTTACCTGTTCCTGTCATTTCATTCTCAGTCATTTCTGGTAGGCCCCTTGGCTTAGGTGTTATTTGATCTTGTTCATCAAGATTGACCTCTGCAACAGAGTCTAATGAATCAAGCAGCACAACTGGAAGAATATAAAAGAAAAATGTAACGAATGTAGATAAACTCAGTGGTTCTGCTGATCTAATAAAATTATTTTAAACATATGCAATGCAGGCCGGGTGCGGTGGCTCACGCCTATAATCCCAGCACTTTGGGAGGCCAAGGCTGGCGGATCACGAGGTCAGGAGATTGAGACCATCCTGGCTAACACGGTGAAACCCCGTCTCTACTAAAAATACAAAAAATTAGCTGGGCATGGTGGTGGGCGCCTGCAGTCCCAGCTACTCGGGAGGCTGAGGCAGGAGAATGGTGTGAACCTGGGAGGCAGAGTTTGCAGTGAGCCGAGATCGCGCCACTGCACTCCAGCCTGGGTGACAGAGCGAGACTCCGTCTCTCACACACACACAAAATATGCAATGCATATAAAAACAAAGATAAATGCTTATATACAAAGAACATATAATCTTTTATATATATGTAACAAGCATGTTTTATCTATGTGTGTGTATGCATATAACAAATGATTTTCTTCCGATGCAGAAGACAGACTAACATCAACATACATATCTATGCTTATGTACAGCCTAGTGTACATGTACACACGGAAGGCAAAGGGCATTAAGAAAAATAAAAAAAATCTTAAATATAACAGAATGGATTCAAGATAGACATAAGAAACACATTATTGAGAAAAGCTAGGAACATTAATTCCTTAGAAATATTTAAAAACAAACACAGATAGTGACTCATTCAGAATTACTTAGATGAAATTCTGAACAGACTAATTTTTTGCCAACTAAAAGATGAATATAAATAATATTTACCATTAGCTAGCATGCCAGTTTTTTCTTCTTCCTAAATTAAAAAAGGAAAATGATGACATGTTTTGAAACCAAAATTAGGTAAAATGACCACAATGCAAATAATAGCAAAATCTGAAATCCAGGGCTTTTTATTCCACATTGAAAAGATCAGGAACTGTGTTTTCTAGGCTTCTTTCACCAATCACTCTCATTTATCAATAATTCTTCAAGACTAGCTCTGACGGAACGTCTAAAATTCTCTTCTGAACCTTGGCAATTACCAAAATTAATTTAGACCTTACAAATTCTTGCTTAAAGTATTTAAGTTCCATTTGCTCATCTACTTTGCTCAAGAATTCTCTAGTTTTTTTGAATGTCAAGACAATAGAGCTATTTCACGCAAGAGTACTGCAATTATAACATTACCAGTCTATTTTTATTTATTGTTCAAAATTAATGGCCAAATACTTTGTACTCATTATTTCATCTATATTTCAAAAGACACAACTTTCAGAAAGACAGGCCACAAAACCGTAAGACAGACGAAGTTCTTCAATATTAGAGGTTCCCTTAGAATAAGTTTTCCTATTAATATCACCTCTACCTCCTACTTGGGTAGGCAGTTTGTGGTATCTTCCAATAACAGAGCTTTAATCCTTCCTATTTTGATTCTTACCCAGACAGTGCTCTGAAGCTTCCACAATTAGGCTGATACATTTTTATACATATGGTATACCTTCTAAATATACCACGCTATTATGCTTACACAGTTCAAGCAATACTCCTGCCTCAGCCTCCCGAGTAGCTGGGACCTCAGGCGCATGCCAACCATGCCCGGCTAATTTTTTATATTTTTAGTAGAGAAGGGGTTTCACTATGTTGGCCAGGCTGGTGACCTATTCATTTTTCAATAAAATATTGTAATTGCCATATTCCAAGTATAAATCTCATTAAATTTCTAAGGATATTCATCAGTCATATTAATTTCTATATTATTTCTAAGGTCATCTCATTTTTCCCTCAAAACTGAGTGACACGTAGACACCCAAGGACCAAATACTAAGTAAATTTAAAAATAAGAGGATTTATATATACCTGAAAAGTGTTTATCTTGAGTCTACAATTTCATTCATGTTAAAACATCTAGTCCTAACACACAGAACCAAAGAGACTGTGCCCACAGTCCAAATAAATAGTAATAACAAATAACAAAACAACAATATTAATTGTTCTAGCTACTATTAGATACCTTCAAAGATAAGTTCTACAAGGTAGGCAATATGAAGAAGCAACCCTCAACAATTCTTGTTAAGAACTGGGAAATGAGAGAATCAGAGTATGAAGCACCACTGAATATGAATGGAATCATGTAGTTCCTTATCTTAGCCAAGTAAGTTTCAGACGTTAATGTTGTAACTAGCATAAATATTAGGGAGGGACATTTACTATACTTCATAAAGGGAAGTCATACCAAAGAAAAACTATAAGTTAATATACTTGTTTAAAAATTAGTTTTGAAATTTTAATTAAGCTTTCAATTTCTAAAGCTTAACTTAAGCTTAACTTATTTGCCAAAAGAAGTCTTTGGTTGTTTGTCTGATTGAGATAGGGTCTCACTTATCAACCAGGCTGAAGTGCAGTGACATGATCACAGGTCACTGCAGCCTTGACCTCCCTGGCTCAAGTGATCCTCCTACCTCAGTCTCCTAAGTAGCTGGGACTATGGGCACTTGTCACCACACTTTGCTAATTTTTTAAGGATTTATTTTTTGGAGAGATGAGATCTCACTATGCTGTCCAGGTTGTCCTTGAACTCCTGGGCTCAAACAGTCCTCCTGCCTCAGCCTCCCAAAGTGTTGAAATTACAGGCATGAACCACTGTGCCTGGCCAAAAAACCTCTCATAAAATAATCAATTGTCATAATTTTTTTCATTAAGATTTACATTAATTTGATATCTTGAATCAAGCAAATGTTTAACTGTTAAGAGACCTGTAAGTTTACAACAATGAGCAAGATTATGAAGAACTCCATTTTTTGAGCTCTTCATATAGCAATAGGCAGCCAGGTTGATGAAAAAAGTTGCAAAACTGTCAAATATATAATTGATATATACCTGTTTGGGTACACTTATTTTTTCTGATTTGGAATTCTCTTTGGAAGGCGTCTCTTCATCTTTAGTAGTCAACGGTGCACCAACATACTCATCTTCAAAATCATCACTGTAATTTTCTGAAGAAAATAATTATTAAAAGCACAAAGACCACATTGTCAAAAAAGTCAAATTCCAGGAAAAGGCTGTTGATTTCCAAAGGAAGAAGTCTGTATAAGAATAGTTTATTGAAATATTAACATAAAGATGCCTTTGGAGAATCTATAGAACTCTCCATCCCAAATAAACAGAATATACATTCTTCTCAGCATCACATCACACTTATTCCAAAACTGACCACATAGTTGGAAATAAAGCACTCCTCAGCAAATGTAAAAGAACAGAAATCATAACAAACTGTCTCTCAGACCACAGTACAATCAAATTAGAACTCAGGATTAAGAAACTCACTCAAAACCACACAACTACACGGAAACTGAACAACCTGCTCCTGAATGACTACTGGGTAAAAACGAAATGAAGGCAGAAATAAAGATGTTCTTTGAAACCAATGAGAACAAAGACATAACATACCGGAATCTTTGGAACACATTTAAAGCAGTGTGTAGAGGGAAATTTATAGCACTAAATGCCCACAAGAGAAAGTAGGAAAGATCCAAAATTGACACCCTAACATCACAATTAAAAGACCAAGAGAAGCAAGAGCAAACACGTTCAAAAGCTAGCAGAAGGCAAGAAGTAACTTAAGATCAGAGCAGAACTGAAGGAGATAAGAGACACAAAAAACCCTTCAAAAAAAATCAATGAATCCAGGAGCTGGTTTTTTGAAAAGATCAACAAAATTGATAGACCACTAGCAAGACTAATAAAGAAGAGAGAAGAATCAAATAGATGCAATAAAAAAATGATAAAGGGGATATCACCACCGATCCCACAGAACACAAACTAGCATCAGAGAATACTATAAACACCTCTATGCAAATAAACTAGAAAACCTAGAAGAAATGGATAAACTCCTTGACACATACACCCTCCCAAGATTAAACCAGGAAGAAGGTGAATCCCTGACTAGACCAATAACAGGCTCTGAAATTGAGGCAATAATTAATAGCCTACCAACCAAGAAAAGTCCAGGACCAGACGGATTCACAGCCAAATTCTACCAGAGGTAAAAAGAGGAGCTGGTACCATTCCTTCTGAAACTATTCCAATCAATAGAAAAAGAGGGAATCCTCCCTAACTCATTTTATGAGCATCTTCCTGATACCAAAGCCTGGCAGAGACACAACAACAAAAAAAGAGAATTTTAGACCAATATCCCTGATGATCGATACAAAAATTCTCAATAAAACACTGGCAAACTGAACCCAGCAGCACATCAAAAAGCTTCTCCACCACGGTCAAGTTGGCTTCATCCCTGGGATGCAAGGCTGGTTCAGCATACCCAAATCAATAAATCGAATCCATCATATAAACAGAACCAAAGACAAAATCACATGATTATCTCAATAGATGCAGAAAAGGCCTTTGACAAAATTCAACAGCCCTTCATGTTAAAAACTCTCAATAAACTATGCATTGATGGGATGTATCTCAAAATAATAAGAACTATTTATGACAAACCCACAGCCAATATCATACTGAATGGGCAAAAACTGGAAGCATTCCCTTTGAAAACTGGCACAAGACAGGGATGCCCTCTCTCACCACTCCTATTCAACATAGTGTTGGAAGTTCTGGCTAGGGCAATCAGGCAAGAGAAAGAAATCAAGGGTATTCAGATAGAAAAAGAAGAAGTCAAATTGTCCCTGTTTGCAGATGACATGATTGTATATTTAGAAAACCCCATCATCTCAGCCCAATATCTCCTTAAGCTGATATGCAACTTCAGCAAAGTCTCAGGATACAAAATTAATGTGCAAAAATCACAAGCATTCTTATACACCAGTAACAGACAAACAGAGAGCCAAATCAGGAATGAACTTCCATTCACAATTGCTTCAAAGAGAATAAAATACCTAGGAATTCAACTTATAAGGGATGTAAACGACCTCTTCAAGGAGAACTACAAACCACTACTCAGTGAAATCAAAGAGGACAGAAACAAATGGAAGAACAGACCATGCTCACGGATAGGAAGAATCAATATCGTGAAAATGGCCATAGTGCCCAAGGTTATTTATAGATTCAATGCCATCCCCATCAAGCTACCAATGAGTTTCTTCACAGAATTGGAAAAAACGGCTTTAAAGTTCATATGGAACCAAAAAAGACGCTGCATTGTCAAGACAATCCTAAGCCAAAAGAACAAAGCTGGAGGCATCATGCTACCTGACTTCAAACTATACTACAAGGCTACAGTAACCAAAACAGCATGGTACTGGTACCAAAACAGAGATATAGACCAATGGAGCAGAACTGAGCCCTCAGAAATAATACCGCACATCTACAGCCATCTGATCTTTGACAAACCTGAGAAAAACAAGAAATGGGGAAAGGATTCCCTATTTAGTAAATGGTGCTGGGAAAATTGGCTAGCCATAAGTAGAAAGCTGAAAGTGGATCCTTTCCTTACTCCTTATACGAAAATTAATTCAAGATGGATTAGAGACTTAAATGTTAGACCTAATACCATAAAAGCCCTAGAAGAAAACCTAGGTAATACCATTCAGGACATAGGCATGGGCAAGGACTTCATGTCTAAAACACCAAAAGCAACGGCAGCAAAAGCCAAAATTGACAAATGGGATCTAATTAAACTAAAGAGCTTCTGCACAGCAAAAGAAACTACCATCAGAGTGAACAGGCAACCTACAGAATGGGAGAAAATTTTTGCAATCTACCCATCTGACAAAGGGCTAATATCCAGAATCTACAAAGAATTTAAACAAATTTATAAGAAAAAATCAAACAACCCCACCAAAAAGTGGGCAAAGGATATGAACAGACATTTCTCAAAAGACGGTATTTATGCAGCCAACAGACACAAGAAAAAATGCTCATCATCAATGGTCATCAGAGAAATGCAAATCAAAACCACAATGAGATACCATCTCACACTAGTTAGAATGGCAATCATTAAAAAGTCAGGAAACAACAGGTGCTGGAGAGGATATGGAGAAACAGGAACGCTTTTACACTGTTGGTAGGAGTATAAACTAGTTCAACCATTGTGGAAGACAGTGTGGCAATTCCTCAAGGATCTAGAACTAGAAATAGCATTTGACCCAGCCATCCCATTACTGGGTATATACTCAAAGGATTATAAATCATGCTACCATAAAGACATCTGCACACGTATGTTTATTGTGGCACTATTCATAATAGCAAAGACTTGGAATCAACCCAAATGTCCATCAATGATAGACTGGATTAAGAAAATGTGGCACACATACATCATGGAACACTATGCAGCCATAAAAAGGGATGAGTTTATGTCCTTTGTAGGGACATGGATGAAGCTGGAAACCATTCTGAGCAAACTATCGCAAGGACAGAAAACCAAACACTGCATGTTCTCACTCACAGGTGGGAAGTGAACAACGAGAAAGAACACTTGGACACAGGGTGGGGAACATCACACAGTGGGGCCTGTCATATGGTGGGGGATGGGGGAGGGATGGCATTAAAAGCAATACCTACTGTAAATGACGAGTTAATGGGTGCAGCACACAAACATGGCACATGTACACATATGTAACAAACCTGCACGTTGCATACATGTATCCTAGAACTTAAAGTACAATTAAAAAAAAAAAAAAAGAACTTTTTCTTTTGCAAAGATTTAATCGGCATTCAATTTATAAGACTATCTTTGGTTTATGTCATTATGGTACTTTCAAATAGTTCTTAGAGTTTTAAATTTTTAGTCTTTTATATAATTAACCAAATAAAAACTTCCAGAGCTGCCCAAAGGACCTTGTATTACCTTTAAAATAAGATTTTAATATTTATTTTTAAAAGACAAACATGACCAATTGCTTACTTATAAAAGGAAGGACTTTTGTGAAATCTTGCCACTTTTTAAAAGGTTGGATTTTGTTTCTTAGGTTGACTGATTTTTTTTTTTTTGTATCTACAGGTATCTCTACTGTAAGTCTTAACTAGTACTTCTGAAAGATCTCTGACCCTTCCCTTAGGTAACTACTGGCCTTATATGACCTTTGCTGTTTTCCCAATCCTGAGTGTTTCTTATCTAAAGCCTCCAAATTATATCTCAATGACTTTGTGGAGAAGGAAAAGGTGTCTCCATGTTAACTCAGGCATTCAGTCTACTTATTGGCAAGGTTGGACAGGAATTATTTGACCAGGATCTCTTCTTCAATTTTTAACTTGTTCACAGTATTAATTCAGATCTGTGGCTATGAAAGGGAACACTTTTTCAGAGTGGAACTGATCATTTTAGAAACAAACATGATCTAATTTGTATTTCAAAAAACTACATCACATTGAGAAACAGGATGGCCTGATGGGAAAAAGACTACATAAGGTACTAGAGTCTACTTCTGGAATGCCTGTTTTTTACTCTTTTCTTAGAATGAAGATGAAGACGACAACTTGTAATTAATACTGGAAGTTAAGAAATGAATTTGAGAGGGTTTGGGAGTGAAACAGGGACGCTTCCAGTGAGATCTGGCTACAGAAACATCTACATTTTAGTTCATAAGAAGTATGAGCTTGGAACAGCATGTATATTGTAACTTAGGTAGATAAACTAGGTTAGTTGGTTAACTATGTCAGTATCTGTATTCTGAGGCTGAGAAGTTCACCTTTGTTTCTCTTCCACATGAGAAAGAATACTGCTTGGAATTTTTAAATATCAGTAGACATATAGTTAAAATCATAAGATAGTTAAAAGTAATTACTTTGTATTACGCACACTTCTAAGTGCTAAGACCAATATAAGATGATCCAGACTTTAGTAGTCTAGGTGGGAACCACCGAATTTTAAGTAACCCCTGAGATTAGACTTGCTTAAGAAAAGATGATGAACGAGGAGAGAGGAGATATGGGAGAATATGACATTGAACTTGGACAACTACTTAGGATTCGGGAACCAGTGGGAGGCGCTGTGGTGTGTGTGTGTGTGTGACTGTGTAAAGAAAGCGTTAGAAACAGTTCAGGCAGTATGGCATAGTGCTTAAGAGCATCACCTGGAGCCAGAAGGCCTAGATTCAATTCCTGGTTCCACTACTTTCAGCTGCAGAACCACTGGCAGGCCACAAACTCCCTTTGCTTTACTTTTTCCATCTGTAAATTGGGGATAATAGTACTTTTCTCAAAAGATTGCTGAGATGATTAGCTATAATGTTTATAGTAATTATTGCTGTTAACATTATTATAGTTAATTTTTTTTTTTTGAGATGGAGTTTTGCTCTTGTTGCCCAGGCTGGAGTGCGATGGCATGATCTCTGCTCACTGCAACCTCTGCCTCTCGGGTCCAAGCGATTCTGCTGCCTCAGCCTCCTGAGTAGCTGGGATTACAGGTGCCCACCATCACGCCCAGCTAATTTTTTGTGTTTTTAGTAGAGACAGGGTTTCACCATGTTGGCCAGGCTGGTCTCAAACTCCTAAAGTCAGGTGATCCACCTGCCTTGGCCTCACAAAGTGCTGGGATCACAGGTGTGAGCCACCACACCCAGCCTACTATAGCTACTTTTGTACTTAATCCAAATCAAAAGTTTATACAGCCAAGTATGATTTCTGATTGGGAAAAGTGCCAATCTAATAAGCATTCTTCAAAACTACATTTTATTATTTTCATGTAGTAACTAAACAGCCTATAGGCAAATACTAGCATCCAGCACACGAATGACTGACTTCCTCCCCAGAAACCTGAATAAAGTACATTTGAAGTAAGAAGGAAGTGTCATTGGTAGACACAGAAAGAAATGAGAGACAAGAAACAAAGAAAAGGAAAACAGCACACGTCAGAGCTTTCAGGAACAAACATCAAGGCAAATTAAGTTTATATAAAAATGAAAGAGTAAAACTAATTTGAGAGGGTGCTTCTTATATGAGAAACATCAGAGATAATATCTAGGCTCTTCCACATTGTTCAGAAAACAATCAGAATATTCACTTGTACCATTCTGACCTTTTTTGCAGGAAGATGTTACATATTCAAGTTACTAGGTTTCTATGATTCTCTATCCTTATAACTTCAAAAATGTTATTTTCAGAAATAAAAATGTTCTTAAAGTTCAGATAAACCATATGCAATGTAAAAGATCCTTTCGGAAGACATTTTTCATCTTTTGTTGGCAAACTTAACTGCAAATTTTTAATTTTTTTGCCAATCTAGAGGACTTTCTCCTCTGCCATATTGGAGTTAAAGGGATTGTACTTTCTTTGTAAACAATACAATATATAAAACAACTATTTTCAAACATTAGAAAACTGGCAGCAAAAAAAATGTGATTCCTAAGAAAAGAAGGGAGCTATCCCTACAATTACCTGAAGGCACATACATTCTGAAGTACTGAGCAGGGGCGGGAGATCAGGACAGTCTCACTGAGTAGAGGAGAGAGAGATAAGTTCAGAAAGCCTGAGGCAATTTAGAAAATATAAGACAGTAATCAAGAGAGGAGGTGCCTAAGTAAAAACAAAGCCCCAGAAATCTGCATAGGGTGCCCTTGATTCTTTGTTGAACACTAAGCTGTTAATGCATAAAATGAGCCAAGAACAAGTGGGATGCTATAAGTTAGACAATTCTCAGAGTTCACACAAGACAGGGAGACTTTTGAACTCTAATCTGCTTAAGTGGAGAGTCCTCACTGATCACTAGGGGCATCCAGTAGAAGCCTCAAAAGGGATGTGCTTTAGCAGTAGGGTTAGAGGTTACTAGAGTTACTCTAGACTTCCGCTAACAAAGCATAAGAAAAGCCTTGAAAAAAAATCAAGTGGTAGGATCAACTACTTACCAGACAAAGCTCAATAATACTCTTTAAAAAAGGAAAATCAAATCCAGACACTGAATAACATAAAATTCACAATACCCAATATCCAATAAAAAATTACTAGACTTCTAAGAGGCAGGAAAAAGTGTCAGGAAACTAGAAGAAAAAATAGCCAACAGAAAAGAGACCCAGAAACAAACAAATACTGAAATCTGTAAAATATGCTTAATATTAAGGACTTGAAAAAAATGAACATAATGAAGAAAAATACTAAAGAATTTTAAAACAAAGACCCAAAATGAACTGTTAGAGTGAAGGAAAAAAAGGACGGGATTGGGCCAGGCGTAGTGGCTCAGGCCTGTAATCCCAGCACTTTGGGAGGCCAAGGCGGGCGGATCACGAGGCAGAAGATCAAGACCATCCCGGTTAACACGGTGAAACCCCATCTCTACTAAAAATACAAAAAATTAGCTGGGTGTGGTGTCGGGCACCTGTATCCCAGCTACTCGGGAGGCTGAGGCAGGAGAATGGCGTGAACCTGGGAGGCGGAGCTTATAGTGAGCCGATATCGCACCACTGCTCTCCAGCCTGGGTGACAGCACGATTCTATCTCAAAAAAAAAAAAAAAAGATGGGATTAATAGCAGATTAAAGAAAGGAAAAAGACCAGTAACTTGAAGCAAAGGAACTGTTCTCTCGTGAACAGTGAAGCACAGAAAGAAAAAAAGGTTTTAAAAAATGGAACAGTCTTAGTGACCCATAAAACAAAGCTTAGCACTCTATCATAATAAGGTTCAGAGGGCAGGAAGCGGAAAGCAGCATTATTATTAATATTTTAAGAATTCATGGCCAAAATATTTTTTATTTTGACGGAAACTATAAATCCATAGATCAATGATGCTCAACCAACTCTGAACAGAATAAATATAAGAAAAGCATACCATGACACACCATAGTCAAACTGCCAAAAAACAAGGATACAACCTTGAAAATAGAGGGAAAAAAGACATGATATACACAAAATAACAATAACAGGAATTACCAGAAACTTCTCATGAGAAGTAAGGTCAAAAGATAATAGAATAAAATCATTAAACCGCCCAAGGGAAAACAAAAAAACAAAAAAAAAACCACTACATAAAATTCTATATCAAGTAAAAGTATTCCTCAAAAACAAAGGCAGAGTATATTTTCAGACAAACAAAAGCTGAGAGAACTTGTTCCTAGCAGTAACCTGCACTACAAGAAATGTGAAAGGAGGCTCTTCGTGATAAGAAAAATAATTTGAGATAGAAATTCAAATGTATGCAATGGAATACAAAGCACTGGGAATGGTAAATATATGGATAAATACACATTTTTACATAAATATCCATTTCTTATATTCCTTAAAAGTACTGTTAAATGATAACTGATTGCTTTAACAACAATAATAATAATGCGCTTTTTAAAATAATAATGTGGTGTTTTTAAGACATGTAGAAAAATGTTGACAAAAATAGCAAAATGGTTGAGGAGAGTTTATTGTTGTTAGAGTTCATATAAATATAGTGATATAATGTTATTTGAAAGTAGACTGTAATAAGGTAAAGACATATTTTGACTCATAGGGCAACTAAGAAAAAAAAATACAACAAAGAACTATAGCTAAAAAGCCAAAAGCAGAATAAAATGGAATACTATAAATAATACAATAGAAGGGAGGACAAAAGCAACAAAAACAAAAAGATAAAAAGAAAACAAATGGCAAAACAGTAAACAACTATATCAATAAATACATTCCTGTAAAGTGTAAAAACACATCAGTTAAAAGGTAGAGACTGTCAGAATCAACAAAAATGCTAAAACCAGCTATATGCAGTCTATGAAAAAAACATTTTAAATATAAAAGCACACATGCATTAAAAGTCAAAAAGTAGGAAAAGGTACACCTCTCCATCAACATGCTTTGCAGGTCTTTACCATGTTTTCAGAGATGCCCACAATCCTGGCACAAAAATCCTTTTTTCTTTTTTCCCAAGTGGTCCACTGCTCACTCTCAACAAATGAGGCAGTTCACTTTTAACAATTTCTTAGCAGCTCAGTTTATAACACAGGCAAACCCACTCTATCTATTCAAAGCTCTAAGACAATACGATTTTCCTTTTAATTATTTTTCTTATCAACGTCTTCATTAAAAGCTATTATCTTTTCAAATATAAATTTAAGAACCAATGAAATTACCTGCCAGGTCTTCATGTTTCGATTCATTCTCATGTTCGTCATCAGTTAGTTCTACATTAGCTTGATTACTGGAAAAAATATTTATTCAATTTAGCATTACATGTTAAAAATATATTCTCATGCAACTCTTTCTATATACCTTTTAAAAAAATCCCTAAAATTATACACGTCCTCTCTTAAGTCCTCTTGTTCTATCAAAAGCTAAAAATTTGGGAGCTTTAAGGAAAACGTTTTGAAAATAAAGCATCTTCGAAGCATATGATTAATTGTAGCTTGAAAGTAATACAAAGGAAAAGATGCCCTATTTCCTAAATATACACAATTTTATTACTATGTGCATTTTACATGTCCAAATATTATCTTATGATCCTAGATATCCCTTCTACACTGAAGATTAGAAATTGACCACAAGCTATGAGAACCAGTGAAGTCCATACGAAATCCAGAAAAAAATGCTAAGGTCAGCACTTACATGCTAATAAGCCATTGAATCCTGAAATGGAAGCTGAATAGAGCCTTAAAACAAAACCTAAGCAAGGGAACAAAGGAGCTTGAGTATGATTTAATTATATTGGATGTATTAGTTCATTTACTGCTTTCTCTCAAGCCAGGAATCAGTTCTACCTTTTCAGTCTATCAACCCTCTTTAGTGAGATCGTAAGAGAAACTATAAGACTATGTAATAATGATGAGAACTACAAACACCTAATATTGCATGTTCAATGCTATTCTGTACTTTGACCGGCCTGTTCTAGAGCAGAAATATCAATAATTAAGAATACTGTTAAGAAATAAGAAAAAAGTTAAAAAAAAATGTAGGAAAGTGGCAAAAAGTTGTGGCCCACAAACCTGGCATGCTTAACCTGTATTGACACCGTTGGGAAAGGCAATGACCATAGGCCCTGAGTGTCTCTGCACATTCTTGCTGAATATGCCAAGAGTGCAAGACGCTGATCATTTTTCACCATGCCATTTGGGTAACATTTCCGACCAAACAAAGAGCAGGCTTGTCTCCACTTTATAAAAGTAATACATTTTTCCAAGCTCAGTGTTCCTCTTCTGTAACACAGCCCACCATGCGTGCATACATCAGTTATGGATCCTTTGCCTTGCCCTCAGCATACTCATAGGGCATGGGGAACCAATGCAAACAAATGCGACACTCAGGTACTGCCTTTATTCTTTAATTCTGACCCAGGAATCTTCTGTTTATTGTCAACATCATAAAACTGGAAGACTAGCTTGTTAGCTTGCCAAGTAGGGTAAAAATCTCAGACCCTGAAAAGTTCATGATGATAAATGCATTTCTTTATCCACTGTCTATAAAAAACTAATCATCCTGCAGAGCCTAGGCACTCCAATAATCAGAGATTATGATTCTCCTGACCCTGAACTTAATTATACCTTTGTGATTTCAAAATCCTAAATAAAATCGTAATCTGCTTTCCATTCATAATTTTAAGAATTACATGGATAACTAAATAAGGGCATTGAAGACCTCAGGTTTCAAAGGTCTTGAGAATGGCAATGGTCTAGTGTAATAAAGAGAGGATCAGCTCAGTGAACTAGTGGGATTCCTAGAATAAATGAGGCTTCCCAATAAGCATCAGGGTCAACCATACAGAGGTTAAGACACAGATCAAATTTGTCTTTGCTCCTTGGTTCCCACTTGCCTTTCTGTTATATTTTTTCCTGAGTTTATAATAGTAACCTGGACTCTCTTATTTATCTGTG
This sequence comes from Trachypithecus francoisi, assembly GCF_009764315.1. NCBI lineage: Eukaryota > Metazoa > Chordata > Mammalia > Primates > Cercopithecidae > Trachypithecus > Trachypithecus francoisi. Next base: position 27,597,929 of record NW_022681460.1, read on the forward strand.
GAAAATGACTTAATAAATTACTTTCCTAGTAAGGACTTCTTGGCAATGTACTATTAGTCTCCATAGCATGAAATTTCAGACTTTGGAGGCAGCATGGGCTCTCAAATACAAAGAAACATATTCTATTCACACATAAGAAAAACCCTAACTGTAAAATGAACAGATAACAGATTTAAAAAATAAGATTTAATTTTGCCTGTTATATAATGTTTACCTATTTAAAATCATGCATATATCAGCCTTCCAAAAAACACAGAAAACATAAAAATCATCAACAGTTTACACTGTACTTTACCTATGTAAAGCTTTAAAATGTGTAGAGTCATTAGAATCCAATTCCTTATTTAATCTCGAATAATCAATGGAAGATGTTAAGCCTTTCTCAAGCCTGGCAAAAAATTGTTCTTTCTCCTCTTGTTCTTCTAATGTGTCCAATCCCACTCCGAGAATACTATGGTTGAGCTCAGCAACTACTAGTTCTAAATGGAAAGCACAAATATATTTTAGTAATATACAGAATTTTGAAAACATTGATTTGAATGATGCATTTACTGACATTATGTAGTAAATTTTAAAAATTTTACAAATATTTACTCTCTTACTCATCAAATATGAATTCATGTTAACATGTAAGGTTTAAAGCTTCTCTAGAATGATAATTCTAAACCTGTAGGAAGATATTAAATCTGTCTACATGCTTCAGTAAAGGAGGCTTCAAGATAGTTAACTTTTGTAATTCTGAATATAAGCATAACAATTAATAATTGACCAACTCATATCCCTTGCATTTCTTACCATTTGTTTCTAAGCTATCAGTACTTAAGAGAGAGGTTCCACTGCTCTTAAGAAATTGAATCTTTTCAGCAGACTCCTCTTCTATTTCCGTAACAGGTTGAGAAGTCTTCTTTGTTTTCAAATAGCTCACATTTGTTCCAAGCGGTCCTAGGAATACAATTTAATACAGATGAACATTTATGTTCAAAGAATTGTTTTGACCACTATGACAACACAATAATGATGTTATGCTAATTTTATGCACAGAACCTACAAAATAAATCTGCTCTATTAAATAAAAATCCATCAGACCTAACACTCAGAAAAGAAAGATTATAATTCTATTTGGTGGCACTGTATCATATTAAATACAATACTTCAAAGGGTTGAACCATAAGACAAAAATTTTTTTTAATCACTTTGAAGCCCAAGTACTTAATACAGTATACGATCCCACTTTAAAGAATATCTTCTGCCTCATTCCCTCTGTTCTTTACATTTCTCAGAGGGTTTTTGTTGCGCAACTCTTAACACTATTGGAAATAGACTGTGGGCGGCATGAATCAGTATAACAAAATACAAGGGGGCAAAGTAGGTACAATTAAAAACCTACTAGGCTAGACAGAAGCCTTCGTTAGTGTAAATATCATTTCAAAAAATAGACAGAAATAGTTAAAGCTCTTTCAAAGTCATTATTTCTAAAACAATGCAATCAGTGGCTCACTGCAGGAGAGGTTCTCAATGCCAGGATATGTGCATATTGTTAGGGACAGGAGGGTATTATAGTCTCTCACAGCATTCAGGAATTTGAAATTTTCTCTAAGGCTAATATATATTAAGCATATTAAAAGTGTTTTATGACTGATTAGATGTTTGATGATACTGAGAAATTATTATAGATACTTCTTAGACAATATTCTTTGGTTATATTTTAAAAAGAGAGTACTTATTTTCAGAGATACTTTGAAATATATGTGGAGAGAACTGATATGCTGTTGGAGATTTGTTTCAGTATAATCCTGAGTGTTGGAAGGTGGAAAATAAGAGAGAATATTGATGAAAAATGATTGGCCATGAGTGAATAACAACTGTTGCAGCTAGGCAATGGGTACACAGGAATATGTGGTACTTATGTATATGTTTGAATTTTTTCATAATAAGAAGTTTCAAAAATGTTCTATGAATCCTGGGTGAAAAAGTATAACTGATGTTTATGTAGAAAAAGTTCTGAGTATTATTTACTTTATTCAAATTTTTTGACAAACTATGTGCCTAGAACATTGTTAGTGCCAGCTATACAATGAAGTCCTTTACCATCATGAAGGTTAAAATCTAACAGGAGGAGACAATCGACAGCAAATATTCATGGGTGCCTACTACACACCAGGCATTGTTCTAAATGCTGGGGCTTTATCAGTGAACAAAAAAGAAAAAAATCCCTGCTCATTTATGTGATTTGAGGGAGGCAACAAGTAAAATAAGTACATTGCAATTAAATTGTACATTAGAAAACAGTTAAGTGCCAAGAAGAAAAAAAAAATGAGAAAGAGGAACAGAGAATGCAGGAATGGAGGGCACTACAACTATAAAAAGGATGGTCAGGAAGGCCTTCACTGAGAAGTTAACACATGAGCTATGGCTTGGTGGGGGTGAGGGACCAATCTACATGAATACATGGGGGAAGAGTGTTTAAGGAGGAGGAAAGAAGTGTAAAGCCTCTAAGGCAGGAAAATGCCTAGGCATGTGTGAAGAGAAAGGAGGCCCAATGTAGTGATATTGGCATAAGCAAGAGAAAGGTAGTCTAAGTTGGGAGGTCAGAAAAGTCAGGGTGTAGAACTGACGTGGGTGGGAGCTTGAATGAAGGTCATCAGCTTTTTTTTTTTTTTTTTTCTTGCAGTCATCAGCTTTTCTAACAAGTGAAATGAGAAGCTATTAGAGGGAGGAGGTGGCTATGATGTGGTTGGCAAGATTTTTTAGTGTAAAGAAGTTTAAGGAACTCAGAAGTCAGGTTATTAGAGGCAACAGCTATGTTGTTAATGTAGTCACCAATAATTAGACAAGAGAATTGGAGACTCACAGTGAAACAGCAGCTTAAATCTTTGAGGAATGAGAAGGAATAACCGGGAGTTCAGTAGATAACTGCAACAAAGAAACATAGTAGGTAGGTGGCCTGATGGCAAGGTTCATAAGGAGATTGGAGGGAGAACAGTCTAGAAACAGCAATGAACAATAACCTACTCCTTTTCCAAGTCTAATGAAACAAGAAACGTGGTAAAGAAAACAGTAACCACTGGAGGTTACCAGAGAAGCAGCACTGTTCATAGAGCAAAGTTAAATGTGAATTATAACTCTGCTTTGAAGGAATTATATAAGATTAATGGGGGGGGGTATACCAAGACAGGAAAATCCAAGAATATTTCCATGAGGAAGTAACATTTCTGCTAAGATGTGAAGAAAGAGCAGGAAATAACTAGGTGAACTAGGCCAGGGAAACCAGTACAGGCAGGGAACATAGTAGGTACAGAAGCATGACAATGGGAAGGGCAGGCCACATTTGCAGACGCAAGAAGGCCAGTGAGACTGGACTCAGACGGTGAGGGCAAGCCTAAGGGGAAATAAGCCCAGAGCAAGAAGTCAATGGTTGGATCATGCTCATCCTCATAGGCCAGGCACACGGCCTTGCTCTGTATTACAAGAGCACTAGAAAAAACTGGTAAAGTTATACAGTATCAAAATTTCCTCATTTTAACAGTATATATTTGTTGTAAAAAACTGATATATGGAAAAGGTAAATAATTATAATGAGTAATGTTTTGTTTTTGTTTTTTGCTTTTTAATATTCTTTTATTCTTTGTTTTCTTCAAAAACCAGATGACTGAAAATGTGTGCTATAAATATTAAGATTAGAAAAAAATATCACTTTTGGTTAGAAGGAAGCCCTATTAAGTCACGAATTCTGACTTCAATTTCCTAATTAGTGTCCTCTTGGAAAAGGCTAAGAATCAATTTATTTTATGCCTTTCTGTGAATAATGGTTTTAATGGATCAAATAATAACCTCCATAAGCTGTAAAAAATCAAGAGATAGATTCACAGATGCTTCAAATGCAAAAGTATATGCTAAGTTGTTGTGCTGTGGTGGCAACATGTCCAGGGTGTCACCCTGGCTCTAAAGCAGGACTCGGTGTTATAGCTCACACTAACCAAGCTCACAAGAGATTAATGTAACAGAAATAAAGATCCAGTTTAGTTATTTACAATAAAGAATACAATCAGCAAGAGGATGAGATAGTTTCACCTTCTAAGCTGACCATTTTATTCCTATGGCAACCGGGAAACAGGCAAAATTATAATGTAAAAGTTGCTCACCGTTAATGTTTAATGGTACGTGTCTTAAGATTAGTAATGCATTCCTCTTCTCAAGAGGGGTGTTGAATTCTCCCTCAGAAGGTTCTACACTCTTGATACAGGAATCATGTCTTGGCTTTTTATACTAATGCCTAGTATTTAGAACATAGTATGAACTCAGTAAACATTTGCTTGAATCAGGGACCAGGTTATTCCTGTGGGCAGGGAAACCTCCCTCTGCTTAAGTTGACATTGCCAAAGTTTGCTTCTTGACTACCCTTCTTTCCTTCTTTCACTAATCAAATCTATTTTTGATACATTTAAAAAAATTATTAATACCATCAATCAGGTTACATGTGAATATTTTTGGTCTAGGCGCTATTCTTTTCCTGTAGGATTAGGCTGTATATATCTGCTCTGATTCATTATCTTCTAGACAAAAGGCTTTATATCCCAAATCTTTGTCAACAATTCCAACAGTACTTCATCTTATAATATCCTTTTCAAGCATTAAAAGCAGGGAGAGATTCTAAAACATTATTCTTCACTACAAAGTTCAGCATGTTGCATAAGAATTTATAAAAAACACACTGAAGTTTTCAATAAGGAATTTCTTTAAACTACAGTATTAAAAAGAACAGAGAAGTGACTGTCAAATCTACTTTAATATGCATTTATTAAACAAATTTATCACTTAATGTTGAGGGTCAGGGGATATAAGGACAAAGAAGGGTTTCCTACCCTCACAAAACTCCCAACCTCAGGAGTTGTCCTATAGGTTACAACTATCAACACAATGTGTAAGTGTTACTATGGTGTTCTGACATCAAAATGAAGGAGAAACTAATTGTGACAAGAGAGCTAGAAGATAGGGTGAAGGACTGCAAAAAGTGGTGATGTTAGGCTTTAATGGGCAAGAAGGATAAGAGGAAAGGCATTCTAATGGCAAGGAAGCATGAGATAATGCACAGAGGCAGGGAGGCCTATGGTGTTTCCAGGAAATGAGGAATGATTTAGTATGGCTAGAACACACGAGAAGGCAGGGTTCCAGTCAGATCATGCAGAGCCTTAATTATGACATGAATTCAGGCTCAATTTTTATGGGGGGGGAAAAAGTCTATATGTAAATTTTTTCCCTAGAGATCCAGAAAGTCTATCATTTTACAAAATTGTGCTTAACACTGATCCACAAATGGTATGAACGTAGGTACTGAAATAGAAGCAGTCGGGGTTGTTGACAGATATGGCAGTATCATATATAGTAAATCTATCAGGCCAGGTGTGGTGGCTCATGCTTGTAATCCCAGTGTTTTGGGAGGCCAAGGTGGGAGGACTGCTTGAGGCAAGTTTGAGATCAGCCTGGGCAACATAGTGAGAGACGCTATCACTACAATAAATACAAAAAAATTAGACAGACATGTTGGCATGTACCTGTAGTTCTAGCTACTCAGAAAGCTGAGGTGGGAATATTGCTTGAGTCCAGGAATTTGAAGTTACAATGAGCTATGATTGTATTACTGCCCTTCAGCCTGGGTATATCATATACATATATATATATATATGAGACATACATATGAGACATATATATAGCAAATTTTTTACTACTGTCATTAACAAACTGTGATACCAAAGTCTATAGGTTTGTTACTCTTCCCAATGCAATGACATTAATATACTGTCAGAATATCTTATTAAATCACATTAAATCAATTTATCATTAAATATAATAAATATACCTGAATTGTCACCTTAATTTGAGTAAATATAAATTATCTCTATGTAAAATAAGCTGATAATGTTATAACACAGATTCTCAATTACATAATAAATACATAATAAAATACTAGTTATATGAAAATCAATTCAAACTTCAAAAATCCACACTATTAGTATTATTTTCTTTATTTATAGTGAAGTAACAAAATACAGGTCTTGACTGACCCCTTGTGGTCAAATAATCTGAAACTAAAAATCAGCAACATTTACCATCATCTTTAAAATCATCTTCAGTTATCCACCAAGGCACTGTATCTTTCTTCTTCATTTCTTTTTTAGATTGTCTAGCTGTTTTGTCTGAATTTTCAAAAGAATCATCTGAAAGCTGAATTAGATATAAGATAGTGAATTTGAAAACTCAGTGTAAATTCAAGTATTTCAGATTCATCATTAAGCATGTTTCTATTAGTTCGCTCACAGTTCAGCTATCACATAGATAAATAACATTCTCACCAATATGTATAAGTTCATAGCCACAAGCCTATTTGGCCAAAATAACTTAAAAATAAGACATACATCTCTGAGCATCAATTTCATAATTAAACAAGTAAACTAGGAGAATAACAACAAAGACAAAACTTGATCAAGAATTTTTTTTAGGAAAGAAAAAATAGGAGGATACAATCCTGTCTTCTAAATATTCTCTAGGGTTTAAGAATAAATAACGGCTGAACAAAATTGCATAGCACCACTCTAGAAACAGAATTTCAAGAAAAGGAAGAACTGAGTTTCAGGGTGTAAAGAGGAGAATGAAATTGACCGGAAAAATCAGCATATTTTTTCAGCGATTGATAAACGCTTATTTGCTTTTTTCTACTCTTCCAATCCAAATTTTACTACACTCCTAAATCTCATGCTCTAACCTCAATACCACCCCCTACCACCTAGCCAGTAACTTGGTCACCCTTTTCTCTGAGAGATAAAAACCTTCAACCACCACCCACCTCACTCCACTACTAAACTGTGAAGTAGTAGTGAAGGTACTTCTTTCGTCTCTCAGACAACACAATCCTTTCCTCCACTCTAAGCAGAACTTCTCTAGGTTCTTCCTTCCTCGGTTATCCCATTTGATTTCTGTATGTTCACTCCCTTCTCTCTCTACTCCCCTCCCTTCCCTCTGATTATATATCGGCTCAGCACTGCATCTCCATTGCCTAGCACAGTACCAGGCACAATTGTGGAATGAAAAATGAATATTTACTCAACTTTGAAAAAAAAAAAAGTAAAACAAAACAAAAAAATTCCTTATCCCTATATCCCTTTTATTCTACCTATCACATTTCCTTGACACACTAACTCCTTGGGTTCACTTAACCGCTTATAATCTGGTTCCCATCCAAAACAGCTCTCCTCCAGGCACCAAAGGACTCCGAAATGCCACGAATAAAGTACCACTGTCAGTTATCCTCCCTGATCACATCATGGAATTTGCTACTGGTGATCAACTCTTACTCTTACTTCTTGAAACTCTCTACCTTGACTTTAGTAGCATCACTTCCTCTGGGTTATTCTTCAGATCTGTGGCTACTCCCACCCATCTATTTTAATAGCTTTTGGCTTTTTGCCCATTTATTTAGCAGGAGACTTCTCCAGGACTCTGCTCTTGATCCTTTTTCAATTTCATTCTACATTACTTTTTCTGGAAAAGAAATCAACATTTACTACATGCCTGCTCTATGTCAGGATCTACACTCAGGTTAACTCACTTAATCTTTAAACAACCCTGCAGAAATTTACTCATGGTGAAACTGAAGCTCTAAGAGGTTAAGCAACTTGCTCAAATTGCTACTGTTAGTAAGTGTTACAAAGTGACATTTAAACCCATGTCTGACTAACTCCTGTCCACTTTCCACTATGCTATGTAGTTCCCCAACTAGAATATTGTTATCTGAGTGACCTTTTAAACTTCTAAAATGACAGCAGGCACACCCATGTGCGTGCGCTCCCGCCCCCCACCCCACACTTCCACTTGCCAAACAAAAAACTCTACCTTAGTGACTTGAAGAATGTCAATTTTCAAACGTTCAAGAAGAACTTACTGCCTTCATTAACAACCAGGTAGGAAGACAGGAGGAGGGAAGAAAAAACATTCCTTATCTCATCTGAATTTCTGAAATTAACTGTATCACTTTTCATTTTCTCTCTAAACTTCAGTATCACCTTGAGGTGTTCCATTTCTCTCTCCTCCCATTTTTTCAGTTTATTTATCTGTAACATAGGCATGGTACCACTGACCTTGTAGGGCCATGACAAAGAAGAGAAAAAAAAAATGAAGATTTCTAATACATGATAAGCGTTTTTACTTTGAACAACCTTCCACAGTGCTTCCCAGCACTTTCATTAATTATTTTTAATCAATATGATCAATTAAAAATAAAACAAAACAGGCCGGGCGTGGTGGCTCACACCTATAATCCCAGCACTTTGGGAGGCTGAGGTGGGCAGATCACAAGGTCAGGAGTTTCAGACCAACCTGACCAACATGGTGAAACCACATCTCTACTAAAAATAGAAAAATTAGCTGGGCATAGTGGCGCATGCCTGTAATCCCAGCTACTCAGGAGGTTGAGGCAGGATAATCACTTGAACCTGGGAGGCAGAGGTTGCAGTGAGCCAAGACTGCGCCACTGCACTCCAGCCTGGGTGACAGATCAAGGCTCTGTCTCAAGAAATAAATAATAAATAAATAAATTAATTAAAATTAAAATTAAATAAACAGAAATAAAACACAATAAAAAAGCTGATTCTCAGATATAACAGTTGTTGGCAATGATATGGAGAAACTGGAACTCTGGGCTGGGTGCAGTGGCTCACACCTATAATCCCAGCACTTTGAGAGGCCGAGGTGGGCAGATCACTTGAGGTCAGGTGTTGGGGACCAGACTGGCCCACATGGTGAAACCCCAACTCTACTAAAAGCACAAAAGTTAGCTGGGCGTGGTGGCAGGCACCTGTAATCTCAGCAATTCAGGAGGGTGAGGCATGGAAATTGCTTGAGCCCAAAGGCAGAAGTTGCAGTCAGCCAAGATTGCACCATAGCACCCCAGCCTGGACAACAGAGCAAGACTCAGTCCCCCACTACAAAAAAAAAAAAAAAAGAAATTGCAACTCTGATAAACTAATACACTACTAGTGGAAATGTAAAATAGCACAGCCATTTTAGAAAATAGGCAAACACACAGCTATCATATGATACAGCAATTTCACTCTTTGGCATATACACAAGAGGAACAAAAACACATCCACACAAAAACTTGTACATGATCATTCACAGCAGCATTGTTCGTAACTGCCAAAAAGTGGAAAGAACCCAGATGTCCTTCAACTGATAGGTGGAAAAACAAAATGTGGTACATCTACACCATGAAATATTACTTAGCTATAAAAAGAAATGAAGTGTTAATACATACGACGACATGGATGAACCTTGAAAACATCATGCTAAGTACAAGAAGCCAGACCCAAAGGGCCCCATAATACATAATTCCATTTCTACGACATGTCTGTAACAGGCAAATATTTAGAGACAGAAATCAGATTAGTAGTTGCCTAAGGCTAGGGAAGGGGGAAGGAGGAGATGGAGTAACTACCAACAGCTATGGGATTTCTTTCTGGGGTGATAAAAATTCCTACAATTGATTGTGGTGATGGTTACATAACTCTGAAACCACAGAACTGCACATTTAAAATGGGTAAATTAAATGGTATGTGAATTATGTCTCAATAAAGCTATTTTTAAACAGCTGGTTACCACTACTCTCCTAAAAACAGAGAGATATAAACTGTCTTTGAATAAACTGAACAATAACTTATCAAAGTGAGAAAAGTTAGCATGACTCTAAAATCATGACTTCCATAGTAAAAAAAAAAAAATGACACAATGCAACTGAGGATGGATATAAGAGGGAGAGAGACAGAGACAGAAGGGTGGGGGAAGGAGAGTGTTGGAGAATGTGTGTGCTAGAAGGGTGGTAAATGAGTGAAGAATAAAAATATCTTCTAAATGGCCTGTTCTGCTATCTTTTACAGTACAAATCATTCTTACAAATTTAATTTTCAAAATGTGTCTGTATTTGAAATTTTAAAAAATCAGCTTTTCAAATGGTAAATGAAACTTATTCCAAGTGCCTAATTACATCTCGGCAATAGGTAGATGCTTTTTAAAATCCTTAAAACAATCCTACAAAGAAGGCATTATTTTTCCATGAGACAGACAATGAAAGTGAAGTTTTTCTGTACCACATTAAACTCTCCTTTTTTTTTTAACAAGAATGTATGACGTATAATAGCTTAAAATGTGACTCTCTTGAATGAGCTACAAGGCCCCTCCATTTATATAAATAGAGTTATGCATCGCTTAATTATGGGGATATGTTCAGAGAAATGGGATTTCATCATAGGAGCATCATAGAGTGTATTTACACAAACCTAGATGGCTCCATGGTACAGCCTACTCCACACCTAGGCTATATGGTATATAGCTTATTGCTCCTAGGCTACAAAGCTGTTCGGCATGTACTGTACCAAATCCTGCAGACAACTGTAACACAATGGCAAGCATTTGTGTATCTAAACAAAGAAAAGCTACAGTAAACATATGGTACAAAAGATTAAGGTACACCTTTATAGGGCAGCCCCATTATAATCTTATGGAACCACTGTTGTATATGTGGTCTGTTGCTGACCAAAACATCTTTATGAGGTGCATGACTGTACAGAGAATGTGGTATGACCATTTAATGTACTCATTCAAATATTTATTATTTATTAGGTACTGTACATATAGTAATGAACATGTTGATATATAATAGCAATGAACATAGAGTTATCACATTACAGACTGTACATTCTTATAATGGGAAGCAAAAAACAGACCCATACAAGATAAATAATTAATGTGCTAAGTGCTATAAAAAGAATTAAATACATACTAGACTAAGAGGTGACTTCGTGGTTACCTTTTACTGGATAAACAGAAGAAGCCTCTCTGAAGTGGTGATATTTAAGTTAAGATTTTCACCAGCCAGGTAAAGAGTAAGGGAGGAGCATTATTGGCAGAGGGAACAGTGAGTGCAAAGCTCCTAAGGTGAAATGAGCTTGAAATGTCTGGGAGAGAAAAAACGCCACTGTGGAATAAATAAAGTGTATGAAAGAGGAATATGAAGGCAGTGAGACAGGTAAGAGCGAAATCATGAAAGGCTTTAAAATCATGGTAAGGAGTTTGGTTTTTCTTTCTACATGTGATGGGAGACCAACAGAGTCTTTTACTGGGGAGGAACAGAGTCTGGCTGCAATGTGGTAAAAGGAATGCTGGTCCATGAGTTGGGAACTGCTGCAATAGCCCCGTTGAGATGATGGCACTGAACTTGCAGTGGCAGAAAGGGGACAGAGCTAGAGGGATGACGGGAGTTGAGAGTTTGGTGATGGACTAACTGTATCTTCGAGGTGACAGAATTGAAGGATGAGTCTTTTGAGACAAATTTGACAACACAGTTTTTAAAAATATAAACTTACCTCTTTCATAAACTGTTCAAACTCTTCATCTAGCTCTTCTTGGGAATAGTTAGCCATAGTCAACAATTTTGACCTCCCAAAGTAAACATTCTAAAGTATCTCAAACACTGGAAACACTAAATGACAAGAGACATAAACATCTTTTGAGGAAATCCATCACATCATGAACACGGTAAGACTTAAACTTCAGACATTTGTTATGATTCAGTATACGTGTACTTTTTTTTTTTTTTTAACCAGTAAGCTGGTCAAGAGATTCCTAATTCATTAAGCAAACCGATTTGGAAAATCAGCTTTGACAGGATGTCTTGTACTCAACGTTTAGAATTTATGTTTTCATCTGTTAACATCCAATTGTTAAAGAGTGGTCTCTACTATATTTCCCAAATCTACGTTTGCGTGCATGTGTTAATTAGTACCTCTCAAACACAAACCAGGTCCTCACAGGGAATCTTAAAAACTATAAGTTAGCAAACCAAAGTACTGTTTCTTTCTTGCAAAGCACATAACTGTTTGTGCTGCCTTATCACTCGGCTCGTTATTTTACCAATCCATAGTAATAGTTTCGTAAAGCAGACTGCACAGTTTCGTAAAGCAGACTGTATCCAGATACGGGGATGTTTCAAAATGTACACAAATAGAATTTAGTAAGAATTAGTAATTTAGTCAAAATACTTACAGAATACTTAGAGTTAATGGAGTACACAAATCAGTACCATGTTTCTTTTGAAGCGAGGGAAGACCGACAAAAACTATGCGCTGAACACAAGCAGAATCCAGTGATTTGCAACGGAAAGCATTCCCCTAGACACCTAACGAACCCAACCGTGGGTCGACCCCCAGCTCCTGAACTCCCTAGAGCAGCTCAAATCCCAGCTTTCTTTTGTAGAGATGGGGGAGGGGAAGAGGGCTTGCAGACCCAGACAATACCCTCCCCATTGTGCAGAATAACACCTCTTCCCCTCATTAGCACTTTCGATCAGTTCAGGGTAAGTGCGGTTAAGGTCATGGCCTGAATAGCTTGGTCAGAGGTAGACTCCACCAAAAGCTTCTCAAGCCTGGCTGCGACCCCGTCCCCGGAAGTGCCGGTTCGGGAATTAGAGGGAAGACAAAGACGCAGTAGCCGTGGGCTCCAGGCGGAGAAGGGAAATGACCCGGAAAACTAAAGCCCTTCGGTCGAGTATGAAGCACGGCCTCGCCCAGGACGATTTGGGTGGGAAACCAGCGTTCACAACTTACCACCTACCTCTGCCTCCCAATTCCGCGCTTTCCCGGAAGTTCTGTGCGGGTCCGCCAGTTGTCAGGGTAACAGACTTCAGCTGCCGGGTTCTGGAGTCACATGACCAGGGCTGGTCACGTGGGCCGTGGGTTTCCCAATGCCTTTACAAGCGAAGGTCGGAATAACAAAGGCTCAGAAAGACACTCTAGTGGCTAAACCTTCGCTGCTGCAGTAAAATGCCTTTCCTTCACTGGCTTTCTCTACGTTCCTTAGAAAAGAGGACGGCGGCAAACCAGTTACTGTAGAAGCGAGACGGTGGCTTCCAGCGGATTGGGGGTCGCGGTGGTTGTAGGCCAGTCCATGGCTTTCTGGGAAATGTAGTTTAGCTCCCCTGATGCTTGTGTTTCCGCACTCCGCATCTTCGCCTCCCAGCCTTCCCCGCACTTGTCATTCGAGCGCTCTGTTTTTACAAGGGGCAATTTTGAAGAGATTGAATTTCTTGGATTTATTTGGCATGCAAAGACCTGTGTAGGCGTTGTGAGAGAAACACAAACCTGTGAGGAAAAAAAACGGTCGTTTAGATGGGGACTCTGTTCCACCACCTAGTGGGCAGAAATCAAAAATACACAAACAGCAAGGTTCTTACTAAGTTATTGCTCCTGGCCTCAGAGCTTCTCTGTGGCTTCCCGCTACCCCTACTTTTCAAAACTCCAGTCTTTACTGGCATTTCACAATTACTGCCTTGGATTTTGTTTTCTATTTATTTTCTTTTTTCGAAGCATACAACGTTAGCTGGAGTTTCAGAGGACAGCATTTAGCATAGTGTAAGTAAAATCTACAACAGCTGCAGATGTTGCTGATGGTAGATTTAGTTCAGGACCTCATCTTTAGCTAGAACTGTTTATTCAAGTCTTTTTTGCAATCCAAATATGTACAAACCAGGAGCTGTGGACTATGATGCAAATATGAATAATAAAATTATCTTAAGCTAGCATTTATTGAGAAGTTGACTTCCTGCCACCTTCTATCAAAGACTTATCTTCCCACGTATGATCTAGAGCGTTTACACATTCTTCTTCTCACTGATCTTCGACACACACCACACATATACAAGTGAGTGCATATAAAATTGGTGAAATCAAAATGACCTCTATTCCATTTCCCCAACTTTCTGTCAATCTGTTACTAGATAGAATAAGATCATAGGTTATATATATGTTTCACAATCCTGTCTTCTAGGAAAATCTTGTGAGAAGCACAATGTATAAAACAAATAAAAGCAGAGTTGCCATGGTTGGGAGGCAGGTGAAGGATGGTTTTGAGGTCTCTTTCTATGCTTTTTTATTGGCCTTGAAGGGACCTCCCCCAAGCTCCAGAGTGCTGACTAAAACTGCTTATTTTAGACTATAATTCTGTAACTCAGATAATCACATAATTTCTACATGTCTATTAATACATAATCAATGTAATACATATATGAATTCACCAGCAAGTTAGATAAATAATTAAGTATAAATATGTGTTTTTAGTATATATACAAAATTGTGAATTTTAGCATATCTAAAATATGGATTAAGCTCATCTGATTATTAACAAATTATTAGGCTGTGTCTATGTGATAATGTTAGTCTAAAATTAAATTTTTTGTATTCACATATCTTAGATGATGGAGAGATGATTGGATACAAGAAGAAAATATTAGAATTTATTTTCAATGTATTTTTATCTTAAACTTAATAAAGTTTGACTAATATTGTGGACTAATTGTAATAAATGTATTAATTTATAAATAAATATTCATAAAGTGAGTGTGTTTGCCTCCAAATAGTTTTACTGACAGGGCTATGTGGAACATTACTGATTGATTTAATGGAACTCTTAGAACACAGAATTACTTTATTAAAATATGTCAATAAGGTAGAAGTTTGAAGTTGTGTTTATTATTTCCTAAGCTACATGTTTTGGATTACAAATATCACTATTTTGTTGTATTAAGAAACTCTAATAAAGAAAAATGATCATAATATCTTTGAGCTAGAAGTATTTTTCTAGTCACAATCTGTAGTCTTAAGCATAAATAGGCCATATAGAGTCATTTTCTAACCCATGGTTCTTTATTAGTTCCAATTTTGATTGTTCATACTCTATTTTTCTGTGTGCTCCATTGGACTGTCTTATATGTCACATTCACGTGTTCATGGCCTCATCTTTTACTCTTGCCACTGCTGCTGGGACCAGTTTCGCTCAGGCTTTGACTAGCTTCACAGATGTAAGTCAAAAGTGTGCCTGCCTTAAGCCTGCATGTGAACCTCTTGCTTTCTGCTCCCTGAGTTTTCTCTGATGCTTGAGGGAACCCATTCAGCACTCAAAGCTTGCACATTGGAAGTGTAAGGGACTTAACCTCTGTGGGCTCACCCTTGACCAGTGCGGGGAGGAACTGATGAATAAATGCCTTCTTCTTTTCACCCTAGGGTAGACAGTATTGATACACATTTCATAAGACTTTTCAGAATATCTGCTGTGATTTGGAGCCAGTTGTTCATAGCAATGATTTGATGATACATTTTCTATTAGCTCTCTCTCTCTGTCACTGTCCTTATTCATCACTTCTACTACTTGACAACTCATTTCCAAATAAATTACTTTCATTCAAGTCTATGTTTCATGTTATCCTTTCAGGGGAACCCTGGGAAAGACAGATAGTGTTAGAGTTATCCCTAGAAAGCAGACCATTAGCATAGGATTTGGGAACTGAAGAACTCACCAGTAAGATGGCAATGAAGACCCCATTGCTGAAAGAAATGGAGTGGCGATAACCAGTGGAATGCAATTGCTAAGATTCTCACATGAGGTTGGTTAGGCAGAAATACAGGTGGAATATGAGGGGTTACTCATATAGTATGATGGCAATGGTAATTATTAATATTGTAGAATGACCGGATTTTACTAAATGCTTTGGATGCCTTGAAATAAAGACAGTTAATGGCTCATGTCAGTCAAAATCAATGTGCATTATAAAAGTCAAGGGCCCAAATCAGCATTTGAGGGAATCATCCTTTCCTGCAGCTGCTGTAGAGTATGTGGTGAAAGTCATGCCCAAGATCAAATCATAAGAGTGGCATAGCTGCAAAGGGAATTGAAACCACAACCTTTCTGGGTCTTCTATTATTATTATTATTATTATACTTTAAGTTCTAGGGTACATGTGCATAACGTGCAGGTTCGTTACATATGTATACTTGTGCCATGTTGGTGTGCTGCACTCATCAACTGGTCAGCACCCATCAACTCGTCATTTACATCAGGTATAACTCCCAATGCCATCCTTGCCCCCTCCCCCCTCCCCCTTCCCCATAATAGGCCCCGGTGTGTGATGTTCCCCTTCCTGAGTCCAAGTGATCTCACTGTTCAGTTCCCACCTATGAGTGAGAACATGTGGTGTTTGGTTTTCTGTTCTTGCGATAGGACTTCATGTCTAAAACACCAAAAGCAACGGCAACAAAAGCCAAAATTGACAAATGGTATCTAATTAAACTAAAGAGCTTCTGCACAGCATAAGAAACTACCATCCGAGTGAACAGGCAACCTACAGAATGGGAGAAAATTTTTGCAATCTACTCATCTGACAAAGGGCTAATATCCAGAGCCTACAAAGAACTCAAACAAATTTACAAGAAAAAAACAACCGCATCAAAAAGTGGGCAAGGGATATGAACAGACATTTCTCAAAAGAAGACATGCATACAGCCAACAGACACATGAAAAAATGCTCATCATCACTGGCCATCAGAGAAATGCAAATCAAAACCACAATGAGATACCATCTCACACCAGTTAGAATGGCAATCACTAAAAAGTCAGGAAACAACAGGTGCTGGAGAGGATGTGGAGAAATAGGAACACTTTTACACTGTTGGTGGGATTGCAAACTAGTTCAACCATTATGGAAAACAGTATGGCAATTCCTCAAGGATCTAGAACTAGAAGTATCATATGACCCAGCCATTCCATTACTGGGTATATACCCAAAGGAATATAAATCATGCTGCTATAAAGACACATGCACACGTATGTTCATTGTGGCACTATTCACAATAGCAAAGACTTGGAATCAACCCAAATGTCCATCAGTGACAGATTGGATTAAGAAAATGTGGCACATATACACCGTGGAGTACTATGCATCCATAAAAAAGGATGAGTTTTTGTCCTTTGTAGGGACATGGATGCAGCTGTAAACCATCATTCTGGGTCTTCTGAGTCAAGGCTCTGCTAGCAGATAGTGGAACACTGAACTTGGAATATGGACATTTGGGTAGGCAAGTCTGGAAGTCTTGAACTCTCAGATTTCCCTGAACCCTCAGTAATGGTAGAAGCACTCCCATTCTTCTTACTAGAGCAGAACATCCTCTTCCTGCCTGGAGATCTTGAAAAGACCTAAAAACCCTTATATGAAGAAGGAAACTCACAAGATGATGCTTGTCCTCCTCAAGATCTGTCTGATCACCATTCATTGTCCCCATGCCAGTAGCTTGGGTCAGGTCTCAAAACACCTGAGCTGGGAAATATAATTCTTTCTCCAGGAAGAAATGGTTTATAGAAATTGCAGGTCCTAGATTATATGTACTAAAAGAAACCAGGGAAACACATGTAGGGGTAAATTTTGAGGGTGTTTACTGGTGGGGGAAATAAAATAAGCCTGAATAGGGAAGATTTTATTGACATGAGAGCACTCACTCCTAAACTGGGGCTCAATGTCCTAGTAAGGACATCTGGAGCTGGTCTTAATATTCTTCTGGGAAGTTTCCTTGAAGTCTGCATGTGATGATGGCAAATAGGAAAATGATACAGAAATGCTGAAATTGCTTTGGCTGGTATTAAGGAAGAGTTCATAAGGCTCATGAAGATAGGAATGTTAGCATGGATTCATTAGGTGATATCTAGAAACTATCACCTGACTTTGTTCCCCGAGAGGACCCAGAGGACATACCCTTCAATAAGGCAGAAAACAATTTGCTTGTGAGGGGAACATCAGAATCAGAAAAACTTGGTGATGTCTATCCTCCCTAGGTCAGGATTAGTAACAGGAGATGCTGCTTGAAACTAGTCTCCCTTGTATCAGTAAAGTTATGGGATTTCTCAATGAAAAGTATATGTGGTGATACTAAACTGTCAGAGGCAATTACTGAATTACTGGTTGCAATTACTGAAATGGGCAGAAGTCTGTAGTAGCAGTCTGGCTGTCTTGACCTGCAGGAATCTGTGGCAATGGCTAACAAATTGCGGTTTGAGGGATGAGCTACATGGACAGCTGACTGGGCAATTTGTATGTGTATGTGTGTGTGTGTGTGTGTGTGTGTGCAACAACCAAAAGATCTTCATATGATCTGCTCCATTAGAATATAAGAAGAATATGAGCATCAGCTATCACAATGGAAAATTCACGTCCTTCATTCAGCTTCTAGATTTATGTAATTTTGTAGACCAAGATCTCACTGGTTAAAAGGCAGGGTGAGTGCCCTTAAGGAAGGACCCTGCATTGTCGCATGAATAATTATAAACGTTCTCCCTATCTTTTCATAAAGGGACCTATGACCATTTACTAGGGTAACACTGCACTGAGGAAAGAATTATAGTTAGATTTTTTGAAGACTGTTGAATAAGGAGTATGAACTCACCCTAATACTAACTGCTGTAGAGAGCCAGAAAAGCTTCCATGGTTCTCTAGTTAGAGTGGGAGGGTTTGGAAGCCAAATGAAAACTGGAAATAAGAATAGTTAGACTTTTCAAGGATTGTTGAATAAAAGGTATGAGCTAATACTGATGCCAGGGAACCTGAAATGCTATCATGGCCTTCCAGTTAGTATAAGGGCATATGGAGGAAAGGTAGAAGAGTCCCAGCCCAAATATGTCTCACACAGGTTACAATGGGTCTGTGGCTCACTCTTTGATTGTTTCCCCAGTCCACAAATAAATAATTCATAAAATTTCCAAGTATGTAACTGAAAGGAGTCTTATGTTGGTTCCAGGATCTGTGGAGCCATTGTGGTAGGAAGTACTAAGTGGAAGTCTCTGAAAACATGCCACCACTATCCAAGTGAATAAATTAGAATCAAGACCTCTTCATGGCAGGAATGGCAGAGACTAGCACCTCTGTGTATCTGGAAAATATTGCCTTTTAAATCACCTTTGGAAAAAAACATCCAAAGCAATTGATAGGCACTTGGGTAGGATAATAGTTTACATTCCCAATTTCCCCCATGGCTGTATTAATTCTTGTTCTGTATCATAATGTAGCCTGTAGGAAACTTAATTGGCTTGTCATTTCATAACATCATGGTGGTCTACTATATTGATGGCATCATGATAATTGCACTAGATAAGGAGGAAGTGGCAATTATTCTAGATGCCCTAATTAGGCACATGAACACCAGAGGGTGGGATATGAACCCTACAAAATTTTAGACTACTGCCATATTTTCAAAGTTTTAGATGATTATAAAAGATAAAGATGAAAAACAAATTGCTACACATTGGAACTTCCCACCCAGAAAAAGGCATAGTGCTTCATGGGCTCTTGTAGATGTTAAAAGCAGCATATACTGCATTTGAGAGTATTGTACTAACCCATTTATTGGACTTTGTTGTTACCCAGAGCAATAGAATAGTCTGTAACAGGTCCAGGTAGTAGTGCAAGTGTGCTGGAAGCTTGGTCCACGTGACCCAACAAATCTGATGGTAGCTAGCAATATCCGTGGTAAATAAGGGTGTGTTAAACATTCCCTAAACCTCAGTTGCATAGTCAGAAGACAGATCAGTAGATAGTGAAGAAGATCATTTTTTCTGCTCTTGAAAACTACTTGCCAATTTGAAAAGTTTTTAGTGTGTTACTTGGTCCTGGTAGTGGCTGAGTGCTTGACCATTAGTGTTTTAAAACCACAGTGCAATCAAATTAGAACTCAGTATTAAGAAATTCACTCAAAACCCCACAACTTCATGGAAACTGAACAACCTGTTCCTGAATGACCAGTGGGTAAATAACAAAATGGAGGCAGAAATAAAGAAGTTCTTTGAAACCAATGAGAACAAAGACACAACATACCAGAATCTCTGGGACACAGCTAAAGCAGTGTTTAGAGGGACATTTATAGCACTGCATACCCACAGGAGAAAGTGAGAAAGATCTAAAATTGACACCCTAACATCACAATTAAAAGAACTAGAGAAGCAAGAGCAAACGATTTCAAAAGCTAGCAGAAGACAAGAAATAACTAAGATCAGAGCAGAACTAAAACAGATAGAAACATGAAAATCCCTTCAAAAAATCAATGAATCCAGGACGTGTTTTTTTGAAAAGATTTACAAAATAGACCACTAGCCAGACTAATAAAGAAGAAAAGACAGAATAATCAAATAGACACAATAAAAAATAATAAAGGGGATATCACCACTGATCTCACAGAAATACAAACTACCATCCGAGAATACTACGAACACATCTACGCAAATAAACTAGAAAATCTAGAAGAAATGGATAAATTCCTGGACACTTACACCCTCCCAAGACTAAACCAGGAAGAAGTCAAATCCCTGAATGGACAAATAACTGCCTCTGAAATTGAGGCAGTAATTAATAGCCTACCGATCAAACAAGTGCAGGACCAGACGGATTCATAGCCAAAATCAACCAGAGGTACAAACAGGAGCTGGTACCATTCCTTCTGAGACTATTCCAAACAATAGAAAAAGAAGGAATCCTCCCTAACTCTTTTTGTGAGGCCAGCATCACCCTGGCACCAAAACCTGGCAGAGACACAACAAAAAAAGAAAATTTCAGGCAAATATCCCTGATGAATATCGATGCAAAAATCCTCAATAAAATACTGGAAAACCGAATCCAGCAGCACATCAAAAGGCTTATCCACCATGATCAAGTCGGCTTCATCCCTGGGATGCAAGGCTGGTTCAACATATGCAAAACAATAAATGTAATCCATCACATAAATAGAACCAATGACAAAAACCACATGATGGTCCCAATAGATGCAGAAAAGGCTTTTGACAAAATTCAAGACCCTTCATGCTAAAAACTCTCAATAAACTAGATATTGATGGAATATATCTCAAAATAATAAGAGCTATTTATGACAAACCCACAGCCAATATGCTGAATGGGCAAAAGTTGGAAGCATTCCCTTTGAAAACCAGCAAAAGACAAGGATGCCCTCTCTCACCAGTCTTATTCAACATAGTATTGGAAGTTCTGGCTACAGTAATTAGGCAACAGAAAGAAATAAAGCGTATTCAAATAGGAAGAGAGGAAGTCAAATTGTCTTGTTTGCAGATGACACGATTGTATGTTTAGAAAACCCCATCGTCTCAGCCCCAAAACTCCTTAAGCTGATAAGCAACTTCAGCACAGTCTCAGGATACAAAATCAATGTGCAAAAATCGCAAGCATTCCTATACACCAATAATAGACAACCAGAGGCCAAATCATGAGTGAATTCCCATTCACAATTGCTTCAAATAGAATAAAATACCTAGGAATCCAACTTACAAGGGGAAGGACCTCTTCAAGGAGAACTACAAACCACTGCTCGAGGAAATAAGAGAGGACACAAGCAAATGGAAAAACATTCCATGCTGATGGATAGGAAGAATCAGTATCATGAAAATGGTCATACTGCCCAAAGTAATTTATAGATTCAATGCCATCCCCATCAAGCTACCATTGACTTTCTTCACAGAACCAGAAAAAAACTACTTTAAATTCCATATGAAACCAAAAAAGAGCCCCTATAGCCAAGACAATCTTAAACAAAAAGAACAAAGCTGGAGGCATCATACTACCTGACTTCAAACTATACTACAAGGCTACAGTAACCAAAACAGCATGGTACTGGTACCAAAACAGAGATATAGACCAA
Source organism: Trachypithecus francoisi (assembly GCF_009764315.1). Lineage (NCBI taxonomy): Eukaryota > Metazoa > Chordata > Mammalia > Primates > Cercopithecidae > Trachypithecus > Trachypithecus francoisi. Next base: position 27,619,489 of record NW_022681460.1, read on the forward strand.
TGGAACAGAACAGAGGCCTCAGAAATAATGCTACACATCTACAACCATCTGATCTTTGACAAACCTGACAAAATCAAGCAATGGGGAAAAGATTCCTACTTAATAAATGGTGCTGGGAAAACTGGCTAGCCATGTGCAGAAAACTGAAACTGGACCCTACCTTACACCTTATACAAAAATTAACTCAAGATGGCTAAAGACTTAAATGTTAAACCCAAAACCATAAAAACCCTGGAAGAAAACCTAGGCAATATGATTCAGGACATAGGCATGGGCAAAGACTTCATGACTAAAACACCAAAAACAATGGCAACAAAAGTCAAAATTGACAAATGGGATCTAATTAAAGAACTTCTGCACAGCAAAAGAAACTATCATCAGAGTGAACAGGCAACCTACAGAATGGGAGAAAATTTTTGCACACTATTCATCTGACAAAGGCTGATATTTAGAATCTACAAGGAACTTAAACAAATTTAAAAGAAAAAACACCCCCATCAAAAAGTGGGCAAAGGATATGAACTGACACTTCTCAAAAGAAGACATTCATGCAGCCAACAAACATACGAAAAAAAGCTTATCATCACTGGTCATTAGAGGAATGCAAATCAAAACCACAATGAGATACCATCTCACACCAGTTAGAATGGTGATCAATAAAAAGTCAGGAAACAACAGATGCTGGAGAGGATTTTCAGAAATAGGAATGCTTTTACACTGTTGGTGGGAGTGTAAATTAGTTCAACCGTTGTGGAAGACAGTGTGGCGATTCCTTAAGGATCTAATACCAGAAATATCATTTGACCTGGCAATCTCATTACTGGGCATGCACCCAAAGGATTATAACTCATTCTACTATAAAGACACATGCACACGTATGTTTACTGCAGCACTATTCACAATAGCAAAGACTTGGAACCAACCCAAGTGCCCATCAATGTTAGCGTGGATAAACAAAATGTGGCACATATACACCATGGAGTATTGTGCAGCCAAGGATGAGTTCATGTCCTTTGCGGGGACATGGATGAAGCTGGAAGCCATCATTCTCAGCAAACTAACACAGGAACAGAAAACCAAACACCGCATGTTCTCACTCATAAGTGGGAGCTGAGCAATGAGAACATATGGACACAGGGAGGGGAACATCCCACAGTGGCTCCTGTTGGGGGGTTAGGTGCTAGGGGAGGGATAGCATTAGGAGAAATACCTAACATAGATGACAGGTTGATGGGTGTAGCAAACCACCATGGCATGTGTATATCTATGTAACAAACCTGCACATTCTGCACATGTGTCCCAGAACTTAAATTATAATTTTAAAAAAGTGGAAAAAAAGGAAGGAAAGTCATACAACATGAATGAACCTTGAAAATATTATCCTACATTAAATAAACCAGTCATAAAAAGATAAATATTATATGATTCTACTTATATAAGGTACGTAGAGTCATCAAATTAATAGAGACAAAAAGCAGAATGGTGGTGGTCAGGGACTTGGGGGAGGGAGGAATGCAAAATTATTGTTAAATGGGTATGAAGTTTCAGTTTGGGAAGATGAAAAGTTCTGGAAATGGATGGTGGTAAAAGTTGTAATATGAAAAGTACTTAGTGACACTGAACTGTACACTTAAAACTGGATAAGATGGCAACTTTTATGTATCTTTTATCAGAATTTAGAAACATATTTAAAGCATTTAAGGATATCATAGAAGAAAGCTTTCCTGAAATAAAGATATATAAAGCAAAAAAAAAAAAAAAGAAAAAAAATTAAATGGCAAAGTGATTATGTGACTAGAGCTATATCAAACTGACAATTATCAGCTTTATCAAGTCTAACATCAAATAGGCACAGCAGAAATTCACTGTATTGTGGAAACGGTACAAGGCCTGAGCAGGTACAGAACATAGAAGTAATGTACTTTACCTAAATGGATGAACAAGACTCCCGTAACTACCCCTTTCACACTATGCTGCTTCCTGATTCACACAGGAATTCCTCTTCCTGTTACCTCATGGGTATTTCCTATGACCAATTAATGAAGGAGAAAATACCCTGGCCTGGTTCATACATGAACAAGGGTGATATATTGATGCCAACCACAAATAGACTGTTGTTAGTCTACTGCTACACTCACAGGTATCCGTAAAGAAATGTAGTACACAGAAATTCTCCCAATGCAAAGAGCTCTAAGCAGAGCACGTTTTCAGTTACTTACATGGAGATAGCCATGGCCTGAGGCATTATCTATAGCATATACATAGACTACTGGGTAGTGACAAATGGCTTTGCTTCTTGCTCAGGGGCCTTGATAAAAACAAGATCAAAAGATCAAAGACAAATACATCTGGGGAAAGACGCATGTGGATGGATTTATGGAACTGGATACATGGCATGCACATTTGATATAGTTTGGCTGTGTCCCCACTCAAATCTCATTTTGAACTCCCATGTTGTCGGGGGGACCTGGTGGGAGGTGTTGAATCATGGGGCAGGTCTTTTCCTGTGCTGATGCTTTGTGATGATGGATGAGTTTTGTGAGATCCAATGGTTATAAAAAGAGGAGTTTCCTTATACAAGCTCTCTTCTCTTGCCTGTCGCCTTGTGAGACGTGCTTTCACTTTCCATCAAGATTGTGAGGCTTCCCCAGACATATGGAACTGTAAGTCCATTAAATCTTTTTCTTTTGAAAATTACCAGTCTTGAGTATGTCTTTATCAGCAGCATGAAAATGGACTAGTATAGCATTGCTGTGCCTCATGTTAATGTTCACTAATGAGCACTCTAAATAAGAGGTACTTGACAACAAATAACACAGGTTAGGTTTCTCTGTGGAAGTGAGCTGTACTCGCTTTCACTTTTACATACCTCACTGCTTGGATACTTGGTTTGTGAACAAATTTGCCACCACAGCTGGAAAATAGGCTATTAATGGGCACGGCTCCCTAATGATGATATGATGATCTAACTACTCCCCCCTGCTGAATGCCCAACTTGTCAGTAGTAGAGGCTAGTGGTGAAAGCTCAATATGAAATTGTCAGAGTCCAGTCAGTCATTTCATATCAGATTAATTTTATTAGATCCTTTCCACCATGGAGATTGCAACAATTCATCCTTGCTGGAATTAAAACCTACTATAGTAATGGATTTGCATTCCCTGCCAGTAAAGCCTCCACCAGCACCACCAACTGAGGGCTTGCAGAAAGTGTTACCTATTGATATGGCATCTGTCACAACATTGTCTCTACCCAAGTGGCTCATTTTATGGCAAAGGTGGTTCAGAATGGGTGCATGATGATGGAATCCACTGGGATTACTAAATACCTCGTCACCTGGAAGCAGATGACCTATGGTAAAACAGCCTGTGGAAGACTCAGCTGAAGTTCCAGGTTGGGATAGGATGAGATACATGTATGTATTACATCAATGGCTGACATATGATGCTGTGTCCTTTAAGCTAGAATACATGGATTCAGGAACCAAGGGGTGGAAGTATAATTTGTCCCTTTCACCATTACTCCCAGGTGACTTATTTGTAAACTTGGGCTTCCTACCTTTGAAATCTTAGGCTTTGCTGGACTCGAGGTCCTGGTTCCCAGGAGGCAGAGCACTTCTGCCAGAGAATGTGGTAAGAGTCCCACAGAAATTGACTATCTCTTGCTGACTGTGTCTTTGGGCTCTTCATTCCAGTGATTGGACTCCTCATTCCTGGATCAGCAGGCAAAAGAAAATTAATATAGTTGAAAGTCTAGTCTATCCTTATATATGTAAAGAGCCAGTGTAACTGGAGGCAGAGAGGACTATCCAGGGACTTGACTGATGCATCTCCTGGTGTTTTCATGCCAGGTAATAATGGTGAATGGGTAGTTACGGCAACTACGTCCTGATAAGGGAAAAGCAAGCCTTGAGAATAAAGATCTGGATTACTCTACCAGGCAAGAAACCTTAAATTAGTTGAGATGGTGGCCAAGGGCGAGAGAAATCTAGCATTGGTAATGGAAGACAGAGATAATACCTTTCTTTTTTTTTTTTTTTGAGACGGAGTCTCGCTCTGTCGCCCGGGCTGGAATGCAGTGGCTGGATCTCAGCTCACTGCAAGCTCCGCCTCCCGGGTTTTACGCCATTCTCCTGTCTCAGCCTCTCGAGTAGCTGGGACTACAGGAGCCCGCCACCTCGCCCGGCTAGCTTTTTGTATTTTTTAGTAGAGACGGGGTTTCACCGTGTTAGCCAGGATGGTCTCGATCTTCTGACCTCGTGATCCGCCCGTCTCGGCCTCCCAAAGTGCTGGGATTAGATAATAGCTTTCAATAAAGTCAGGGGACCATCTGTAGCAGGGGTTGTAGCTAGTTCCAGAAACCCTCCTGCAGAGATTGTGGCTGGCCAGCTCCTTAAAGGGGACTCCGCGATAGACTGAACTTAAGGAAGAGAAAACATAGATCTGAGTAGTGCAAAGAATCTACTGTATCAAATAACACTGTGTATGTCACTTCAAATCCTCTTGGTGCCACATCTTACTGCAGTCCCTGTTTCAACAACCAATTCTTGTAGACTTTGACCAGCTTCCTGCAGGTGCAGCTGAAGAGTGCCTCACTTTTAACCAAGGTGTGAACTTCTCACTTCCTTCCTTGGAACTTTTCTGACATTGAATTGTGAAATGTTCATTGAAATGCCACACGTACACAAGTTGCAAGTGGTTATGTGGTAGTCAAAGTCCCCGGAACCACCTTCACTCATGGGGAGGGGAAGCCCATGGAGAAATGATACTCTTTTCTTCATTCATTTAATTGTGCTTCTCAAAAGATCTTTGAATCCAGCACAGGTTAGCCATAGCTGCAATCATTTGACAATGAATTCTTGTTTCAGCTTTCTCGTTTTCCCTGTTTTTATTCCCCCGATCATATAGCTGCTCTCTGGGTCCATGTTCCCAGATAAATTCCTTGTGAGCAAGCCTTTTTCGGAGAAACTCAGGCCTAGACAACAATCTTATTAACCAAGTTGAAACAATAAATGAATCTAAAGAATTCAGGTTTTAATATGCAAGTCTGCTTTCTTACTCATAACTACCGAGATTTAGGAAGAGTTATGATTTTGTAAATTAAAATATTTGTTTCAACTTATCTAAACTCTATTATTTATTCAATTTACATTGGAGAGCGGGTAGTCATTGTGAGCTGCTATATCACTAAAATGTTCATTCTTCTATGTAAATCGCACACATTATTAGAGACTTACATGCTGTGAATAAGAGGGCTTTTAAAAAAACACTTTGGAGTAGTATGAAATTGCCCAACATTACTTCCATATTGTTGAATAATTGATGCTGTTACATACTCAAGGTAAATAAATATGAAAAGAAGGAGAAAGTTCTTCAATAATAAGGTAAATGGAATTTGTGGCATTATTTCTGATAGTATTTGTAATGTCAGTTTACACTTTCACCATCAGAGGTCATGAAAGGACAGTTTAGAGCAGAAAATGTGAGCTTTGCTGAAAATAAATTTAAGTTTGAGATTTAAACTGAAACTTTTTTTTAGAAGGCCTTTTTAAAAAAGAAGTCACAATCTACTTAATACCATTTGTAAATGAAGAAAAATAATTTTTAAGAATAAAAGTATCTGGTGGATTCCAAGAACATCCAGCTAATTATTGACTTTAGTGCTCTCAATTTATATTTTAAGAGCAATTTAAAAGTGCAAAGTATTGTTGACTACTTGTCTTTCAAATATAAATATAATATTTAATTTCAGTTGGGTTTGTGGGGTCTATAATTGATAAAAGTATTCTATTTTTTTAAAAAGGAAAGAAATTAAGTGAAATGGAAATATAGAAGTGCTTTGCAATATATTTCTTAGTAACATAGCATGTACTTCATAAATTTACATCTGAGAGCCTGATGATGCAAAAGGTATCCATTATCTTATCAATAATAATAAGCTACATTTAAAATATCTACTATTAATATGTATTTTGGCTAAGTCATAGGTAGCATGTATTGATTTAAAACTTCTCTTGCTCTAGATAAATTATTAGACATGCAAAAACCAGTAAGTTAAAATAATTTACATTTGGGTTTTAGAAACACAAAATCATCAGTTGTCGTTGATCCTTTTTGTTTATATTTAAAACTCCTTATAAAATGATAAGTTTTGCATTAACAAAAAGTTAATGTTTTGCATTAACATAGTTTATGCTTTAAAAAATACTGTGGCACATGAAATAAGTGAGTTAGAAAAAGACTAATACTATCTGATTGCACTTATATGAGGTACCAAGAGTAGTCAAATTTATAGAGACAGAAAGTAAAATAGTGGTTGCCGGGGGCTGGGGATAGGAGAGAATGGGGAGTCATTATTTAATGAGTGTGGAGTTTCAGTTCTGCAAGATTTCTGGAGATTTGTTGCACAGCAATGTGAATGTACTTAACATTAGTAACCATATACTTAAATGATTAAGATGGTACATTTTACCTTACTCTATATGTATTTTGCATTAATTAAAAGAAATGGGGATAAAAAACACTGTGACCCATGAGTTGACATTAAACAATCAAAATCTTTTCCACTAAAGTTGGAGTGCAACATTACCAGCATTTGTGGTCTGCCTTTGCTGCCTCTTGACAACACTGGGTCTGGCCAGCCAAAGGAGCCACCAGTGGGCAAAAGGAACCCCTGCAGGGCTGAGGCCTGGTTTAGAGAAATTATATTTGATTTATACGAAGAGTTTATACTAAAATGTGGCACCATCCATCCCAAATTCCTCATTCATTCAATAGGTACAACAATAGCTTTTACATTATACCATAGAGTTGTGAGAGCTAAATGAGTTAAAACATATACAGATATTGAATAGTACCTTGTACATAATAATGCTTAATACACATTAGCTGTTCTTATATTGATTGTTATTTGTGAAGCACACCCTATAGCATACGTAGCAAGCAATGATTTGATACCGATTATTATTATGGCCATTACTATGTATACTTTTCTTCCAGCATAAAGTATAGAAAGATATTTTTCATTTGTTTCATAGTGCCCCAGAAAGGGTTGTCAAAACTATCAGAAAGTGTTAAAAATAATAAAAACATAACTCCGTGACTAAGTAGAGGAATCTATTTTTATAAACTTTTTGTTTAAACAGCTAAACCTTAGTCTTCATAAATGTCCATACAATTGTCCCTCCCCTCAATTCTGTCTTCTTTTTTGAGTCAGTTCTATCTTACTTGGTTTACTTTCTAATCTTCCTGTGGCTCTCACGTTTAAGGAGTCTCCATGAGGCTACTAGGTGCAGCCTACTGCTATCTGATAGCATTCTCTTTACCTGCAGGGACCATGGTAAAGAGGCGGGGTTGGCAAGAAGTTGAATAAGCACCTATCAGGATCTGGAGTTTGAGAAATTTTTACCAGAGACTTTGTTATTTTAATTCATGCTCCTTTATGGATACTAGTAACTATTTTAATTAATTATTTAGGTATTAAAAATAGTTTTGGACTTTTGTTGTTCACCCTTCATTCATTAGTATATCTGAGGTTCATCAATTTTAACACAGAACATAGCATTTAGACATGAAAATAGATTCACCACCTGTGCAAAACCTGCTACTTGTGCAAAAAAAATGTGTTCTGTATGTTGAGAACGATTTCACTCAATTTTCTGTTTGTTTTTAGTTATGTATCAATCTTAACAGGAAAATATAAATTAATATTTGATATGAAATGGTAGAAAATTTTAATTTTTTTCATAAAGTCTTTCTTTGAAGAACTCCTTTATCCAGAAAGTCAAAACACACATACATTTTCTAGTCACCATATAAATCTCATTGATGAAAAACAAAGTTTCTTTGAAAGAAAAAGAAAATACAAAGAGACTGTTTCTACAATTCTACCAAACCTTTCACCAATGCTTCCAACAAGTTCCAAAATGAATTTCAGCTCCATCCCCTCCCTTGTTTGCCCTCTGCAGGAGGTTTTAATGAGCAAGGAACTGCTTCTAAGGGTGAAAGCCAAAGGAAAGAAAATCTTGAATAGTCCACCACCTGCATTATTCCACATGTAATAATCAAGAATACTGAGAGTAGCATTAGTTCTGTAACACTACTGCTTTATCAAAGAAACCTATTCAACTTTACAAAAACTGCAGAAGGAGCAAAAGAAACATCCAATTCAGGTTTATTTTATGCTCACACCCAAGTTTTCAGGGACCTTCTAATACTTTAATTTGGGGACAACAGTTTTTCTTCGTTTATATATCTAGTAAAAAATGTTATCTTATTTACTTTTAAAATTTTATTTATTTATTTAATGTATGCCCTTTCTCTTTTTCTTACTCGATTATAACGTTTTTGAGGTTGGGTGTAGTGTTATTAATTTTTGTATTATACCAATGTGTGGTTGTCAAAACTATTGGCTATATTGCCTATTGGTCCAATTTATTATCTAATGATTTAAGTCAAAACTTAAGACATCTTGAATGTTTAACACATCTTGAATGAATGTCATGTGTATGGGGTGATGCTTCTCTCCCTCTCAATCCTCACTGCCACCTTCTAACCTACCTGAACATATTAAGTTAGAGAAATTGTTCTTTAGTTAAAGCAGGAGCAAGCACATTATTTCCAGGCAGGAGTCCAATTCCAAAAGATATATGGTGATCTTTTATTGCTTTAATTTCAATGATAGCAATGATGACAAATGTCTAAGGTAGTACAATGAGAGATGTTGGAAGCTGTGGCATCTCCTCCACCAGCTCAACAGTTACTCAGAGTTCACCTGCTTGTTTTCTTGCCTCCCAGGGTCTTGTAAATTGATAAGTTAATTCTTTTAATTTGGATAAATACTGCCTCAGTGGGAACATTCTTTCATTTTGTCTCTCAATTCTGAAAGGCTTGGAATTAATAAAATATCTTGACTAATTGCCTACTGCTGCAGAATAGGGTTCCTTAGAGTGAGCATGAGCATTGGTGATGATCTTTGGATTAGGGACCTGTCCTACTGTCTTTGGGAAGCTGGAGGAAGCCTTGCTATTTTTACCACATTTTTTCTCATAAGTTAATATAACCTTGAAAGTGACTTTCTTTAGCAGTGTCATTTCCTTCATCTTATGCAAAAAACACATTTAGACTCTTTGTCTACTCTGAAAGCCATTTGCAATACACAGGTAAAGGTGTAGGTTTATGCTCCTCTCTTGTTTTTCCTCCAAGGAAGAGAGATGTTAATGATCTTTCTTCCTTCCTTCCTTCCTTCCTTCCTTCCTCTCTCTCTCTCTCCCTTTCTTTCTTTCTTTCTTTCTTTTTTCCTTTCTTTCCCTTCCTTCCTTCTTTTCTTTCTTTCCTTCCTTCCTTCCTTCCTCCTTCCTTCCTTCCTTCCTTCCTCCTTCCTTCCTTCCTTCCTTCCTCCTTCCTTCCTTCCCTCCCTCCCTCCTTCCCTCTCTCTCTCTCTCCCTTTCTTTCTTTCTTCTTTCTTTCTTTCTTTCTTCTTTCTTTCTTTCTTCTTTCTTTCTTCCTTCCTTCCTCCCTCCCTCCCTCCCTCCCTCCCTCCTCCCTCCCTCCCTCCCTCCCTCCCTCCCTCCCTTCTTTCTTTTTTCTTTCTTTCTTTCTTTCTTTCTTTCCTCCCTCCCTCCTTCCCTCCCTCCCTCCCTCCCTCCTTCCCTCTCTCTCTCTCTTTCTTTCTTTCTCTTCTTTTTTTAAAAAAACACTTTTAGTTATGGGAGTACACGTGCAAGTTTGTTGTATAGGTAAATCACATATTGTGGGTGCTTGGTGTACAGACTATTTTGTTACCCAGGTAATAAGCATGGTACTCAATAAGCAGTTTTTTGACCCTCACCTTCCTCCCACCCTCCACCCTCTTACCCTCAAGTAGGACCTGGTGTCTATTGTTCTTTCTTTGTGTCTGTGCATTTTATTTTTCTTAAAAAGGATAATAAAACCCATGAGAATCTGACCTCCATATACCAAGGTTGTTTCTGAATCTTAATACTCTTCTAAAGGAGATAAATTTCATCTAATTTTAGTTGAAATTGAATCTTTTGTTTAAAAATATATAATAGGGATACTGCAAGCAATGAAGAAGAAATAAAGTCATGTATTGGCATTACTAACTTTAACCTGGGAATTAAAAAACATGTTTTTTTTATGTAAATCGAAGAAGAGGTCATAGGCTGATTTAAGATGAAGGGCTCTCATGAGGTAGTCTTGGCTGCGGTTTAACTGTGGAGGTGAAACTTATTTTATAGAGCTTGGAAATGTCACTATCATGAATATACTTTGAACCAAAACATCTAGTGGATTTGTTCTGATACTGGGAATGTGGTAGACAGGCAACCAGAGATGTCTGCCATCATAGAGGGTTAAGTCGGAACGTCTGAGAACTCCCAGGCCTCCCTGCAGTGGAGCCACAGCCTGGTGAACCACGTGGGTGGGGAGGCAGGGTTGGCAGGGACTAACAGGAAATGAAACCATTTAGGAACAGGCAACTGAGAACAGTAGCATCTGAACATTGGAAGAGAATTGTATACTTTTGGGTCAGATCAACAGACTTTTAAGTTCTGGATAACACAACCAGAATGTACTGCTAATTTGAGTTTGTTTTACATTTTTAGTTCTGGCATCTTTTCAAGAAGAAAAGGCTATTTTCTTTTCCTTTTTTGAAAAGTTCCCTAGTCTACAGATGAAATCTTTGGAAATGACAGAATTTCAAATATCAGATTTAAAATTGTAATATACATTTTATAAAATATTTATATATAAGCACATGGAAAAATGCAGAGGACATACAACAAAGATGGATTGGGGGGACCAAATTTGATTTATTTCATTTTCTTTATATTATACTTTATTATATTTTCTAGTTATTTCTATTGAATGTGTAGTCTTTCCTGAAGTTTGAAAAAAAAGTAAAAAGACTATATATGAAACACCAAAGTATGCACCACCCTTGCTTACAATTTGTTATTTTTGCTTGAGATTTACTTTTGAAGAAATAAATTATTCAAGATAAAAATTTTATATTCTATTTCCATTTTAAAATTCATTTATAATCAGAAAAAAGCAATAAAACCTTTAATTTTCTGATAAGTTATTATCAACATGATTGCATTTTACATGTTTTTGTCTGCCCTAAGAATAGCTCTTATGTGAGAGTTTTCTATTTTAAAAAATTCAGAATATGGAATAATAAGTAAACTTACAAGAATATTTATAGTTTACATGAAAATAAAGTAAGTTATTTTATGTTTGTAATAAAGATTTTATGTTGTGAAAAAGTTCTAAAATAATAATGCTCTAATAATAAAATAAACATCAAAATAGGAATGTCAGAGATGCAGGTTGAGACTTGTAACAAATTTCTTCTTTTCTTTGTTATTTATTTAATGAATTCAAATCTTGTTCCTAAGGCTGGAAACATATATTACTTGATTTTTGGGTGTACTGGACCAAATGCAAGGACCCATGGTGAGAATGAGAATGCAATTTAGAGAAAGAAGTAGGGGAAGGAGTTAATCATCAATGTACTCAAGTCAATAATACATTTTAATAGTTTCATAAAAATACTGTTCACATATGAACTGGCAGAACACGTTATGACAGAACCCAAACAAGACTGGATGGAATTTAAAGTTTTTCAAAAGTTCAAATTAAAAAATTTTATCAAAATAAATTTCTGAGAACTCCTGGAGTTCCAAACAGTCCCAGGAACACTGATGAAAACTGGAACTTGGGGATTAAACAGTGAGTTTAAGTGTGTGTAAAAACAATATATCACCGACTCTTATGCCAATAGAACAATGACATTTTCCCTTGAATTTATGCATAATTACTTCTCACCCAATTTTATCGTTTCAACTATTGTGTCATTTACCTTTCCAAAGTTATCTATTTCAGTGTAATTTCCTTTTAGCAAGTTTGGCTCATGTTGGCAGAATAATTACTGTGACCACTATCTCTCCTGTCTAAGGAATAATACTTCTATGTGTCTTCAAGGACATCCAGATGACAATTGACAATTGTGTTTGCTGAAGAATCATATTGCTTTAAAAATCTCTGAAACCAATGAACATTATTCACAAATGCTGTGACCTCTAGTTAATATTAGTAATGTATATTGTATGTTATCTTCCATTATTGACAAAAAAAACACAATCTTGACATGTAATTTATTATCTTTAGATTGTAATATCTATAATATATGCTGAAGATAATCCTATCTTCATATTGTTATACTGACATATTGTCCAATATTATTTTAAAGAGTTCCAAGAATTTTGTCTCATTTGTAATCTGTGAAAGCTTTGTAGAGACAATGGGCTCTTTACTGTCTTCATAGCAAAAAGAGGACAATGTTGATTTTAGTGTGTATGAGTACTACTCTATAGAATTTAAATGCTTTTGAAATTGCTTTAACCTTCACCTGTGAAATAATGGAACACTTTTCCCAAGATTGCTATAGTACCCAGTTTGTAACTAGTTCAGGCAGTAAAACAACTGCATGTAAGTCTTGGTATAGATGTAACTGTAGCAGAATGCTAAAGGTCGCATCATAGTGCAGGTTAGAACTGAGAATCGAGTTGGGAGGTGCTGCCTATAAGACTGATGGCCAATGTTCATGCCAGGAATGTCTTCCAGTTTGCAATTGTCTTGTGAAGTTCTGGAAGTATCTGTTCCTGACACTGGGCAAGAGAAGGAAGGTGCTTCTCTTACTGACAGTTGAGGCCACTGTCTTCTAGGAGTCTCCCATAGACTTTAACACATTCTTCCAAGGGGAGCCACAAAAATTATTCAACAAACTTTATTGGAGACACATTTTGTCCCTGGCACAATGCTTGACTCTGAAGGCGCAGAGATAAAAGACATAGTCCCTGCCAAGAGAAACTTACTGTTGAGATGGGAAACAGAATTGTGAAGTGACACAATAGTAACCGCAACACACCATGAGAAATGCTACAATAAACTGTTATGACTACAAAAAACAAACAAACAAACCAAAGAGCACCAGTTCTGCCTAGAGGTGCCAGCCGGGTGGCATTAGACCAGGGAAAGATAGATGCCCCCTTGTTAGAAAATAATGAAGATCTTTTCAAATGTAGAAAACAATGTGAAGAGGCAAACACAGCATGCTCTTCTTTGGAGCATGTTGCATAGCCTGAATAGCTGAAGCATAGATCACACTGCTATCGCTTTATGGTATCCAGCATCTACTTTCACTTTTTATTACAGCCTCTTTCTATGAAGCTAAAAGGTCTACCTCCTGTTTTTCCAACCCGTATCACCTCCCCCTTTCTGGGCTGGCAGTGGACCTCTAAATTCAGCTGGGCTAGTTTGATGGGGAAAGGGAAGTAGAAAAAATATTGAGTGGAGAATTCTTCTGGTGTTCACTGCATCACTGAGATTGCAATTTCCAGGGACAGTAGTAGCTGTAGGACCACTGTCATCTCTAGCATCCAGAGACAGTGTCCAGAGAGAACAGTGGTGGTATTAAAGCATAGGACTAGTATTGTATGGTGACAGTAATGGTAGACTTAACTAGCTTGGTTCTGTAGTCAGATTTTGGCTGTGGTTCTTCTGCCTAGCTTTTCGTTTTTTCTTTCTTTCTTTCTTTCTTTCTTTCTTTCTTTCTTCTTTCTTTCTTTCTTTCTTTCTTTCTTTCTTCTTGAGATGAAGTCTCTCTCTGTCGCCCAAGCTGGAGTGCAGTTGTGCGATCTCGGCTCACCGCAACCTCCACCTCCCAGGTTCAAGCAATTCTCTGCCTCGGCTTCCTGAGTAGCTGGGATTATAGGCGCCCAGCATCACATCTGGCTGATTTTTGTATTTTTGGAGAAGACAGGGTTTCACCATTTTGGCCAGGCTAGTCTTAACTCCTGACCTCGTGATCCATCCACCTCGACTTCCCAAAGTGCTGGGATTACAGGTGTGAGTCACTGTGCCTGGCTGCTTTTCTTTCTTTCTGCCTTTTCTGAGTTCAGTTTTCCAACCTTTAAAAGATTTCTGTGAACTACTCAGTATACCCTATTATAAATTTATTTCTGCTTTTTCAGCCACACTTCTTGCTACTAATAGCCATATCTAGGTCAATGCTCATGTTTGAGTTGGAAAGGTTAATTTAAGGTAGAATGTGAAAAGTTGTACATGCCATGTCTAATATTTTTTAGACTCAAGGATTTCAAAGAGAGAGATGATATAATCATACTGCATTAAAAATTCTGTTATCTATGTGGAGATTGGTAAGGAGGAGAGAAAGATGACAAGGAGTTGAGGTAGGAGACTATTGTGGAGGTCAGGCAAAAGAAAACAAGGGCTTTAAAAGAAAGGGGCCATGAGGAAGAGAGAGAGAAAAAGATTTGAGAGATTGTCCAGAAGCAAAATGAATTGATCTGGGTAACCTAGGAGGTGGGGTAGATGGAGAAATTGATGACAGCTTTGAAGTTTCTAGCTTGGATGAATAAACAGATGGTTATTGGAGCTGTTGACCAAGTAAGCTAAAGAGGTTTTGGATACACTGAGTTATTGCATTTAAGGTGCTGTTGAATATGTCCAGTTGCCAGGTACATATGTGGAGCTGAATTTGAGCAGAGAAGTGAGGGATGAAATGCTATGGAGTGTCTCTTAGGTGATCTGAGTGGATGAAGCACCTTTGAGAGTTGCAGATAGATAAATGGCTTCCCTAAAAAAAAATCCTCCAGATTTATCAACAGCAACCACTCTTAAGGCTTCACTAAAGCTTCTTTCATCCATTGCTAGTTTGGTTTGTGTGTGTGTGTGTGTGTGTGTGTGTGCGCGCGCAACTTGTTAAAGGGTATTCAAACTCAATTTCAATTGGGATAAAAGAGGTACCATGGTTTAGTTTTCTAAGTTTCACTATTCAGGCCACAGAATATTTTTTTCAAATGACATGTTGCATGGATCCTCAAATTATAAAACATTTGAATTTAGAGGGAATCTGGGTGAAACAGGTATGAAAGTTCAGAGAATACCGCTAAGCCTCCCACTCAGTTATCAAAATAGCCTCCTGAGAATCCTAAGTGTCCAGGTGTAATATACATGTCTATCTATCTATCTATCTATCTATCTATCTATCTATCTATCACCTATCTATCGAGTGAATATACACAGCCTCTCTCCAAAGTGTCCCCCAGTTCCTTACATGTGCTCAAAAATGGGACTGCCTTGTTCCTCATCTGCTGCCCTGCCCTGGCTTTGGTTTGTCTCTGGTTGCTGATTGCAACGCCATATGAAGGAGGTACACAGCTGTCAATGTCCATCATGAAAACACCACTGTGACAGCAAAGGTTCTATCTCAGGGTACTTTAAACGTTCCCTAATGAGGGATACCAGAACATCTGAGTGCCCAACACAGATGGACATTAGGGCTTTCTCTCCCATTCCCTGACATACTTTTCTGTACAGCTCAAAATACATTTGAACATTTCCATCTGCCTACGGTCATTGCCCTTTAAATAAATCTAGTCTACAGATACACATGGGAAAGGATATCATACTATCCCTTCCCTCTATATTTTACTGGCCCTCACCCTGATATAAAACAAAAGGAAATAAGTGGAGTCAAACCTATATGTTTGTAAAAGTGTGTTGTGTGGGTATGTGTATGTATGAGTCTATGTGTATATAGGGAGGGAGTGGATGCAGGGGATATCCAAACCATCAGTATTCAGCCAAAAGTGCCCTGCTACACATTGAACACAGTTTAAAGACCACTGGCTGTAGCAGAAAGATCAATGTCTTGTCACCAGAACAAGGTAAAAAACTTATGTTATTTGTAGTGGAGTGGCTTGGATTTTAAGTTACTTCACCTCTTGAAGCATCAATTTCTATATCAGTAATATGGGAATAACAATAATATTTATCTACCAGTACTGTTAAGATGTAAGATGGTGTCGCTAATGTACTTGGCACTAGTAATTATTGCTAATTATTCTTGGCAAATAATTAGGAAAATGGATCTGATCATTTTCCTAAATATTTGAAATGGGTCTACTTAGCATATGCTTTCTGAAGTGACTTTGTCTTTTACATTCAAAATCTACTCCCTTTGTAAATGTGTACATATGCATTTCAGCAGAAATACGAACATGTGTAGCTACACAGAAGAGAAAGATTTTGAATATGTGAAATCATTTAATATGTTCGAGCAACTCTTTCTTCTGTTTATTATGGAGATAAAACATTAACAAATTTTTTTGTGTGTGCAAGATCCCACTTCAAAATGACTTAAATTGAATAAAATATTTTCAAAATATTCCCAACTATCAATCTGTCAGCAAGAGCAGACCTAGGGGAATATTTGCAAAAGCATTTGTACCTTTTGTTTCCAAACACTTAGCATGGCTACAACCAACTTTTATGCTTTATAAGCATTTTTCAGCAAAACAAGCTATTGGAATGAAAATAAGCACTAGAGCTATCGAACAAGGCAAAAATAATGGCAATGTTTATCATTTTCATTTTTAAAAATGTTGTCAGTTGCTTGTGGTCTATTTGTACCATATGCTCTTCTCTTTATCCCACTTTATATCAGACACAGAATGTTGCTCAAAGAGATTTCCTGCTCCTTGCTAATCCATTCATCCTTTATTTCTCTTAAACAAACTTTGCCTGGAATAACTATTTAGTGACAGAAGGTTTCAGTTTTGCAGATAATGGCTTAAAATTTCTATTTCATTGTTTGCAAAGTTTTAGATTGGAAAAGTATTTTAGAGTGAGAGGGAAAGTAAAATGTTATCAATGCTCACAAAAGTTTTGCATGTTTCTGCTATTTCTCACTTAAAATACCACTGGAAATGAGACCATCTCTACTCAGGCTGTTTGTACATTCATTCCTTCATTCATTTATTTAGTAAATATTTCGTGAGCACCTATTATGTGCCAGCAACTGACAGGTCCTGGAGGAGAACTATGGATAGAGATCGTCCTTCCCATAGTGGAGGTTAAACATGGTCAGAATTGGAAAAATTTTTCCTCATAGAGAACACAAAATCTATTCCAGTGAGCTTGTGGTCCAGTGTGGGAAGCTCAAAATACAGTGGAAACAATACTCTTCCTGTTCCTGTGTGCTGACAGTCTTACTCATTGCTCTCCCACCTTCCACATAAGAAGTCAATTTTATTATTATGATTTATTGATTGCAACTTAGCTTAGATACTGTATATGAAGCAGTTTGGTGAACCTGATGATTGAATTCAGCTAGCTATATTTATATTTTATACTTAAGTTGACTTACTTATCATTACAATTTCCGTGTTGCGTGTAAGTGCTTTCCAATAACAGTGGTGTTTTTAGTATTATCCTGGAGAGTTGCCTGTTTTTCAATTGCTTAGTTTTGTAAAATGGGATTATCACTGTGAACACGACAAAGAAAGCAGTTTGAACAAAGTTCTTAATTCACCACTGTTTGTTTGCTTTTAATTCAGTACGAAACTGTTAACCTTTACAAAAAGACAACTAAAGAATATGGCTAAATATTTATTTTCATAATCTCTAGTTTCACATATTTGTAAGTCCAGAGCTGAAATCCTATATCTCCTCTGATGCCCTAGTAGCAGAGTTAATGTACAAACTCCTTTTTTGAACTTTTTCTCTTGACTTAGTCTCTTAATTTTTTATGGCTCTAAAAAATAAAACATGAAAAAGCAAAGCCAGATACATTTTATCTTTCATGTCTGACAGATGTTCCCTCACCCATGTTTCACGGGCATAATCTGTCTTTAGGAAACATGGAGGTGGATGTTTCTGCCAGCAAAACTTCATGAAAAGAAGGCTGTTTGTCTTGATTAGCAAATCCTTCATAATGAGTTTTAGAGTCACATATTATTCAAGTTTCTGGATGAGATTCTACATTGAGTGGTAAAACAATTAGCATAGGACTAAAATATAGAAAGTGGCTATAAGTAGACAAATGGTGACAGTGGCCATTCAGATAGACCATGTTCTATTGGTGCCATTAAACATTTACTATTAAAAAAATTATAAGACACACAAAGGTGAAAGCCACCATGACTCAAGAGCAGTTTTATTTTTAGGATAGTCCTGGAGGCGTAGGTGTTAATATGGATATTTTTAATGAAAAAATAAGAAAAAAATAAATGTGTTAAATGTGGACATGAAACAAACCAGAGGCTCTGAACTGGTGTCATTACGATTTGCTTTAATTGTCATGGAAGAACAGAAATAGACTGTCTTTTGGTTAAAACTGATCCTATCTCCTGATAATGCTGGCAGATAGAGCAGTTTTGCCTTTCAGATTTTCACCCAGTTATTTTTAGTTCTTCTGAAGCCTGGGAAATAAGAAATATAACCTCCTTGAAAAATCCAAGTGGGCCAACCATAGCAGGGCCTCTGAATCTGATTAGATAAAACAACAAAGAGGTTCTGTTGGAGCAGAGGCAGGAAGAGCCAAGGTGGGTGGCAATCTCTGCTTAACTCAGGGGAAATGGAGCCTCAAAGAATTCAAAAGTGGGTGAAAAAAATAACATAAGCAATAGACAACTTTCCCACATCTCAGGTCACTCTCTAAATACAGCTAAAAAAATTTTCCCCACGCTAAACTTTTAAAAAATTTTTTGAAGTATAATAAACAGTATGTGAATGTATGTTTATCCTAAGCACCACACTGAGAGAGATATTCGCTCTCTAGTAACATTTGTGCTCAATATTAACCAGTTCTCATCCCTCTTATGAGCTTAGAAGGTAAAAGAGAACAACATTTAAGTTATAAAAATGGATATTTGTTTTAAACTTCAAAATAGGATACCAAAATAATTTAATGCAGCCTTTTTCTTCAGTTGTTAAAGTGGAAGTGTATCATGGGAGTAAGAGGGTGGGTAGAGGTCCTGCCTCCAAGTAGAGTTAAGAAATAGAGTCTGTTCCACTTCTGTCACTTGGTTTCCTGGAATCAGTTGGTCAGATTTTAGCTTGGTGAATGCCAGGCAGAGTCTAACCAGAAAAGTGGGGATGGCTGACGTGCTGACAGTTGTCACCAATAGCTTTCCACAGAGCTTGAATAAGTAACGTTATGCATCCCCAGCATCGCCACGCTGCAAAAGAAAACAAATAACAGGGGGCTGGGCACCGAAATACAAGATAGTGGACATCTGGCATCTCCTGTGCATTAGAAGTCACTGAAATACCCTGCAGTTTAGTTTCACTTTTAAAAATGGGATAATTGCCTTACATTTCACATTCATTTGGTAACTTGAAAAATCACTCCAAACTCTTATCCATTTCCTCCTAATAGTGCCAATGCCCCTAGTTAAAACTGCAGAAAAGCTACAAAGAGTCAAATTATCATAAGGCATTTAATGTACTTTTTAGATACAAGTAAAGTCAGCCAAGCTAAATTTCCTATTTTCTCTGTTTCTCAACTTCCCTCTTCACTTATCAACACCATGATTCTTCCTTATCATGTCACCAACAGCTGAGAGGTGCTGTATCAGATGCTGGAGAGGGTTTTAGTGCAGGAACTGGAATGGGCTTAGGCCAGGGAATCCTATAGATTGTTTAGAGGGCTAGGAGACATTCCAGGGAAAGAAGAGGAGTGAGACAGTGTGGTGGGCTCACCCAACACCCCAGCAGCTCCCGTGACTCTCTCAGATCCCACTTGTCAGCCAGCCCTCTTTGAGCTGTTCCCTGTGGCATAAGTGGGTATTTTTATGTGCAGTTCCAGGTTCTGTGACAGTTGTGGATGCTGTGAGACATCCAGCAGTAAATGAACAATTGTTTCATGTGCACTCCCTCAAACCCGGGAGAGAGCCAATGATAGGCCCAAGGTGTAGAGGTAGAGATGCTTCCTGGCATCCCTGACATGACGGCGTTGAGCAGCTAGTCTAAACCAACTTGGGTTTGGTGATTTTGTCTCTTTCCTGTGCCTCCCTGTGTGATGCATGTGAGAAGGGGACCCAATATTTGATTTTCAGTGCCACTGTGGATCTGTCAGTTTAGAGATCCCTGGAGTCAGACACAGAAATCTGATAGCTCTTCTCTAGGCATCTATACTTTTCTGAATTTTGGATCACAGATACTCTTAGATAAAGGCATTGAGAGAGTTCCAGTATTAAAATATTACACCATATTTTACATCATGCTCTCACTGTTACCCAAAGAAAATACATTGACAAAATGTGTCTGTCTTGTGAAATATATAATATTCACTGCTAACTTCTGCTTCTATCAGGCCAGATTCCATGATCTTCTACACAGAAGTGTTCTGGCTGTGGCTGACAACTCTTTGTCTAAAGTATCATCATGCATTACCTGTAAGGTAGACTATTTTCACTGAGAAGTCTTGAGTGCCTAATTCAAAATATGCATTCAAAGTAGAAATCATGGAGGGCATGAGCTAATTCTAAGCATTACATGAACATTGTAGTTAAAATTTTGCATGGGAGTGTTAAAATTGATTATGCAGTTATCTATGAACCCAAAGCACATTAGAAAAATAATAACTTTCAAGGAAAAGAAAAAAAAGAAAAATCATAACTTTCTAGTCATTGGTTTCCCCATCTTCAAAATAAAACACACTACTTTTAGGGAGATTTTGAGTTTACAGTGTTTTCACACATGTTATCATTTTGATCATCCGAAGAGTTTGGGCTAGATGGTTTATAAGCTCCTCCTAGCTTTAAACTTTGATTACTCTGTGGCTATTTTTCTGTTAAAGAATACAGACAAGAAGGTAGTTTCTAACAACAAGAACAATAAAAGAAACTGACCCCATGCAACAGAGTGAAGTACAAATGCTCTTCATAAAGTCTTCATAGCCTTTAGATAGCACTTTTTAAATTGCCATCTGGTGCTCAGGCTTTTTGTTTAAAGGGTCAGAGACTCATCATCTGAGGATTCCGAAGTGGAGGAGACAGTCTGTCAGTGCCCTGGGAGCCAGAGCAGCTGAGCATTTGAAGTCAGGCAGCCACCCACGTGGTGCCAAATTTGCCACTATGGAATTGGCTGTGCAAGCTCTAAATGAGAGCACAAAGGATATGACACCTGTCCTTCCATTTATTCCCTTTCTTTCAGCATCATTTTTGCTAATCATTTCTTAACTGTATCAATTTAAGAAATAAACATGTCTCTGACTGAGCCCTCAAAGACTCTCTAAAATGTGTCTTGAAAGTAATACCCAGATTAAGCTTACAAGCCAGGCTATTCCCTTTGTAGTTGCAAGCTTTTTGAAAGTGGTCGTTTCCCTCATGTGATAAAAACCTGAATCATGTTCAGAGAAATAAGAATTTCATCATATTTGTCAGGATCAATGGACTCTTGACCAGTATTTAGGGAATACTTCCATGGCAAGAAATTCTCTCAAGCTTCTTGTTCTGACCTGAAAAATTATTTAACCAGTATTGTGAAATGGCCCCACTTTAGAGGTAATAAAAGTAAGGCACAGGTAAGGTGGTTTATTTACTAAGGAAAGACTTTTGCAATATGACAACATTAGTTGTAACTCTAGTAGGATGCACACAGAATTAAAAAAATTCTTCCTTGAAAATTCCTAGGGTAAGTTTGAGGTCTTTCAAAGTTCAAGACTATTCTTTAACTATTGTGTGCATTACTAATTCTATATTCTATAGAGTTATGTAAGCAGTACTCTTAAGTACCAGAGCAAAGACGCAATGGTTGACTCATCTTCGAGTCTGAGTTACATGTGTGGTATTGTGTTTTTGAATGGAGCTTTCTGGAATAGCAACACTCCATCAAAAACACAATAGCACACCTGTACTCCAAATGGCTGAATAAGGCAAAACATATGACATCAAAATGCTGGGAATCATATTAAAAAGAAAGAAAAAAAATCCTCTAAGCTGTAGCAAAGATAAATATAATACTAAGGCACTAATACACATGAAGAATAGAGCGTTTTACTTATGTTGCTCATGAAATGATTTATCTATCATTTAACTTCCGCCCATAAGCCATGTTTGTTCTGTGTGATGTTGACATGAGCACCACATACATAGTACGTGAAACGTTGCTCAGATGGATGTTCTATCCTAAAAAATAAATTATCATCACAGATTGCACAATGAGAAATGACTGCTGCTTATTTTACAAAGGCTATAAAACATAAAGAAAAAGGCAAAAGTGGCTTTTTTTCTGGAATTTTCAGTGGTAACTAATGGTGTATAATATATTTGCTTTTTTAAGGGGGGTTGTTTTAAATTAATGCTTAATATTAAAAGGGAAAATTTTGTCATTGTTTTTTACAAAAAGCAGAAAACTCATAGATTACCTTTCCAATCTAATGAATGTTTATTCATACCTCCTGGAGGGAAGAGCTAATAGTATTCATTTGGTTGAATTTTTACATAGTTAATTTTTTTGTGGATATCACTTAAAACAATTGTAATAGAGATTTTCCTATGTGTTGGTGTAGCCATCTTTTTTGCTTCATTGATTGTGCAAAATCATTTTTTCATGTAAAAATAGAACTTCTGATAGATACAAAGCTTATGTCTATCTATCAAAAGATTGACTGTTAACAACTAAGTTTGGGTTTTGCTCACTAAAGCTTGTTAAATTATAAACCTTTTCCTTGTGGTTATCTATACAGAGTCATATTGTTTTTCTTTATTACATAGATAATAAAAGCATATTGCCCATTGGGTAATATTCTTATATTTTTTTCAAATAATGCTTTTATATTGAGATTGCACTAGATTTTTATTTTAATCGGCTGCCTTCTCACTGTGCTCCATGCATTACAATTATGAGATAGCTGCCTATCAATCCAGGTCTGCTCTTTGCCGTGGTCTGAAACACTGGTGAGGAAAATTAACAACAGAGTTTGAAAATCCAGCTTTCTAATAAGTATGTGCACATTGAGCAGTTTTCATGCCGAACCCCAAGAGTTGGCATCAAACACTTTTTTCTCTATAGAAATATCATCAGAAAAATGATTATTAAAAACACCAACTACTTTTTATGTTGGGTACTCAGGAAACACACTCACAGCCTGTAATTTGGAAGTTTGGTGCCACCACAGTCTTTATCGAGAAACATGTGGCTGGCAACTGAGAAGCTAGGAAAAGTCGTATGGATTAAAGGAAATAAATTAAGAGCTGATTTATATAAATCTTGAGGGCTCCTTGCACCTGGAATCATTTTCATGGTAGTATATACAATTGGGCTTTCTCCTTATTAAAGTATCCTGGCTGCAGGATGAAAATTGGTATTTTTGAGTAAAACACTGCACAAATCTTTCATTTGGTGTGGTGACTAGAAAAACACTTTTTTTTCTTGTTGAGATTTTCAAGAAGTACCAGGATATTTTTGCCAGAGACTGCCAAATTTTTCTGCTGCAAATCATTGATCCCAGACTGATATTCTCTCCTTGTGTGTTTTCTTTAGCTTTCACTGAATCAGTTTAACTTAGCCCATGTTTCATATTCTCAGAAAATTTGGAGAACTGACACAGACTGAGTTTGGTAGAGATAATCCAGACATGGTGTAAGAAGTTTTAAGGCATTTAAGAAGAGATGGTTTTGTGGGCACTACTTAGTCTTA
This sequence comes from Trachypithecus francoisi, assembly GCF_009764315.1. NCBI lineage: Eukaryota > Metazoa > Chordata > Mammalia > Primates > Cercopithecidae > Trachypithecus > Trachypithecus francoisi. Next base: position 27,643,000 of record NW_022681460.1, read on the forward strand.
ATTTGTCTATAGGACAATAGAAATAAACATTACGATTTTCCATTCTGTTCATACTATGTTTAGGGAGAAAATAAGAGGATAATATTGCTATTTGGAACTCCTACATTATCATAGCACTCTGCTAAATAATTTATATGCACTCTCCAATAATATGAACATTTACTGAACATTTGCTATGTGTCAAACTCTGGATGAAGCCCTTCATATGTATTATCTCACTGAAATCTCACGGGACCCTATTAGGTATTTTGTTATTTTCATGTTATAGATGAGGAAACTGGAGCTGACAGGATGTAGAATTCCTAACCATTGGACTAGATTGCTTCTCTACACTATTCTATTATCTTACTGAATATCTATAATACCCTGCAAGATAGGCATAATTATTCCCTTTTATATATGAGAATACTGGAAGTTCAGAAATTCTGTAATTTCCCCAAAGTCATACAGCTGGGTAGAGTCAGAATTTAATCCAGGACTGAGTGATGCTAAAGCTCATGTTTTCCCTATCACAATAGGTATGCTTTTGCTAGAAGGTCAAGTCAATGACTTTAGAGAACATGTCCTATAAGCATGGCACTGGGAAGACTCTGGGACAAGAAGCATAAGGCAGTGTGGCAAGGGCGGTGCAGTCTGCCCTGAACTGTAGCCTGTACACATGGTTCAAATTGGCCTTCTTACCCATGCTGCAAGGTCAGTGCTCAGAGAGGATTGAGAATTTCAGAGTGGTTTGCTTCCCAGAGTGGACATGCACCTTTAGACAGGCTCTTTATGGAAATCCCTCTGGGACTTCCACATAGCACACATATTTGTAATGCCTTCTCCTGCCTCAGGCTACAAGGGTGCTTTGTAGTTAGAACCTAGTTCATTTTAGAATCCCATCTGGTCTTTGGTGGAGCACATTGGAGAAAGTGAACTACAGATTGACCCCCAACCCAGAAAATATTTTCATGATTCCCATTTCCATAAGGTCACAAGGGTGTATGAGAATAGAATTTTTGGCAGGAAGTAAAAATCCATACTCTCAGAAATATTCTTTTCTTTAGTTCTAACTATATCACTTTGGACCTAAGTACTTGTAAGAGACAACAAAGTAGAGACCAGTGCAGAAAACAGCCCACTGTTTCTGTAGCAGTAGGTTAAAGAGAAAAGGCAACATATTCCACCCTCTTAATGTTCTAGTCTTACAGAAATAAAATTTCACCAATCACTTTTGTAGCCATAATATTTTTGTATTATGGGATTTCCTACCACTTTGGGGGGTTTATAATAATCAAACATAATGAAATACACATTTAGAGCCACTAGTCTTATTGATTTGTGAATACAAATGTACACATTACCAATATGGCCCCTTCTAGTTCACATTGTTTTCCAAGTTTATGGGCACCATAAGATTTGTACCCCTGCTGTCCTTCTTAGAAGAAATCATCTCATTTATTGAGTGACTAACCTTCTTTGATTTACAAAATAGAGATTAATATAGCTTCATTTACAAATTGAATCCAGCAAACACAAATAAGTCATGTGAATCTGGCTCCATTGTGATAGAGGGTCATCAACCCACCATGGTCAAATTCCGAATTCTTTTGGAGCAGAAGTTTTTAACTTTGAGTCTGTAGCAAAAAGATAGACTTTGTTGGATCCATAAACCCTTGAAACTGAATGCAAAATTTTGTGTCTGTTAACTGTAGTAGTGACCACAGCAATTATCAGAGTCTGTGAGGGACCTATGACTCCCTAAAAAAGATGACTGAGAGATGCATAGTTCTTTTAGCATTACCTTCTTTCTCTCAGACAGAATTAAAGATGATGAAAACAGCAACACAACAACTTCAAAAAAGGAAAGCTCCCTTTTTAAAAAGAGTATTTTCCTCATAGAGTATGTTATTCTTTTTGCATGCAGAGGGTGTTGTGTATTAAAATGGAGATGTCCACTTCCTATTGTTGTGCAAAGGTTAACATAAAATTATGAGAATCATACACAAAATAAGTGTGTAGGATGCATAGAATTCTCCAGCTGTTTCTTAACTGGAAATAAGTAAGTTCAGTAATATTTCTAGAAAAAAATCAAATGATTCACATATCATTCACAAATAGCTACTGCAGTTTGCAAAATTAAATCACATTCTAAGTGATTCTTCACATTGGAAGAATAAATACTGTTTGTGCTCTTTAGAATGAACATAAAAAATACAAAATAGAATTAAAGGTTAATTTGTAAGAATCATTCCCATACCAAAATCTTCAAAAAACTCTCAAAAATAATAATTCAGACAGGCTGAAACTGCTATGCAAAGTTTTATAAATGAGCATCCTGAGCCAAGAATTCTCTTTTCTCCTTGTGACTGTTGGCATTTCCCTCCCCTTGTGCCCTTCCTGTCTTCCTTCCCTGCTGCTTGGCACCATTTGCACCACCACTCTCTTGACATTTCATAATTTTTCCTCCCCAGGATGAGTGTCCAGTGGTTCCCTGGGACAGAGGTGGCGTTGACATGAGGAAGGGGAGAAAAAGATGAAAGTAAAACCTTGTTGTCTTGCCATGTGTGCCATTGCTTCTCCAACCACGGCTACTTCCCAAGTGTCATCAGTTACATTCCAGCTCCTGAGTCCCCTGGCACCATCTCAGTCTTTTACTTGCTTTCCTCTTAAGGGCCCCACTGTCATAACATGCTCAGCATGAGATGATTTTTCTCTGGAATATAGGTAAATCTTGTTTCAGTCTTTTTTTTTTTATACTTATTTATTTATTATTATTTTTTATTATACTTTAAGTTCTAGGATACATGTGCACAAAAGATCCTTAGTTAACAAGCATGTTGAATCCTCCCTCCCAGTGACACAGCTTGTGTTGTTTTCTTAGTCTCTATGTTTATCTGCTTGGCTGCCTCACATTTTTGGGTCTCTGATCAAATTATCTCATCAGTTGGCCTTCCCACATTATCACTCTATATCTCCCTTAACTTGCTTCCGATTTATTCACAGTACTTTTATCATCACATTACAATAATCTATGTATTTGTTTACTATTTGTCTCTTCCTATCAGGATGAGAGCAAGGATTCTGGTTTTCTTTACTGCTCAATGCAGAGCATGGAGTAGGCACCTAAAATATTTGCTAAATATATTGAATAAATAAACAACACATAACAATGCTTTGTAGTTTATATTTTCCTATTTGCTGCTTCAATTAATTCATCCCAAACCCTTATTTATTTTTTAAATTTATTTTAAATTTTTGAAAATAAATTTAGGGGGTATGAGTGCATCTTTGTTGTATGGATATACTGTGTAGTGGTGAAATGTGGACTTTTAGTGTAACCATCACTGGAATAGTGTACATTGTACCCATTAGGTAATTTCTCATCCATCACCCTGCTTCCAACCTCTTACCCTTCCAAGTCTTTGGTGTTATTATTCCACTCTCTGTGTCCATTTGTACACATTATTTAGCTCCTGCTTGTAAGTGAGGACATGAGATATTTCACTTTCTGCCAACACTTTTTTGTTATTCTCATATTCTCAATGAGAAATCCAAGGTTTTTTTTTTCTGTTTTTTTTAACAAAAGAAAGAACAATCACCTTTTTTTTTCCTTCAAGCCCTTGTGTTGCTATTTGGAGAATTAGGCAATAGAAAGAGAAGGGTCACTGCCTGGGAGAGGCCAAAATGGTATTGACGTCGGTAGGGTTTCTATATCCCAGGGATTGGTTTTCAACTTTAGGATCAAACATTTTATGTTAAAATAAGTATAGGTAATGTTATTCTGGGGAAATAACTAATCAGATTCATAAAAGTCAGACATATAAGAACAATAATTCCAATGAATTAATTTATGATGAGAAACAATGCTATTTAGTAGACTAGCTACTTCTGGTTACTGATCATTATATTCTTTCCCTGCAGACAAGACTTTATAGAAGCAAAATTATAATTAGAAAGTTGCTTGGTAAGCATGAAAACAAAGGAAGGAGGGCTAAATGATTTCAATAACTGTGTCATAAACGTATAATAGTTGATAATAATAGCCAACAGTATTGAGCTCTTACTACATGCCAGCCATTTCGCAAATTACATGATTTACATTTATATACGATAAAAATATTCGAGGATGATGATGTAAAGATCAAGGAGTTTAAGTGACTGTATAAATCACACAGCTGATAGGTGATACAGCCAGGATTCAGCCAGAGGTCATTTTGAATCTAAGACTCATGTGCTTTACACTCTCTTACTCAAGGGTGATGCCTCCTCCTCTAGAGGGTGTAATTGGAGGACAGAGTACCTCTCTCTTGAACAGTGATATAATCATCCTGTCAAAATATCTTTACACTTTCTGTGTAAAGTGTGTAAAGATACAGATCTTTCTGTCTGATTCTCTTTCCCATGCTTCCACTGGTGATGTACACTCTCCTTCTGACAGAAATACCCTTTATTTGACAATATCAAATATCCATAATTGGGTTACAGTAACGTCTGAGAGTCATTCTATCTCTTTAAGTCAGGTATCTGCATTCTGATACCAAACTTAGGTGCATCTTTGAATTCCACTTTTGTAGTTTAATTTCTAGAACATAGTATTTGTTCCTCATTTTCAAGTTCTTCAGTTATACTACCTCCTGTGCTGCTTAATCGTGAATGTACTTCAGAAATTCTCAACCATGGCTGCACAGTAGAAGCATCTTGGGAGGTTAAAAAATATTGTTATGAGGCCTAACAACAGACCAATTAAGTGAGAATGCGAGAGTGGGAATGGACTCTATACTAAAAAAAATCTCTTTAAGTTGTTTAAAAATTAGAACAAACTTACTCTGCTATATATTATCTTAATATTGATACATAGCTAGGACATTCTCTAAACTTATTAATTAATTTAGTTGGTGGTAATAGTGTGCTCACAATATACAGTTAAGTTACCTTTACTTGTGAAGTTAAATTTCCTTCTTAATTTTAATAAAACTCTTTACTATTATTATTTTTAGAGATTGGATATTGCTCTGTCACCCAGGATGGAATGCAATGGCACAATCATAGCTCGCTGCTACCTTGAACTCCTGGGCTCAAGCAATCCAAACCTCTTGCCTCAGCCTTCTGAGTAACTAGAACTACCAGCATGTGCCACCATGTCTGGCTATTTTTTTTTTTTTGGTAGACAATGGGGTCTCACTATGTTGCCTAGGCTAGTCTTGAACCAAAACTCTTAATATAGATTTTTAAATGTGACTTTGTACAACCAATATTGAGAACTATTGGGTCTTTGTATGGACAAATGAGGTCCATTTTTCTGGGGCATGAATTCTGCTCAAATATGTATAAGAAAATACTATTTTTATTAGGACAAATTCAAAAATCTATGTTATAGATTTTTTACTCAAAACGTGCATAAATTTTAAAGATTAATTCCTAAGACTTTAAATAAATTCCTTGCTTGTGTTGGCTTTTTAACTGACCATACCTATTCTCTCTTTGGAAATTCCACAGTAAAGTGACAGTAGTGGAAGGTTTGGGAAGCAGTACCAAAATTAACATCATTCATTGTAGACAGCATAGTCATGAAACAAAGACAAGTTTTCATATTTAATGGGAAAAACAAAAATGGAAAATTATTTAATGAAAAATAGGGACCTTATGTCAATATTCACTTAGCAAGTAAATCACTCAAGAGACATATATACCAGGACATCTTAGCCTCTGGTGATATACAGATCAATTGAATTGCAGAAGCTCGCAGGGTAGTAATATGTATTAGGCCATTCTTGCATTACTATAAAAAAATACATGAGACCAGGTAATCTATAAAGAAAATAGGTTTAGTTGGCTCATAGTTCTGCAGGCTGTATAGAAAGCATGATGTTGGCATCTGCTCAGCTTCTGGGGAGGCCTCAGGAAACTTACAATCTTGGTGAAGGGTGAAGGGGCAATAGGCATATCACATAGAGCAGGAGCAAGAGAGCCAAGGGGAAGATGCCATACACTTTAAAACAGCCAGATCTTGAAAGAACTCACTATAGTGAGACCAGTACCATGTGGATGGTGCTAACTTATTCATGAGAACTCTGCTCCCATGATCCAATTAACTCTGACCAAGCCCCACTTCCAACAATGGGGATTACGTTTCAACATGAGTTTTGGGTGAGGATATACATCCAAAGTATATCCAAAGTCATATAAATGTAATTATAATGCAATGTGGTCAATGCTGGAAAGCAAGGATGTAAAGTGTGCAAGTGGAGTACAGAGCACTAACCTTGATAATTTTGAAAATTAAGAGTGGGGACTAAAAACTGGCAGAGATGATAATATACGTTTGTATAGTACTTTATGATTTCAATGCATTTTCACATTAATTTTTTGCTTGATGGTCCCCAGGCACTTTGAGGGAGAGCAGATGACTTCTAACAAATTAGGAAAAGTTAGAGATTTGCCCTGTGTCACTTCACTAAGTCCATGCTCTGGTCTTCTATTTTCAAATCCATTATATCATCTTCCATTTATGCTATTTAAATATGACATCACTGGTGTTAGAAAATAGGAGCACTTAATGTTGTTTACCTTCTTTTTTAAAAAAGAACAAATGTTAAATTTATTTGGATAGGAACAAAATCTTTTCCTTTTTAACACTTTTCATAATACCAGCATGATGCTTATAATCAAGTGACAAAATTTCTGCTTGACTAATAGATGAAATGATTTTGTTAGTATTGAATACTGATGAGAAAACCTCTGCCAATGGATGCTTAATCTGTCTGATGCATAGAATTTATCTTTCTTTCGAAATATTTAAGGAGTCTTTTTCATGGTTAAAGGTTAAAGGCTGTCTCATTGGTTTCCTTAAAAATATGTTTTTCAACTTGCACTGTGTGTGTTATTATAACAAATAAAAACATTCTTAAAAGCCCTGGGTAAGCTTTTTCCTTTAGATAAGTGCTATGCTACTAGAACATATGACATCATATTTGGCTTAGATGTTTGGAAATGAAATGGTAGAAAAGATGACAAGTTCTAGTAGCCACGTTATAATAGGGAATACAATTTAAAATGACTGACAAAATAAAGTTTGAGGAAACTTACTATTTTTAAAATTGTACCTTTATCATGACAGTTTTGGGGCTAATCTCTGGAACCAGCACAAGGATGAATGAGGTAATATTTGCACATGCTGTGAATAAGAGAACCAGAGTGGGGGAAAGTCCATTTCCAGGCTAACGTACAACTAAGATTATACACTTGATGGCTGGAAACTGCTGTGTGGTTAGGATAACATAGGTTAGAAAAAGATGCTGATGGAATGGTGAGCAGTTACCCTGGATCTGAAGCTTTCTGAATGGAGGCATGAAAAGAGGAGGCAGGGAAAGAAGTAGGTGGGAGCACACCAAGAAAATATTCGGGAAGCAAGAAAATGCGGAGTAAACTACCAACCTCCCTCACAGAAAGGACACAGTGAGGGTTGGCAATTAAAACTTCAGTGAAAAAAGTGAAATCTGATGATAAACCTAGCTTAATGCTGTTCATGTGTACATTAGGGTATGAGGGGAGATTATAACACTGATTCCCGTTCTTTACTACCCAGATGTTATTACCATCAGAGAAATGTTCAGAGGTCTTATTTAGATCCACGTTGGTTTATTCTGTGGCTTTGAGGAAGGGGAAAGAAAGCATTGTGAGGGACGTGTTGACTGAAATGGGCCATTAATTTCATGTCTCTTTTGTAAAAAGCACTTTTAAAGTGTGCCAAGGCATTTTAAGTGTTTTAACAACATGCTTTTGTGACAATAGGGGAGCAAGGGTATTTTTTCATGGTATCAATAAAAATATCACAGTAATTTACAGGGTTGAACTGAACACTAAATTGGCTCACAACGAAGTTCTTTCAATGTGAACAGAGATAGAAGCAACCTTTATTTTGTTCCTGAGCCACTGAGATGAGAATAAACATGATCTCTGTTTGTCTCCATGATCTGAAATCCTGTTTGCCAGGGGGCTTGAGTTTTATGGAGGGTCCCCATTTTTGGAACTCTCTTTTCTCTACCCAACAGATCCCAGATTTACAAGCTTTGAGGACTTAGAAGGAAAGAAAAAAGGCATATTTGTTTCTTTCTTAACTGGTGTAGGTTTCCAGATGGTATTAGATGCTGTTATTGGCTGAGAAGAAACACTTGTTTGCGTCTTAGTCTTGTACTTGGGTCTGCAAACTTGGCAAATGGCTCACTTTGAATATCTAAACAAATAAACAAAGCATTTTCAGAATTTGCTGACACCCAGTATCCTATCGTTCTCAAATGTTGCCAGATGCAAACACCAAAGGCCAATTTCTTTAGTTTCTGCTGTGCTCAGAATTTCTTTAGAGAATTACACTGGTGAGAATCGTTACATTAATGTGTGTGTGGATACATGATTCCATGGCTGTTTACTGATGAGTTAAGTTGCATCTGGCAACAAGATAGAAGCTTGTGAGTCATGCCTGATGGAACACTTTCAAATTAATGTCACATTATGCATGTTTCTACTGTTCAAGATATGGCAGCAGTTACTCTGGGATGCAAAGATATTGAAGACCAAGTTTCTGACCCTAAAGTATCCATAACATTATAGAGATACTGATGAATACATATACCACATTTCAAATTTGATGATCTAGGGGAAAAGTGAAGGAGGTAATAAATGGGCTCAGTGGACAGAAACAAACATGAGCTCTGCAGTCCAGGTAGACATGGGCTCAAATTCTGACTCTGCTACTTCCGTAAGGTAGCTTTACCTTTTTATTTCATTATCTGAGAAGTGGGAAAATTTGTAGTCATTTCACAGGGATGTTTTGAAGACTAAATAGGATACCACATAAAAAATGCCAAGCACTGTGCCTAATGTATAAAAAGTGTTCAGCAAACATTGGTTCCTTCCCCCAGAAAGGCAGTAAAGGACCCATAGCGGAGGGAATAAGGGAATGTTCTGCAAATAAGTGGCCTTTGAGTGGAGTATTGAAGGATGCAGAGAATTTCACACTAATGATTTGAAGGACACTGTAAAGAAAGACAGAACAGCAAAGGCTTAAGGAAAGATGCTTGCTTGGGGGAATAACATGCAGTTCAATTTGACTAACTAATAGGATACAAGCAAGAGAGTTTCGTGTAGGGATGGGCTATATAAGCCTTGTAGGACCTCCACATAAAATGTGAAGGATTATAAAATTCTGTGACCAAAAAGTGTCAGTGGGATATGTAGTGGGCACGATACATTGTCCCAAAGAAACATTGATCTGGCGACAGTATATTCACTGGATTGCAGTGGGGAGTGACAAAAGCTAGGGAATGATTTTAGAGTGGTTGAGAAGTATTGAAGATGTAAACTGGTGTGGCAGGAGGAAAGGGAGGAAGAGGACATGAAGGTGTGAGATGAGCAAAAAGGAAACTGGAATTTCTCCTTTGGTATTTGCCCATACTGCACTCTCTTAACTCCCTACATGGATGCTTGTTCTTATCACACTAGAGGAAATTTTGTTTGTTTTCAGGATTACCTCTTCTACTGGTCTAAGAATTCACTGAGGACTATATTTTGTTCATCTTGGTATTTCTAGACTCTATTGCAGAGCCTGAGAACATAGTCCTTGAAAAGAGTTTGTTTTTTATTTTTAAATATATTTTATTTTAAAATTTAAAAAATTTTTAATTTTTGTAGGTACATGAGGTGTTATGATACAGGCATGCAATGTGAAATAAACACACCAAGAATAATGGGGGTATCCACCCCCTCAATCATTTATCCATTGAGTTGCAAATGATCCAATTATACTCTTCAAGTTATTTTAAAATGTACAGTTATTACTGACTAAACAGGCAAAAACAAATGCTGGCAAGGATGGTGGTGAAACGAGTTTATGTAATGCAAGAATAAATGTGGAATGTGTATAAAAACATATAGAATGGTAAGAGGAAAAAAGAAAAGAGAGAGAAAGGTGAGTGAAATGGGGAAGGAAGTAAGGAGAAAGATGAGAGGACTGTTTTGGAACAGCTTGAGTTCATTCACAACCAGGGATGTGGAATTGTAGCCATTTAAAAAATTAGATTAACACTTCCCTTTTTTTTTTCTTTTACCCTGAAGCAGTCACCCCATGCTCTGCCCTTACTAAATAATACTTGATGAAGATGGTGATGATGTGTCCTCTTCATGCTAATCCAGGCAGTTCTCAGTTTATGAGTGGATTGGGTTCCAAAAGTCTGTTGTAAGTCAGTTGTTTGGCTATTGGAATGTATTTTTCCTTTGAGACAATGTAACACTCAGTGGTTAAATTCTCCAACTACTTCACAAAAGGTTATTTAATCCATGACATGTTGGAATTATAGTGCTAATGTACTGCAGAATAGTAATTCCTTATAGGCATATTATGTACTGCTTGATGGTTTACAAAGTGGTTTTGCATACATTTTGAAAAATGGAACATCTTTACATAATATTTTTTCCCATGGAAAAAATGTGTTCTAAATTTTAAAAGCAGAGGCCAGTTACACATCCTCCACCCACTGTGGTCTCAGTGAAAAGACTTGGCTTCCAAAGAGAGGCTCCCACACTGTCCTCTCCAGAAGCCTCACTCCAAGGGAGATCCTAAGATGACAGCAGGGAGGTAGAATGGGTGTGTGTCAGTGCAGGAGGACTTTGCAGTGAGTTGAACCATCACTGGATTTATAGTCAGTAGAGTGAGTTTGAATCTAGATTCTGCCACTTACCAGCTGGTAACCTATGTGAGTGTTAAGTTTCCACTTACTCAGAGTGAGGATACTGATATTTTCCTGATGAGGTTTGGTGATGTTCAAGATGGGAGGATGTGTAAGGAGCGTATGGCATACTACACTCATAATGGATGCTCAAAAATGTTTTCTTTATCTTCTTCTCCATCTGTCCACCACCAAACCTTAATAAGGAGTGGGTACACAGAGTTTCTGCAGTGATCAGTTTGCTGATGGGCAGGTCAAGGGTTCAGGAATAAGGGAGAGCCTAGGTGGAGGATGCTCCCATAGTGAGAAACTAGTTCCCAGAGTGGGAGTAGTGAGGGCTCAGTAGTGCTGATTCTCCTGGATAACAGCAGCAGCTGCAGCATCCATTTCTGCATCAACATTGTGGGGAGCTCAATCAGAAAGAGAACCAGAATGGGATTGTGTACTGGCATTGTACCCAAATCTCAGTTGCTTGGCACTGTAGAGGTATAGTGCTTGCTCACACTCATGTGAAGCAAGGAGCTTTCTTGCTTTCTTTTAAAGGTGTTTGGGTGATGAAGATTTTTTTCATCATGTGGCTCTGACTGGCTTCACCACTTGGCATCAAGCTGGTGGAAGAGAAAGAAAAAGTGTGATTGTAGGATTGTGTGTGGAAGATTTTAATGGGTCAAACCTAGAAGGGGCTCATATCGCTTCTACTCATAGATTATCGGCTAGTGTCATGCAACCATATCAAATAGCAAAGGATTAGAAAGTATAGTCTTGTTGCTTTCCTAGGAGGAAGAAGAAATACTTTTGGTGGTCAGCTAGCAGTCTTTGCCATGGATGGGAATAGAGATGCTAAGAAGTTGCTTGTTGTTACAAGTTGTTTGCAAGTGAGTAATTATAAGTTAAAAAACCATCCTGACCATGATTTAAGATAAACAAGTCAAGCTAAATGAATATTAGAATATTCAAAATAAGATAGGGCCTGAGAGTTTTGGGATAAACCTTGACATATGCCCCAGTTCTTCTTCTCTGGCAGAAATGAAAGAGACGAAATGGACTAATACTAAACAGTTTTCAAAGAAGATTAAAACATAATGATTCTTTAAAGTTCCTCCACCAAAAAAATGTTTTAAAAATGCCAAATTTAATGATACAAATTACCCTCAGCTACTTTAACACACTGGTGCTGTCTGAAGACATAACTGGTCACTTTTTAATGATGTTCCTTTCTTTCTTTGCTTTAACAAATTTACTCAGGGTCTGGATGTTTGAGTCATACCCTTAGCTGAGGTTGATTAAGACAGCTGTCGACATTCCAACCTTCCCTGACTGACCTCAGAAAGGGTCCTATTTTATAGAAAGAGAATGGATTTTGGAATTTAATCACTTCAACAGGTCAAAGGTCCTCTAAGGCTCTACTACGTTCCAGATGATAGAGATAAAAAAATACATAAGACATGGGATCATCCCCCAAGAAGCTCACGGTCTAGTGATGGAGACAGGAATATAAATAAGTAATGGCATGGTGGGATGAGGGCAGCATTGGCCACACTGGCATCTCAGATTAGAGAGAACTGAGAGTGGAGGGTGAGAGTAGATGGGACAAGTGAGGAGGCTGGTTAGGAACCAAGGGTAGGCAGGAGCCACAACACAAAAGATCTTTTAAACCATGTTAAGGGGCTTGGCTGTTATCATATAGATGACTTCTACAGGAGCTAATTTCATTCTGGTGCACAAGCCCTGGAAGCTCAGAGATATATTATCCACTGACTCAAGAATCGTGCTAATTTATTTGTATAAATGGCTTTCCAAAACATCTCTGTGTGGTCTTACTCTATTGAATTATTTCAGCACAATTTGTTTAGAATTCTGATATGTGCATGTGTGATGTTTTCTAGGGAGTACAAACATTTTTCAGATTAGTATCATGGAAGTCCTCTATATATCAAAGGCAATAAAAGAGAGTTGCAAATTATGTTTGCTGTGTCCTTTAGGCTTGTAAAATTATTTATTTTTTTCCTAGAGAAAAAGTTGCTCAAAATCAACTTAAAGTAAAATCTAAGTGCATCCTTGAAAGTGTGGGGGTATTCCATGTTGTAGTGATTTAAGTATTTTTTTAGTGAACAACATTTAAAAAGCAGTCACTTTACTCATTCCAAGAAAGCAGGGAATGGGACTACAGAGGAAGGGTAAATAACTATCTGTACCATATAACCCAAGACATTTCAGTTACTCCTTAAATGTGGGATTACTTGCAACATTTCTCAATTTGTGAAGCTCTGGCCATTAGAGTGGTTCTCAACCATGGCTGCTTATTAGAATTGCCTGGAAAACTTTAAAGTGTTCTGATGCCCAGGCCATATGCCAGACCAATTAAATCAGAAATCTCCACAGATGGGATCCAGGCATAAACATTTTTTAAAGCTTCCCAAGCGATTCCAATTCAAAACCCAGTTTGAGAAGTACTAGTCTATTAGGTAGGATTACCTGGTGCATGGAAACAGCAAGTTCCGATTAATCAGCTCAATTCATTTAAATCACATGCCAGACACTGTGCTTGGTCCTGGGGCTAAGACACAGGTCCTGCCTTCAAGGATATCACTCTAAAAGAGGGGCTGAGCCTAGTGGGGTTTGAGAAGGGGGAGATGGTGAGGGCAACAATGGTTTGGGCGAGTTTCCTGCAACAAGAGGTATAGACTGAGTGTGGAACTTGGTTCAAATGTATGTCAGTTAAAGGAAGAGGAGGGACAGCATGGTAAATATTTGGAATATTTGGTAAAAGTCATGTTCTGTAGTTAGAGAAATTGAGCCATAAGTCTAGAAGGACTCACTGGAGGAAATATCTGATGTTTGGCGGGATTAGAAGCCAGGAGAATTGGTTTCCATGCTTATGTATAGTAGACCATTACTGTTGTCTGTCTTCTCCAGCCTCTACCAAGGACTTTTTTTTTTTTCAAGGCAAATCAAGGGGCCTTTTTTCATAAAATTTCTTAAAAACAACATGTACTTCTAGATATAACTTATACAATATATTTTGTTTAAAATATGTGGTTACAAAAAAGAATACCAACTTGAAAAAACAGAATACTTTAGTTTGAAATGTTTAGAGCTAAAGAGCTCTAGCCAGGCAGCAGGACAAAGTTTTGTAAGCCAGTGGTGACATTTCCATGGTGTTATAATCTGTAATATTACAAAGATATTAAGATACTTTGACTGATATCTGACAAATAACCAATGAACCATTACTAATTATTTCTTTATTTTACATTTCTTTCATGGACTGGACTACTCTAGATCTTTCCCAGATGAGGATCTGTAATTTTGGTGTCTCTCATTTCTTTTTGTTGTTGTTGTTGTTGAGATGGAGTCTTGCTCTGTTGCCCAGGCTGGAGTGCAGTGGTGTGATCTCGGCTCATTGCAATCTCTGCCTCCTGAGTTCAAGCAATTCTCCTGCCTCAGCCTCCCGAGTAGTTGGGATCACAGCCGTCCACCACCATGCCCAGCTAATATTTTTTATGGTATTTTATTAGAGACAGGGTTTCACCATGTTGGACAGGCTGGTCTCGAACTCCTGACCTCAGGTGATCCGCCCATTTCAGCCTCCTAGAGTCTTGGGATTACAGGTGTGAGCCACTGCACCTGGACATGATGTCTCTTTATCCGATGGTTAAATGTCTTGAGAAGAGCATGAGTGCTGAATCCCAGCTCTGCTCAGTATCTTGACATGAGTTTCCTTGTCTGTGAAATGGTGATAGTAAATATTTGATTGAAAGGCTAGCGTACTGGGAGGGTTAATTTTAACAAACGAGGAAGAGCCTTATGTGGGCTCTTATACTTATTAAAGAAATACTTAATAAGTGTATGAGTAGTGGGAACATGTGTCATTATTCATTCTCTAAACTACATACAGATTATCTACTTAATGTTTTGTGTTGATTCTCCTAAATGAACTTTTCTCATGTACTTTTCCCATGATCTGGAAGAAGCCATGGTAATGCCCAATAAAATGTAAATGACAGATTCATATATAGTTTCTACAGTGTTGATGGGGGCTGGGGAGTGGTTTCTTTGTATAAGTGAACAAAAGCTAAATTAGAAAAGAATTTCACAGTAATTTAACAAAAATTTTACATGTCTCACAACAAATTAAAACAAAATAATTTATATTAAAACTTACAGAACGTAACAGGATTCTCAAATATTGTCATGACTAACATAAGATTCAAAGTTCACTTTTATAATTTAATGTTTTAACCAACAAAATCCACTTATCTTGATCATGCATAGATTAGTTCAAAATAATTGAAAAAGGACAATATTTCTAGATACTGGGGAAACCAGGTAAACTTAATTTGTGTGTAAATTCTCTGTGATTTGGTTCACACTATAACACACTTCTCAACATGATGCTGGTGTTTTAAATTAAAACATCAAGTCCGTTTATACATGTGGCTTTACTTGGTGGTTTTCTAACTTGCCAATGTTACAACTTAAATGTACTTATATTAATCATAGTTCAAAATAGCCACATCATTAAATAATCATTTTTGAAAAATATACGTTCTTAGAAATGGTACATACACCCGCTTCAGTTTTTGTTGTCAAATCATGGACATGGTGGGGGTGGGGAGGAAAAGAATGCCAAATCTGCATTTCAGTCCTTCAACTCACTTCCAGAGTCGTTTCATGTGAATCTCCATCTCCTTGCCAAAGGGAAGGTGGAGATGCACGCAGCCACATTTTCATACTCTCCTGCCAGCTGCAAACCTCATCACAGTCCCTGTGAAGTACATTTCCACAGATCAGGTTTCTGCCAGGGAAGACTTTAACAATCTCCTACTCCACTTTCAACCAACAACAATTAGTATTAGCAAATGGTTCAGGCCACTGCCTGGGATTACATATGATTTCCATTCAAAAAAGACAAACTTTTACTCAAACCAGACCCACGTGCTGAACACTTGAGCTCCCCTCTTAGATATAATGAAGTTGAGACAGTTTCTATCTTTCATTTAAATAAAAAATCACTCTCACATTTGAAATCAAGTTGGCTGTTTTCCCTCGGCTGGGTTAGCCATCTGGGAAGGGGGACTTTTAGAGTACTTATGTTCATGCCAGGAGTTTAGAGAAAAAAAAAAAATCATTATCCTTTTGTCCTTTTGTGCCTTACTCTTTTAATGTGGTTAAACTTTTTTAGAAAAATGTTTCCATAGCAGTTTTTTTTCCTTCTTTCAGATAACACATATGGAAAATACATTACATTCTTAATACATTTTACAGTCAAAATTTGCTTTTTCAGAGCATGGACCAGCAAAACACATACCTGATTGAGGTCACTACAGCTCATTGTAAAAACAATGAAGATTCAAAGGATTTATTCTCTTGATGTACTACATACCTGTGGTTCTTTTAATATTACTATGTTATTTTTAGTATGAGGCATTCTTCAGGGTAAGGTAAGGTCAGTTTCCTTTCCATGTATTTCAAAGGTTAATAATTGCCTCAAATAGAGGCTCTACGACCTTAGCATGTTCAGGAATTTTACTGTTCTTCTCAGTTAAGTTCTTAGAAAATAGGTCTCGATGGCTAACATCTATGCAGTCACTCTTGTGGCTGTTTTCTTCATAGATAGAGGTTGATTATATCAAGCAGTAAAGAAATCTGTTCAGAACAACCATCCCATACTAATTGTTCTTTCTATTACATTCCTTTTGACTTCTGAAATTCATAGATAATTCAGTTATAAGTTCATGAAATTGAAAGTAGCTGAAAAGATCATTCCCATTTTATAGATAAGGCAATAAGATTTCAGAAAAATAAGGTGATTTTGTTTTTTTGATCCCACCTAGGTCAGAAAGAGTGGAGAGGATGCTAGAATCTAAATGTACTTTCTGCCTGTTAGAACTTTATTCATTTTTCCATGTTATAATACAGGTATATTGCACCTTTGGGTAAATTTTGTTTAATGATAGTGATAATTTGTAGAAAACTGTGTATTTTCATAAAATGTTCATTATGAAACTGCATAAATCCCAATTAGGAAACTGTTGTTCATTTAGGCATAGCTTACCTTTTCTAAGTAATTGAACAAGTAAATTTGCAAAGTACTATGCATAAATATTAACATATACTAATACTTATGCATAGTGCTTTAGAGTCATGAGAAATTTTTTTTGCTTATTTTGTACATGTGTTCTAAAGACAATATCCTGAATATATGTGAACATTTTAATATTAAATTAGATTTCAAACTCAATCAATTTGATATTAATTTCCACAAGACGAAAGGAAAGTAAATCAAAGGTGAAGTTGATGGCATGGAAACCTATATAATGGCTTTGTAATATATCAATTTGGTTAGGCCGAGCTAAATTTCCCAGAATCCCCTTTCTTCCATAGTGTGGGCCATAGGGCAGATTCTTGGGAGTTGCGGAAGGTGGGATGGAAGCAGCAGCTGCTTAGTGGCTCACACGTAGGATTGCTCATCTGCTGTCTCATCTTCTTGGCACGAAGCAGCAGTTGGGCCTGCAAGGACTGTCTTCTCCTTGATCCTCCTTTGGCCTTTCAGACTCCTTTTTCTCTACCTCTCTCTTTTTTGTGAGTCAGTGTCTTGCTCTGTCACCCAGTTTGGAGTGCAGTGGTGTAATCTTAGATCACTGCAATCTCAAACTCCTGTCTCAAGCAATCTTCCTGTCTTGGTCTCCCAAAGTGCTGGGATTTCAGGAGTGAGCCACCCTTTTTCAACTCATTGGTCTGATGTGTGTGTTTAGCTTCGTGATGAAGGGCTCTGGTTTCTGTAGGAAACTTGTATTAGTTTATTACTGCTGCTGTAACAAATTATTGCAAACATGGTGGCTTAAAACTACTTATTACCTCACAATCTTGCAGGTTAGATATTTGATGGATACCTCGCTGGGATAAAATTAAGATGTCTGCAGGACTACATTCATTTTTAGAGGCTTTCTAGAGCTGAATCCATTTCTTTGCCTTTTCCAGCTTGTAGAAGCTGCCCACATTCTTTGGCTCATGGTTCTCTTCCTCTGTCTTCAAAACCTGCAGCAGCTGGTCAAGTCTTTCTCGCATTTCATTGCTCTGACACTGACTCTTTTTTTCCTCCCTCTTCCTCTTTTAAGGAGCCATGTAATTACATTGGGGCTACCCAGATAACCCAGGATAAGCTCCCTATCTTAAGGTCAGCTGATGAGCAACCTCAATTTCATCTGAAACCCTAACTCCCCTCTGTTACATAAAGAATATATTCACTGGTTCTAGGGATTAGGTTGTGAATACCTTTAGGGGGCCTTTATTCTGGCTACCACAATATCCTTATTATCAAGGTCAGAGGCAACAAGAACTGACATGGGTTTCAGTCATCTTTGTGGAGTTTTAGCCAGTGTTTGTGGGCTCCAGTTTGTTCTTGTTCTTTTTTACTTTATATCCATCTCCCCTTCCTGACTCCCTATCCTGTGGACTTCAAGATCCAGCATCGGATACAGAGACAACGGCTTTTCAAAGACTGCTTAGTTGGCTCCCAGAGTTGCTTAAGTCTGATTCCCTCTCTATATCCATCTACCTATGCATCTATCTGTATCTATCTATCTATCTATCTATCTATCTATCTATCTATCTCTATCTATCTATCTCTATCTACATATAATCTATCTATCGATCCCTAGATGTTTTACCTTTCTGGTTGAACCCTGACTGATACAGTATACAATTCAACCTTAGGTAGCTCTAGGGGTAAGGAAAAAACACTAACGTCATCACGGGGTTAGAGCTAGAGTCGTGCAAAGTCTGTGTTTGGAATCATTTTAGCTGTAGTGACTATCTCTCCCTTTTCCTCTCTTGTTACTTCTGTTCATATAGCATCCACTGAAACTAGTCACATGGTTGTGCCTAATTTTGAGAAGGCAGGAAGTGTGAGAAGTATTATCCTTTGTATTTGTGGATATAAAGGAGAATCTAATAGTGATGAATTGTAGTAATGTCTACCACAAGAAATATAGAGAGAAATATGTGAAAAAGAAGAAAATGAGTGTCAAAGGCTGAAAGACAAAAGGATAGTCAAAAAAGATGAACTCTGCTTGGTTTTCTCCTCTTTTAGTCCCAGCAAGAGGCAAGCTGCCAAGTCACCATCTTTCATTTAATCCTTTGTGTGTCCTAATGGGGAAAAGAACTTTGCATTAGTAAAGACTGTGATGGCAGAATTATTGCTGTCAAAGGTGGAAAAAGGTCAGTTGTGGGGAAATTTTCATGTAAGCATTTTAACCATTTTCTTCTTTAAAGAAAATAATGAAATATGCAATTCAGATATGCAATATGAAATTGCAATATGGTTGCAATATGAAAAATATCAGGGATATTATGAGATTAAACATTTTAAACAGAAAGCATTTATATTACTCAAGGCAAATAATACATTCCTTTAAGTCAACAGATAATCATGGGAAATAAATCTGAACAACTTGGGGTGTGGGAGAAATTACCAATTCTTTCATGAAGCAATAAAATTCCTCATGAAAGAGGTGGGATTTAAGGTTCTTTTGTAATGAATTAAGAAAAAAATGTTTTGGCAGGAGCCTCTTTTTCTCTATTGTATTGCAAATCTTCTAGAAAAATCTAGATACTTTTTTCTGTTCCTCATTTTCTTCCCTTCTGTCTAAGTGGAATGTAGTGACAGTTAGGCAAGGGCAATCAAATCGTGTAGGTAGTTATGAAAATAGAGTAGTGTGTGTATAGTCACAAAATTCCTATATATAATTGGTATAGACAAGTCTTTCTTATGTGACTCTTGCAGAAAAACATTGATAGTTACTTAGAATTGCCTGGAAATTTGACAGTCCGGGAATAATTTGAAATTTGGTGGATGCCCAACCTTCACATATTAGAAAACGCATGTCTAATTTATCTTCTGTCTAACTTCATTCAAAACCTCTACATTTGTTGATCAGCTGGCATGCTGATGCAGTTGCCAGAAGAACACCACTCCCTCCAACAGCACTTATTTAACCACCCACATCCTGGCTGGTGGCCCACTGGCACACTCGCTCCTCTTTGTGAATCAGGAGCAGAGGGTAAACTCAGTCTGCTACACACACACAATGGCACATTCTTGGAGCGTGGCTGTCTAGACCATTTCCTTCACACAGCGGCTCAGGGGTCTTTTTATGGAGCGATTACTGGAACATTAAATTGCGAGTAGTGGCTTCTTCAACAGATTTCTTACCCGGTTCCGACAGGGGTGCTTTAAGTGGTCTTCTTCCACAGATTAGTATGATCATTAATGTGCCTATTCACATTAGCTTTAAAGTGAGCTTTCTTGCAGCTGAAGCTCTTTACCTCTCACCTGTTCTCTCTCTAGAAATGAAAAGGGTTTAGTCCCCATTCCTTCTTGTAATTTGTTGTTGTCTTTGTTAGTTTTCTATACTGGGGCATTCATTTGGGGGAAAAATAAGAGTATTTAAACCAAGCCCCAGACATCTAGATGCTTCAGCTAGTATCTGTGAGTTTTGAATTAGTTTGAGGAAGTCCAATTATTTGAAAGGAGTTAATGACTCTGAATTCCTGAAATAATGTTCATGATTCCAAACTTGTTAGCCAAGCAACCTCATTTCCTTATGGCTCATTTCTCTCTGAAAGAAAGAGAAAAAGAGAAAGAAAGAAGGAAAGAAAGGAAGGAAGAAAGAAAGAAAGAGAAAATGGTGTTCAATAAATAACAATAGCAAAACATGCTCATGTAGTTCCAGCTACTTGGGAGGCCAAGGCAGAAGGGTCGTTTGAGCCCAAGAGTTCAAGGCCAGTCTGGTCAATATAGTGAGACTCTTTCCCTAAAATAAATAAAATTAAGAAAAAAGAGTAAGTACAAAGTGATCAGAACTGGATAGGAAGAAACATAAACTATGCATATGTTAAATAAAATTGTAAGATAATATATATTTTTTGGAGCTTGAAACTATCGCTCACTTTATGTTTGTTTTGGGAAAACCTACCTTCTAGTATGATAAAAATGTCATCCTACTTATTCTTCTATTGCTTTTATGATTTCTTTTGTTTAGATTGTTGATCAGCTATAATTTATTTTTGTATATGTCTTAAAATAGGCATTATATTTAACTATCTCAATATTTTACATGTAATCCTCTTCTAATTAATTTAGTAGGCACCTTTACCAAATTTGAGATTACCACAAACACCTGAATCTGTTTCTGGTGCATTGCCTTTGCCAGTACCACAATGTTTTCATTACTGCAGTTTTGTATTGTGTTCTGATATTTGGGATAGCAAATCAAAAATATTTTGTCTATTCTTTTAGAGATGAGCTTTAGAATCAATGTGTTACATTTATTAAGACATCCCATTTATGTTCTGATTAAGATTATACTGAATTTAGGAGGTATCTGGGACAACTGGAAATTTCATCAATTGAATCTCTTCTTGCAAGAGCATGGTATCTTTAGGTATTCCTTTGCATCATTCCATTCTTGCTCAGTTGGTACATAATAGGATTTGAATACATTTAGAAAGAAATGACAACAACAACAAACAAAAGCAAAATCAAAACATCTCCAAGATGCTCGAATGAAGCCAAACCACAAGTTCCTTTTGTGATGTTATTCTAGAAGGGGTCAAATTATTAAAGATATTGGTTTTAAAAATTAAAAAATATAAGATAATTGCTTTGGCCACTTGAATGTATAGTCTTAGTCCTCTTGTACCACAGAATATCACTCAATATATACTGGTGTTTGATAGTAAGTGTTGATCATTATTTCCAGGCCTGTCAACCTCACCCTCAGTGTTACACCACCTCTCCTTGTGGTCAGTAGGGGGTGCTCCTGGAGCGACATGCCCTCTTTCAACTTCACTGGATCCTAACAAATTTCAAACCATAGGAAGTATTGGTTTATAAATTATCAACTGCAGTTCTCCCACATTCTAACAGTCTCACATCTGTGGGCATTTTATGTAGAAGACAAGTAATGGGAGAAGGTGAGATCTTCAAAGTGTCTTGTAATCGAAGAAGGTCTGTATTATACAAGCACAGAAGGCAGAAGGGATTATAACAAGTTGTGTTTGGGCTAACGAGTAGAGCCTTTGCATTTTAGGGCCTGTTCCTTTGAGCTCTGGTGCCAGCAGACTGCTTTGCGAGCTGTCAGTTTCCTGATCTTTGTCTTTTAAGGGCAACATTTTAAAAGTGGTGCTTTAAATAGGAGAGACTGTGGAAGGAGAGGGGTCTGGTTGCAGACAATCCTATGGGAAAGGATTTTATTCTATCTACTAGCTTTGGAACAATTTCCCTTATTGTTGATGGTGCTGATGTTCAAAAAAGTGTCATTCTGCACCTCTCCTACCAGGCTGAGCTCAGGGCTTCTTCCTTACGCTCCCAAACCATAGAGGGGTTATTTCTATTTTGCAGAGATTACATTTTATAAAATTCTCCTGTGTTATTTGTTTATATATGCCTCTAGGTTAAGCAACATGAGAACAGAATTGTGTTGTGTTTGTGTAACATAGGCTTTGGTATGTTGTAGGCAGCCGATAATTATTTGTTCAGTGGATGAAAGAAGGAAAACCAAGGGAGGAAAAAAGAAAGGAGGAATAAAGAAGAAGGTGTCACAGAGTGGTACATTGATATAACAGGGCAACTTAATTTTTAAACTTATCCAGAATTCCAGAAATATCTGCAGCATAATTCACACAGAACATTACTGGGCATAACCCAGGACAAAAAATAACAACAAAAACATATTTGTTTCTAATGAGGTTAGTAGTAATTGTAATAGCAAATATATAATGTAACCATAACCACTTCATTGTGAAGTAAAGACTATTTCATATTTATGTGAATTCTAAAGTTTAATTGCATAATGCAACTGTGTCCTTAAAAGTATTGAAGTTTTGGAATTTAGTGTTCCATGCACAATTTTATTAAAATCATATATTGTACTGAAATTTAGATATTGCAAGGTGAACTCATAATTCCAATGTTAACCTAACACCTAAGGATAAATTGGGTAAAATTAATACTATTTGAATAGAACAACTTTTTAAGATGCTCCCATTCAAAAGTCTCATGTTTATTACTTTGATAAAAATAGTTACATTATTTTTTCTTTGTAATATTGACTTTCTGTATATACCTCAATAATCAGTTAAAGCTATGAAAATTGCCTGTCAAAGATTCATATTGACATTAAAACAGTGTATACAATATAGCCAAAACAGAACAATATATTATTTTTAATGTTTTAAGCAGTTTAGATAATTTAAAAATAATCAGCGTGACCATTGGTTCTTCCCCGTGCACTCTGAGTTAATTTCATTTTGTTGATTTAGTACTAATTAAGAGAATCACTGGGCAATTGAAGGAAGCTGAAGAGGAAACAGGCTTTGGGAGAGTAAGTGACTTCCCTAAGGTTTGTAAGTCTGGGGATGGGCTTATCTTTCCTTCCTTCCTTCTTTCCTTCCTTCCTTCCTTCCTTCCTTCCTTCCTTCCTCCTTCCTTCCTTCCCCTCTCTCTCCCTCTCTCCCTCCCTTCCTTCCTTCCTTCCTTCCTTCCTTCCTTCCTTCCTTCCTTCCTTCCTTCCTCCTC
The DNA here is from genome assembly GCF_009764315.1 of Trachypithecus francoisi. Lineage (NCBI taxonomy): Eukaryota > Metazoa > Chordata > Mammalia > Primates > Cercopithecidae > Trachypithecus > Trachypithecus francoisi. Next base: position 27,666,286 of record NW_022681460.1, read on the forward strand.
CTTCCTTCCTTCCTTCCTTCCTTCCTTCCTCTTTTTCTCTCTCCCCCTCTCTTTCTTTCTCCTTTTCTTTTAAATACTCATTGAACATGGGATTATGATGGCTCTTAAAAATCACCAAAGCCAGGAGCAATGGCTCATGCCTGTAATCCCAGCATTTTGGGAGGCCAAGGTGGGTGGATCGCCTGAGGTCAGGAGTTTGAGACCAGCCTGGCCAACATAGTGAAACCCCATCTCTGCTAAAAATGCAAAAACTTTGCTGGGTGTGGTAGAGGGCACCTGTAATCCCAGCTACTCAGGAGGCTGAGGCAAGAGAATCGCTTGAACCCAAGAGGCAGAAGTTGCAGTGAGCCGAGATTGCTCCATTGCACTCCAGCCTGGGCAACAAGAGCAAAATTCTGTCTAAAAAAAAACAAAACAACAAAAAAAACCACACATTGGTTCGATATATTGTGTTTGACTTATGTATTATTTACATTATTTTGATATAATGTATTCAACTCAAACACAAATATAATTGATATTTTATGTCTAGAATAATGCAATGAATAGAAAATAGGAAGGCAAAATGTATTATTTATTTTTATTTTTTTGAGACAGAGTCTCGCTCTGTCATCCAGGCTATAGTGCAGTAGCATGGTCTTGGCTCACTGCAACATCTGTTTCCTGGGTTCAAGTGATTCTCCTCTCTCAGCCTCTCGAGTAGCTGGACATACAGGCACATGCCACCACGCCCAACTAATGTTTGTATTTTTAGTAGAGATGAGGTTTCACCATGCTGGCCAGACTGGTCTTGAACTCCTGACCTCGAGTGATCCACCTGCCTCAGCCTCCCAAAGTGCTGGGATTACAGGTGTGAGCCTTTGTGCCCGGCCTGTATTCCTCTTTTAAAACCTCTATTAGATAGTAATTGTTGAACATCTGCTTTGGAGGTAGAACTTTGTCTGGAGTTAGACTGCCAGGATTCAAATTCCAGTTGTGTCACTTGGAGTTGGGGAACATCAGGTATGAGACTTACTCTTTCTAAGCTTCAGTCTCCTTATGTGGAATATTCCTTTAAGATAAGTACAGTCACTATTTGCAAATGTTTTTGGGAGGATTAAATGAGATAATTCATGTAAAGCAATTGGCACAGTGTTCACCATATGATGAACTTTCAATAAATGGTACTTATATTCTTACCATTATGTTAGGCAAATGGGATAACAAAAATGTTAATATACTATGTTTTTCAATGTTAATAATATTTTATCTGTTGTATTAAGAACCTTGGACTCTGTGAAGCAAGTTGATTCATTTAAAAAATATTTCTGCCTATAAAATGTATCTTTCATGTAGACATATACATTATATTTGATATATGCTTATATTTTGTTTATGTTATTACCTTTTATTTTAAAATAAAATGCAGCTCCAGAAAACCACACAAAACAAATGTATAGCTTAGCAAATTATCATAAAGTGAATAGCCTTGTAACCACCACTCATTTTAAGAAGTAGAATGTTGGCAGCCTCTCCAGAAATACCCCCATAGACCCAACTCCATTACAGCACTTTCCCTCTACTTCCTGAAGCACAATCTGGACATGTATAGGAAGAGCTTCCTTACATTTCCTTGTAATTTTACTACCCAAATTAGCATCCCTAGATATGATATAGTTCAGTCTTGCCCATTTAAAAAAACTTGCTATAATTTTATGCCTCTTTTAATCTACAGTTTTCTCAACCATTGGTTTCTTTTTCTTACAATATATCTGTGAAGAACCTAGAACGTTTGACCTACCAGAGTCAACAATCTGGATTTTGCTGACTGTATACTCATGGTGCAGTTTGACATGTTCCTCTGTCCTCTGTATTTCCCGCAAATTGGTAGCTAAATCCATACTTAGTTGGATTCAAGTTCAGTCCCTTTGACAAAATGATAAGTTTTCATTAGAAGGTACATAATGTCTGATTTTCGTTCTTTGTTAATGTTTAAAGAAGTTGTTGTTCAAAGCTAAACTTAGATACAGTAATTTATTGGGGCTTCCAACAAAGTAACACAATTGTGTTGCTTCTTTTTCATTTGTTAGCTGTTATAACTTTATAAGGTGATGTTTCCTCTCGTCTACTATTACCCAGTAGCACAGTACCTAAAGGAGAGGCAGTGTAAATGCTCAATTATTTTTTAAATTCAGTTTTAAATATAATAAAGTGGTTCTCTGTCATCCTCAAAAGATGACCAATTCACTTTATTTTAAATACCATTACAAAAATTTTAAACATATTTAATGGGTTTCAATTGATCATTAATTCTGTCCTTCTTGACACTTTCATTGTCTTATCTTTGGCCAATCAGAGCTTCTTTCAATTTGACTCTAAAGTCTTTTGACATTATCAGATGATCTTTCCTTCTTTTGTGGTATTGCAAGATATTTTAGATTATCTTGCACATTTCTTGCACCAGACCTGGAATCAGCCATTTCTTTAAGAAGCCTGAGCCTTCTAGTACAAACGGTATAAGAAAACATAATCTAGCTCCAGGATTACTCAATGGATTTGGGTTTGTCATTGTTTCTAGGTTTTTATCAGCAAATTTATTCTAACTGTCTTAATTCAAATGTATGACTACAGGACTTTGACTTTACCTTTCTATATTACATCTTTGTTTTAGTCTGTTTTCAAGCTGTTGATAAAGACATACCTAAGACTGGACAACTTACAAAAGAAAGAGGTGTATTGGACTTACACTTCCACATGGCTGGGGAGGTCTCACAATCATGGTGGAAGGTAAGGAGAAGCAAGTCACATCTTACATGGATGGCAGCAGGCAAAGAGAGAGCTTGTGCAGAAAAACTCCCATTTTTAAAATCATCAAATCTCATGAGACCCATTAACTATCATGAGAACAACACAGGGAAGACCTACCCCCAGTATTCGATCATCTCCCACCAGGTCCCTCCCACACACATGGGAATTATAGGAGCTACAAGATGAGATTTGGGTGAGGACGCATAGCCAAACCATGTTATTCTGCCCTAGCCCCTCCCAAATCTCATATCTTCACGTTTCAAAACCAATCATGCCTTCCCACAGTTCCCCCAAAATCTCAATTCATTTCAGCATTAACTCAAAAGTCCACAGACCAAAGTCTCATCTGAGACAAGGCAAGTCCCTTCCGCCTATGAACCTGTCAAATCAAAAGCAAGTTAGTTACTTCCTAGATACCAATGGCAGTACAGACATTGGGTAAATACAGACATTCTAACTGGGAGAAATTAGTCAAACAAAGAGGGTACAGGCCCCAGGCAAGTCCAAAATTCAGCAGGGCAGTCAAATCTTAAAGCTCCAAAATGATCTTTGACTTCATGTCTCACATCTAAGTCACACTGATACAAGAGGTATGTTCCCATAGTCTTGGGCAGCCCTGCCCCTGTAGCGTTTCAGGGTATAGCTGTCCTCTTAGTTCCTTTCAAGGGCTGGCATTGAGTGTCTGTAGCTTTTCCAGGTGCATGGTGCAAGCTGTCAGTTTACCTACAATTCTGGGGTCTGGAGGATGTGGCCCACTTCTCACAGCTCCACTAGGCCATGCCCCAGTAGGGACTCTGTGTGGGAGCTCCCACTCCACATTTTCCTTCTACACTGCTCTAGTAGAAGTTCTCCAAGAGGACCCTGTCCCTACAGCAAACTTCCGCCTGGGCATCCAGGCATTCCCATACATTTTCTGAAATCTAGGTAGAAGTTCTCAAACCTCAGTTCATGACTTCTGTGCATTCACAGGCTCAACACCACATGGAAGCTGCCAAGGCTTGAGGCTTGCACCCTCTGAAACCATGGCCTGAGCTCCACATTTTCCCCTTTCACCATGGCTGAAGCAGCTGGGATGCAGGGCATCTGGGCTTGGCCCACAAAACAACTTTTTCCTGTTAGGCCTCCATGCCTGTGATGGGAGGGGCTGCTGCAAAAGTCTCTGACATGCCCTGGAGACATTTTCCCCATTGTCTTGGTTGCTCATTACTTATGCAAATTTATGCAGCTGGCTTGAATTTCTCCTCAGAAAGTGGGATTTTCTTTTCTATTGCATTGTAAGACTGCAAATTTTCCAAATTTTTATTCTCTGTTTACCTTTCAAAACTGAATGCCTTTAACAGCAATTCATCTCTTGAATGCTATGCTGCTTAGAAATTTCTTCCACCAGATACCCAAAATCATCTCTCTCCAGTTCAAAGTTCCAGAAATCTCTAGGGCAGGGTCAAAATGCTTCCAGTCTCTTTGCTAAAACATAACAAGAGTCACCTTTGCTCCATTTCCCAATAAGTTCCTCATCTGCATCTGAGACCACCTCAGCCTGGATTTCATTGTCCATATCATTATCAGTATTTTGGTAAAAGCCATTCAACACATCTTTAGGGAGTTCCAAACTTTTCCACATTTTACTGTCTTTTTCTGAACCTTCCAAACTGTTCTAATCTCTGCATGTTACCCAGTTCCAAAGTTGCTTCCACATTTTTGGGTATCTTTCCTGTAGCTCCCTACTCCTGGTACCAATTTACTTTATTAGTTCATTTTCACACTGCTGAGTAAAGACATACCCAAGACTGGGCAGTGTCCAAAAAAATAAAGAGGTTTATGGGACTTACAGTTACACATGGCTGGGGAGGCCTCACTATCATGGCAGAAGGCAAGGAGGAGCAAGTCACATCTTACATAGATGGTGGCAGACAAAGAGAGAGCTTGTGCAGGAAAACTCCTATTTTTAAAGCCATCAGATCTCATGAGACCCATTTACTATCACAAGAACAGAATGGGAAAGACCCACTCATGTGATTCAATCATCTCCCACCAGATCCCTCCCACAACACATTTACCGCTATAAACTTTCCTCTTAGTACCACTTTTGCTGCATCTCATAAGTTGTAGTATGCTACATTTCCTTTTTCACTTGTCTCAATATATTTTAAAATTTCTCCTTTAATTTCTTCTTTGACCCAATAGTTGTTCAGGAACATATTATTTAATTTCCATATATTTGATAATTTTTAATGATTCCTCCTGTTATTGATTCTAAATCCTTCTTTTCATTCAGGGGCCAGAGGTAAGATGTGGCACAAGAAGAAGAATAAAAATATCTACTCTTAAATCTATATCCAAATACTTAGATGTTTTACTCTGGCTGTTTTTTTTTTAACTTCAGGCTTTGACTTCTTCATCAGTAAAATGACAGGGATAGGACTAATTGTTTCTGAATTTCTACAGACATCAAGTGTGTTAACTAGGACATCAGTATATCAGCTATCTTTGCCACAATATTGGCAAGAGGAGCCAGAACTGATATCTACACATAAACTAAGTTGTGGGGAGGATTGCTTCTAGGTACAATGATGATATGTGTTTTGGGGAAAAGGCTACACATTATCAACTGGAAGCCATGACATTGGGAACCTGAACTCTCTTTGCATTGGAACACCTGTATCTAAGATTATGCTGTCAGAAAGAGCACTCTTTTTGCATGAACCCTGAGGAACTATTGAAGGATGAACAGCTCCAAACATGGCTTTAGAAATGACTTTTTAGTATATTGATTTTACTATCCACACCAGCCATCCAAAACTCAAAAGGACAACTAAAGAAAACTTAAAAGGAGTGCTAAAGGCAAAGCAGGTTCATTGCAGGGCCTCCTTCAGCTAGGAGGTTGTGGTACTGGCCTTGAAGGCCATGCCCACTTTCCCTGTATAAAACCAGTGGGGACAGAGTCTGTTATTGACCAGTGTAAATAATCATGGGGTCCGATGACCTATATTCCCTGGAGAAGCTGAAGTAGTCTGGGTAGATGGGGGCTTAAAAGTCATTATAATTGAAACTAAAAATAAATGTGATCTTATTTTATAAGACTAGCTAATGAAGTAGAACATGCCAAATATGTCACTATGATGATTTAAGAAACTTATAATACTGGACAGGACATTTTTTTTTTCCTAGAACAGAAAGTCAAATACAAAAATGCCTGATTTTTAAATCTTTTAAAATCATTTTTATAAAATGACTTGGTTAGTGATATATATAGAGTAGAATATCTATTATATCCAATATATATCTATTTTATCTATTATGTATCTTATATATTTATTATATATATATCTATTTGTATATAATTTTGTTCAGACATTATTCAGATATTAGAAATGGCCAATGACATGCATCTCATATGATTATACATAGCTGTATATTTTATGATAGTTCACCATAAGAGATAGTAACTGAACCTAAATGTCTATGAGATTACTCCATAAACAGCCTCTAGGAACTTAAGCTAATGTTCTTATGGAAATAATTTGCAATTAATACTTCAAAATATGATTAAATTAACAGGATTGATCACATAAAAGATTACATAAGTCTCATTACCTGAATTCTACTCCTAAGTACTTTAAATATTTCCTCTGAAATTTCCTTATTTATTCATCCAGAAGAGTTTGTTTTTAGATATTTTACTAAACTTTTACTCAACCTTTATAAACACTCCTTGAGACACTATCAAAATCCTCATGATTTTATTTTACATCATTCAGTGTTTTGTACCAACTGGTTCTACCCATATTTTGTCCAGCTTTTCATGGGTAATCAACAGTGTCTAGCATTGGCAAGAGGATATAGCTCTTCCTGTCTTGAGGTTTCTCTGATGCCTGGCTTGTAATGCCCAGGGGAATCCACTGTGCATTTACATATGCAGAGCCCAGAGGTGTGGGAGACTTACATTATGGGGTTTCCCTGGTCAATGGGGGATGGAATAGTTATAGAAATACTTTGTTATTCTTACATAATTCAGGTGGACAGTTCTGGGAGACTTTTCTTAAAGCTCTGTGAAAGGTCACAGTCTCAGGCAGTTTCCTGTAATCTAGCCATCTCCATTATACACTCTTGTATTGGTTTTTCTTCTTTTCATTTTACGATTCCTGTTCATGTACTCCCTGCTTCCTGAAATCACTTTCAAATAAACTACTTGCAGGGCAAGACACTGCCTAATTTTCTGTCCTTCAGACCCCATCCTTATTAATTAGAATACATTTCTATTCTTTTAAGATGAAGGGCCAATGTGGACAATAAATTTTACTGGTACCTTTGTTGTTTCATAAGCAGTCAGAAACAAAATATTGGTTCAGTCCTCTTAACTTACATCATAGGTTAAAGAGAACATTGCCAGTAGGCCTTCATTCTTCTGAATTGGCACTATATATTAGGTCTCTTTATCTATGGTTTGGAGTAAATGAGGCAATGATTAGAAATTTACTCATACTAGGCTGTATAGCAGATTCTACTGCAAAAGCTACAGTTACACTCTTCCTAAAATTGTGCTAAATGAAGGAATTGCTCTAGATTACTTACTGGCTAAATGGAGAAGTGTCTGTGCAGTTGCTCATACTTCTAATTGTTCATGGAGCAATACACTGGGTATTATAGAGGCTCAGTTGTAGAGGATTAGCAAAGGGACTGCTTGGTTAAAGCAAGTAGACTCTTTATCTAGCTGATTCTTTGATCTATTCCATTTAAATTGTTTTGGTTTATGGGGACCCTGGCTAAGGAGCATACTCTAAACGCTTGGTATCATCCTCCTGATAGTCATAATAGTAGTCTCCGTGTTGTGCTGTATTATCTCAAAAGTTTTAAGCGTTTGCATGCAACCATTTCTAGATTGTCCTATGGTCTCTGGCTGGAATGACAAAAACTCAAAGAAATGTGTGGCCATTAGGACACCGTAATTTATAAATGATGTGCTGTGACCAGAAACCCCAAATGATGTTGACTGAGAGTGGCACTAAGTCCCTAAGTTTTGGTCACTTGTTTCTGTACCTCACTTCCATTTTCTTTACTTTCCTTTTTTTCTATCCATAAATCTTCCACCACGTGGCTGCGCTGGAGTCTCTCTGAGCCTACTCTGGATCGGGAGACTGCCTAATTCTCAAGACTGCCTTCTTTTTCAAATTAAATTCTGTTAAATTTAAAAAATTGGTTTAAATTTAATTTTAGTTGAAAATGTAGTAATAATTAAATAAATACATGAGTGTGCTGAAGAATTAATTCCAGTCATCATTTTGGGTCTTCCAAAACCCCCCAGATAAAATCAGAGAGAGATCAGATAGCAAAAGCAGAAAACTCATACACAATATTTAAAAAAAAATTGGTGTATTAGTCAGGGTTCCCTAGAGGGACAGAACTAATAGGATGGATATATATTAAAGGGGAGTTTATTAAGTATCAACTTACGCAACCACAGGGTCCCACAATAGGCTGCCTGCAAGCTTGAGGAGCAAGGAGGCCAGTCTGAGTCTCAAAACTGAAGAACTGTAGTCTGATGGTTGAGGGCAGGAAGTATCCAGTACAGGAGAAAGAGGTAGACTGGGAGTCTAGGCCAGCCTCACCTTTCCATGATTTTCTGCCTGCTTTATATTTGCTGGAAGCTGATTAGATGGTGTCCACCCAGATTAAGGGTGGGTCTGCCTTCCCCAGCCCACTGACTGAAATGTTACTCTCCTTTGGCAACATCCTCACAGACACATCCAGGATCAATACTTTACATTCTTCAGTCTAATCAAGTTGATACTCAGTATTAACCATCACACTAGGTAAGGTATATTAGCAAACACCATGCTATGTGCAGCTAGAGACAAACCACCAACACTCACAAAATATGAGTCTTATCAGTATCTTTGTGGGAGAAACCAGAGAGATGCAACAAGGCATCCAACAAACCCGAGTGCTATAGTTTGTCTCTGTGTTCCCACCCAAATCTCATGTTGAATTGTAATCCCTCATGTTGCAGGAGGGACTTAGTGGGAGGTGATTGGATCATGGGGATGTATTTCTCCATTGCTGTTCTCATGATAGTGGGTTGTCACAAGAGCTGGTTGTTTGAAAGTGTGTAGCACTTTCCCCTTCATTCTCTCTCCCTCCTGCTCCTGCCATGTAAGACGTGCTTGCTTCCTCTTTGCCTCCTGCCATGATTGTCAATTTCCTGAGGCTTCCCCAGCCATGCCTCCTGTACAACCTATGGAACTGTGAGTCATTTAAACCTCTTTTCTTCATAAATTACCCAGTCTCAGGTAGTGCTTTCCAGCAGTGTGAGAATGGGCTGATATTATACACTGAGAAAGAGAGAAAATGCATTCTCAGGAAAGTGTAACAGGCCAAGTTGAGAAGAGAAGCTGAAATTGGGCAGGACTTTGCCTACTCCATTAGTGTTGAGTGCAACCTATCCCTACCCTTGTGAATTATCAAAAGCGACCAGGCAGATTCTTTTTAGGGCAGGGCTTCACAATGAGCAGAAACTGCTGGGAGTGGCATAAAAATTGAGCAGGATAGAGACAATTGAGAAAAAGGAGAGGAAAGATTCAATTAAAGTGCAGGAGGGGAAGGAAAAGAGTCAGAAAATCACAGAAAGTAAGTTACCATATCTTAAAATACTACATGAAAACAACAGAATAGTGTGCTCTGTAATGTTAGAAAATACATTTGGGCCAAGACTCCTTCTAAATTTATGGAAAACTACATTCACCTAAAAATAAACAACAGAAAACTATTAAGATCAAATTCCATACAGAGTTATTGTATGAAAAAGGAGAATAAGAAGTAGAATCACAGTTCTATAAATAATTACAACATTCCAGAAACATGCTGAAAAAAGGTTGAAATTGTAGTATTTCAAAATTATCTAATAAACATTAAGATAATGATGGTGTAATGATGATGTAAGATAATAATACAGGTGGTTCGTGCCTGTAATCTCAGCACTTTGGGAAGTTGAGGCAGGAAGATCACTTGAGGCTAGGAGTTCGAGACCAGCCTGGGCAACATAGTGAGAACCAATCTCTAAAAAAAAATAATAATTAGCTGGGAACGATGGTGTGTGTCTATAGTTCTAGCTACTCATGAGGTTGAGGTGGGAGGATTGCTGGAGCCCGGGAGTTCTAGGTTGCAATGAGCTGTAATTGTACATTGTACTCCAGCCTGAGTTGACAGAATGAGACCCTGTCTCAACAACAACAATAAAAAAACTCACCAGAAATTGAAGTGTTTACTAGAGAATATAAATCAGAAGTAGAAAAATTAAGGAATGACTTGATGGAATTGATGGAAATATTGACAATAAAAGAAAAAAATATTATTTTAGGAATGAGGACTAAACCAGAAGGATCACAAAAGTAAACAGATATACATGGACAGAATGAAGGATAAGAGTCATGTGATCATCTCAATAGATGTAGAAAAAGCATCTGACAAAACACAACATTCTTTCATGATAAAGACTCTCAACTAATTAGGTATAGAAGGAATATACTTCAACATAAGAAAGGCCATATTTGACAAGCCCACAGTGAACATCATATTCGACCATGAAAAGTTGAAAACCGCTTTTCCTCTAAGATCAAGAACAAGAAAAGAATGTCTACTCTCCCCACTCATTTTCAATATAGAACTGAAAGTCCTAGCCAGAGCAATTAGTCAAGAGAAAGAAATAAAAGGCATCCAAGTGGGAAAGCAAGAAGCAAAATTGTCTCTGCAAATGACCCAATCTTTTGCATAGAAAATCCCAAAGACTCCATCTGATAAACGAATTTGGTAAAGTTGCAGAATACAAAATCAAATTTAAAAATAGGTGTGTTTCTATCCACTCACAACGAACTACTCAAAAAGGAAGTTAAGAACACAATCTCATTTAAAATATCATAATAAATACTTAGGAGTACATTTAACCAAAGTAGTGAAAGAACTGTGTATTAAAAACTATGAAACACTGATGAAAAAAATTTAAGGTATCCTGTATTCATAAACAGCAATAATTAATATTGTTAAAATATCTATAGTGTCCAAGTGATCTACAGATTCAGTGCAATCACTATCAATATTCCAAAGCCATTTTTTCACAGAAATAGAAAAAAAATCACAAAATTTGTGTGGAACCACACAAAGTCCTGAATGGCCAAAACAATTTGACCAAAAAGAACCAAGCTAGAGGCATCACACTACCAGATTTCAAATATATTAAAAAGCTATAGTCATAAAAACAGCATCATACTGGCATAAAAACAGACACATTGACCAATGGAATAGGATAGACAGCACAGAAATAAATCCACACATGTATTGTCAATTGGTTTTCAACAAAAGTGTCAAGAAGACACTATGTGGAAATACTCAGCATTCCCAACACCATTCATTTAAGTTGCTGCAATAAATGATATTGGGAAAACTGAATATCCATATACAAAAGAATGAAAATGGACCCTTATCTTATCCTTTATATAAGAATCAACTAAAAATGAATTAAAAATTTAAATGTAAAACTTGAAACTACAAAAGTACTAGAAGAAAACAGGGGAAAATCTCCATGACATTGGTGTGGGCAGAGATCTCTCAGATATGACCTTAAAAGCACAGGCAACAAAAGCACAAATAGACAAATGGAATTGTACCAAATAAGAAACTTCTGCACAAGAAAGGCAAATAGAATGAAGAAATGATGCATGGATTGGGAGAAAATATTTGCAAACAATGTATAGGATAAGAGTCTGATATTCAAAATATACAAGGCACTCAAACTACTCAGTAACAAAAAAACAAATAATCTTATTTAAAAATGTGCAAAGGACTTGAATAGACATTTCTGAAAAGAAGACATACAAATGGCCAACAGATATATGAAAAAAGTTTAACATCTATAATCATAAAGAAAAGCAGATTAAAACCAGAATGAGATATTATCTCACTCCTGTTAGATTGGCTATTACCAAAAAGATGAATAAAAGCAAGCATTGGCAAGAATGTGAAGGAGAGGAAACACTTGTATACTATTGTCCATTAACAGATGAGTGGATTTTAAAAATGTGGTATATACACACAATGGAATACCATTCAACCTTAAGAAAACACAGGAAATTCTGTCTTTATGACAACATAGGTGAACCTAGGAGACATTATATTAAGTGAGATAAGCCAGGTACAGAGAGACATACAATATGATTTCACTTATATGTGAAATCTAAAAAAATCAAAGTCGTTCAAGTAGAGAGTAGAATGGTGGCTACCAGAGGCTAGGGTGGGAAGTTTGAGGGAGGAGGGGTGGTCAGGGAAAAGGGGGACATTGGTACGGGGTACAAAGTGTTAGTTTGCTAGGAGGAATGTGTTCTGATGTTCTATTGCACAGTAAGGTGTAAGGTGACTATAGTTAATAATAATACTTTGTATATTTAAAAATAGCCAAAAAGGATGAATTTTAAATGTTGTAACCACAAAGAAATGATAAATATTTGAGGTGATGGATATGCTAATTATCCTGATTTGATCATTCCACAAGGTATACATGCATTGAAACGTTACATTGTAACCCGTATATACAGTAAAATTGTTGACAATTAAAACAAAAAATAAAAAAAAGTAGGATTTAGAGAAGTAGCTTTACACAGTAAAATTTATTACTTTTGTAAAGTCTAATACAGATATTTCTGGACAAGTGCCCTCAAACTGGAGAATTTCTTGATGAGGGTCTCTTCATGATATCCAAAGCTGTAGCAGCATGGAGAAAGCAAGCTGCATATGCGGCCTTCTGATCACATTCCGTTGGCCAGAACTCATTGTTCTTATATGAGAAAAAGGGATTGGGAAATATCGTACCTTGCTGGACAGTTGCTTTCCAGTAGCTACCATAGGCTATGGAATGGAAAAATTAAGCTTTGGGGGTTAGCTGACCATTTCAGCTACGGAAACCTTTCCCAGATAGATGCCCACGGACTTCCTCTGACACAGCTGTGGTCGAGTTAATCATTGGCAAGAGAATGGGAAAACCACAATTGGTTTAAACCAATGAAGATTTATCTTTTAGCTGTTTATAGGGTCATCCTCTCTGAGTGATGAAAGTCTGGATAAAATTGGGGTTCTGTGGAAAAAAGTAAAGGCCTACTAATAGTGCCTTCTAGTCACTACTATGACATATCTTTTTCAAAATGGTTACACTCATCTGAACATGAGCAGAGAATGGATGTCACCTTAGCTGCTACTGCAAGGCAAGCTGATGTGGAGATGGCTGGAGACAGAAAATAAAACAGAATTACCCTTTAGTGATCATTGAGTAATTTAACCTAGCTGTCAACAAGGTCCATGTTCTGCCTACAGATTCATTTTTCCATAGGATATTTAGGCTGAGTAGTTTTTCCAGAAAAGGGAATAATTTATATTTAATAATTATTTTTTATTTCGCTGTGCTCTCTTACCTAATTCACCTCAAATGTATTTGTGATATGCCTTGCCAAACTGAAGACTGTGGCACAAAACCAGATTAAGTGATCCAAACAAGAAACAGCACAGGACCTTGATTTAATTAACACAATTCCAAACTGAATGTTCAGACTGAGGTTTGCTTAAAGGTAAACGACACATACACACACATATTTTGAGCCAAAGCACTACACAGACAATTATGTAGCAATAAAAATTTAGATGGTAGCTACATTAACTATGCAACAGATTCTACATATATGTCAAAAGAGCATAAATCATGCATCACTCTTTTCCAACTTGTATACACACCAAATGACATTTAATTTAACAAATCTTTTTGACTGTTTTGGGCTTAGATTTTTCACCTGTAAAATGAGAGTTGCATAAGATGTTCGCTGACGTCTCTTTTCACTGTGTGATTTTTCAGGTTTTTGAGTCTTAATTTTTAATCACTTAATAAAGAGTTGTTGTATAAAGGGGTTTATTTTTGTTTATTTTGTCTGTTTGTTGTACTTTTATTTTAAGTTTAGGAGTACAGGTGCAGGTCTGTTACATAGGTAAACTTGTGTCATGGAGGTTTATTGTATAGATTATTTCATCACCCAGGTATTAAGCGTAGTACCCATTAGTTATTTTTTATTAGCCTATGGCTAAACTATGATATCTTCTCTGATTCTTTAGTGGCTAGCACTTACTGGATCTTCAGTACATCTCTGATAAATGAGTAAACCTGGAGTCCTTCTTATCAGCTTATTAGGGAAAGAAGGTTGATTTGGATCCTATGCTTTAAATATCTCCATGAGATCAAACAGCCATGAAACTTGCACATCTAAGTGACAATGAGTAGCCAGAGACCACAGATGATCTAATAGATATTGATTTTAAAAATCAATGTAATTCATGAGATATGAAATAGGTCAAGCAGTGAGCACTTGTGGCCATTTTCTTTGAATAATGTACAACAGAATGTCACTTATGATAAAACTTCATTAATTTTATTTTCATTTATTTGATACTTTTGATGGTTTAGACAGTGGCTGGACTGAGTTTTTGCCTTGCTAAACAGCTCTTTGTTAAGTGATTACTGTCATAATTAAGATTTCTGGGAAATATTTATAGTATTACAAAACATTTGGAAAACTTGATAATTATTCCAGAAATTCTCACTTATATGTGAATACTGATAAATACAGACAAGCCAGTCACTGATGTATTGTCCCCAAAAGATATCTGCTGCTTTATTAGATTAGTTTGAGTCACTTTAGACAATTTAAATTAATTCACATGTGTTTTCATGAAAGTAATCTATAATGTAGTCTTTTCTCTAATTTCAACTGGTCCTCCTGTTTATGAACTGAAATTTTGAAAGTTTTATCATATTTTGCTAGAGGGGAACAAGATGCACTGGAGCCTTTCAGAGGGTAAAAGATGGGAGAAGGGAGAGGATCAGGAAAAATGACTAATGGGTACTAGATTTAATACCTGGCTGATAAAATAATCTTCACAACAAACCCCCATGACACAAGTTGACCTATGTAACAAACCTGCATTTGTATTACTGAACTTAAAATAAAGTTAAGCAAACAAACGAAAATCAGACATAAGCCCCCTTATACCAGTTAAACAAAAAAAGTTGCATCAAGGGCAGGTTATCTTTTTTTATCAGAAAAAAAATCAAAATTTCTATAAAGTGGAATGAGTCATAGTAAAATTTTACTTTCAGTATAATTATTTTTCTTTTATAACTGAAACACTTTCCAGGACTAATCAAGGGGCTCCAGTCTCTTGTGAGCCAAAATAACATATCTGTGGAAGATCTGATCCTGAATTCATCAGAAAGAAAATTCTTGAGCAAACAGGAACAGTGGCTACCAAGGAGATTGTTGGAGATTATAAATTCTGTACTGTTTCTTCACTGACATTTCTACAAAACTAGTAAAATGCAAACCAGTGTCTATATTCATCGATTATTTTAATTTATTTTTTAACTTTTATTTTAAGTTCAGGGGTATATGTGCAGATTTGTTATACAGGTAAACTCATGTCTCAGGGGCTTGTTGTACAGATTATTTCATCACCCAGGTATCAAGCCTAGTACCCATTAGTTATTTTTATTGATCTTCTCCCTCCTCCCACCCTCCACCCTCCAAAGGGCCCCAGTGTCTATTGTTCCCCTCTATGTGTCCATGTGTTTTCATAAGTTAGCTTCCACTTATAAGTGAAAACATGCAGTATTTGGTTTTCTGTTCCTGCATTAGTTTGCTAACGAGCCTCCAGCTCCATCTATATCTCTGCGAAGGATATGATCCTGTTCTTTTTTATGACTGCATAGTATTCCATGGCATATAGGCATTACATTTTCATTACCCAGTCTTCCATTGATGGGCATTTAGGTTGATTTCATGTCTTTGCTACTGTGAATAGTGCTGCAGTGAACATACACGTGCATGTTTCCTTATAAAACAATGATTTACATTCTTCTGGATATATACCCAGTAATGGGATTGCTGGGTCAAATGGTAGTTCTGCTTTTAGTTCTTTGAGGAATCGCCACACTGCTTTCCACAATGGTTGAACTAATTTACACTCCCATGAATGGTGTATAAGTGTTCATTTTTCTCCACAACTTTGCCGGCATCTGTTATTTTTTCACTTTCTAATAATAGCCATTCTGACCTGTGTGAGATGCTATCCCTCTGTGATTTTGATTTGCATTTCTCTAGTGATCAGTCATGTTGAGCATTGTTTCATTTGCTTGTTGGCTGCATGTATGTCTTCTCTGGAAAATTGTCTGTTCATGTCCTTTGCCCACTTTTTAATGTTTTTTTTTTTCTTGTAAAGATATTTAAGTTCCTTATGGATGCTGGATATTAGACTTTTGTCTCTTTACTCTGTTGATGGTTTCTTTTGCTGTGCAGAAGCTCTTCAGTTTAAATAGCTCCCATTTTTTCAATTTGTCACTCTGGCCTCAAATTTTTAATTAGTCATAAAAATGAGACAATATGTGTGCATATAAGATAAATACTTCATTCTTAAAAGGGTTATTTTAGCAGCAAACTTTCTACTCAAAGAGAATCTGACAGTTTTTGAAGACAGGGACCACCCACATTGCCTTAGGCTGCTGTTACGAAGGGAACAATATCTTTAAGGTTAGTGTCTTTTTAGTTAGGTGGCTAAGAAAAAATTTTTCAAAAGTAATGCATTTCAACATACAGAAATGTGTTTTGAGCTAGTTTTGCCACTCTCCAATTTCAAATTAAGATATACTCCAAAACATTAAATTCTTTCTATTTTATCATGATATTTTATTTACAGACAGACTTATTAACTGATATAGTAAGTCTCATGATATTGGATCTAGGTTACTATAGGAAATACTCAAGCAGGGCTTAGCAGGAAAAAAAGTAGATCATGCCATCCATGTATCTGTCTCTGTTATTAAAAAACTGCTTCTTTTGATGTGACCACGTCATCAAAACTAACATGAACTTTTGATTTCTGCCTCTTTTTCTAGACTATCAGTTAGTATTGCTGGCTGCTTTTCCCCCTGCTCCTCTATAAACACCTGTAAAGGGCTTAAGTTTAGGAAATCTTGTTTCAGAAGAAATCTAAAATTTGAAATTTTTTTGTTTTCTTAAAATAGAGCTATGGAACATTTCATTGACTTAATACATGAATGAAGAGAGTCTGGATGAGGCAATTAAATGTTTTCCAATCCTGATAACATGTGCAGACAGAGTTGTATCAATACCTTCATAAAGAAAATTGTACTAGAAAAATACTTTTATGTAGAAAACAACTTTTACAATATTAATTTGGCCCTGAATAACACTTTTAAACGTATAAGTTGCTGCTTACTCACAGTCGTGTTGCAAACAGAAAAATATAATATCAACTTATTATAAGACATTTGCCTATATCTTAACTGCAACATTTATCACATTCAAATGCATAGTTACAGATCTTCAATAAAATATTAAAATAAAAATCATATGCAGACAATAACCTCTTTGTCCTTTAAATTATAAACTGCTTATATACTACTTCTGAGGTGCAGCACACTTCCTCATAAATTGAAGGAAACTGATTCTTTGAGAAGATTGATCAAAAGATGACCAGCTGTGAAGCAGTTTGGAGTTCAGAGGTCTAGATAAGTGGAGATTTTATATAACTATGGATGGGGGGACCTGGTTCTGTTCTGGGTCTGCAGAATGTCTTGAACTGTTTTTCAATGTTTTGGGTTTGGCAAACCCAAAATATGTTTTGCTAAGCAGTTTTCTCTTCACTTTAAACCCATGTGTATTATAAAGGAAATTTAATCCGTATGTTTTTGATTCTTTTACACTTAACTCATCAAAATGTTGTTTTGTAAGAGCTATTTGATGTCCAAGAAGGCTTTGAGTTTTTTTATAACTTAAAAAAAGCTTTTCACCCTCTTAGAAACAGGAAGTTGTGCTTTTCTGAGAGTAAACAAACAAAATCTTAGAAGCTAGTTTCTTAGAAGACTTCAAACTTAGGATAAATTGAAAATAATAATAATAATAAAGCAAATACTATTTCCTTGGTTTGTTCTAAGCATTTTTCATGTTTTAAATTATTTAATTCTTGCAACTATCATGTGAGGGAAGTACAGTTACTACCTCTGTTTTAAGTTAAGTTTCCTGTCCAAAGGTCATACAACTTATGAGGTGGAGCTGGGATTGGAAACTAGGCAGTTTATGTCAGAACTTTGAACAATTAAACATATTACCTGTTTCTACAGTACTGTCCTGAAACTTAAGAATTTTGGATACTACTTAAAAATACTTACATATCAGTAGAGTACTAGATACTGAAAAGATTGTATTTTTACCCCAAGAGAGTTTACTTTGTAATGGGCACACATGGACCAAAGGAAGAACAAAACAAAATAAGAAACAAGCAACCCTGAATGAAATCCTGCACATTCTGTCGATATCATTCATCTAACACATAGGTATAGAGTGTCTACTAATGTCAGGCTCTGTTCTGGTCATTGAGGATACTGAGATTATGGAGCTGGTATCCTGATGGATACTGTGTTCCTCCTCTAAGAGCAGACATGGAACTTGGAAAAAATGTCTGGATGGCTTCAGATGTTTCCAGCAATGATAGGCAGGTTGAGAGGCAGCTGGGATGACCTGTAGCAACCCCCATCCAGCCTGTGCTCTTGGGAGAATGTGTGTCCTACAGAAGCTGTGGGTGTTTGGGGCATCCAGTCTCGCTCTCCAGATGACAGTGAATATTTTCTTCCTAGCAAAGTTATTCCTTTCCTCAAGGACTTCAAGAAGCTAGTATTCCTGTTTATGGAAAATAAGCTTTTTATCCTTAAAAGTCTTCACGAAGTTTTGGGAGGCCGAGGTGAGTGGATCATGAGGTCAGGAGATGGAGACCATCCTGGATAACACAGTGAAACCCCGTCTCTACTAAAAAATACAAAATAAATTAGCCTGGAGTGGTAGCGGGCGCCTGTTGTCCCAGCTACTCGGGAGGCTGAGGCAGGAGAATGGTGTGAACCCAGGAGGCAGAGCTTGCAGTGAGCCAAGATTGCCTCACTGCACTCCAGCTTGGGCGACAGAGTGAAACTCTGTCTCCAAAAAAAAAAAAAAAAAAAAGGATTAACTAAGTTAGATAGATAATAAAATACCTTAAAGATCTTCAGGGAATTTTACCCTCATTACAGTAAAAACGGAAGGAAGTTTGACAGTTAACTCAGTATGTTAATATTTACTTGAATATTTTATGGGTGTTTTTTCTTATAAAAGCAATACAAACATGTTAAAAACAATTTGGAAAATAAAGTTAAAAAATGAAATTCTACCCACAAACATAAGTTTAGCTTAGCTGACATTTCTGGTGAGTAGAATTGTGTAGTTTTTAAAACACATCAATAATTGTCTTGCATTTCACTTACGTGCTTACTTTTTCAATAACTTTTATTCTCATTAAAAGAAAAGGAATACCATGTTTTATTTCTTAAAATGAAATAACGCAATAGAATTTGGACCCTTTAATTTGGCTTTGCTTTATGTTTGAGGAAGCTTAGGTTTTCTTTAAAAGAAGGTGATTTAAGACATCCTTAGGCTAATCAGAACTTTGATGACATGGCTTCCAATACAAAAAAGTCACCCAGGAAATTGCGAGATGAAAGTTATGGGATGAGAGTTGTAGTGTGGTGAGGAAAAGTCAGCCAAAACTTTACCTTTAATTAGGAAATGTGTCTTGGATTCCAAATCAAAATTCATTTACTATGAAATGGAATCATTTAGAAAGAATGGATGTTACAAGTCCTCCCAGCCATGTAAAACCCTAAAGTGTCTGGAAATAGTGAAACTTTGTCAGGCCTATAACAAATATATGCTTTTCTTCCAAGCCTTGAAAGAAAGGCTGAAATTAACTATATTTTGTGAAAATTACTTTTCTCATAAATATTGTTTTAGAAACACCTTTAAAAGGATTAAAATGTAAAAACCTCTAAAACTCTAAAATATGTTGAAATATAAGCCTAAAGTATTAAACACTGTAAATTTTCTCAAATGAAAGAAAAACAAGAATAGTACTTTCATTTGTGTTGAGAATATAAAAACATGCTAAATAAAAAAATCAATGGGTTGTAAAAAACTTACATTTTTAATCTTTCTGTTAAATACCTCTGAGCAGCCAAAATGCTCTTGCTTTAAGTGATTTTCTTGGTTCAGCCAATAAGTCTTTCTTAGCTTTGAAAATTTTGTTCAAATATCAAGGGAAAGAAGAAAAATAAACGTCCTTTAAAAGAAAAGAAAAAAAATGAGATCTCTGAGCCATGCAAGTTTCAATCTTTGAATTATCTTATTTGAAGGATTACCTTTATTACCTTTTCTTTTTTTGGCAGGCTTGTTACAGTTTTTTGTCATTTCACAATTTTCCCTTTAAGTACTTCCATGTCCTTTGTCATATTTGCCAGAGCTAATCTTGTCTCCCTCAATTTGTCCTCTCATTGTTGGAAGCTGAGAGAAAGCTGCTCTGAGTATATAAAATGGGAAAATGTCATCCACATAGAAAGTAACAAAGAATCTCAAGCTTATTTTAGTCTTAGAATTATTATTCTCTCAATCTTGATCTTTTTTCCTTTTAATGACACAGACTAAAGCAAAAAATTCTTGTGATTTTCAAGAATACCTTTATGAATCAGTTCTTTATCTAAACTTTCCCTTGGAAAAAGAAATAAAAAACAATGAAAAGCAATTGACTTCTAGCATGACTATCAAACAAAGGATTCACTCAAAAAACTAATTTCTCATTCATATCCTAACCTTTTCATTATGCTGTATCCTCACTTTAAAAAGTCATGAGTGCTAATTTTTAATAATTTGCAAAATTTCGGGCTCTGCCTATTGAAAAAATACATATAGCTACCAGTTGTAATAAGCTAAAGCTAGTAACAATGACATTGCTATGAAGACCTGGAATTCTTTGGTTCTCTGAAATCAGTGGTGGGAGTTCAAACCATTTAGTTTGCCAAAACAACAATTCATTCTATCCCTAATGTATATAGTCTTGCTTTCAAACTCTGGGGTCTTATGTCTTTGTTAGTGGGGGTGAAGACAATTGGGGGACGTCTCCTACATTGTCCCCTTTTTGTTATTATACTTTAATCCCACTTCTCCTCTGTTCATGAAAGGATGGAAGGAGAGAGACAGCTAGATATATAAGAATTACAGAGAAGGGCAAATTTTCTATGACTTTCTAAGTGGGCCCAGGATCACTGTTTACCTGAGTATTCATTAAAATACTAAATTGAAGGTCTACTGCAGATCTCATGAGGGCTAAATAGATTCCTAGCTTATCTAACTCCCACTCTAAAAGCAACTTAGTTCACCCTGAAGTGTGACTCATGAATGCAGTTTTATTTGAAAAGAAAGAAGGATGAAAAAAGTAAAAAATTCAGCTTACAAGTTTCCTAATCTGAGAACTGATTGCCAAATATATTGCATAGTTAATTTGGAAGGACAGGTTGAGTTACACAGAACCACTTGACTCCCTACAAGTTAAAATATCAAGCTCAGGTTTTCTAGACTTCTTTTATACTTTTTGTTTTATTTTCTGGCTTTTATTTAAATTAATATTAGGCAGGGAGGCATTGAGATAGGTGAGGTTATATCAATTTTTATACTTCAAATTTTACTCAAGATTTTAATCCTAAACTGGACAGTTTGAGGAAACCTCAGCTGTTATTTCCCATTTAGAAAACTGTGTGTGTGTGTGTATATGTGTGTGTGTGTGTTCAAGAGACATTCTAATATACAACCTGAACTGGACTGGTCAAATTTGAGATATCTGGTAACTTTTGCTTTGACTCCAGAACCTCGGGTGACTGGTCAGGGCCAAAGGGTGAAAATAAACAATAAAGAAATGACAAGTACTGCCTTAGGGTATAAGTATTCCAAAGAAAGCCTGCCAATTTTTTCTTTTAATTTGGCCAAAAAAAGTTAATAGTGTACATTTCTTATTCCAAAGGAAGTTGTTTACCTCATATATATTTCCTGTTTTGTTGCTGCTGCTGTTGCTTCCTCTTATTCTCTTCTTCTCCTTCCCTCCTTCTCTTCCGCTTTCTTCTTCTTCCTTCTTATCCCCCATCCCCTTCTCCTCCTCTTCCTTCTCCTTCTTCTTCAGTTTACCTCCCACTTTTGACAGTCATACATCATGAATCTAGTTGCCTTAGAAAAGATGAAACACAAACAGCAAGTTGTGTATGTACAATGACAGAAATGAAAAGATCCAAAATAAATCAGTTTAATGAGCTCTTTCCCTCATCTAAGTAGGAGAAAAAATTAAAAAATGGGAGGCAGTTATCTGGGAGAGCAAGAATGGGGCTAGTTACACAGATAAGACAAAGGAGATCCTAGAGGCAAGAAGCCAATTAGGGAAATGGTAAAAACATCAAATTTGAGTTCACTGAATCACCAGGTGGCTCTTACCTCCTGTAAGCCATTTCTCCTCTCTGGATAGGATTATAGTAGATCTTATAAGTCTTTCACTTCAGTAGAAGCCAGCCAAGACATATCTTTGCATAGAAGTTGGATGGCAGTGGCTAAGGCACTGAAATTTAGAAAGTCTATAAGAAAATCATCTCACAGTGATGTTGAAATAACTGACTGTAGCGTCCTCAACTTTCACTTTTTATCTTAAAGTTATTCCTTTGGTTTGGCCAGAAAGTGATGCTGACTTTTGATTTCTGTCTTAGGCAAAGTGTAAATGTAACTTTTTCAGGAGAAGAGGGAGAAGAGGATGAGAATGAAGTCTGGAAAAGTAGAGAGCATGGGCCTTGGTGCTTTCTCAGTGCTCTTAGTAAACAAGTGTGTGGGCTGTGAAGACAGTTTCCTGCCTGGGCAGAGGCTGTGGGAGGGCAGAGCCCCAGAGAGAAGGAATGAGCTAACTGGACACAAGATGATGCAGATGGTGTGCAGGTCTGAGATGTTGTGCCTACTTCTGGAGTTGAAATTAAAGGGAGGAAATAGCTACTCAGCCAAAATGCTGCAAAGGCAAGGGGAAGAGAAGAAAGACAAATAGAGTGAACATTTGTTGGTTCCTTACCATGTATAATGCTCCATACCAGGTAACCAAAAAATGCTAAGGCATTTGGTCATTACAGCTCCACAAATCAGGGTTTTTAATTTCCATTCCAAAGATTGCTACATCTGAGAAATCTAGATTTCTAATAGATTTCTAATAATGAGTTTCAGACAACTTTAGCAATCAGAGCGAGAGAATAGACAGGATTTGAACCCCGCATTCTGTTTTCAAAGCCAATGATTCAGGTATAGTCATGAAGAAACAGTAAAACACAGAAAAATTCTTCCCATTGAGGAGTTTATTTGACAAAAGAGGGAGACTATCTTTGGAAAGAAGATGACTACCCTGGCTAGATTTTAATACTCAGGGAGTCAGAGGGCAAAATGAATTGATACAGGGGAAAACCTCCTACACTCTCAATGATGCTCACCCCCAAATGAACCTTTGAGCATGTTGCAGTGGGAAATTCCTTGATGTTAACAGTAGCTTCACAGAACAGACACAGAATAAATGACTCACAACCAAATTAAGATGCACAAATGGCACAATATATATTGAATCCGTTTAAAACATACGGAGAAACAAGGAGCCAGGGATCGGTGGTGGGGGTGGGGGTGCAGGTGGGAGTGGGTGGGTGCCACTTGACACACCTAGGACAGCATTCAGTTGGGTGGAAGGAGTTTGTTGCCTGAATGCTGGGGTCTTCAATGTTCATACATCTTGTCTTCCTACTGGAAGGCATCAGCCTTCCCTGCTGACTGTGTGGTTATGAGGACCAGAATTGAGGGTGAGCAAGGGGCTCAGTACACAGAAGGTGCCTGGGGTCAACATAAACTTTCTGCATTGGAAAGATGCAAGAAAGAGTATACAAGCCAGAAAGTGATGCTGAGTGCCACAGCTTTTATCTCCTTGTTTCCAGCAGAATGAGGACAATAATGGCTGATTGAAGAGTGCTAAACTGCCAAAAATATTTGATATCTTATAAGTGTTTTTATTCTTAAAAATTTGTTTTTAAAAGCAATTTTATTGAGATATAATTGACATAAACTGCACATATTTAACATGTACAATTTAATTAGTTTTGATATAAATATGTAACCATAATCTCAGTCAAGATAATGAACATATCCATCATCCCCCAAAGTGTTCTTGTGTCCTTTTGTAATCTATCTTTCTCTCCTCCCCAACCACTATTCTCAGACAGCCAGGAATCTGCTTTCTCTAATTATAGACTAGTTTGTATTTTCCATAATTTTTAAATAAATGATGCATATACACCACAAAATACTATGCAGCCATAAAAAAGAATGAGATTATGTCCTTTGCAGGGACATGGATGGAGTTGGAGGCCATTATCCTTAGAAAACTAATATAGAAACAGAAAACCAAATCCTGTATGTTCTTACTTATAAGTGGGAACTAAAGACAAGAACACATGATACACAAAGGAGAACAACAGACACTGGGGTCTGTTAGAAGGGGGAGGGTGGGAGGAGGGAGAAGTTCAGGAAAAATAACTAATGGGTACTGGGCTTAATACCTGGGTGATGAAATAACCTGTACAACAAATCCTTATGACACAAATTTACCCACGGAACAAACCTGTACCTCCCGCGCAGGTACCCCTGAACTTAAAATAAACATTAACAAAGGGAAATATACAAAAGTACTCCTTTCTTTCGCCTGGCTTATTTAAATCAACGTAATTATTTTGGCCTGGCATGGTGGCTAATACCAGTAATCCCATCACTTTAGGAAGCCAAGGCAGGAAGATTTCCTGAGGCCGATCCAGAGGTTCCTCTCCTTTAGAGCTTGCATTTGAATAGGGATCAACAATGTATAAGAAAAATAATTAATAGGTACATTTCATAATGTTTTAGAAAGTGATTCATACCTTAGAAAAAAGGGGAAGTAGAGCAGAAGTATAGGGTTAGGCTGGGGTGAAGGAGGCAAGTTAGACTTTTAAATTGCATAGTCAAGATGAGCAAAGACTTAAAGAAGATGGGGGTTAGCAACAAGGATAGCGGTGGGAAGAACAGTTCCAGCTTAGGGAGCAGCCAGTGCACAGGCCCTCAGGCAGAAGCTGCTTTTCATGATAAGAACCAGAAAGGAGACCAGATTAATGTTTTACTACTCCTAATAAGGAAAAGAAAGTAGATGTGTATATTCAATCCAGGAGTGCTTGGATAAAATCATAAATTTTAGAAAATAAAGTATTTGGATCTAGAGATAACAGTAAGAAACGCAAGCAGATGCTGCTTGGGAGACTGATCTAGGATGACAATCAGCAATGAAATAGTAAAAACGACCCCCAAATAGCAACACAATATAACTCATTTGTACTCAGATTTGTTATTGATGTTATTATAGTAATTAATCTTGGAATTGTTTAGTCCCAAGCCCCGATCTACCCGTATGGAGTAGAGGCCGTTTATAACTTTTTGGTTTTCTTTTTCACTTTCCTTCCTTTTGGAAAGTGGCCCTTCCCATGCTGGACACTCTTGACCTATAGGCATAAGCTACTCTAACCCTGGGATAGGCACCAATAATTAGGCTGGAAAATCAGGGTAATTCAAACTCTTGGCCACAATAATTGGTTTGGGGATGGGTAAATTGTAGAGTCCAGTCATATCTGAGTCTGTCTAAAAATTGATGTGGACAGTAGGAGGTTGCACTCTTTTCTTTGGGAGCACTGGATACAAAGATGATATGAGAGCCCTGTGGATATTTTGCTGACCTAGAAAGACTTCCTGATAAACAGCAGAGCGGGGCGGCGGGGTGGGGTGGCTGGGGGGGAGGTGGGGTGGTGGGTGGTGGAGAGAGAGAGAGCGAGCAAGAGAGCCCAGTAACATTGATTGAAATCCTGCCTCCAGCCATAGTCCATGTCAGCACCAGCACCATCCCCTTTGATTTCTCATGGGCTAATACATTTATTTTGCCTAAACCATTTGGGTTTCTATTTCTTGCAACCCAAAAGACCCTATTACATGAGAATTCTTGCCTTCTCCAAACTTTCCTCAGTCCATTTCTGGAGTCCCAAGAGGTGTCTTAAATGCCTCCAGAATTGGTTTGGGTTGTCCCTGTCTGTTGCCACATTATTGACCATTGTCCAGAGGAGGCTCTGCTGCTCTCAGTGTGAGCTAAACTGAAATCTACCGGTAGAGGTGCCTATGGCCCTTCTGAATGGATCCCCCACTGCAGGGTGAGAAACCCTGTTTACTGCTCTGTAAGGTTGCTGAATATTAAGACAGGAGAGGCCCCTGTCTATGTGTTTATTTGGAAGTTCCAAAGCAAGTCTCCTTGAGCCACAAGTTGTTACTAAGTAGAATGGAAATCACCCTTTTAGTGAACACATTCACCCATCTTCAGAAAACTTAATCCAGGCTCTTCACCAAGGACACCTCTGTCCTTTTCCTCTGGGCTCCACTGTAGGGCAGCTCATGTGCAAGTTTCCTTCCCTGTAAGGGAACTATCCTCAGATACACTGACCCTTTTACCCTCGCCGTTGCTATTTGCTCTCATCTGGTCTTCCTGAGTTTAGCTGACATGTCTGCCATATTCAGCCATTGACACTCTTCTAATTCTATTTATTTTACATTTTATCTCAATGTGCATCACTTTCAATACAGTTCTGATACAATTAGTTAGAAAAGGGAGGCGCAGTGGGTGGAGTGGATATGATCACTTATCTCTGATCTTATCTATGGTCACTTTCAAATCCTGACTTTGGTTCACTGGAATCAGGCAATCACATACAATCTGTCATGAATTTAGATTGCCTAAGTTGAATAGCAATGGATTGGTCAGCCTACCATGCAGGCTTGGTATTCATTGTTTAGTCATGTCTATGAGAAGACAAACTGCTAAGAAACAAAACAAAACAAAACAAAACAAATCAGCAAAAATCCCCTACAGTCTAAAATTAAAAAGCTGAATGTACTAGTAACTTGCCAAGCTACATGGGCATTTTCATAAAACAGTCAGCATTGTGGTAATTACTACTTAACCAGCATATTTAGTATTTCTTTATGGGCCAGATGCTATGATAGGTGCCTTTATGCTACTTGGTTTGATTTGGAAGGAGTTATGCCTTGCACTCTCTAAATTTGCAAGTGAACCCTGAAAGTAGTGACTGAATAATATCCCTGGTAAATCTTCAAAGCTGCCAAAATGTTTTACGTTTTGTGAGGTCAAGCTCAGGGTTATATACCGGGTTTAGGGGTATGCACGTAGATCTGTGGTGTGGTTCGTGACTTAAACACATGTCAGGGAGGTTTGGTTGTGGAAAGTGTGATAGATGTCAGGAGAGCTCCTGCAACTTTTTTGATTTGAAGCAGCATTTGATACTATTAGTGGGCCCACATTTAATTTAGAAGCTTAAAGACACTAGGGTTCAGAAAAATACAAAAAATTTTGACCCTGGGTTTTTTTCTGTTGTGCTTTCAAATTACAAGATAAAGGCAAAACCTCAGAAATAATTAGCAAACCTAAATTCCTGGAATCTGTCAACACACTTGAAGCATTCCAGTAAAACAAATGTGTGTTTCAGGATTTGGTGCTCAATCTCGCATTTATCCTTTCTTTTACCTTGTAATGTTTCCCATATTTCTCTCTCAAGCCTACTCTGTGGATCTCAGAAGAGCCTTTCTGGTCTGCAGTGGGTCTTCTGTTACCACTCTCTAGGTTGTTCAAACTCAGTCCTGGCTTGATCATACCATAGGGGGATGAGTTTGACTCACTTCCGGCATCATTCAGCTGACTCAGGAATAATGGACTCCAGCATCTACGAGAAGTATCTGCCTATTTTTCTCCCTTCCCTCTCCTGCCGCACACTCCAAAATATGTTGAAATCCTAAAAGAATGTAAAATAACAAATGAGAACTCAAAATGAAAAAATATGCTCTATATACTTTTTTGTTCCTTTTGCAACATGGTATGTTGAAGTGGATGCAGTTTCTGAGTGCACTGTCTGGCAAAATGTATGGAAAGGTTTGGTGATGTGTTGGTAACCCTGATTGGCCAAGAGAACTGCCTCTTGCTGCTGATGTCACATGGTAGGAACACTGGGCCAAGTGTCTGGGACTTTGGTGCTGTTGTTGGAGTTCAATCCATACCAACTGTACCCATACATCACCTTTGTGTTGAGGTAATGGTGAAGCATATAAATAGAATCATTCAGAAGTAGAGGCCCAATTACTAAATTAAAAGCCTGGTACCTCATGGATAAGTAGCATTCTTTGTTAAAATTTGCCAGTTTCTAAAAATCCCAATATTTTAATTCATTATTTAATTAAATAATACAAGTTCCATTAAAACACAACAGCACCAAGAGGGAATTGAAGCACCACAAAGGTGAAAATCCAATAAGCAAACATTTGTATGTTCTTCAACTGACGGCAAAGGAGAGAGGGAAGTGCCACACGACACTAGGGAATTCTTTGATTTTTTCCTTGTGGAGTTTTCCACATAATTATCATAAACTGCCGCAGGATTTAAAAGGTTTGGCTTGTTGCAAGCTTCCTTAATTTTAGCAATAAAAATATCATCCTTCTCTTAGTTTTATTCCCCTGCTTACCAGGAATCTATATACAAATAAGTATCCCGGAAGAGAGAACCAGCATGAGAGTCTAATAAATCCCGACCATCACAGACTGACATGGCTTCTTGTTTAATAAAATATCACTTTGCTTCATTTGTGAAAAGACTCTAGTATAACTGTATCCTGGGGCAGCCCAAATACAACTACTTGAATATATACAAAAGGATGGTAGGCTTAGAAGTAGCAAAATAGACTATTGCTGCCTTTTAGAACAAAAGGTGGAGAGCAAGAGAGCCAGATAGTGGAGTTAAAAAATGTGTTAACTGTGTTGCACTAACAAACTATAATCAGTTAGACAAGGATGGAATGTGGTTAATTTCTGCCTAGTTTTTGAAGAACTTAGGTAAATTAGTCACATGAACAAGATTATGTTGTATAAGAGAGCAGATTATTTTATACGTTTAGAGAAATTCATGTTATTGAATTACTTGAGACCATAAAAATTGCATTTCATTTAAAATGTTGCCTAGTTCAGTTGAGGTCGGATTAGCCCAGGTTGTCTGAATTTGTCTTTCCTAGTCCTTCTCCCAAGGCTCCCGAGCCCACTCAAGGCTCGTTAGAAAATACTGCAGGCTTGTGTAGGTATCCTCTACCCCACAGGATCTCTGTGTTGACTGGCCTGGTTTCTGACCTCCTTTCTCAACCAACTGGCATCTACTTCGCTTCTGTTCACTTCTTCATTCTCTACCGTGATCAGTTTATCTGTCTCACCTCTTCTATATGGGACTCCCTTACAAATACAACATTGTTTTCCTTTAAGCTCTGAACCCTTGGCTCCATTTTCCAGAACACCTATCTCAGTGCTTCCCTGTATGCATCAAGGAGTAACCATACCCTTAATGGAAATACTTTAAAACATCTCATCCTCATGCCTTTCCCTAAATGTTGGTCTCGAACAGGTGTATCCCAGTCTTGTTAATGAGCCTGGATGCCTGGATACAATTACTGAGGTTTCTATGCAGAATAACCAGTTTTAAGCACATTTATAAATTTGGCCTATATTTATTTATTTTAAAATTTATCTTCACTTTTCTTATGGTATACTTCTCCCAGTCTTGTTGCTTACACACACACACACACACACACAGAGACACAGACACACACACACACAATATAATACCATAGGGATGCCTTTTCAAAGCTGTTAGCTATTCTTGAAATTTTCTTCATAAACATCTCTAGCCACCTAAGAGAACAATGAACAGATACTACTACTCAGGGGTCGGGGGATATTTTGCAAAGAGCCACAACTCCGTACTTCAGTTCCTATTTTTATCTTAAAATTCATGCATTTTCACTGGTTTGTATGACACATATTTAGTTTTATTTTACACAAAATATGCTTTTGCTTATTTTTGCTGTCTTACAAGGTTTAAGATTCTCAGATTTAGGAAGTAAAAAATACAGGATACGTAGTTAAATTTGAATTTCATATAAACGAAATATAATTATTTGTAGAAGGATGTACTTTAGCAACCCTAATAAGGATTGAGGTGCTTCACTTTAAGACTGTCATTTCTGGAACTAGGCATGTTAAAGAGTACTGACAAAGCAACCAGGATTTTTCTTCTCTGAACATGTCAATATTTCAAGGACTTATGTTCAAATACGTAAAGGCACACAGTAAATTGTGTCATGCTGAGCACAAATGGATCCCAATAAGTTATTCAGCTTTACTAATTATATGGGTTGGACCATGTCTTTTGACTTTAAAGGTTTATGTCCTTACAGAGATTTTGTCTGACCTTTCGGTCTAGATTATAGTTTCGTTTATAGCAGTCACACTACTTCTTCTCACGAGCTTTATTTGTAATTATTTGATTATTGGTACTTATTTGATCCAATAATCAAATAATTATTTATTTACTGTATGGTTCTACCACTGCTATAGGCTTCATGAGGGCAGAGATCTTTCCCATTTTGTTCTGTGACGTACTCAGTGTTCACCAGTGTACCTGACATATGATAGGTGATTAATAAATTTAGATGTTACAGTAGAATATTCCATTTTCTATAGTAACAAATAGAAAAAAACCTGGGAATAAATATACCAACAAGTATGGAAAACATATATAAATAACACTTTTTTTGTTTTGTTTTTGAGACACAATCTCACTCTGTCATTCAGTCTGCAGTACGGTGGTGCAATTTCAGCTCACTGCAACCTCTGCCTCATGGGCTCAAGTGATCCTCCCACCTCAGCCTCCAGAGTTGCTGGGACTACAGGTGCATGTCACCACACCTGGCTAGATTTTTAAAATCTTTCTGTAGAAGTGTGGTTTCTTCACGTCGCCCAGGTTGGTCTTAAACTCCTGAGGTCAAGTCATCTGCCTGTCTTGGCCTCCCAAAGTGCTGGGATTACAGTTGTGAGCCACCAAGCCCAGCGTATAGATAAGCCCAAAAATACTTCTGAAGGGCACAAAAGAGACATGAATACAAAAATAGTATACAAAGGTGTACTATGTTTTCAGATAGGAAGTCTTGATAGTTACAAAGATGTCAATGCACACTGAATTAATGTATAGATTTAACATCTTCCTGAAATTATACCAACAACTTTGTTTTTTGAGACAGAATTTTGTCCTTTTTGCCCAGGTTGGAGTGCAATGGTGTGATCTTGGCTCACTGCAACCTCTGCCTCCCAGGTTCAAGCGATTCTCCTGCCTCAGCCTTTCGTGTTGCTAGGATTATAGGCAACCACCATATGCCTGGCTAATTTTGTATTTTTAGTAGAGATGGGGTTTCACCATGTTGGCCAGGCTGGTCTTGAACTCCTGACCTCAGGTGATCCACCTGCCTCGGCCTCTCAAAGTGCTGGAGTATAGGTGCAAGCCACTGCACCCGGCCCACAAATTTTTAAACTTTAAAAGTAATTCTAATGTTCAAATGAAGACAAAACAAACACACAAAAGAGCTAAGAAAATTTTAAAAGAACAACACAATGGGGTAGATTATATATCCCAGATAATATAGTATATTAATAGAACTTCAATAATTAAACTGTGATTTGGGCATAAGAAGAGGTAGGTGGATCAATAAAATAGATGAAAAAGTCTAAGTTACATCTCAATTTAATGACAAAAATAATTTTTCATTAAATAATGTTGGAGCATCTGTGTAACCATCTAGAAAAAAGTAAAATTGAATTCATACTTCATGCCATATACCTTATAAACTTCAAAATGGATCAGCAATTTAAATGTGACAGTGAAACCATAAATGTAATAAAAGAAAATGTAGCAGAATTCATTTTTAATGTTAGAGTAGGGAAGACCTTTGTACGTATGACTTAAGATCTAGAAGCCATAAAAAATTGATAAATTAATTAGATTATATAAAAAAGAAAAAAAGTATTTCTGCCAAGTGAAAACAAAATAAAAGTCTTTAGGTAAAGTAAAAAGAGAAACAAAACAATAGGAAAAGAAAACACTCACAATTCCTATCAAAGAAAAAAAAAAGCCAATATCCCTAATATATCAAGAGTTCCTAGAAATAATCAAGAAAAAGACCAACAATCCAATGGAAGATTAATATTACATTATGGGAGAGGATGTGGGGAGACAGGTGTGTTTACTTCTGTTGATGTGTTAATTGACAAACATTTATGGAAAGTAACTCAGTAATAGTTACCAAAATTACATGCATAAATTATATAAAATTCATGAAAATATAAAGTTATGGACATTTGCTTGGTGACCAAATGTCTTTTTAAAAGGGAGTAGTTAAATAAATTAAGGTACATCTATGTAATAGAATACTATTCAATTGTAAAATGGAATAATGTGACTCCCTTATCTGGAAGGAAAACCTCCAAAATACATATGTGAAAAAAACCAGGTGTCAAATGAAGTGCACGGTGTAAAAATGTTTTATATATTTATGTATGTATATATGTATGCATGTGTATATGTACACACATATATACTAATACATGTATTTAGTTTACATATATATTTAATATGCCTAAGGAAACCACAGAGGATAAATAAGAAATTTCCTGTTAGGATGAATTGAGAATAGGAAGAGGAAACTAGGTGAATATGAATCAGGAGCAGGAGAGAGACTTTTGGTAGTATGATCTCTTTTTGAAAGATGCTAAGGTAATACACATTTAATAAATTAGGTAAATAAATTGATTTTAAGAAGAAAAGAAAATGACATCACCCAGAAAAACCAACAACAATAATAGCTGTTTATGCTGTGAAATTTATTATTGAGGATTGAATAAAAGTGCACTGAAAGGATACCAATGTTTTATGTTCTTTTTATTTTAAGCTGCCTTAAATTAATTTTGGAAATAGGGAGCAGATAAATAAATAAGTGTATGTTTATGCTAATGTTTCTTGGTCAGTATTGATTTATCTAGAGTGAACACTAATTCCTTTAAATTAGGAATGGGGAGTCTCCTTAGGGTTATGCAAAGAATCACAGAAGGCCTAACTGGTGCTCTCTGTTAGGAGATATTCAGTGGGATTTTGTGCTGCTGAAAAAAATGACTGAAGGCATTTCAGCATTCCATACATTAAGAACGGAATCTCAAAATCAAATGTGATAAAACTCAATAATTTCTTACTAGAAACTAAGCTACCTGGAGGGAAACCAAACACACTCTTCTTCCTGCTGGGAAGTGGCAACAGAGGCCTCTGGCATTGTGATGTAAACAGCACATCAGAATCATCTCACCATCAAGTCTAATCTTTATTACTGCCATTGTACCATTTTGCTTTTAACAACAAAGGTGCTAGAGAATATAAAACAAATTTCCCTGCTTACACACTATAGCAGGGTCACTCTTCCCCAGAGCATACAATGTTTGTATTTTTAAACCTAACAGAATAGTTTCCTTGATATTCTGTTTATAATAGAGGTACTGATGAAATCCACATGGCTTACATTCAACTGAAGTGAGGTTGACTGACAGAGGAAAAAACTTTAATAATAATGGGAAAGAAATAGGACTGCACTGTGGAGTGAGGAAGTTTACTTCCAAATTATAGGGCTGAGATGGAAATTTTAAGTTCCTCTACTTCTTACCAGAATCATTCTGAACTCCTGTATTCTTTTGACATCAATGGCTAAATTATTTTTCCACCTTCACCTTGCCAGGAAAGGCTGCCAGAACCATCTTTGTGTTCATCATCTCTTGGATGGACTACTGTGAAGTGATGAATAGGGTGTAGAGACAGGGAGCAGGGATGGGGAGGCGAAAGTAGCCCCAGATGAGCAGAACAGACTACAGACTATTCTTTTCCTCTTTAATAGCTGTGTTAACAGTTTCTAGAAGATGATTTAAACCAATGTTGCTACTTTAAAGAATTTCCAGTTAAGTTATCTCTCTTTTTGAACAATGAAATCTCTGTTCTCAGTGGCTCTGTTCCTTTGAACTCTTTGAAATCAATTAATTTTAATTGAGGATATATACCCCTGTTCATTCCCTGTGTTTTAGATGAGTATGTCTGGTTCTATCTCAGTATCCTGAAATA
Source organism: Trachypithecus francoisi (assembly GCF_009764315.1). Classification (NCBI taxonomy): domain Eukaryota; kingdom Metazoa; phylum Chordata; class Mammalia; order Primates; family Cercopithecidae; genus Trachypithecus; species Trachypithecus francoisi. Next base: position 27,700,183 of record NW_022681460.1, read on the forward strand.
AGATAATAGCTTTCTCATCTTATGAAAGAATTATATATGTGTGTTTGTACATATATGTATAAATTATTATCTGTTACTTGCCAATATCAATTTCCCTGTGTTAGAACAAAAATCACATGAAAATAGCCTTCTGTGTCTTAGTCACCTCTGGATCCCCCATATCTAGTACAAGGCTTGGCATATGGTAGGTCTCAATGATTATTATTGAAAAATAAATCTGGGCTCCAATCTGAATTCTATCACTGAGAACATTTCTGACTTAGATAAGTTAATTAACCTAAGCCTCAATCTCCTCACCTACAATGATAGTACCTTACTCATAGAGATTGTGTTGCAGTTAAATAGAGCTTAGTGAAATGCCTGGTGCCCAGCAAGAAGTTATTCAATGTTAGCTGTTTGTGGTTGTTAGCTCTGGGCCACCTGTGGCTTCTGGCAGAGAAATGTGTGACAGGACAATAATTTCAAATATGATACATTATATACTTGGCTTACTTGGTGAAAAATTTTGATTATTTTAAAAATTATACCTAAATTCCCTCTGCATGTTTCACTATCAGCGTTTCTAGTTATTGCTTTTCAACAATCCAAAATGTTGATTTATGAGATCTGATGGTTTGGTTGATCTCTAGGTTGTATGAAGTTAATGAATGTTATGTATAAACAGCAATATTAATTGTCTGAGAGACCATAGGCTAGTTCAGATTGGTTTACTAATACCTGTTTGTAAATGTAGGTTAACAACAAGTTATGAAAGTTTAGCAATAAATTTACCACTCTGAGCTGTTAAATATTCAGATACTGAAAATATTTTAGGGTAGGGAAATTTAGCAGAACTGTCTTGCCACTATATATATATATATATACACATTAGAATTTTGAGGCTACATAGACTTAAAGAGGAGGGCATCTGTCATTCCTGATAACGTGGATGATGAACCTGGAGGACATTATGTTAAGTGATAAGCCAGACATAGAAAGACAAATACTATATGACTGATCTCACTTACATGTGTAAGTAAAATAGTCATACTCATAGAAGCAAAGAGTAGAATGATGTAAACAACCAGAGGCCGAGAGTAGTGGAAATGGAGAGATGATGATCAAATGATACAGTTTCAGCTAAACAAAGGAATACAGTTTTTGAGATCTATTATCTTTAGTAATAATGTGTTGTATATTTCCAAGTTGCTTAGAGTAAATTTCAAATGTTCTCCACACAAATAATCATAAGTATTTGAAGTGATGGACATGGGATTAGCTTGTCATTCCATATTGTATACATATATCATAACATCACAATAAAATAAGATATAAAAAACAAAATGAGATGTGATAACCGGAAAAGGTGATTATTTCAGACCATAAGATTATATGCTTTGCAATAACAAAAAAAATGAAAAACTCTTAGAAATAATAAGGATATTAAGTAAAATGATCAGACATAAAATAAATACAAATGAATAGTATTTATTATATTGTAAAAGCAACCCATTATAAAATATTAAAAATATGACATTCTAAATAGCAAGGAAAATTATGTAGGGAAAAATAAGCATGGAATATTATATAGCAGTTTAAAGCAACAATAGTTACACTGAGTGTATGTATGTATACTACATATTTTTCTGTATACATGTATACATACACTCAATTTCCATGACAAGGCATATATCTCCATTTACAGTCTTTATGTATTTTGATAAATTTATAAATATCTTTGTAAAGCTCTTACCTAAGTTTTCCTAGATTTATTACTAGGTAACGTATTTTGATGCTATTATGCATTATCTTTTTAAAAATACAGCTGAAATAATAGAGACATTATTTTTGCATTCTTTTAACATTTTTGCACTTGTTATTACTGATAAATCTGGATTATTACTATCACCTGACTTTGTACCATCTTTTCTCCCACCTTTTCTATGTTTCTTTTGTAATTTTTTCTTGTTTTTTTTAGATTGGTGAAATATTTTTCTTTTGTCATATTTTCTACTTGTTGGAAGGTTGTCTGCTATATTGGTATTCTGACTGGTTACCTTAATCATTTTAGCACGCATACCTAACTTAACAAAGTTTACATTTAATTAATATCTTTATCCACATTGTAAACAATATCGGGTTCTTAAATCACTCTAACACCAATCACCTGCCTGCTGACTATCATTGGTCAGTGGTTATTCTTTTAGGTCTATTTTTCACCCTGTCTCTACAAGAGCTATGATCACACACTCAATGATTTACTCACCTCATTACCATTTTCTTTACCCATTATTCCTTTTCCTTGCATCTCAAATCTGCCAGTTGTGGTTGCTTTCCTTCTATCTGAGGTACAACACTCAGAAATTTCCTGTTAAGTGTCGCTTGGAAGCAAAGTCTCAATTTATATTTGTTTGCAAATATCTTTAGATATTGCTCCTGAAATATATTTTGCTGAGTGTACAACTCTAGCTGAGAATATTTTTTTTTTATCTTTTGCACATTGAAGATACAATTCCACAGTCTTTTGCCTTGTTGCTTAGAGGAAGTCATTTCATAGTCTAATTGTTATTTCATTTTAGGTGGCTGTCTTTTCTATTTGGCTACTTGTTTTTACTTTTGGTATTGTGTACTTGCATTATAATGTTTCTAGGTGTGGAATTCTTTATATTCATTCTGTTTTGTACTGTTAGGCCTACTGGAAAAGAAGGTTGAATAAGAAGTTCATTTATGGAAAATTCTCAACCATTCTCTTCAAAGGTACTTCTGACTCATTTTCCATTTTAGAATTTTGAGCTTCTCATACGGTCTTTCATGGCTTTCACTTCTCTCTTATAGTTTTGACTCTGTCATTCTTTGCTGTGTTATAGACTTTTCTTTAGATTTATTTTTCTGCCCATTAATATTCTTCATCTCCACTTAAGCTCTGTTAAACTCTTCTACTGAGTTTTAAATTCTAAAAATATTTTTACTTTCTTGAAGTTCTACTGTTTTATAAATATCCGGTCATTTAAAACATCTCTTTTTTTCAATCATATGTTTAAAATTGCCCACTTTATTTTGTTAAACATGTAAAACATACATTGATTTATAATTTTTTTGATGATACTAATAGCTGATGGTTTTTTGGGGGGTGGGGGAGGTTGTTCATGTTGTCTTATTTCCTTGTTTCTGTTGGGAATTTTATTAAATCATGATTTCCAATTCCTTGGAATTTTATCTGAGTAAAGTTTTTGAGGAATGGTTTAAAGGTATATTTCCCCAGAGATGATTTACATTTTTTCTGTCGATCAACTGGAGACATTACCAACTTGGGATCACTTTAAAGAAAATTCTGAATTTGTGGTTCTTTATATCTGCAAAGCAGAGTGAATTTGGGCTATAACCTATGCAGGGCCAGCTTGTTGTTACAAATTTTCAATGAAGATTTTTTTTTCTCCTTTTCCCAACACCAACATTGGAGACAATTTCCCTAGGTGTCCCTTTGGGAACAGGAGAAGGATGTGTTCATTTGTAGCTCACCATAGCACAGATGATATAGCTCTTTAAGGCACCAGCTACATACATGGTGGGTGGGCCCTGGTCTTTGTCTCCTTCTTCTATAGCTTGGTAGGCCTTGAAAACTGAAGCTCCAGTTGACCTAGGATCAGCCTTCAGAATGTAAGCTGCTCTTAGTTTGGCTAATTGCTCTATAATCCCTCTTTCCCTTAGTTATTAGAATCTTAAAATTTCTTACTTCTTTGGCAGGTTATAGATATGTTTAAAATGATACTCTAAATATTACCATCCATTTTAGGAGAAATGACTGTTAGCCAAAAAGTCTGTCAGGATCTCTAATCAACCATTTGGAAACAGAAGTTCCGATATCTGTTTTTCAGAAAGAATGCTCCCTAGTGTCTTATGTTTTTTGGATATTTGTGCAATTCTTGGCATGTCTTTGGACTATGTTCATGGTTTTTGTTGTTGCTGTTATTTTGTTGTTTTTAATTTATTCTATTAGTTACCAGATGTGAACTTAAATGGTTCTTGGGAATTTGAATAAATGCATTATTTTGATAACTTGTTTCAAGTCTGCTGGGATATAGTATTATATCAAAATACAGTGTTAGTGTTGTGGAAATGTGGGAAAAATATTAGCATGGGAATATACAAGATGAGCTTGGAGCATCTTGTAATGCCAGAAAGTAAGGACATGTTAAAAAGAAAAAAAAAGGATCTGCATCGATGGGGCTATGTCAAAGGGACACAAGAACCAACTGAAAAAGTTCCCAATGGCCAAAGCTGAAACTACTTGAGCAATAAAATAAACAAAGTACTATCATACCCAAAGTATAAAATACATATCTATGCATCCATACTGATATACAGAAATGACTGAATAAGTAAATAAATGGGGGAGAATCAGCAATTCTAAATAATTTATACAGATATTCCTCCCTCAAGGAAATAAAACATAACTCTCCAATCTTGACATGTGGCCTATACATAGTGAATTCTTTCTTTTTACATTTTTTATTTCAATAGGTTTTTGGGGAACAGGTGGTGTTTGGTCACATGAATAAGTTCTTTAGTGGTGATTTCTGAAACTTTGGTTTGCCCATCACCCAAGCAGTGTACACTGTACCCAGAAAAAGTCTTTTATTCCTCATCCCCTTACCACCCTTTCCCCTGAGTCCCCAAAGTTCATTGTATCAATCTTATGCATTTGCATCCCCATAACTTCATTCCCACTTATGAGTGAGAATATATGATATTTGGTTTTCCATTCCTGAGTTAATACACTTAAAATAATGGTCTCCAATTCCATCCTTGTTGCTGTGCAGGCCACTATTTCATTCCTTTTTATGGCTGAGTAGTATTCCATGGTGTGTGTGTATGTATATATGTGTGTATATACATATATACGCACACATGTATACACATATACATATACACATGTGTGTGTATATGTGTGTGTGTGTATATATATATATATATATATATAAACATTTTCTTTATCCACTCATTGATTGATAGGCATTTGGGCTGGTTTCATATTTTTGCAATTTTGAATTGTGCTGCTATAAACATACATGTGCAAGTATGTTTTTTGTATAATGAATTCTATTCCTCTGGGTAGATAGCCATCAGTGGGATTGCTGGATCAAGTGGTAGATCTACATTTAGTTCTTTAAGGAATCTCCACACTGTTTTCCATAGTGGTTGTACTAGTTTACATTTCCACCAGTAGTGTAAAAGTGCTCCCTTTTCACCATATCCACACCGACATCAATTTTTTTTTATTATGGCCACTCTTGCAGGAGTAAGGTGGTATTGCATCATGGTTTTTATTCGCATTTCAGAGATCATTAGTGATATTGAGCATTTTTTTTCATATATTTGTTGGTCATTTGCATATCTTCTTTTGAGAATTGTCTATTCATGTCCTTAGCCCACTTTTTGATGGGATTGTTTGTTTTTTTCCTTGCTGATTGGTTTGAGCTCCTTGTAAATTCTGGATATTAGTCCTTTGTCAGATGTACAGATTGTGAAGATTTTTTCCCCACTCTGTGGGTGGTCTGTTTACTCTGCTGATTGTCTCTTTTGCTGTGCAGAAGCTTTTAGTTTAATTAAGTCCCATCTATTTATCTTTTTTTTGGTTGCATTTGCTTTTGGGTTCTTGGTCATAAAATCTTTGCCTAAGACAATGTCTAGAAGGGTTTTTTTTCCTATGTTATATTCTAGAATTTTTATGTTTTCAGGTCTTAAATTTAAGTCTTTGATCCATATTTCGTTGATTTTTGTTTAAGGTGAGAGATGAGGATCCAGTTTCATTCTACATGTGGCTTGTCAATTATCCCAGCACCATTTGTTGAAAACGGTGTCCTTTCGCCACTTTATGTTTTTGTTTGCTTTGTCAAAGATCAGTTGGCTGTAAATATTTGGCTTTATTACTGAGTTCTCTATTCTGTTCCATTGGTCTATGTGCCATTTTATATATATATATGTACAAGTACCATGCTACTTTGGTGACTATAACCTTTCAGTATAATTTGAAGTTGGGTAATGTGATGCCTCCAGATTTGTTCTCTTTGCTTAGTCTTGCTTTGGCTATGTGAGCTTTTTTTGGTTCCATATGAATTTTAGGATTTTTTTTCTAGTTCTTTGGAGAATGATGGTGTTATTTTGATGGGAATCGCATTAAATTTGTAGATCACTTTTGGAAGTATGGTCATTTTCACAACATTGATTCTACCGCTCCATGAGCATGGGATGTATTTCCATTAGTTTGTGGGTCTATGATTCTTTCAGCAGTGTTTTGCAGTTTTCCTTGTAGAAGTCTTTCACCTCCTTGGTTAGGAATATTCCTTTTTTTTTTTTTTTTTTTTTTTGCAGCTATTGTAAATGGGGTTGAGTTCTTGATTTGATTCTCAGCTTGATCATTGTTGGTGTATAGCAGTGCTACTGATTTGTGTACATTAATTTTGTTTTCTGAAACATTTCTGAATTCATTGATCAGTTCTAGGAGCTTTTTGGATGAGTCTTCAGGGTTTTCTAGGTATATGATCATATCATCAGCAAACAGTGACAGTTTGACTTCCTCTTTACTGGTTTAGATGCCCTTGATTTCTTTCTCTTGTCTGATTGCTCTGGCTAGGACTTCCATTACTATGTTGAATAGAAGTGGTAAAAGTAGGCATCCTTGTCGTATTCCAGTTCTGAGGGGGAATGCTTTCAACTTTTCCCCACTCAGTATAATGTTGGCTGTTGGTTTGTCATAGATGACTTTTATTATATTAAGCTATGTCCTTTCTATGCCAGTTTTGCTGAGGGTTTTAATCATTAAGGGATGCTGAATTTTGTCAGATATTTTTCCACGTTTTTTAAAGATGATTGTATGGTTTTTGTTTTTAATTTTATTTAAGTGGTGTATCACATTTATTGACTCGTGTATGTAAAACCATTCCTGCATCCCTGGTGTGAAACCCACTTGATCCTGGTGGTTTACCTTTTTGATATGCTGTTGGATTCAGCTGGCTAGTATTTTGTTGAGGATTTGGCATCTATGTTTATCAGGGACATTGGTCTGTAGTTTTCTTTTTTTGTTATGACCTTTCCTGTTTTGGTATTAGGGTGGTACTAGCTTCATAGAATGATTTAGTGGGGATTCCCTCTTTCTGTATCTTCTGAAATATTTGTCAATAGGATTGGTACCAATTCTTTGAATGTCTGACAGAATTCAGTTGTAAATCCTTCTGGTCCTGGATTTTTTTTTTTTTTTTTGGTTGGCAATTTTTAAATTACAGTTTCAGTCTTGCTGCGTGTTATTGATCTGTTCAGAGTTTCTATTTATTTCTGGTCTAATCTAGGAGGGTTGTATATTTTCAGGAATTTGTCCATCTCCTTTAGGTTTTCTACTTTATGTGTATAAAGGTTTTCATAGTAGCCTTGAATGAACTTTTGTATTTCTGTGGAATCAGTTGTAATATCTTCTGTTTCATTTCTAAATGAGCTTATTGATCTTATCTCTTCTTATCTTGGTTAATCTCACTAATGGTCTATCTATTTTATTTATCTTTTCAAAGAACCAGCTTTTTGTTTCGTTTATCTTTTGTATTGTTTTTGTTTGTTTCAATTTAATTTAGTGCTGCTCTGATCTTGCTTGTTTCTTTTCTTCTCTTGGGTTTGGGTTTGCTTTGTTCTTGTCTGTCTAGTTCCTTGAGGTGTGACCTTAGATTGTCTGTTTGTGCTCTTTTAGACTTTTTGATGTAGGCACTTAATGCTACAAACTTTACGCTTACACCATTTTGCTGTATCCCAGAGGTTTTAATATGCTCTGTCATTATTATTGTTCAGTTCAAAGAAGTTTTAAATTTCCCCTTTGATTTCATTGTTAACCCAGTGATCATTCAGAAGCCGGTTATTGAATTTCCATGTGTTTGTATGGTTTTGATGATTCCTTTTTGGAGTTGATTTCCAATTTTATTCCACTGTGGCTTGAGAGAGTACTTGATATAATTTCAGTTTTCTTAAATTTATTGAGACTTGTTTTGTGGCCTATGATATGGTCTGTCTTGGAGAATGTTCCATGTGCTGATAAGTAGAATGTATATTCTGCAGTTGTTAGGTAGAATGTTCTGTAATTATTTGTTACATCCATTTCTTCTAGGGTAAAGTTTAAGTTCATTGTTTCTTTGTAAATTTTCTATCTTGATGACCTATCTAGTGTTGTCAGTGGAATATTGAAGTCCTTCACTATTATTGTGTTGCTGTCTATTTCATTTCTTAGGTCTAGTAGTAACTGTTTTATATATTTGGGAGCACTGGTGTTAGGTGCATATACATTTAGGATAGTGATATTTTACTGTTGGACAAGGCCTTTTTTTATTATAGGATGTTCTTCCTTGTCTTTCTTAACTGCTCTTGCTTTAAAGTTTGTTTTGTCTGATATAAGAACAGCTCCTCCTGCTTGTGTTTGGTGTCTGTTTGCACGTAGTTTCTTTTTCTACACCTTTACCTTAAGTTTATGTGAATCCTTATGTATTATGTGAGTCTCTTGAAGATGAGATTCTTCGTTGGTGAATTCTTACCCATTCTGCCATTCTGTATCTTTTAAGTGGAGCATTTAGGCCATTTACATTCAAGGTTAGTACTGAGATGTGAGGTACTATTCTATTCATCATGCTGTTTGTTGCCTGAATACCTTGTGTGTGTTTTTTTTTTCATTGTGTTATTATTTCATCAGTCCTGTGAGATTGATGCCTTAAGGAGGTTCTGTTTTGGTGTATTTTGAAGATTTATTTCAAGATTTAGAGCTCCAGTTCTTGTAGTGCTTGTTTAGTAGTGGCAAATTCTCTCAGCATTTGTTCATCTGAAAAAGACTGTATCTTTCCTTCGTTTATGATGCTTAATTTTGCTGGATACAAAACTCTTGGCTGATAATCGTTTTGTTTAAGGATGCTAAAGATAGAACCCAATGCCTTCTAGATTGCAGGTTTCTGTTGAGAAATCTGCTGTTAATTTGATAAGCTTTCCTTTATAGGTTACCTGATGCTTTTGCCTCACAGCTCTTTTTTTTTTTTTTTTTGAGATGGAGTCTTGCTCTGTCGCCCGGTCTGGAGTGCAGTGGCCGGATCTCAGCTCACTGCAAGCTCTGCCTCCCGGGTTTACGCCATTCTCCTGCCTCAGCCTCCCGAGTAGCTGGGACCACAGGCGCCCGCCACCTCGCCCGGCTAGTTTTTTGTATTTTTGGTAGAGACGGGGTTTCACCGTGTTAGCCAGGATGGTCTCGATCTCCTGACCTCGTGATCCGCCCGTCTCGGCCTCCCAAAGTGCTGGGATTACAGGCTTGAGCCACCGCGCCCGGCCATGCCTCACAGCTCTTAAGATTCTTTCCTTAGTCTTTACTTTAGATGACCTGATGACTATATGCCTACATGATGATCCTTTTGTGATGAATTTCCCAGGTGTTCTTTGAGCTCCTTGTATTTGGATGTCTAGATCTCTAACAAGGCTGAGAAGTTTCCTTGATTTTTTTCTTCAAATATTCTTTCCAAACGTATTGATTTTTATTCTTCCTTGGGATGCCAATTATTCTTAGGTTTGGTCATTTAACATAATCCCAAACTTCTTGGAGGCTTTGTTCATTTTTAGAAATTCTTTTCTCTTTGTCTTTGTTGGATTGGGTTAATTCTAAAGCCTTGTCTTCACATTTTGAAGTCCTGTTTTCTACTTGCTCATTTCTATTGCTGAGACTTTCCAGTGTATTTTGCATTTCTCTAAGTGTGTCTTTCATTTCCAGAAATTGTGATTGTTTTTTATTTATGGTATCTACTTCTCTGGAGATTTTTCCATCAATATCTTATAACATTTATTTCATTTGTTTACGTTGATATTCACCTTTCTCTGGTATCTCCTTGAGTAACCTAATAATTAACCTTCTGAATTCTTTTTCTGGCAGTTCAGAGATTTCTTCTTGGTTTGGATCTCTTGCTGGTGAGCTAGTGTGATTTTGGGGGATGTTAAAGATACTTGTTTTGTCATATTACTGAAATTATTTTTCTAGTTCCTTCTTATTTGGATAGACTATGTAAGAGGGAAGATCTGGGGCTCAAGGATTGCTGTTCAGATTTTTCTGTCCCACAGGGTGTTCCCTGGGTGTGGGTGCTCAAGGATGTGGCTTCCTGAGAGCCAAGCTGCAGTGATTGTTATTTCTCTTCTGGATCTTGCTGCCCAGCAGAGCTACTGGGCTCCATGCTGGTATTGGAGAGTGTCTGCAAAGAGTCCTGTGATGTGATCCATCTTGAGGTCTCCCAGCCATGGATATCAGCATCTGCTCCAGTGGAGATACCAGGGGAGTGACGTGAGGGTCTTTGGTTGTATTTTTATTTATTACACTAATTTTGTGTTGGTTGGCCTCCACCCAGGCGGTGGCACTTTCAAGAGAGCATACATACACTGTGGTAGTGTAGGGAGGATACAAGCTTGCCCTAGAGATTGCCTGGCTAAGTTTCTCAGGCAGTGGGCAGGGCCATAGAGCTCCCTAGGGAGTTTGTCCTTTGTCTTCAGCTACCAGGGTAGGTAAAGAAAAACCATGGGGTGGGGTTAGGTGTGTCTGAGCTGACACTGTCTTTGGGTACGACTTGCTGTGGCCGCTGTGGAGGATGGGGGTGGGATTCTCAGGCCAATGGACTTAGGTTCCCAAGGGGATTATGGCTGCCTCTGCTTCATCATGCAGGTCACTAGGGCAGTTGGGGAGAGCCAGCAGTTACAGGCCTCACTCAGCTCCCATGCAACCCAAAAGGCCAGTCTCACTCCCACCATGCACACCCAGCAGTACCGAGTTTATTCCAGGCAGCGATGGGCAGGGCTGAGAACTTGCCCCAAGCTACAATACAAGCCTCCCTGCTGAGAAACCAAGCAGGGCTTTCAGGTTTCTCATCTCCTTGCCTGTGGCAGCTTCTGTACCATGTCTGCACTCCAGGTTTGCCCCCTTCCTTGGGCTCTGTCCAGGAAACTTCGTGTTTTGTCAAAATTGTTACAAAGTTCAGCTGCAAGTTTCCTTCTCCCTATAGTCTTTCCCTAATTCCACTGGTAGCCCGCCCCAAGGACCCCTGTGAGACAAAGTCAGAAATGGCCTCCCCAGGGACGGCCGCAAGGGCTCTTCCTGCTGCTTCCTCTATCTCTGTATTTTGCTTGGCTCTCTATGTTAGTGTCAGCTCCAGGTAAGATCACATCCTTTTCCCTTGATCTGGACCTTCAGGTTCCCCAGTGAGGATGTGTGCTCAGGGGCCAACGATCATCTTTTCACACTTTGGGAACTCACAGGTTTTCGGCTGTCTCCAGGAAACTGGAGCAGCAATCTGCTTCCTTCAAAGGGGCTGTGGATTCTCTCTGCTTTCCTGTTATGTTCCTGCAGTAGTTCTTGGAACATAAGTCCATGATGTGAATCTCCATACGCTGCTCTGTCCATCTGAGTGGGAGCTGCAAGTTAGTCCTGCCTCCTTTAAGAGGAAAATCTGTCATTTTCCTCTAAATCACACAGTGACTTCTTTCTAAAGAGTACAATATTAAAGATGAGGGGGAAGAGTAACTTTTCAGTGGAAAACAAAATAAACACCACCTCAGCTAAGTGATCAATGCTAATATCAATAGTGTGTGTGTACGTATCCTGGATATGATGTGATGAAAATAATGCTGTAGCCTTTCTCTCAAAAACCTAGTCCTAGTCAAATTATAAGAAAAACATCAAATAAATCCAAGTTGAGGAATTTTCTCGAAATGCCTGACCAGACTCCTCAAAACCATCAAGGTTATCAAAAACAAGGAAAGTCTAAGAAACTGTCACAGTCAAAAGGAGCCTAAGGAGACACGATGTCTATGTAACATGGTATCTTAGATGGGATCCTGGGACAGAAAAAAGATGTTAGATAAAGAGTAAGGAAATATGAATATAGTATTCTCTTTAATTAATATAGTAATATTGGCTTATTAATTATGACAAATGTATTATGCTAGTGTAAGATGGAAATAATAGGAGAAACTGGGAAAGTGACATATGGAAATTCTCTGCACAGTCATTACAATATTTTTATACATTTAAAACTATTCTAAAACAAAATATGTATTGTTAAAAAATGCAAAAGTATTAGCTTGGGAACTTGATGTTTAGTTCTGGCTTTGTAGTTGATTGTCCTTAATGACTTGGAAAAGTGACTCAAATTAATTCTCCTTATCTACTCCAAAGAAAAATAGTGCAATATTATATCTAAGTTCCATTTTATTTCTTAGATGTGGGAACAAAGAGTCAAAATTCAAAGAAATTATTTTGAAAAGAAAATAATTTTGCCCTCTTTGGTGACAGTGTCATCTGACCCCTCCCTCTGAAACTTATAGTGACATGTGAATCTCATGTGAATCAACATGGTACAGTAGAATGGGATTTGCAGTAAGAATTGGGAGATAGTGGTGACATTGTGAGGTAGTATTTTAGTCTGTTTGGGTTCTATAAAAGAATACCATAAACTGGATAGCTTATAAACAACAGAAATTTTTCATAGTTCTAAAAGCTAGAAAGTTCAGGATCAAGATGCCGACAGATTCAGTGTGGGGTGAGGGCCCACTTTCAAGTTCACAGAGGATGCCTTCTCATTGTGTGGTCACATGATAGAAGGGGTGAAGAAGCTCTGTCTGGTTTCTTTTATAAGGGCACTAATCCCATTCATGCAGGTTTCATGCTTACGACCTAATCACCTCCCAAGGCCCCACCTCCTAATACCACCACCTTGAGGGTTGGGATTTCAACATATGAAATTCTGGGGGAGACAAACATGCAGATCATAGCAGGTAAGTTTTAAATTCCCATTTTATAGAAAAAGGAAAATTAGTACCAGAGAGGTTAAGCAACTTGCCAAGATTCTGCAGCTACTAAGGGATGAGGACATGTTCCAAACTTAGGTATGTCCAATAGTAAAATCCCTCATGTAATTACTACTAATTTCATATTTGCCATTTACTAACTTTGTGCCTTGGGAAAGCATGTAATCTCCCTGGGCTCAATTTCCTCATAAAATGAGGAATTTGGACTAGATGATTTCTAATGTCCCTTCCAGTTCCAGTATTCTTACCTTTATTCTGAGAAATTACCATTGAATTTCTTAGTGTAGACTATAAAGTTTCACCACTTTGGAGCACTGACTAGTGGAACTCACTAAGATAATCAAATGGGGAGAAAATGATTAATTATATAAATATGAGCAATTGCTTAATACACCAATACAAAATTTTGATAGACCCCAGGAAGCCTAATGAGGATTCTATAGCCTTGCTGTTGAATCAAAAACTAAAGAATCTTTGGTGCAAGCTCCTCCTGACTTACTCCCCAGCTGTAGGTAGGGAAGCTGATAAAGAGAAAGCGAGAGAACAAGGTGCATTTTTCTGTTATATGCAGGGAGTCTGCCTACTGAAAGGGGGCCCAGTGGACATGGAGCTCCAAGATAAGGCACTCTTCCTGGGCAGCAGTGAGTAGAAGTGAGCGTGGAGAAAATAAAGAGGACCCATCCCAAACTCTTCCCTGCATTGAAAGAGAAGATAGAAATCCTCTCCTCTATCAGCTGAGGCAGAAATACAAGACAATCATAAATATTTTCCCAGTTTCTTGACTCTGCCTGATATAGTTTGGATATTTGTTCGTGCCCAAATCTTATGTTGAATTGTAATTTCCAGTATTAGAGATAGGGCCTGGTGGAAGGTGATTGGATTATGGGGGTGGGTCTCATGAATGTTGGTGTATTAGTCTGTTCTCACACTGCTATAATGAACTCGTTGAGACTGGGTAATTTACGGGAAAAAAAGAGGTTTCATTGACTCCACAGGCTGTATAGGAAGCATGACTGGGATGTCTCAGGAAGCTTACAATCATGGCGTAAGGCAAAGGGGAAGCAAGTGCATTTTCGCATGTTGGCAGAAGAGAGTGAAAGGGGAAGTACTACACACTTTTAAACAGCTAGATATCATGAGAACTCAGTCACTATCATGAGAACAGCAAGTGGAAAATCTGCCCCCATGATCCAGTCACCTCCCACTCGGTCCCTCCCCCAACATTAGGAATTAAAATTTACCCAAGATTTGGGTGGGGACACAGAACCAAACCACATCAAATAGTTAAGCACCATCCCCTTGGTGCTTTTTTGCCATAGTGAGTTCTTGTGAGATCTGGTCTTTTAAAAGTGTGTGGCACCTCCCGACCCCACAACTGTCTCTCTTTTTCTTACCCCTGCTTTTGCCATGTGAAGTGTCTGCTCCTGCTTTGCCTCCTGCCATTAGTAAAAGCTCCCTGAGGCCTCCCCAGAAGCAGATGCTGCTATGCTTCCTGTACAGCCTTCAGTACTGTAAGCCAACTAAGCCTCTCTTTTTATAAATTGCCCAGTTTCAGGTATTTCTTTATAGCAATGCAAGAACAGCTTGATACACTGCCCAAATCCCCTTTCCCCCTAGTCAAGCTCTAAATAAACTATGTCCTGTTAAAAAGAATGTTAGCAGTTTATGAGGTAACTCCTGGCGCATATACATGATTCTGTTCACTTCTACAAGCTCTGCTCTTTCTGTGTTCTAAGACAATGAGATGGGCAATTCAGCTGTTGTCTCAAAGCCTTCGAAATGGATCAGAGAAATAATTCTTAGTTAATCTCCTGTACCCAGGGCCCCAAATTCATCATCTGTGGCACCTCCCTTTCAAATTATGTTCTGTCACAATACCCATTAAAGCTCTTCAGATGTCCCCAATGAACTCAAATAACACAACAAAAACTTTTAAAATGAAATCACTTTTTCTGTAAGTCATCATCCAAAAAATTTCCCATCTTCTCAGTTTTGTGTTTTGTTTTGATTGTATATTTTATATAAAATTTTATATTTTGCCCAGTAGCAGACCATGCTTCCCTCTCTGCAGATAAGTTTAGCTTATCTACAGAAAAATGGAAGCCATCATGTGGGGAGATTCTCCCAACTTTACATACCAAACCTTTTGCTACATCTATAGCATTTTCTGATTTCTTGTACTATCTATCTATCTATCTATCTATCTATCTATCTATCTATCATCTCTTAATCCATTCATCCATTCATTTAATTCCCCCGATCATGCCTTAGAGTTAATCACTTTTTGACTTGAACTGCTAATTACCCTATCTCTCTTATGTAGAGTCAACAGTTTCTTTTCATGGGGACTGGTGAAATTATGAGAAGCTTCCCATTAACACACATGCATGTATACACACACACAACCCTCTCCAGTTCCCAAATTACCAGCCCCTTTCCCTTGGAATTAAAATTTCTTGAAAAAGGAGTCTAAATTCATTGTCTAATTACGTCACCTCTCACCTCTCAACTGACTCCTTCTGGCCTCTTAAATTAAAACCTCTCTATCTAATCACCATTGACCTCCATATCACTAAATCCAAAGGACAGTTTTCTATCCTCATCTCACACAATCCATCAGAAACATTTGAAATCAGAGTCAACTTTTTATTGAAAACATCCTCTATACTAGAAACACCCTCACACCATTAAAACCAAGCATTAAGAGGTTTGGGAAAACCCATATTCCTTTGGTTTTTCTCTTCCCTCTCTGGCCTCTCCTTCTCAGTCACCTTGAAGGAACATTCATCCTTACCCATCCAGACATTAAATGTTCAAGTTCCATGAGCCTCTGTTCTATGCTCCCTTTTTTCACTATATGATTTTTCCTTAGGCAGTATCATTCATACCCATGGTTTGATTTATGACTTATGAATGATACAACCAAATGTTGCAAATTTATTTCTCAAGCAGAAACCTCTCATCTGAGCTGCTGCTGGCTCATATATTGTGATTGCTTGTTGTCTCTACTTAGACATCTCAAAAGTTCCTCAAACTCAGGTTGAATTTATGATCCTCCCTCCATGCTCCCTCTCTGTACAGTGTTCCCTGTCTCAGTGAATTACACCAGTGCTCATCCATTTAATTAGTTAAGTCAGAAACCAAGCAGCAATCTTGGATACCTTGCATACTCTAACTTCTAGTATATAATCAAGTCCTGTCCATTATTACTTCTTTATAATAAAATGTCTAAAATTCATCAATTTATCTTCATTTAACACCCTAACTCAATATTCTTTCATTTCTCATCTGTACTATTCCAATAGTTACTTTAAATTTATCCTTCAGCTTCTTATTTTCTTGCACCTTCAGTTTGTTGTGTTTTTGGAGCAAACTTTTCAGAAGCAAATCTGTTCCCATTACCTCACTGCTTAAAATTTTCCAATGACTTTATAATGCTCTTAAGATAAAAACTAAAGTCTATAACATGGCCCCTGAGGTCCTACATGACTTTATCCATGCTTCTCTCTCCAGCTTCATCTCTTACCATTTCAACCTCACGTTTTGCATTCCACCTGCACTGGTTTAATTCATCTTCTTAGAATATCAGGCCCTTTCTGTGACAGTTTTTGTCTCAAAAGCTCTTCCTCTCTTTAACCCTACTAAAATTCTACTCTTCCTGTAGATTGCAGTTCATAGCATTTTCACAGGAGAGCCTTCCCTGATGCAGGTTCTTTTGGTAAAAGCTCTCACATCACAAATATTTCTTCCCTTTAGAACTCCTGTTTCTGTTGAAAATCATACATTCATTGGGTGATTATTTGGCTAATGTCAGTCTCCCTAAGCACTGTGTTTCTGCTCATCATTATGCTCCAGAATTTAGAACAATTCCCGGCACTTTGAATGTGTTCAATAAATGCTTGCTGAATGTGTGAATGAAGAGGAGTTCCATTCAGACGCCTTGTTCCTCTGACATTTACAGTATGGATTAGAATAGGTGGCAGTAGAATGATAGATGCCAGTCCTTCAGCATCTCTAGAGGTGAACTAATTCTACTCTGTCATTGTTCACTTTTGATTTTTTCAAAGTTCCAAAGTAGTAATGAAACACATATAGCAGCAAACCCATAACTACACGATTTAAAGCCAATGTGACTCTTGCAGCAAGAGCATTTTCCAAACAAAATCAAGAGCATAAAGAAAAAAGTAATAGAAAAAAAATCTTTCAGTCATATTGGGATCAATAAGTCAGTTTGTTTTAGTCTTCTGGGAGTTGATGAGCTGAAAATTCAACTTCATTTGGGAGAAATGTCCATCAATAAGTTAAGTGTGACCCTATTCATTTCATATGCATGAAAACAAGCATCCTTGTGTTTTTGGCATCTTTGATTCAAAAGATGCCTTTGAGATATTCCTCTTCCTATAAAATGGTGACATCCTCCATATTCAAGTCCCAAGATGCTCTAATAATACTAATTTACATATTTAAAGCCACTCAGTTTTTATTTTCCTTTAGAGTTCCAAGAAAATCAATGTTGCCTCAAGTAGAGTTTCTGTTTAGTGACCACAAGTACCAATTCCTGTGACCATGGTATACCAGATACCTCTCTGGGCATTAGTCAAAGAAAGGGCTGGCTTCTCCACATACACTGATATTTCCTCTGTGTTCTTCATCCTCTGCAGGGTCTTAGGCTTCTTTTCTCTGGGCTTTAGTTGGCTGCTTCCACAGCCTTATGCCCTGGAATACCTTTGCCCCAAGGATCCTCGTCTCTAAAAAATGTTCCATAGGGTCCCCCAATTTTTGTCTATCAAATTCTCACACTTCCTGAACTGGCTTCTCACAATTTTTGCCTATCAGAGTCTCACACTTCCTGAACTGGCTTCTCACAATTTTTGCATATCAGATTCTCACACTTCCTGAATTTGGCTTCCTGAATTGTTCCTAGAGATAACACTTTTAGTAATTCTGAACACTGTGTCTTCAGGTGTCCATTGAGGGGTAATATGCCCTTTGCCATGTTGTTCTTTTCCAAATTTTTGCTTTTCATGTTATTTTAAGTTGTTGGGAAACTTGTTCTCTTTCAATGTCAGCAGAAACATCTTGCTTTCTTTCCTTCGTGGGATTCTGTTTCCCTCCATTCAAGTGTGCCCCACAGAGGCTTAAAAAAAAATTAAACCATTTCTTAAGATGATTCTGTTTCTTCCTACCACATATAGGGCAAAAGGTGTTTATGAATCAGGATATCTTCCTTTTCTTTTCTTTTCTTTTTTTTTTTTTTTGAGACAGAGTCTCCCTCTGTCGCCCAGGCTAGAGTGCAGTGGTGCAGTCTCAGCTCACTGCAAGTTCCGCCTCCCGGGTTCATGCCATTCTCCTGCCTCAGCCTCCCCGAGTAGCTGGGACTACAGGTGCCTGCCACCAGGCCTGGCTAATTTTTTGTATTTTTAGTAGAGATGGGGTTTCACCGTGTTAGCCAGGATGGTCTCGATTTCATGACCTCGAGATCCACCCACCTCGGCCTCCCAAAGTGCTGGGATTGCAGGCGTGAACCACCGCGCCAGGCCGATATCTTCCTTTTCTTTAGGTTCCAGTCACTATTTTTCTCATATGATTCTCCAGATTTGGTCTGATGAGACCTGTGGTGAGAAACAGCAAGTTAAAAAGGTTGTCTCAAATGCCTCTTTTAAAATATAAACTAGTCTTTATGTCGTGAATAACCTTACCCCAGTTTGAGAATACACAGTGGGGTGGGTGGGGCGTTGAGTACCCCAGGAGCCTGTGGATAACAGGATCACTCTAAGAGTTACCAAATTCCACCTTTATATGAAACACTTGATAGTGACCACTCCACTCAAAGTCCCCAAATCTCAAACATGGGTGGCCTGAACATTTTGTGGAGTTAAGCATGCCCTAGCCCCTTCAGGCATTCAAATTTTGCTAATGTAGTGGCAGCTTGTAATATCAGTTGCAATGACAATACAAACCCCTTCAGCCTACAGGAGCCAAAGCCAGCTGTTAAAGCCACTGTATAAAGCTAGGTACTGAGTCTGTGGTGCTACAGGTGTTTATACTAAGTGAAAGCACTTTGATCTCTCTATTGGATATTCTGGCCCCAAAATGCTAATGCCTGAACCTATACCCAATGAACTCCATGACAAGTCAATGGGTTGACATAGAAGGTGCCACTAACCTTCTCATCCTTTTTAGGATTTTGACAGATGGAGGATATACACAGAAATTACAGGAAGAAAAAGGAAATGAGTGCAGATCTTACCAGTTTTTGTATGACTCCAGTTACTACCAAAAAGACTAGAAAACTGTTTTAGCCAAGACATCAGATACTCAGGTTAGCTGCCCCTTCTCCTTGGAAATGAGGACATAAACAAACATCAACCAAATGAGAAGAGTTTGCTATTGCAAGGGAGTCAGCCACCACCACTTCAACTTTTGCAGAGATTCAAAGGCAGCAGAGGGGTGGGAAAGCCTTATAGTGGAAAAGGGGGAATCTTTAGGTATGCCTTGTTTGGAGGCTGTTGGCCTGGGGAAGCTGTAGGCATGGACAGCTAGAAATAGGGCATCCTCTGTGGTGGGTGGGGGTGCATATTTAGCTTTCACTAAAGTTTTAAAATTGGAATCAGGCACGAAAATGAGGGAATATGTCAATTATTAATCAAATCATGGCCATTTTGGGCCAATTATTACAGAGGTTATTATTTGGCTTCCTGAAGTGTTTCTAGAGATAGCCGTCTGACTCCTTCAAGTCTGACTGGTTTCCTGGTTTGTCATTATAGAGAAAGGGGTTGGACAGGTTGCTGCAGGTTGTGAATCAGAGTTCTATTTTTAAATATAGACTGGGCATTGCTGGTTTGTGTATTCAGACTCCCAGAAGTAGGGAAAGGCCAGGAAGAAGAGGGTAATTGCCCTCTCTCTACTGCTATCTCATACTCCCAGAGAAGGTGCAGGTTTTAAGGGCAGAAACATAAATGTCAGGAAAGGTCATAGGTAACCCTCCTTTGCCCATCACTTGAAAATTATTAAAAATTCTCATTGAAGACTTGTTCCCTAGGTAATCAAGAAAAATAGCATACAAAAATGAAGAACCATAAACTGAATTCAAATTAAAGTGTGCCCATAGCACAGAGATTGCTATGCAAAATGACTGTCTGTATAAACATACTAATGACATGTTATTTTGTATCAATCAGTATCATCATGTATCAACCTGTATCCCCATGTATCAACCTGGTGATTGGATGGAAGGTGCAGTATGCATATAGGTGTGCTTCACAAAGAGTGGGAAGAAGAGACCAAAATCCAGAGAGAGCCTGCAAGATCTGACTTGCTCCATCAGAGCTGTGCATGCTTCAGAAAGACTTGGGAAGTACTCCTGTTAATTTTGCCTTTGAAATAGACTACGTTGGTTGAAATGCAAATATAAAGGCTGTTCCAGTGATACACAAGTGAAACACCTTAGCCTTGCTAGTTGATTTGTGTTTCGGATCATTCTGTTGATGGGCTGGCTTTAGCAGAGTGTGCCCTGGTTAGTATTTATCGTGATTGATTTTACAGGCTGACCTTCCTCTCAGCAGACACATGGCAGTGAAAATGAAAAGTATTTAGGAGACCAGCCAAAATATCTACATTGAGGCCATGAAAAATGGAACCCTAAATGCCCTGATATCCACTCTAATTTGCCTGGTTTACCTGGTGTTAATTGCTTCCTGGCCTTACTTCTTAGAATGGACCTTTACATTTCATATCCTGTTCACTTGGAAGCCCATTGTTTTAACTCTTTCCACATATGGAGGTGGATGCATTTTCATTTTCTTTCTTTGGCTTCACTAAAGACAGTTCAATTAACCTCTGAACAGTAGGTTTGACAATTCTGACTTTGCATCTAACATTTTCTTGAATTTCTGCTTCTACTGGGCTCTTGGTGGTAAGATCAGGAAATTATCACGAACAATTTATGTGTTTCCTAAATCAAATCAAGCAATGGGAGCACGAACAAGAGTGTTTGTTTTTGTCTTTAAACAGATTTTTACAGGAACTGATTGTTAAAGAAAATATTTCCTTTCTTCTTTTGTTAATATACCTGTTATCTCTTTTGCTATAGATTTAGCTTGCATACATTTTTCCATTTGTCTTGTTTCTCTATAGAAAACTACTCTGTAGATTGAAAATAAAAAAAGTAAGTAAGCAAATTAGTCCAAGGCCTTTGGACCACCCTTTTATATAGATTGTTTGTTTCCCCAGAGCATTTGGAAACTGCACTACTGCCCTTCCCTGTATTTAATGAGACCTATGGGCAAACACATGATTCAGTGGAAACTAAGAGGCAGAGTTTAAATATGCTCCGATGACAGCTGGCTTACTTGTGCGAGCTGTTGCAAAAGAACTTTACTAATGGTTCAAGCAGATGGACAGAAGGAAGAAAGCTGAATGTTAGAATGTGTGAGAGGCCAAAGGTCAAGGTGAATGAGGCTGGTGATTTCCTGAGGTCTGTGGGTGTTTTGTGTTGCAGTCTAAATTGAGGGTTGTTTTTAATTTGATGCATTTTTCTAAACTTTAAATAGCTTCATTAAATCTCCCCCTATCCCAAATGTCTCAACTCTTCAATTAGTTCTCAATTAAATTTTAGCTTTTGCCTTTTAAGATAATATGGTATTTACCTGTAAAGTATAGACATTTATAATGTTTTTAAGGGTAGGTTTAAAGTGGTCCATTTAATGAATATTTTTTACAAAACATGATCCCATGAGGTTTTTCTTACCAACAATGTGCATATACTATATCCTCTTGCCCCTTTTTAACTTAAAAATAATTTTTCTGCTGGTGCATGGTGATTATAAAACACTTTAAATATATTACATAAAGAATAACTGCCATTTGATTATTTCTGGAAAACCCTACTTTCCAGATACTTGCTGTGATTTAGGTTAAAAATCCAATGTCATTTTTGTATTTCTTCTGATTTTGTAACTCTTATATCTTTCAGCTTTAATCGAATTCTACTGAAGCCAAGACATTAACTAACTTTTAGTTTGACAATCAAGCCCTTTAAAGGAGGTCATAAATTTAAAAGGAAGATTGTTTTTGTTCCAGAAAAGAGATTATTTTGAAAGCTAAAATATATGTACCACTTATGGAAAGAAACAAAGTAAATCTTTGTTGCAAAAGGTACATTCTTTATTTCTTTGGTTCCAGAAATGGAGCAGGCTGCTGGAAGAAGTGGAGAAAGGTGCTCCTCTAGCTGCCTGGGTACCATGCCTTTCTTCCCATAGGGGATGGCATTGCATTGGCAGTTGCCTTGGGGTCAAGTATTTATTTATTTAAAGATATAATTTTAATTATATGAAACCCCAAATTTAAGCGTGTGTAAAATATTAACACAGCAATTAGATGTATTGTTTATCACCTTGATTTCCAAGCCATGTCAGACTGAAATCCATTTGGGAGTCATAAAAAATCACCAGGACTGGCCACTTAAAAAATATTACCTCAAATCACAATTAGCAGCTCTTTATTTGCAGTTTTCATACATACATGGAGGTGCTGTTTGTGTTGCTGTTTCAGAAATAATTCACTATGACCAACTACACTGAAAAATAAGTGCACAGGTACAGGTTGAAGTCATTTAAAATTAAACACATTCAAAATTTGAAGATAAATAGTGTACTTGCCATCGGTGGTTAATTTTTCCTATACTTTGGTTTCTGGTGATCTTCCGGGTGAGGACTTTGAAGGTTATATTCATTATTAAAGAAATTCTTTAGGTGATGGGAAGGGTCTCAAACGCAATCTATAAAGCAAAATATAACACCTGTGGAAAGGAAGGGAGGAAGGGAGAGAGGGTGCAAAGGAAAGAGGGAGGGAGGGAGGAAGAGAGAGAGAGAAAAAGAGAGAAAGAAAGAAAGAGTAGTAGTATATATGTAGATATTTATTTCTCTTCATGTTTTCAGCAAAAGGCATTGACTGGAAAAATTTTAAATTTGTATTTAATTGTATCAAAATGATATTCATAAAGAGAAAAATATCAGTTCCACTGACTTAATAAATTTCTCTGCACAGCTTTAACCTAACTAACCACTTTTATGAACAAAAAGTCATTGGAGACTCGATTGGGGAGCTAAGAAATTAAAGAAAACAATGTCAATAAACCTGACTTGATTATGTAAACTTGGCTTATTTTTGAATATAACTAAAAATATATTTTAAATATTAATACACAATACATGTTTTAAACTACTGTTTAGTCACTGTCAGTGATTTTTTTATAACAATTTTTAGTTTTTGCCTTTTAGCACTTGTTGAACACGTGTGCCCAGAAAATTTCCCTTTTAATTGATGTGCCACTGAGAAGACAGCCTGGTGTAGAGAAAGGAGCAGTGGACTTGGCAACAAACAGATATGGCTCCACCCACAGCTCTACCTCCAACTGCTTTTGTGAGCTTGGGCAAATTTGTTAACCTCTCTGAGTTATTCATAAAATGGGGATGAAACCTACCTTTCAGGGTTGCTGTGAGTTTTAAGTGGGTTAATTCATGTAAAGTGGCAAGCTCTGCTCAGCAAAGATTAGTTCCCTTCCTCTTTAGTTCACTTGAAGAAACATTTATTCAGACACGGAGTTAGGCTAAATGCCTTAAGTGTAATTGTCTGGTTAATCTTAAAAACAAAACAACAATTCATGAGGTTGGTTCTCCAGTCATTGTTGTTTTGCACTGAGAAAACTGAATCATAGAAACAGCGAATAGTGAGTGGCTTAAACCTGGGTCTGCTTGATTCTAAAACCTGTATCCTTAACTATTGAATATGCTGTGGAAAGAGATGGTCATATGAGCACAGAGAACAAATAGATTAGTAGTGATATAGGGATCAAGGAATAAGAGACCAAAAAGATCCAACATTTTTGTAACTCTAATATCTGTAAAATGAACTTGAACTTTGTTTAGATATGACAATGAGAATTAAAAAATATTCTAAATGCTTGGCCATAATACATGGATACAAAACAGAAAAAGTTATGCAAAAAACAGAGTGGATAGGACCCAAATGGACAGAATGTCTGTTGGTGAATCCTGTATAAGGAGTTATTGTGATGTTGGCATGTTGGCATGATTAAGCATTTTTTCTCTGGTACATACTGTATTAGTCAGGCTAGGCTGGGTTACGGTGTGGTGCAATAACAGACAGTGCCTAAATCTCAGTGACTTCATACAGCAAGATTTTATTTTTCATCTGTGCAAAGTCTACTATAAGTCTGATTGCCTTCCAGGCAATCAACCAGACCTAAGTACATACTCTGCCTAACTGCCTAACCCATCAACCAGACCTAAGTACATATTCTGCCTAACTGCAAGGGGAACAGGACTGTGTGTTGTGTCACAAATCTGCACCATGTATACTTAAGACTGTTGGTAGGCTGTTTATTTTCAGACTATAGCTTTTATGACTATTTAACTGAGATAATTTCTGTAAACTAAAACTCCCCCCAGTAGAAAAGTGTCACTTTTATCTCAGCCATTTCTGATTAAGACATATTAAAACACTCAAGATGATTTAAGTGGGAATTGTTATCTGGAAGTGATTTTGAAAACTAAGTATTCATTGCTCTTCAATCAGCAGGGATTATGTAATGTTTGCTCTGCCCTGTTTCAAGCAGTAGAATGTGATCTTACAGTTACAAATCTGTATAACAAAGAAAAAAACAACAACAAAAGCAAAAGAACTGCTCTTTCATTCTGCCATAGTTTGTGTTGGGACTTGGTTTATATTAGAGACTGTTCATTTATTCTTGGGTCATTGCGCAGCAGAAGGAGTGGTGAGGCAGGGTGAGGGTTATGACAGCTTCAGGGCATGCGTGTTCTGAGGGTTCTTCCACAGTGAGACTGGAAAGAGCAAATGGTCAAAGCCCTGGTTTCTACCTTTCCCCTATTTGAACAATGATGACAATTTACCTGTGGCTCATGTGGTAGCATAAGCAAATAATCCCAGACAAAGTAAACAGCATTTCAGTAATTCAGAAAGCAAAACCATCTCATGATCATGAGAAAAGATAAAAATATAGATGTACATTGGTGAGGATTTTTAAAATAATTGCTATCCATGATGTTCCTTCGGAGATTATTTTGTTACTTCTTGAGAAAGCAGAATTTACTTCTTGTTTATGAACATGGTGAAAATACAGGGACAAGAGAGGTTAGGAGAAACTTTATAGTGGCTTAAACCAATTGTTTTCCTTGGCTTTGAATTTTTATTTTTAACAGGTAAAATGTTGCATTTATTAAAAGCAGTAAAGTGGACCACAAAAAAGGTTATTTCAAAAACTGTCAGCCAAGCACATTTATTGAGCACTCAATAGCTATGGTCCAAAAATGTAAAAGTAAATAAACATAATAAAATAAATCAATTAACTGAACCAAGCAAACCACACTTGAAGCTTTTATCTTGTTGTTTCCTTCCTTGGCGTCAAAGTCTGGACACTCTGGAGATTTACACCTACGGTGGTTTTATTGCCAGAATGCCTTCTTCCTAACACTTATCTCTATGAGAGGATCCAGTAAAAAAAAAACAAAAAAAAAAAACAGTTTTATCATCACAAGATTTAGGAGCCATAATTTCCTGATTCAGTTGCTTGGGGTAGGGCTCTGAAATTTATATTTTAAAAAGTTCTTCAAGTGATTCACATACGTACCTGTTTCCAGAACTTGAATTTAGAGTATTCCACAGTGGTGGGATTTGGGATCCAAGACAGACATAAGTATGGCAACACTTTATAGCAACTGTTTTACACAAAGACTACTTTTAAGCAGCCCCACTGACATAGTTTAACTATTTGTCCCTGCCCAAATCTCATGTTGAATTACAATTCCCAGTGTTGAAGGTAGGGCCTGTGGGAAATGTTTAGATTATTGGAGCGATCCCTCATGAATGACTTGGGCCATCACCTTAGTGATAAGTGAGCTCTCCATCTGAGTTTACACAAAATCTAGTCATTTAAAAGTGTGTGACACCTTGCTTTCCCACCCTCCCACTCTCTCTCTCTTTCTTGCTTGCTCCCGCTTTCTCCATTTGACATGTCTGCTCCCCATTCGCCTTCTGTTATGATCGTAAGCTTTCTTGGGCCTCCCTAGAAGCCAAGCAGATGCCAACACCATGCTTCCTGTAAAGCCTACAGAGCCATGAGCCAATTAGACCTCTTTTCTTTGTAAATTACCCAGTCTCAGGTATTTCTTTGTAGCAATGCAAAAACAGCCTAATACACCTACAACTGGGCAGGTTACACTTTGTCTAGTGCTTCTGATTCTCATCTGCCTCACAGGATGTTTGGGTTAAAGCTCTGGCCAGTATGGACTGGTGTGCATCCTTGGCTCTTTCATTTCATAGCTATATGGTCTTTGGCAAGTTCTTAATTCTGAGCTCTGGTTGCAGTTGCCTTGTCTAATAAAGGAGCTAATTTTATCTGCTTGGTAGCATTAGAGAGAATATTTGTAAAAAACCCCTTCATTTGATGTCTGGAATATGGTAGGTGTTCTGTTTGCATCTCACTCAGAGTAGAAGTCAAAAGGCCCTCATAACCTTTGTCCCCCCTTCCATTACCCTGACCTCCTTTATTAGTTTCCCTGTTACTTGCTTCACATTGACCTCACTTCTGTTCCTGAAACCCTCCGTGGACACCTTGGCCCAGCCGCTGCACCTGCACATGCTTCTACCTGGAATATGCTTCTCTCAGCTACCTGCAGGTTTCCTCCCTTCCTTCCTGGCCTGAAACAAGTCCACTCTTCTCAGGGAGGCTCTCTCTCTCACCTTCCCTGTTTAAGTTGAAGCTTCTGCTTTCACTCTCTATTCCCCTTTCCTGCACTTACTACCATATACTATACTATATATTTTATTAATGAACCTTGTTTATTCTCTCTATCACCAGAATATAAACTCCAGCTGGGTGGAGTTATTTGTTTGCTTTTGTAATTACTTCTTAACTTTCTAACAGTAATAACAATGCCTGACAGACAGTAGGTGTTTAGTAAATGTTTCCCGAAAGAATGATTGTGGGTGGTGGTAGGTCAGTCTGGATAGGGGAGCATTATCATTAGGCCAGAGAAATTCTCGGCCTGGAAGTTTTGGTTTCAGTTTGTCCTGGATGTCAAACCTTAGTGTTATTTGGGGTGAACCAAATCACCACATTGTTCCTGTGAACACCCCAGCCACCTAAAATATATTTAGAAGGGTAATGACTCCAAGTTGTTCTAGATCCTACTTCCTTCCATGTCTCTCCATCTGGAATTACCTCTCAAGGCCAAGATGATACTTGGTCTGCATTTAGGGAAAGGACAGCTGGGTAAAGTTGAAACTGCCAGCTCAGAGATACCTTGGGACATCTTTTTGATGACACCTGATGATCAATGATCATCATCAATATTTGATTAATAATCTTGATTCACACTTTTCACCAATAAAATTTCTGTTGTTTTTCCTGAGATTCACCCTAGCGAACTTTTCAAGCTTCCTTGGACCCATGAAAAGAAAAAAAATTCTCATGTTTCCTCTCATGCCTTCTCTGTGCTGCTGAAAAAGGCTCAGCTTCCTTAGCCTTTATTGTGTCCAGAGAAAGGGTCTCCCTCCCTTCCTCTATGGAAAGGGATAATCAGATGGAGAACTACCCCTATCTTCTCATTTTCCCACTAAAAATAGTTTTTTCCCCCAAATGTAGTTAAAAGAAACCTGGGAATTATCATTTATGACAGAAATGTCAATTTGTTGAAAAAATGTCGGTTTTACCAGATGCTTCTGGTGTTGGCTGCCTCATCCAATTGCTCTCTCAACAGCTGCAAGCCCTTTGTCAGACTCCACACCTCCTCCCACATGCTGTCTCTATCAGTTGGAGCCCAATTTGGTGCCCGCTGCAGGCACTAAACTTCAGGCAAATAAAATAGCAGGGGTGAATCATGAACAAGACCAGTAAAAATAGCCTTCCTCTGTGCCTCTAAATTATAGTATTAAAATTACACTCCCGAATACTCTTAGAAAGCTAAGTCGATGATTTGGAGGATAATTTTTCAGTTGGGGAATCCAAGGATATTGCTGAAAAAGGAAAAGAACTCATATTTATGAAAGGTGTATTGCTACAAATTTTGCTGTGCAAAATTAGATTATATTTTACTCAATTCTCACATACCCTGTGACGATGAAACCCCTGTTTTACAGATGAAGAAACTAAGGCTCAGAGAAATCAACTAGTTACCCAAAGTCACATGTCTAATAAGTGGAAGATTTTAGGTTGGATTGATTAGGAAGTCTGTACTCTTGCTGGCATATCGTGCTGTTCTGCATTTGCCTGGCACAAATCCTGAGGTACGTAACAGGTACTCTTGCCCTTGCCCTGATTCCCCATTCTTTTGAGTATTTCAAAACACCCTAAATTTGTAATATGTCAATAAATCCTGCCATGGAAAGTTGCCATGATGGAATTTTGTGTACCTACAAGAGACTCTGACATTTGCAGACACTGTATGTTGAGAATGTTCGAATCCTCAAATTCAGAGGGCATTGTGGTATAAACTTCTCCACAATTGTCTCAGAGCTGTACTGAAATGGGCTGGCTAGATGGTGAGTAAAGGCTCAGTCACTGGTTATGTGATAGGCTTCTGCAAGCTAGCCAAAAAGATTAAAATCCAGGCCTTAGAATAATTGCAAATTATTACATTGTGAAGGTTGAGAGTTGATAGTGAATAAAATGTTAAATCTAACAGCCTATGGCACCACATCAAAACTTGACTAGGACTTCTCTTTAAAACCAGTCTTAGAGTTAAATTAGGATTATGGTTAAAAGCAAGGTCTTTGGAGACTGACTTCCCAGGCTTAAATCCTTGGTTTTGCCACTTACTAGCTGTATTTTCCCTCCTCTTTGCCTCAGTATTTTTTTTTTTTTTTTTTTTTTTTTGAGACGGAGTCTCGCTCTGTCACCCAGGCTGGAGTGCTGTGGCCCCATCTCAGCTCACTGCAAGCTCCGCCTCCCGAGTTCACGCCATTCTCCTGTCTCAGCCTCCCGGGTAGCTGGGACTACAGGCGCCGCCACCTCGCCCGGCTAGTTTTTTGTATTTTTTAGTAGAGACGCGGTTTCACCGTGTTAGCCAGGATGGTCTCGATCTCCTGACCTCGTGATCCGCCCGTCTCGGCCTCCCAAAGTGCTGGGATTACAGGCTTGAGCCACTGCGCCCGGCCTGCCTCAGTATTTTTAACTTCAAAATAGTGATGATGCAGCTTGCATCATAGTGTTGTGTTAGCATGGCGTGAAATTGTGGTTTTCAAATGATCAGAACAGTGGCACTTGGTAGAATTTTGTGTCAGTTACTTTTATTATGCATAACAATGCAAATTTTATTTAAAAATTTTATTTGTTTATGGTTCCATTGAATTTTGCCCAACATTCTGCCCTTCAGTTTACTTACTCTGGTCACCAGAATTGGGGCTGTACAACTTCATTCATTAAAAAATTTCAGATTTATCCTCAAAAGAAGAGGTTTTCTTTTACATTTATTTATTTAAAAATTTCAACTTTTATTTTAGACATAAGGGGTACATGTGCAGGTTTGTTAACATGGGAATATTGTACAATACCATGGTTTGGGGTATGGATCCCATCACCTAGGTAGTGAACATAGTACCCAATAGGTAGTTTTTCAAACCATGCTCCCCTATCTCCTTCCCCATTTGACTAGTCCTCAGTGTTTATTGTTCCTGTGTTTGTGCCCATGTGTGCCCAATATTTGGTTTCCACTTATAAAGACAGTTCTGTCACCCAGGCTGGAATGCAGTGGCATAATGATAGCTCACTGCCTGAACTCGAGGGCTCAAGGCATCCTCCCAACTCAGCCTCCCAAGTAGCTAGATGTGAGCCACTGCATCTGGCCAAGAAGAGGTGTTTCCATTTCCAAAGAAAGACCTTGCCTCAGTTTCTGACAGCAACAATTAGATGAGTGTAGTGTCTTCAACGTCATTGTTTTTAAAGGGACAACATTCAATTTGCATCTATAAATTCTTCAATGTTGATTAAAAATTAAT
Source organism: Trachypithecus francoisi (assembly GCF_009764315.1). Lineage (NCBI taxonomy): Eukaryota > Metazoa > Chordata > Mammalia > Primates > Cercopithecidae > Trachypithecus > Trachypithecus francoisi. Next base: position 27,730,054 of record NW_022681460.1, read on the forward strand.
TCTATTACTTTATAGTTATACCTCATAGAGGATGATCTCTTTGGTTTATTTCCTAAGATTTCCAACTCCATTTGTGATTTCATGAACATATTGAGATCTGTCCAATATACCGTACAGTCCACTGAATTAAACGCAAACTCCAAAGCATCTCATCTATAATTGCTATCAAAGACTCAAGGAGTTGAATCTAGTCTTACATTCGATACCAGCTGACGGAGATCAATAATTTTTGACCAATTACCCATTTCTAAGTGGCTTACATTCAACAGGACTTATAGTTCTGAGAAACTATTTTAAACTTTCTTCAACCTTAGTTTACTTTAGCAAAGAAGTAAAAGATTTAGGCAGAGACAAGATGGTAACTTTTTTTGATGTGGAGGTATGTCTCAGTTTTATGTTTTCACAGCAATTGTATTAATAACTAAAGTTTCTTTAAATGTTATGGAAAAGTTTGCAACTCTATAGAATATTTAATAATAGTTCTTTCTTCATATAGAAAATGGTTGGGTTATGATGTCAGATATTTTTGCAGTTAAAAGTTATTCACTGGCATGACTGATTTTGTTTATTCCACAAAGTTTTCCTCTGAAAAAGGAAAGCTGGAGAAATGTTGATATGACAAATTGCTGCTAAATTTTGGGTCTTTGGTTATACTACTAAAAACTGCAAAGAACTTTGCTTTTGCCGTCTTCTAGTTTTCTGTTTTGATTTCCTTCTCTATATCTTGGGAACTCCTCTTTAGCTTCTTTTATTATAACCGTCCTTTCTCTCTCTTCTTGTTTTTTAATGAGATCTATTGGTCTCTTTCATTTCCTAGTCGGTAGGAGACTTAGTGCTCCTGATGTCCCCCCCCCACCGGTACCTAGAACAGTGACCCCCAAAACTCATGGATGTGGGAATAGTTCACAAATAATTCACAAACTGTTATGTTAGGATTATTTTCCTTTGAACTGTGAACTATTAGAGATAAAATGTCTAATAAGGAGGAATGAATTCTGTTAGTAGACCCTGAGACCTAGTGGTGGACTAGTGAGGAGAAAGCATGGAGGTCCAGATGGAGAAGTCCTTTCCTGAATTCCATAAGTATGTGATATAACACACACACACACACGCACACACACATATGCACACACACATGGAGAGAGAGAGACAGAGCAAGAGAGAGAGAAAGAGAGGATGTATAAGTGCATCCTTTGCTAGCAAATAAAAGGATTTTCATTGCTTGGATTTTAAGAAAGCTTACATACTTCTAAGAGTCCTATTTTGTTTGCTTAAACAAATCAGTGAGTCCAAAAATTGGCTTCCTATGTAGTTTGGATAATAAAAAAAATTGAAATAGCTTTATTTTTGTGTGGAAACCACAGAATTTGAGACTCCATGAAGAGAACTAGTATAGTCTTTCTATTTGTTTTATTTTGTTTTCAGACAATTAAAACTATGAAAATATTAATTCTATTGAGTTTTTCTTAATGTCATTTTACATGAGGAATATGACTGCACCTTTCAGATATTATAGAAAGGCAATGCAAATGTTTTCTAACATTGGGATAAAATCTGGTTGTTAAATAAAGTGTACATCTTTTAGCCTGAATAGTAAGAAAGATCAGTCCCAGAAGAAATAAAAACTTATTTTGAAATGGTATTTTAGGCTTTAAGTATACTGAAGGTTTTCCAAAAATGGAAGAGAATGATTCCATTTTGTTACCCTTTAAATAATGAAACTACAAAATAGTGCCCACATCATGGTATATAATATCCTTCCATTGGAGGCTTATTTTCTTGTCAATATTTTTACTTCAAGTCTAATCTTTTGATATGATGGAGACTTCAAATTAAATCATAGACAGTGGTTTTCATTTTCTTCCTTTAAAATGACTTTATTTCCAGCTCTAAAGTGATTGTGAAGAAAATGCTTAACTCTCTAAACTGGCTGTTTAAAGCGCCACAATAGATTTGACTCTCAAATCGCATCTGTGGTTAAAATTCACCTTGCAATGCATTTGAAATTGGTGTCTTGTGTTGAAAAACAAAAACTGTAAAACTTTTGGGGTTTCAAGTTTTCTGAATCCAAGTTAGTCATTTTCCTTTAATACTAGAAGAATTAAATATATTAAAAATCAGCTGTTAGTGCATGTAATTGTGGCCTCTCATTTTTCCTTTTTCTGGAAATGAAAGGAATGCTGAAAGTGTTCCTATTTTATAATGTAGGAGGTGGCCAAGCATTTACAACTCTATATACTCCTCCAGTTGAATTGTTCTAAACCTCAGACCTGGCCAGCAGGTTTCTCCCAGACGATTTTCATTTTCATAACATTCACATCCAATAAGCTGCACAAAACATAGTGTGAGAGAAAAAGGGGGACAGGAAATGGTTCTGTTGCATGGTTATTACATCCTATTGCTTGTGGGTTGCTTGTTATGAGTTTTAACTATGTAAATATGATGTATATGACATCAGAATTTAATCTTAAAGCTTCTATGTGGGAGATAGAGTGTGACTTTATTGTTAGGGTTAAAATCAACTGCGTGTTGACAGGTCTCAAAAGTCACTGAGTAAAAGCTTAAAAAGAAAAAGCTCAGACTGATAAGCTGTTCTTTGATTGACAGCTTCAGGCCTGACTGCCACTATTGAAAACAGTTGGGTGAAAGTTTGGTTGAAGAGAAAAAGTGTTATTTCATAAGAAACTATACTGGGAAATATAGGATGATTTATAAGCTGATATAGCACAAAACCCAAAGAAAAACAGGTGTAAGGTTTAGAAAATCTGGAAACTGGGAGAAAGGACACTGTTTATGAATGATTTAATTAGTATTGTAAAAGGACTTTACCAAAAGAATGCTGACTCAACCAGAAAAATACATTTCTGTCCACTAGCTTTGGGTTTCAGCAAATCATTTGTCAACAGCTTGTGGTGAAACAATCTAATAGGGGGTGGGAGGAAAGAATAAAATGCACAAGCAAAATATTACAATGGAAAATACATGTAGGAGGAAAAAGAATATAGTTCTTTTTTTCATCTTTCTAGTAGAGTAGAACCAATTCTGGTACTGTAAAATTCATTATGGAAACAATAAAATAAATGCATTCTAAAGTAGCCATCATTGGTTGATTGAAATGTTATGATTGTTATACATGCCATATCTTATCAAATATTATCCATAAGGAAGTCCTCAGTTCCTGTTGTGCCAATTATCCTACTATGTGCATCATAAATTTTTATGGCTTGTTATGGAATGTCACTTGGCTAACTATTTCTCCCTTCAAATATCGCATCATCAGATTCAGATGGAAAACATATTCTAATGTGGCAAAGTGTTAAAGAAATTTAATACTCTAGGGCTAAATGAAACTGCTATGGTTCATCTCCTGGATAAGAACAACAATTTATGAATGCAATATTCATTTCCTGAGGTGAACACAAGCAAAAACCTTGTCTGAAACTTAAAACCTAGATGTTTGGCCTCTGGTAGTTTCCTCATTTAACTCATTGATGTCATATATTAAGGCCACTGGTAAGATCACATCTGGGGAGTGCTCACTTTTTCAACTTTCCTAATTACTTTTACAGGGGACTCCTGGCATAATTACATCAGCCAGGACCAGACCACAGAGTTTATGAGATCAGTCTTTCTCTTTTAATATATTGCTAAAATGTCAAAATAATCGATTTGTTTTCTCTTGATCATGAAAACTGATGAAGAGTTTGGCATTTTAATTCACAGAGGCATCCATTCAGATCTAGGTTCTAGAATAGTGCATAATTCTATGGAGAAATCATGAAATTATAAACTTAGCATGTATATGTCTTTAAGACCAGAGAACCCAGAGTTGATTCCGCAGTCATTTGTATTTGTAGAAAGACAAATGTGTATTTGTAGAAAGACAAATAGTATATTAAACATAATAAAGTAAACTTACAGGGAAATCCATTTGAGTCTTATCTGTTATTATCAGGGAGAAGTAGAGGACATATCCAGACAGCAATATTTTGAACTTTTAATGCAAACTTCTTTTATTGACAAGAAACCACTTTTATTTAAATATTCTAGAATTCAGAGAAATTCTAGGTGACAAGGTTAAATGTTCAGATAAATATATGAGAAGCTGATTATTTGTCCATCTGAGATTTCTATAGAATCAGGAGCAAATTTTGCTCAAAGTACGATTTTTGCATGACTGTCAGCCATTGCGGGCACCTATAACTGGGGGAAAAGGAGACAGCAACAGAGAGAAACACATTGCAAGCTTTCATACAAAAAGCTTTCTTACCTTTTATAAACTCACTTCTTCTGAACACTAAACTAAACCACGTACAGAGTTGAAAGATGCTTTGACTCTGTAAAGATCTAGCATTTAGAGACTTCAGCTTTTGTGGAAAAAGTGCTCATTGTAAGATAATCAACGATTTGAGGGGCATAAGAACAATAATAAGAAGAAGAATAAGAAACCATTTTAGGTGATGACTGGAGAAAAAAAAAAACCCAGCAAGGTGTGGGGCAGGCTCTGTGGTATAAAATTAGAACTCAAACCGGTCATACACTTTCAATAAGTGAGGGCCATGTGGAGGTAACTTGGAGGGAGAAGGATAAAACACAAAGAGGGCCGGGCGCGGTGGCTCAAGCCTGTAATCCCAGCACTTTGGGAGGCTGAGACGGGTGGATCACGAGGTCAGGAGATCGAGACCCTCCTGGCTAACACGGTGAAACCCCGTCTCTACTAAAAAATACAAAAAAAAAAAAAAAAAAACCACAAAGAGAAAAGAAGAAAGAAGCCTAGCCCCTTCTGGAAGCAGCTGCATCTACCGTTCTTGGCGTGCAGTGTTCTTTAGTTATTCTGTCTTCTGACACTGCAATGCTCTGCTTGAAATTCCTTGCAATTCCTCACAGGTCTTTTTCAATTCATCTGTAAAAAATTCTCAATTTTTTTTTTCATTGGTCAGACCTGCAAAGGAGAAAAAAGCAACTTTCTCTATCAGACAGTCATGGCATATTGTTTTGGCTTAGCTAGAATTTGCTAGAATGAACCCATTATTACCCTTCCTCTGAGTGCTGACAGTGTCATCATCTCTGCATTCTGCAAGCAAACTTGAACTGTGAGTCAAGAATGCCTATTCCAGGGAGATGCTAGGCATACATAACTGCCTTCTCATCTGCTATCCTCTAACTCAGAGAAGAGAGGTAGAGCAGGCAGAAAGGAGGGCATGAATAAAGAATTGAGTTCTTACTAATGACTCATATGTTGCAACAGGTACCTTACATACTTGGATTATCTCACTCCATCCTTATCACAATTCTACACTGTAGGTAGGCAGATATGCTTACCTTTTTTTTTTAACAGGCAAAGAAACAGATGAAGAGCTCACATATCTTATAAGAGCTCAGTTTGACTCCAAGTTTGTGCTTCTTTCACTACATTCTGCCATAAACTCCTTTAATATATTCCTTTTCAAGTATTTTAAAGACATTATCTTTGAAATGCTGAATGGTCAATAAACAAAGGTATGTTTTTAAGTGTTTTATGAATTTTAATTTTTTATGCCCAAGTAGACTTACTTTATTTTATTTTATTTGAGACAAAGTCTCGCTCTGTCACCCAGGCTGGAGTGCAAAGACTCAATCTCAGCTCACTGCAGCCTCAATCTCCCAGGCTCAAGCGATCCTCCCACCTTAACCTCCCAAATAGCTGGGACTACAGGCATGCACCACTATGCCTGGCTAATTTTTGTTTGCTTTTTGTAGAGACAAGGTCTCACTATGCTGCCCAGGCTGGTCTTCAACTTCTGGGCTCAAGTGATCCTCCCACCTTGGCCTCCCAAAGTGCTGGGATTACAGGTGTGAACCACTATGACTGGCCTAGGTATTTTTAAAAAGCCCCTTTTCTAGCAGATGATCAGGCAGACACCTTTTCTATTGAAATACTACACAAGGAGCTGCCAGTGTATCATAAAGCAAGATCAAATGAAAAGATTCAGATAAACAAAAGGCCTGTGGGGGAAGTAAGGCAGGGAGTAATATAAATCTCATGTGGAGTTACAACAGTGGATTCTCAGTGGGTTGGAGCAGAAATTCCAAGCATTAGAAGTTTGTCAGGGTTTACAGATCCAATCATGTGTCAAGGACATGGATCACAATATGGCTGAGGTGGTAGGCACTTACCTGGGTGAAATCCCAGGCTATTTTCTTAGTTGTGTTCAGTGGTCTTATGGCCATAGTCTCTTCTACACTCTTGAGTGAAGGGTCATTCTTGTCTTCCAGGAACAGTTGGCCTTTTTGGACGAAGGTGTGATTACTGGAAAGGAGTACTGCCCAGTGATAAAGTAAGAAGACAAAGGTGCAGACAATCAAAAGCAGCCACATCAGTCTGGTGATGGGTGAGGGAAAAAGTGTCAAAGCCAGGTGACCTTTACATACATCACAGCTAACTAGAAAACCATTGGGTGACTTGCTAGTTCCTCGAACTTCTGGGAAAGAGAATGGTGTTATAGGTGAGAGAACGGGGTGAAATCAGGGAGGTGTAAAATAATAGGATTTATTGGAAGGATAAGATTTTTGATGCAGTTGAAATAGAGGATTAAGGTGGCGGTGGGGGGAACGTGGCAACAGAATTTTTATCAGCACAATAAACCAAAGGCATAATAAAGTACCTAAGAGATGTTTTGCTCAACATTGTCCTAAATGGCACAGCCAGAGCCCTTTCTTCTAGGAGTTTATCAAGAAAACGTGTACTGATGCGGAACATGGTCATAGCTGTGTGGAGGAGACATAGCTAAAATGCACAGAGAACTTTACATATACTATTTGATTTAATCCCCATACAACCTGTTGTGTTGTATCTACTATTATTTTGCCTACTCAATTTATGTGGAAACTACAGCTTGGAAAGGGCAGGTAACTTCCCAGGGTAAAAGCTAATGTGTAAGAGTTTAGAACCCACAGTTAGGGCCCAGGTCTTTTGGACTTCAGGGCCTGTGGTAATGAGCAATAGGCAGTGTTGCTCCTCACTACACTATTCTGAGTATTGTATCTGTGCCTCACTTCAAGACGCTAAACTGTAGCTATCAAAGGCTATTGGATTTTTTAAAAATTCAGACATTCATAGATTTTAAAAACAACTTTCCATCATTATTAACTAAGAGTTGACCGTATGCTTAGTACTGGGCTAGGTTGTTTGCTTTAAAGATGCAGGCATTAATTAAATATTTCCATATGAGTGTGTTGGCAAAGTTTGGTGTTCTAGTGTGAAATGCAAAGTCTGTGATATTTAAACATAATTATGGAATCAAAATAGTGTGTATTAAGATGAATTTTTCCATTTGTATTAATACATTGGATACAAGTGTGGTTTTGTTACATTGATGTCTATAGTGGTGAAGTCAGGGCTTTTAGTATATCCATCACTAGCGTAACTACATTGCACCCATGTGTGTATTATCATTGTCCTATTTTCTTTTTTTTTTTATTATTATACTTTAATTTCTAGGGTACATGTGCATAATGTGCAAGTTTGTTACATATGTATACTTGTGCCATGTTGGTGTGCTGCACCCATCAACTCGTCAGCACCCATCAACTCGTCATTTACATCAGGTATAACTCCCAGTGCAATCCCTCCCCCCTCCCCCCTCCCCATGATAGGCCCCGGTGTGTGATGTTCGCCTTCCCGAGTCCAAGTGATCTCATTGTTCAGTTCCCACCTATGAGTGAGAACATGCAGTGTTTGGTTTTCTGTTCTTGTGATAGTTTGCTGAGAATGATGGTTTCCAGCTGCATCCATGTCCCTACAAAGGACACAAACTCATCCTTTTTTATAGCTGCAGAGTATTCCATGGTGTATATGTGCCACATTTTCTTCATCCAGTCTGTCACTGATGGACATTTGGGTTGATTCCAAGTCTTTGCTATTGTGAATAGTGCCGCAATGAACATACGTGTGCATGTGTCTTTATAGCAGAATGATTTATAATCCTTTGGGTATATACCCGGTAATGGGATGGCTGCGTCATATGGTACTTCTAGTTCTAGATCCTTGAGGAATCGCCATACTGTTTTCCATAATGGTTGAACTAGTTTACAATCCCACCAACAGTGTAAAAGTGTTCCTATTTCTCCACATCCTCTCCAGCACGAGTTGTTTCCTGACTTTTTAATGATTGCCATTCTAACTGGTGTGAGATGGTATCTCATTGTGGTTTTGATTTGCATTTCTCTGATGGCCAGTGTTGATGAGCATTTTTTCATGTGTCTGTTGGCTGTATGAATATCTTCTTTTGAGAAATGTCTGTTCATATCCTTTGCCCACTTTTTGATGAGGTTGTTTGTTTTTTTCTTGTAAATTTGAGTTCTTTGTAGGTTCTGGATATTACCCTTGTCAGATGAGTAGATTGCAAAAATTTTCTCCCGTTCTGTAGGTTGCCTGTTCACTCTGATGGTAGTTTCCTCAGAAATAATACCACACATCTACAGCCATCTGATCTTTGATAAACCTGAGAAAAACAAGAAATGGGGAAAGGATTCCCTATTTAATAAATGGTGCTGGGAAAATTGGCTAACCACAAGTAGAAAGCTGAAACTGGATCCTTTCCTGACTCCTTATACGAAAATTAATTCAAGATGGATTAGAGACTTAAATGTTAGACCTAATACCATAAAAACCCTAGAAGAAAACCTAGGTAATACCATTCAGGACATAGGCATGGGCAAGGACTTCATGTCTAAAACACCAAAAGCTAGGGCAACAAAAGCCTAAATTGACAAATAGGATCTAATTAAACTAAAGAGCTTCTGCACATCATTGTCCTATTTTCAAAGCAGAGCAGTTGCTTTTCAGAATTAAGTTTACACAGGCAAGTATTTTTCCAAATTGATAATTAAATGTCCTTGCTGTAGTCAGGGTTCTAACTTCAGTCATGGGGTAGCTACTGAAATTATATATTTTTAGATGTGTGTTTGTGTGTGTGGGCGTGTGTGTGTGTGTGTGCGCGTACACGATGGTAGGGGTGTCACATAATTGAGAAGAATATTGAATAGACTGGCTCAGGTGGGGAAGCAGAATGAAACACCAAATCAAAGGCAAAACATCAACTGCGTACAGTGTTGCATAAATCAAAGGGGTGCCGGATGATATGGATGTGGTTTTAGTTGTGAAAATGAAAAAGAAAGGATATATTTTGAAGAAAAATTGACTCCTTAGTAGAGATTAAAAAAACATAATTTTAAGGATGTGTGCTTTAAATAGGAAGATAATTATAAAATTAAATATGAAACTCAATGAAACTATTATAATAGGCTTTTTTTCCCCCAATGCCTGTTGAATTTCACAGACCTTACCAAAAATCGAATACAAGATTTTTCTTGAGTATATTGTATGTATAACCTATCAAAATGGTTCAACAATTTCTCTAAGGCTTGCAACAAATTAAACAATAAATTGAACTTGCAACAAACTAAACTTTAAGCTTCAGGAAAGACTAGTATATTTACATGTAGAATCCTTATACTGCCTTAATGTTTATTCTTTTATCTTAAGGTCCCTGCCTGGAGGAAATTCATTTTCCTTTCTGTTTGATTGAAAGCTTGAAACAACCTCCCTCCCATATTTACAATAAGATCAAAATGGCATTTTATTTGCCCATCTGGAGATCACCAAATGCGTAAAGCTTGTCCGTGTGGAGGCCATCTGTTGTGAATGGAGACACACATGGAAACTTAATCCTTGAACTTCTTTTTTAACTTTCTCTTTTGCTTGCCTGAGTAGAAGGCAATTCAGACCTGTCACTTGTGATACAAACTGTAGGCCAGGACACACTGCTGCCTTTTAATGTCACAAACACTTTCATTTGCCCGACTGTGAGTACCTCTCTGAGAAGATCTAAAGGGTGAAAAAATTTTAGCACCATCTTTCATGACACAAATTGAAGGTTAGAGTCAGAGCTTTCCCTAATGGGCTATTGCGTGGGTTGCACTTAGAACAAGGGAAGAGTTTTGGGGAATCATAACCATACTTTTTTTTTGAAAGTACCCATGGTCTCTCTAAGTAATTCTGAATGTGGTGAATACGGAGAAAAACACTTTCTGACTCAGTTTTTTTTTTTTTAACTTTATGTCCTCACATGTTTCTATTTCAAGTTGAAGAAAATCATTTGGTTTAAAAATCATTTCAAAATGATGTTACTTATGGGGTAGGACAAATACATCACCAGGGACTGGACTTCCCAGAGACACTTTGGATATGGATAGAATTTTGCAGACTTGCACTGTTTTTGTCTTACTTAGATTATATACAGTTATAATTTCATGTCTTTATATATGTAAGTACAATTTCATGTCTGTAAATACCACAAGTCACTATGTTAACTGGACTGGCTTGATGCTAAAACTCAGCTCACAGGTGTAAGCAAGGAGGCCACACAATCTTTGTCTACAAACTTTCTGCATCAGACTGTTTCATGAACCTTCGACGCTTTTAGCACCTGACTGGTTTGCCATTAAGGACAACAAAATTGCTTCTTAAACAATAATTTTAAGATCTCAGCTTTGCACTCTACATTGCCTTGTTAATTTTCCTCACATTCATTTTCAACATTTCTGTATGTAGTTCTGCTTGCTCTTATACTCTTTGCTCAAATGCCAGTTGTCTGTCCCATTTGTGATTAGAACTTTCTTCTTGAAGTCATCTTAACCTTTATTTAAACAGCCTCTAAAACTTCTCAACGCTGCTACCAAAGTGATCCTTTCTTTCTGGATTTTTCACTCCCCAAAATTGATTTGTGTAGTGTTCTAAAAAAAGTTCAGTTGTAATTGCAATATCAATTTATTCCTTACTATTTTTAAAGAAAGCTGTGCTTTTGGTAATAACAAAAAGTTGGAAACAACTTAAATGTTAGACCTTAGGGAACTGGATTAATGGATTATGGTGTATAAACATACTTGAATCTGATGCAACCACCAAGGATTATTTTAGAGGAGTTGTTAACAATTTGGAAAATGTTCACAATAAATTGAAGGGGAAGACTGTATTAGAAAATAGTATGTGAGGTATCACCACATTTTTGTAATAAGAAATTTATGGGCCGGGCGCAGTGGCTCAAGCCTGTAATCCCAGCACTTTGGGAGGCCGAGACGGGCGGATCACAAGGTCAGGAGATCGAGACCATCCTGGCTAACACGGTGAAACCCCGTCTCTGCTAAAAGATACAAAAAAACTAGCCGGGCGAAGTGGCAGGCGCCTGTAGTCCCAGCTACTCCGGAGGCTGAGGCAGCAGAATGGCGTGAACCCGGGAGGCGGACTTGCAGTGAGCTGAGATCCGGCCACTGCACTCCAGCCTGGGAGACAGAGCCAGACTCCGTCTCAAAAAAAAAAAAAAAAAAAAAAAAGAAATTTATGTGTTTGTGTAGAGAAAAGGACTGCAACTACAGAATCGAAATGTTAACTGTGCTTTTCTCTGATTGATGGAATTATTGGTGATTTCATTTTATTCTTTATGAGTTGTGCATATTTTTCAAATATTCTACAATGAAAGTATTTACTTTTAGAGCCAGAAAAATTATTTTAGAAAATGGGCAAAAACATATCACTTAAGAAGTGGTGTGATATAGTTTGGCTGTGTCCCCATCCAAATCTCATCTTGAATTGTAGTTCCCACAATCTCCGTGTGTCATGGAAAAGACCCGGTGAGAAGTAATTGAATCATGGAGGTGGTCCCCTCCATGCTATTCTCATGATAGTAAGTTCTCACAAGATTTGATGATTTTATAAGGAGCTTCCCCCTTTGCTTGGTTCTCATTCTCTTTGTTGCCACCATGTGAAGAAGGACGCTTGCTTCCCTTTCTGCCATGGTTGTAAAATTTCTGAGGCCTCCCCATCCCTGCAGAAATGGGAGTCAATTAAATGTCATTTCTTTACAACTTACCCAGTCTTTGGTATTTCTTCATAGCACTGTGAGAATGGACTAATATATGGTGTTTGTCTTCTATTATTCAAAAACTCTTATTTAAATTCAGACCTAAAAACTGGGCAGGTAAAATGGCATCACACCTCTAAACCAAGGAGTGGATGAGAATTCTATATTATGTATAGCAAATGAGCCAAACATCTGGGGTTTTAGGATACTTTCTGCTGTTTGAGACCAGTAGGTTATCTGATAACATTTAAGTCTACTTATGTTTCAATATTTCTAGAAATAGTAGCATGTACTATGTTTCCTCCACTCTAAATAAGACATCCTGGCAGCATCTTTCATTAGAGATTATTGTCAAGAGCATTAGCTCTTCTGTATAAATCCTTTGGCTGAGCCCATCTCCTTCAGCTTCTTCAAAGTTTCGAAACTTAATCCCTTACTTTGTTCAGTATCCTTTATATTGGGTTATCTCATATCATCCTCAGAACCTTCTCACAATGACATATTTTTGAAATGTCTTTCCTGTCCTGTAAGAATATGTTAAGACATTCCCATGGCTATGTGACCATTCTTGACCAACTTGTAGCCCAGTCTGGCCTGGACAAAGAGGAGAGAAAAGGCTGCATGAGGTATCTGCAGGGAGATGTGCCTGAGGCAACTCCAGAGAACTTTTGAGCGCTCCCAGGAGTGAGGGTTGAGTATGGAGAAGGAAGAAGAGGAACAGCATGGTTGAGAGAGGTGCAGGCATGGCAGAGAAAGCTGGAAGGCCTGGCAAGGCCTCCTAAGGCTTTATGAGGAAAATGCAGCAGTGATCTTTAAGGATATGGAGGTAGCTCGTCAGCATCTGGGATGACTCCTCAAGTGCCCAGATGAAGAGATGACAATCAAATATGGGACACTCCCCACTACTCTTTTGATACCTTGACTCTCACTCTCTCTAGGCACCTGGGACGTATATGCAGACCTAGGGATTCAGATCAACTGAAAGACCCAGTAGTGACCTAAAACTGAATCGACTGAAATTGACTTTCTTCTATCTATGAGAATGGGGTTAGGGATAGAAAATATGTTGAATTATGGCAAAAAATTATTTTGCATGCTTGGGTCTGGCCGGAGAATTATACGTGCCATAAACAGGGCAGAAATTTTGCTTAAATAGGTACTTTGTACAGGTATTATAAATATTTGTCTGTATAGTAAAGATAGATAAAGACAAACAGATAGATACATAGGTAGATAAATAGATAGATTTCCATAGCTGAATTATTTACATACCATTTTTTTTTTCTGGCAATTCCCAATCTATTCCTTTTCAGCAGTGCCCAGGACTATTCCATCAACAATCTAGGACTTAATAGAAGCTTTTTAGAGGAAACTTATGAAGCAGAAAATACTAAGTATGTATCTTTATTATTTAGAATCTAAAATGACAGAACAGAATTCAGCATTTTCTCTAATGTAAAGCAAAGCTGTTCATTATCCCCAAAAAAGGCGGGGATAACAACAAAACAATAACAACAACAACAAACAAAAACAAGAATAAACAAAAACCTCAAACTAGTTTTTGGATCTCTTTGTCTTATTCAAAAAGCCAAGAAGCCAAATCAGATGGAGTACCATACTGCAAAGCTTTCGTCAAATCTTCCCTAAATTGTATACAAAGGACCCCAGGACATCATTTAGTTTAGCCCCATGTTGGTCTTGGGATTCACAAATTCAAAAGCCTTTAGGATTTGGTGGATGATAAAAATGAGTAACGGTGTGAAGAGTACAAAAGGAGTGGTTGGAACTCTGGCAAACTGGTCTAAGATATGACCTAAAGGATAAGCAGCAGCCAGACAGGAGTAGATGCTAGGAGAGAGTTCACAGGAAGATGGAAAAAGGGCTTGGGGGCCAACGGCAAGTGGGAACTTAGTACACTCTTGGAGGATGCTGAACAACAAAACCAGACAGATAAGCCAGGGACAAGATAACCATGAAGAATACTGCTCTGCTGCTTAGAATGAAAAGATTGATAAGTTAACAATAACTTCATTCCTAAATCCCCTTCTTCTACCCCATCCCCAAGGTAGTATTGCCTCAATACTACAATTCTCTTCCCACCTCTAGATTTATTGAGGTATAAATAACCAAAAACTTGCATATATTTAACGTGTACAACATAATGCTTTGATGTACATATACCTTGTGGAATTATTACCACAATCAAACTAATCACCTCACATAGTTATCTTTTCTCTCTCTGTCTCTGTCTCTCTGTCTCTCTGTCTCTCTCTCTCTCTCTCTGTGTGTGTGTGTGTGTGTTGTGGTGGTGGTGATGATGGTGGTGGTGGTGGTGGTGAGAACACTTAAGATTTACTCTGTTAGCAAACTTGAAGAATACAATACAATATTATCAACTGTAGTCACCTTGTCATTCATTAGATCTCCAGAACTTATTCATCCCACATAACTTAAATTTTGTACCCTTTGACCAACATCTCTCCATTCCCTATGCCTCTGTCCCCTGCTACCACTATTTTCTTCTCTGCTTCTATGAATTGGTCTTTGTTAGATTCTACATGTAAGTGAGATCATATAGTATTTCTCTTCCTGTGTCTTGCTTATTTCACTTAGCGTAACACCCTCCAGGTTCATTCATTTCATAAAAATGGCAAGGTTTCCTTCTTTTTACGAGTGAACAATATTCTATTGAATATAAATATGTAGTACTATATTTTCTATCTCCATTCATCTGTTAACAGATAGTTTGATTCCATATCTTGACTATTGTGAATAATGCTGCAATAAACATAGGAGTGTAGATATCTCCTTGACATACTGATTTCATTTCCTTTGGGTGTATAAGCAGAAGAGGGATTGCTAAATCATATAGCAGTTCTGTTAATTTTATTTTTAAAATTCAATTATAGTTTTTATCTCCCTCTATATATTTTTCTTTATAGTTATACAATATTTTACATATTTATAGGTTACATGTGAGTATTTTTGTATGTATATATGTCTAATGATCAAATCAGTGAATTTGGAGCATCCATTGCCTTGAGTATTTATCATTTTTGTATGTTAACATTTTGAGTTCTCCCTGCTAGCTACTTTGAAATACGTAGTATACTGTTGCTAACTATAGTCACCCTTGTCTGCTTTTGAACATTACAATCTTCTATCTAACAGTAAGCCTGTACTCATCCACCAACCTCTCTTCATTTTCCCCTCCTACCTTAACACCCTTCCTAGCCTCTAGTATCTATCATTCTATTCTCTATCTTCATGAAATAAAGTTTTTTGAGTCCAGATATGAGTAAGAACATGCAGTACTTGTCTTTCTGTGCCTGAGTTATTTCACTTAACATAATGACCTCCAGTTCCATCCATGTTTCTGCAATGACATGATTTCATTATTTTTTTATAGCCGAATAGTATTTCATTGTGTACATATAGCACATTTTCTTTATCAATTTGTTGATGGATGCAGGCTGATTCCATATTATTTTTATTGTGAATAGTGCTGTAATAAACATGTAAGTACAGGTATCACTTTGATATACTGATTTTCTTTTTGTTGGATAGATATCCAGCAGTGGGACTACTAAATCATATAGTAGTTCTATTTTTTTTTTTTCTTTTTGGGAAATCTCCTTACTATTTTCTGTAGTGGTTGTGCTAATTTACATTCCCCAAACATTGTAGAGTTCCCTTTTCTCCACATCCTTGCCAGTATCTGTTTTTTTTTTTTTTTTTTTTTGGTCTTTTTAATAATAACCATTCGAATTGGGGTAAAATGATACCTAATTGTGGTTTTGATTTGCATTTCCCTGATGATTAGTGATAGTGAGCGTTTTTTCATATACCTGCTGTTCATTTTTATGTCTTCTTTTGAGAATTGTCTATTCATGTTATTTTTCCACATTTTAATGAAATATTTGTTTTGCTTTGTTATTGTTGAGTTGTTTGTATATTATTGTATATTCTAGGTATTATTCCCTTATCAGATGAATAGTTTGCAGATATTTTCTCCCATTTAACATGTTGTCTCTTCACTTCGTCAATTGTTTCCTTTACTGTTCAGAAGGCTCTTAGTTGCATATAGTTCAATTTGTCTATTTTTGTTTTAGTTGTCTATGCTTTTGAGGTCTTAGCCATAAAATATTTGTTTATACCAATGTCTGGAAGTGTTTTCACTGTGCTTTCTACTAATAATTTTATAGTTGCAAGTCTTACATGTAAGTCTTTAGTCCATCTTGAATTGATTTTTGTATATAGTGAGAAGTAGAGGTCCAGTTTCATTCTTCTGCCTATGGATATTTAGTTTTCCCAGCACCATTTATTGAAGATGGTGTCCTTTCCCCAGTGTATGTTCCTGGCATTTTGTCAAAAATTAGTTGGCTGTAAATATGTGGATTTATTTCTGGATTCTCTATTCTGTTCCATTGGTCTGCGTGTCTATTTTTATACCAATAGCATGCTGGTTTGGTTACTTTACTCTTATAATATATTTTGAAGTTGGGAAGTGTGAAGCCTCCAGCTTTGTTTTTTCTGCTCAGGATTGCTTTGGTTATTCTAGCTTTTTCTTTTCTTTCTTTCTTTCTTTTTTTGGTTCCATATGAATTTTAGGATTTTTTTTCTATTTCTGTGAAAAATGGTAGTGGTGTTTGATAGTGATCACATTGAGCCTGTATATTGCTTTGGGCTATATGGCCATTTAAATGATATTAATTCTTTTGATCCAGGAGTATGGGATGACTTTCCATTTGTTTGTGTCCTCTTCAACTTCTTTCATCAGTGTTTTAGTCTTCCTTGTAGAGATATTTCACCTCCTTAAATTTATTCCTAGGTATTTTTTTGTAGCTACTGTAAATGGATTGCCTTCTTGTTTCTTTTGGCTATTTGATTGCTGGTATATAAAAACACTACTGATTTTTGTACATTGATTTTGCATGCTCCAACTTTACTGAATTTGCTTATCAAATCTAAGAGATTTTTGGTGGAGGGAGTCTTTTGGCTTTTCCAAATATAAGATCATGCTATCTGCAGTCAACCAAAATGCCCATCAAGATAAAGAAAACACGCTACATAAACACCACGGAATACTATGCAGCAATTAAAGGAAAAAGATCATGTCCTTCGCAGGGACATAGATTGAGCTGGAGTCCATTATCCTTAGTAAACTAATACAGGAACAGAAAATCAAATACCACATGTTCTCACTTATAAGTGGGAGCTGAATAATGAGAACACATGGACACATGAGGGATGGGAAACAACACACACCAGGGCCTGTCGGAGGGTGGGGGGTTGGAGGAGGAAAAGCATCATAGCTAATAAATACTGGGTTTAATACCTGGGTGATGGGATGATCTGTGCACCAAACCACCATGGCACACATTTACCTATGTAACAAACCTGCACATCCTGCATGTGTACCCCAGAACTTAAAATAAAAGTTGGAAAAAAAGGAGATTATGTCATCTACAAAAAGGGACCATTTGAATTCCTCTTTTACAATTTGGATCCCTTTTATTTCGTTTTCTTACCTGATTGCACTGGCTACAATATTCAGTACTATGTTGAATAGGAGTAGTGAAAGTGGATATCCTTGTCTTGTCCCAATTCTTAGAGGAAAGGCTCTCAATTTTAACCCATTCAGTATAATCTTGGCTGTGAATTTGTCATGTATGTCCTTTATTATTTTGAGATGTAATCCCTCTATACCTAGTTTGTTGAGAGTTTTTCTCATGAAAGGATATCCAATTACATCAAATATTTTTCTGTGTCTATTGAGATGATTATATGGTTTTTGTCCTTCATCCTGTTAATGTGATATATAATATTTACTGATTTCTGTATGTTAAAACATTCTTGCATCCCTAATATAAATCCCACTTGATCATGGTGTATTATCTTTTTGATGTGCTATTGAACTCAGTTTGCTAGTATTTTGCTGAGGATTCCTGTGTTTATGTTCAGCAGGGGTATTTGCCTGTAGTTTGTGTGTATGTGTGTGTGTGTGTTTGTGTGTTCTTGTCTGGTTTTGGTATCAGATTAATGCTGGTACCATAGAATGAGTTAGGGAGAATTTTCTTCTCTTCAATTGTTTGGAATAGATAGAAGAGCATAGATATTAGTTCTTTATATGTTTGGTAGAATTTGGCAGTGAATGTACTCAGTCTTGGGCTTTTCCTTTTTGGGAGACATTTTATTACTGAGTTAATATTGCTACTCATTATTAGTCTATTCAAGTTTTTAATTTTTTCCTGATTCAGTGTTGGTAGGTTTTATGTTTTCTGGAATTTATTCATTTCCTCTAGATTTTCCAGTTGTTCATAATAGTTGCTCATAACAGTCTCTGATAATCTTTTGTATTTCTGTGGTATCAGCTGTAATGCCTCCTTCTTCATTTTTGATTTTGTTTATTTGGGTTTCCTTCTTTTCATGGTTAGTCTAGCTGGTTTTATTGATTTTGTTTATATTTTTGAAGAACCAACATTTTGTTTTACTGATTCTTTTTATTTTAGAGCTCTATTTCATTTACTTCTGCTTTAATCTTTAATATTTCTCTTTTTCTGCTACTTTTGGGTTTGGTTTATTCTTGCTTTTCTAGTTCTTTGAGGTACATTGTTAGATTGCTTATTTGAGACCTTCCTATTTTTTGATCTAGGTGTTTATTGCTATAAACTTCGCTCTTAGTATCGCTTTTGTTGTATCCCACAGGTTTCGGTAGGTTGTGTATCCATTTTCATGTGTTTCAAGATATTGTTTGATTTATATCTTAATTTCTTTACTGACCTAATGGTTGTTCAGGAGCATGTCATTTACTTTTTATGTATTTGAATGTTTTCCAAAATTGCTTTAATATTTATTTCAAGTTTTATTCCACTGTGGTCTGAGAAGATACTTGATACGATTTTGAGTTTTTAAAATTTGTTTTTGTGTTGTCTAACATAGATTTTTTTCTGGAGAGTGTTTCATGTGCTGATAAGAAGAATGTGTATTCTGCAGCTGTTGTATAAAATGTTCTGTAAATGTGTGTTAGGTCCATTTTGTCTAAAGTCCAGTGGGTGTTAAAAATTCCCTGTTATTATTGTATTAAAGTCTACCTCTCTATTTAGATCTAGTAATATTTGCCTTATGAATCTGGTTGCTCTAGTGTTGGATGCATATATATTTAAAATTGTTATATCCTTCTCCCTGGATCAATCCCTTTATTGTTATGTAATGGACTTTGTCTTTTTTAAAAACTGTTTTTGACTTAAAATATCATGTATGTGATATCAGCATAGCTACTCCTGCTTGCTTTTGGTTTTAATTTGCATGAAATATCTGTTTCCATCTCTTCATTTTCAGTCTGTATGTGTTTCTATAGGTAAAATGTGTTTCTTATAGGCAGCATACAGTTGGATCTTTCTTATTTTTTATTTTTGACAGGGCCTCACTCTGTTACTCAGGCTGGAATGAAGTGGCAAAAGTATGGCTCACTGCAGCCTTGACTTTCTGTGCTCAAACAATCCTTCTACCTCAGCCTCCCAAGCAGTTGGGACTACAGGCACATGCCACCATGCTTGGTTAATATTTAATATTTACTTTTTTGTAGAGATAGGGACTCACTATGTTGCCCATGTTGGTCTTAAACTCCTGCCTCAAGTAATCCTCTCACCTCGGCCTCTTAAAACATTAAGACTACAGGCATGAGCCACAGCACCCAGTCATTAAAAAAAAAAAAAAAAAAACAACTTTCAGCCAGTCTATATATTTTGAGTGGAGAATTTAATTCATTTACATTCAAAGTTATTATTGATATGTGAGGTTTTGTTCCTGTCTTCATATTGTTAATTATTTTCTGATTGTTTCCCACCTTCTTTGATCCTTTCTTTTTCTCTTATGTTTGTCATCATGGTTTGGTGGTTTTCTGTAGTGATGATTTGAATCCTTTCTCTTCTTCATTTGTGTGTTGGCCTTACCAGTGTGTTTTGTAATTTTGTGTGTTTTCATGATGGTAAATATCATCCTTTTGCTTCCTGGTTTAGTACTCGTTTGAGAATTTCTTGTAGGGCTGGTTTAGTGGTAATAAATTTTCTCAGCTTCTGCTTGTATGGGAAATACTTTATTTCTCCTTCATTATGAAGGATAATTATGAAGGATAATTATGAAGGATAATTATGCTGGATATAGTATCTTTGACTGGCAGTTTACTTCTTTCAGCACTTTAAACATATCATCCCATTCTCTCCTAGCCTGTAAGGTTTTTGCTGAGAAATCCATTGTTAATTTAACGAAGATTCCTTTATAGGTGACTACACACTTTTCTCTTGCTGTTTTAAGAATTCTTTCTTTGTCATTGACTTTAGATATCTTTATGTACTGTGAAGAAGAGTTTTTTTATTCTATCTGTTAGGGGATTGCTAGGCTCTTTGTATATGGCTGTCCTAATCTCTTTCTAGACTTGGAAGCTTTCATGTACTATTTTGTCAAATAAGTTTTCTAAACCATTTATTTTCTCTTCACCCTCTAGTACCCTGATAATTTGAATATTTGGTTACTTTATGGTGTTCTATATGTCAGGAAGGCTTTACTCATTCTTCTAATTTTTTTTTCCTTTTTTTCTTACTGGCTTATTTAAAAAGATGTGATTTAAGTTCTCAGATTCTTTCTTCTTCTTGATTTAGTCTATTGTTGAAGTTTGTATTTCATTCAATAAATTATTCAGTTCCAGAATTTCTGGGGTCTTTTAAATGATATCTGTCTCTTTGGTAAATTTCTCATTCATATTGTGAATTGTTTTTCTGATTTCTTTTTCACAATTTTCCTGTATGTCACTGAGCTTCTTTTGAATCAATAATCTGAATTCTTTTTTCAGGATCTCATGAATTTCTTTTCGATTGTGATCTGTTGCTGGAGAATTATCGTGTTCCTTTGGAGGCATCGTATTTCCTTGCTTTTTCATGTTTCCTGTATCCTTATATTGATATTTGTGCATCTAGTGTAATGGTCATTTCTTCTACTTTTCTACTTTTTGAATTTGTTTATATATGGGATGATTTTTTCCTAAAGATAATTTATCTATAGTGCTGGTGGGGTAGGGCACTTTGGCTGTAATTCTTGCTGCAGTAGTGTAATCTCTGCATCATTTCTTCAGCTGTAAACAGCAACAGTGGTATCTGATTTTTTTCAGTGTCTCAGGGTGCCGTTGTTAGTGGAGGCTGTGGTGAAGTCTTGCTGGGGACTGGAATGCCATGTAGGCCAGTCTTTTGGCCCCAGTGGTGGTAGTGGCCAGCTGAGCATGCCTGTTTTGGGGCCCTAGGGTGGTGTACACTGGTACTGGTGCTGGTAGGTCCAGGCAGGCTAATTCTTGGACCTCCAGGTGGCATACTCAGATGCCAGTAGTGGCGCCAGTGGGCTGGGCAGATGGGTGTGTTCTCAGGCCCCTGGGCAGCTGGTGTGACATGGGCACTGGCATGGGCAAGATGACCCTCTGTGTCTTAACAGTTGTGTGTGCTGATGTAGGCAGTGGCTACAGTGGGCTAGATGGTTCAGTCTCCAGGCCAGCAGGTGGCACATGCAAGTAGGTGCCAGCTGAGGATGTGGTGACCAAGTGGATAGTACTAACTTCAGGGCCCTTTGTGGGAGTGGTAAGGTACCAATAATGGTGGACTGGTTTGGGAATATCCCTGGCCTTCAAACTGTGTGCTTCGGCTTGGGGTGGCAGTGGAGGGTTGGGGACTTGCACAGCTAGACCAGGTGGTCTTATCCTCAGGTCTTCTGATGAAGTGTGTGGGTGCCAGCCATAATAGGGAAAAGTGGGGTAATCCCCAGCCCATCTGAATAATGCTAAGCTCAAGGGTGGCAGTGGCTGCAATCCTGCCCTGTTATAAGGGAAGGCAGGTCTGCTGGTGGGTGAGGAGCAAACACATCACTTGTGACTCAGCTCTGGTAGTGTTCATGCTTAAGTCTCTGCTGTAGTAACCCCGCCTCAGTCATGCCTTAGCCGCAGCTGCAGTGGACTGTGGTTGCTCATGTAACCCTGGGAGCATTGGTCTGTGCTTCTCTCTCTCTCTTTTTAAAATTATACTTTAAGTTCTAGGGTACATGTGCACAATGTGCAGGTTTGTTACATATGTATACATGTACCATTTTTTTTTTCCTCCTTGATTTCTTTTAATTTTGGGAAACACTGAATTGTTGGATGTTAGTCAGGAATATTATAAGGCTTAAGAATATGGTTTAATATTTCATAATTGTAAACGCGTGTGTGTGTGTGCATCTGTGTGCATGTGTGCATGCATACACATGTGTGGGATCAGCAATATAATTTGCAGAGCCCAGTGCAAAATGAAAGTAGAAGTCTCCGTGCTCAAAAATTATTTAGAATTTCAAAATGGCAACAGCAGATCATTATACTAAGTTCTGAGCACGGAGCCATGTGCATAGGTTGCATGTCTGTGAAGCTGGCCTTGTTTGTATACATATATTTTTAATTCAACAGTTTTAGGGGAACAGGTGGTTTTTGGTTACATGGATAAATTCTTTAGTTGTGATTTCTAAGATTTTGGTGAATCCATCACCTGAGCCATGTACATACACTGTACCCAATATATAGTATTTTATCCCTCATTCCTCTCACAGGCTTCCCCCTGAATCCCCAAAATCTATTATATCATTCTTATGCTTTTGCATCCTTATAGTTTAGCTCCCATTTATGATATTAGCTGCCTGGACCTGCTAATACCAGTACCAGTGTACACCACTCTAGGGCCCCAAAACAGAGATGCTCAGCCTGCCATTGACACCAGTGGGACCAAAAGACTAGCCTACATGGCATTCTAGTCCCCAGCAAAACTTCACCACAGTGTCCACTAATACATGACATTTGGTTTTCTGTTCCTGAGTTACTTCACCTAGACTAATGGCCTCCAACTCCATCCAAGTTGCTACAAAGGCCATTGTTTTGTTCCGTTTTATGTCTGAGTAGTATTCCATGGTGTATATGGAATTTTCTTTATCCACTCGGTTAATGGGCATTTAAGTTGGTTCCATATATTTGCAATTACGAATTGTGCTCCTATAAACATGTATGTGCATGTGTCTTTTTATATGATGACATCTTTTCCTTTGGGAAGGTACCCATTAGTGGAATTGCTGGATCAGATGATAGTTCTACTTTTAGTTCTTTAAGGAATCTCCATACTGTTTTCCGTAGTGGTTTTACTAGTCACATTCCCATCAGTAGTGTAAAAGTGTTCCCTTTTCAACATATCCATGCCAATGTCTACTACTTTTTTATTTTTAACTATGGCCATTCTTGCAAGACTAAGGTGGTATCTCATTGTGGTTTTAATTTGCATTTCTCTGACAATTAGTGATGGTGAGCATTTTTTCATATGTTTGATCATTGTTTGTATATCTTCTTTTGTGAATCATCTATTCATGTCCTTTGCCCAATTTTTGATGGGATTACTTGTTTGTTTTTTTTCTTGCCGATCTGTTTGAGTTCCTTGTAGATTCTGGATATTAGTTCTTTGTTAGATGCATAGTTTGCAAATATTTTCTCCCACTCTATGGTTTGTCTGTTTACTCTGCTGATTATTTTTTCTTCTGCACAGAAGCCTTTTAGTTTAATTACATCCCATTTATCTATTTTGCTTTTGTTGCATTTGCTTTTGGGTTCTTAGTTGTGCTTCTCTTTTTCCTCAGCCCTGGTGCTGCTGGGCTCCAGGACAGTGTGCAGTCTGTTATGGGTAGGACTCTAAAATTGCTCCTTGCTGTAGCTGCTTAGGTTTCAGGGAATGTGTGAGACCTAGCATGGGCTCCTTGTCTCTAACTGTGCCATCACAGTTAGATTGTGTAATCTCCTGGCAGCTCCATATGTTAATTTCAGGGCGCAAAGATGGTTGAGGGACTCTCTCATAGCTAGGATTGTAGAAGTCCACGGTGGGAATGTGGACTGTTGAAGGGCTCTCACTTACCTTTTTGGTAGTTCTGTTTTTAATTTTTAAGGAATCTCCCTACCATTTTCCATAATGGAAAATGGTACAAATTTATATTTCTACTAACAGTGTACAACAGTTCACATTATTCTACATCTTTACCAACACTTGCTATCTCTTGTGTTTTTTAATAATAGCCATCCTAACAAGTGTGAGGTGATTCTCATTGTGGTTTTGATTTGCATTTTTGTGATGATTAGTGGTGCTGAGCACCTTTTCATATACCTATTGGGCATTTGTATGTGCTCTTTTGAAAAATTTCTATTCAGGTATATTGCTTATATTTAAATTGGGTTATATGATTTTTTGCTGTTGAGTTGTATATGTTATTTATGTATTTTGGATATTAACCCTTTGTCATATATATTGTTTTTAAATGTTTCCTCCCATTCTGTAAGTTGTCTTTTCATTTTATTGGTTGTTTTCTTTGTTATGCAGAAGATTTTTAGTTGATATAGTTCCCTTGTCGGCTTTTGTTTTTGTTGTCTGTGCTTTGGGAATCATATCCAAAAAAATTATTGCCAAGAGTAATGTCAAGGAGCTTTTCCTCTATGTTTCCTTCTAGGAGTTTTACAGTTTCTGGTCTTACATTTATTTAATTTTTCAATTCATTTTGAGGTAATTTTTGTGTATAGTGTACAATAAGGATTCAAATTCATTCATTTGCCTGAAGATATCCAATTTTCGTAGCACCATTTGTTGAAGACCCTATCCTTTCCCTGTTGTGTATTCTTGGTTTCTGTTTCAAAGATTATCAACCACATATGTGTAAGTTTATTTTGGGGCTATCTATTCTGTTCCATTGGCCTGTGTGAATGTTTTTATGCCAGTACCATACTGTTTTGATTACTATAGCTTTCTGGTGAACTTTGAAACCAGGTAGTGTGATATCTCCAGCTTTGTTTTTTTGGTTTTTGTTTCTTGTGTTTTTTTAATTGTAGATTGTTTTGGCCATTTGGGGTCTTTTTTGGTCTCATACAAATTGTAGTGACTTTTTTTCTATTTCTCTGAGGAGTGTCATTGGAATTTTGATAAGAATTGCATGGAACCTATAGATCACTTTGGATGGTATGAACATTTTAGCAATATTAACTTAATCAATCCATGAACATGGGATGTCTTTTCATTTATTTGTGTCTTCTTCACTTTCTTTTATCAGGGTCTCATTGTTTAGTATACATATCTTTCACCTCTTTGTTAAATTTATTCCTAAGTATTTTATTCTTTTTGATGATAAATGGGATTCTTTTCTTAATGTCTCTTTTTCAGGTAGTTTATTGTTAGTGTACAAAAACACAACTAATTTTGCATATTTGTTTAGTATCCTACAACTTTACTAAATTAGTTCATTAATTCTAACAATTTTGATGGAATCTTTAGGATTTTCTACATATGAGATCATGCCATCTGAAAAGAGAGATAATTTGACTTCTTTCTTTCCAATTTGGATTCTTTTTTTTCTTTAGCTTCTCTAATTGCTCTGGCTCTGACTTTGGATATTGTAGTTAATAGATGTGGCAAGGGTGGACATTCTTGTCTTGTTCCTAATCTTAAAGAAAAACTGTCACCTTTCCATTGGTAAGTATGATGTTTATTGTGGGTTTGTCCTATATTTTCTTTATTATGTTGAGGTACTTTTCTTTTGTGCTTAAGTGGTTGACAAGTGTCTCTTTTAATTATAAAAATATATTGTATTTTGTGAAATGCTTCCTCTGCATCTATTGAGATAATCATGTGATTTTAATCTTTCATTATATTAATGTGATGTATCATGTTTATTGATTTGTATATGTTGCATCACTTTTTCATCTCAGGGATAAGTCCTACTTAATCACGATGAATGATTCTTTTAATGTGCTGTTGAATTGGGTTTCCTAGGATTTTGTTGAAGTTTTTTGCATCCATCCACATCAGAGTTATTGGCTTGATTTCATGTTCTTGTCTAACTTTGGTATGAGGGTAATGCTGGCTTCATGAAATGAGTTTAAAAGCACTCCATCCTCAAGACTAAGCAAAAAGAAGAAATCTGGAGGCATCACATTACCTGACATCAACCTACACTATAAGGTAATTGTCACCAAAACAGCATTGTACTGGTATAAAAATATGCAAATAGACCAATGAAACAATAGAGAACCCAGAAATAATGCGAAATACATACATCCAACTGATGTTTGACAAAGCAAACAAAACGTAAGATAGGGAAAGAATGCCCTATTCAACAAATGGTGCTGGGATAATTGGAAAGCCAGTATCCAATAGAAGAAAGAAACTGGATCCTCATCTGTCACCTTATAAAAAAATCAACTGAGTATGGATCAATACTTAAATATAAGACTTGAAACCGTATAATTTCTAGAAGATAACATCAGAAAAACACTTCTAGACATTGGCTTAGGCAAAGACTTCATGTCCAAGAACACAAAAGCAAATGCAGCAAAAACAAAAATAAATAGATGGGACTTAATTAAACTAAAAAGTTTCTGCACAGCAAAATAAACAATCAGTAAACAGACCACCCACAGAGTGAGAGAAAGTCTTCACAATCTATACATCTGCCAAAGGACTAATATCCAGAATCTACAAGGAACTCAAACAAATCAGCAAGAATAAAACAAACAAATCCATCAAAAAATGGGCTAAGGACATGAATAGACAGTTCACAAAAGAAGATATACAAATGGCCAACAGACATATTAAAAATGCTCAACATTGCTAATGATCAGGGAAATGCAAATCAAACCACAATGTGATACCATCTTACTTCTGCAAAAATGGCCATAATCAAAAAATTAAAAAATAATGGATGTTGATGTGGATATTATGTAAAGGGAACACTTTTACACTGCTGGTGGGAATGTAAACTAGTACAGCCACTATGGAAAACAGTGTGGAGATTCCTCAAATAACTAAAAATGAACTAACATTTTATTCAGCAATCCCACTACTGGGTATCTACCCAGAGGAAAAAAGGTCATTATACAAAAAGATACTTGCACACACATGTTTATAGCACACAATTCTTAATTGCCAAAATATGGAACCAGCCAAAATGTCCATCAATCATTGAGTGGATAAAGTAATTATGGCATACACACATACACACACACCATGGAATACTATTCAGCCATAAAAAGGAATAAAATAATAGCATTTGCAGCAATCTGGGTGGAACCGGAGACTGTTATTCTAAGTGAAGTAACTCAGGAATGGAAAAGCAAACATTGTATGTTCTTACTCATAATTGGGAGCTTAGCTATGAGGATGCAAAGGCATAAGGATAATACAATGAACTCTGGGGACTTGGGGAGAAAGAATGGGAGGTGGGTGAGTGATGAAAGACACAAATCGGGTACAGTGTATACTGTTTGGGTGATGGGTGCACCAAAACCTCACAAATCACTGCTAAAGAACTTACTTGTGTAATCAAACAACACCCGTTCCCCAAAAACCTACCGAAATAAAAATTTTTTAAAAGAAAAAGTGTTCCCTCCTCTTCAATTTTTTGAGAGTTTGAGAAGGATAGGCATTAATTCTCAACATGTTCATAAGAATTAATCCATGAAGCTACATTGTCATGGGCTTTTGTTTGTTGGGAGGTTTTGATTACTGCTTCAATCTCCTTAGTCATAATTGTTTTACTCAGATTTTCTGTTTATTCATGATTCAGTCTTGGCAGGTTGTGTATTTCTAGAAATTTATCCATTTCTTCTATGTTATCCAATTTGCTGGTCTATAATTATTCATGGTAGTCTCTTACAATGCTTGGTATTTCTGTGGCCTTAATTGTAAAGTCTCCTCTTTCATTTGTAATTTTATTTATTTGAGTCTCTCTTTGTCTGTTGGTTAGTTTAGCTAAAGGTTTGTTGATTTTTTTTTAAGACAGATCCTCACTCTGTCGCCCAGGCTGGAGTGCAGTGGTGCCATCTCAGCTCATGGCAACTTCTGCCTGCTGGGTTCAAGCAATTCTTTAGCCTCAGCTTCCTGAGTAGCTGGGATTACAGGCATCTGCTACCAAGTTTGGCTAATTTTTGTACTTTTAGTAGAGATGGAGTTGCACCATGTTGACCAGGCTGCTCTTGAACTCCTGACCTCAAGTGATCCACCTGCCTCAGCTTCCCAAAGTGCTGGGATTACAGGTGTGAGCTACTGTGCCAGGCCAGGTTTGTCAAATTTTATCTTTTCAAAAAGCCAACTCTTAGTTTAGCTGATTTTTTTTTGTTTTTCTAGTCTCTATATTATTTATATTTGCTGTGATCTTTATTATTTTCTTCCTTTTACAGATCTTGCGCTTAGTTTTTTTCTTCTTTTTCTAGTTCCTTGAAGAGTAGCATTAGATTGTTTGAGGTCTTTCTGTTTTCTAAATGTACACATTTATTACCATGAATTTTCCTTTAGAACTGCTTTTGCTGCATTCTGTAAGTTTTGATATTACAATTCTCTTTGAGAAGACTCAGCTTTGAGAAGACTCCCTCTGTGATCAATATATTTTCCTCCAATTTCTTAGAGTGTGGTCTCTTATACAAAATATTTTTACAACTCACTTCAATCAGGTAAATATTATTTAAAATTAATTTTATTTTAAAACTGCGTGGCAGACAATTTCAAATTATGTTTAAGTTTTTCCATCAACTTTGGCCTACACAAACTGTATAGGCTTTGCTCACATATGCCAATGTTATTTTCTTTCTTTTTTTTTTTTTTTTTTTTTGAGACGGAGTCTCGCGCTGTCACCCAGGCTGGAGTGCTGTGGCCGGATCTCAGCTCACTGCAAGCTCCGCCTCCCGGGTTCACGCCATTCTCCTGCCTCAGCCTCCCGAGTAGCTGGGACTACAGGCGCCGCCACCTCGCCCGGCTAGTTTTTTGTAGTTTTTAGTAGAGACGGGGTTTCACCGTGTTAGTCAGGATGGTCTCGATCTCCTGACCTCGTGATCCGCCCGTCTCGGCCTCCCAAAGTGCTAGGATTACAGGCTTGAGCCACCGCGCCCGGCCGCCAATGTTATTTTCACTTCCATTTCATCTGTTTTCTCCCTCCCACTTTTAACAGCTAATGTGTGGATAGTATTATCATATCAATTCTTTAGCAGTTCATGGTGAAATCACTTTAAATCTACATTGGTTTACTGTTTAAATATTAACTTAAACATATGAAGTGATGACAGCAATGTCATGAAATCGATTGGGATTACTATTAAGAAAGTAATTGTATTGATTTTTGAAAACTTGACTTGTTATTCATTAAGTGTTTCTGTATAAAAAGTCAGATAAAAATGGAACCAACCTGAAAAATGGCACAGGATTTTGTTCAGCCTTATAACCATGACCAAAGCCACCCTATAAATGCTTGCTTTATCATTTCTTTCCATCTTTCTCCATCCATTAGCCTCTTACTTAATATCGAAGACTCAACTCTAACCCTAATTCATTTGTAAAGTCTTCCCTCACTACCTCAACTGCTAGTGCTCTGGTACCTCCTCTGATCTTCTAGTTTAACTATTCTTTGAAAAGTGGTTATTGATCAAATATTTATTGAAAGTTGTATTTGTTATAAAGCAGTGAAAAAACAAACCAACATTTCCTTAAGCATATAGTCAACTGAGGTAAGTTACATGAGGAAAAAGTAGAAGATACTGTGGGAAAGGACAATGGGGGACCATTCTAGAGGGGGGATCCATGGAAGATCTCCTTGAGACAATGACTTTTAGTTCATGTCCTGATTGTTGGAGAGGATGAATTAGGAGGGGAAGAAGGCAGTAGGTTCTAGTTATAGGGAACAGTGTGGTGTCCTGAAACTTGGAAGAACTTAAAGCATTTCAGGAACAAAGAAAAGCCCAATGTATTTGGAGTCAGGCAAGTGAGGGAGAGAGCACAGAGAGATGAGGTTGAGGGGAAGAGTGGGGCTGGATTATGCAGGGCTAAATAGAATGTTTTAAAAATGGTGAACTTTTCTTGACATCAATGGGAAGCCTTTATCATCAAGCAGGGCTATGACAGAGTATATTTGGATTTTATGAAAGATCTTTTTGACTCTTGTGAGAAGGATAGACTGCAGGAGGCAAAGGAAGATGAAAGAAAGCCAGTTAGGAAGTTTCTGCACCTATTAAAGGTAAGAGATGATGGTGGCTGGTACTAGTGAGGTAGTAATGGAAATAAAGAGGTGAACATATTTGAGATGTAACTGATTATCTGTATCACTCATTTGGCACTTATGGCATATTGCTCTGAAATTTAAAAAATTGCGTGTCTTTTCCTCACTTCTACCTCTCCTCCCTGAAGATAGGGACTATATCTTTTATTTCTCATGGTGACTTGAACAGAATGGATACTATATGAAGACTGGTGAGTTGATTTAAAAATGTAATAGAGGAGCAGACTTTATATTTCTGTTATTACCACTGCCTGATTTCTTTTAAACCTAAGCTTGATTTCTTTTCGGATCCTATAGTCTTCACTTTCTCATGGCCCCATCCCCATCCTCGCTTGTCCTTCCTTATCCTGGCCGCACTTAAAACATATGACTTTGAAGCAAAATCAAGTTAAACATCGTAGCAGATAAAGATATTAATAAATTTTCATTAGTCTCTCCTTCTGTATATTGTAAAAACATATTTATTGAAACTCTTTATGAATAAAAACGCCTTCTTTTTAAGGAATTCTAGAAAACCCCAAAGAGACTACCACATCAGAAGTAGAGCAAAGACCATCATTCATGTGTTTCATTTTCTCTGTGGCAAGTGAAGGTGTGAATTATGCCACAGAAATTACTCCAGCAAGAGCAGCTGCTGGGACAGGGCTTCTAGAATGAGCAACACTTGTTTGGTGTAATCTTAGAAGCACCCAAATATCCTCCTCTCCTATGGTTCTCTTGTTCAGCTTGCCAGGCTGTGTGGCCTCTGGAGTCCTGCAGTCAGCCCTCCTTTGGGTTAGTGCCTAGCATGTTATTGGACACAAGCACTCCCCAATATCCCAAGGTTTTCTGCAGTCATTGTGGCCTTGCAAAACTCTGTGTCTCTATGCTGTGATAGATGAAGTCTACAGTACTTTTAAATGCAGATGTTTTAGGATTGTATTTTATTAGTATCTTACCATATATTAATCTAGTGAAGTAACTTCAGATATCCAGGGAGATTTCTGAAGGAAAGCTCTAGTGCATGGGGCATTGCCTGGAGCACTGCATGGAGCACAGCTGCCTCCTCCCTCACCACTGTCCTTCAGAGCCATAGGCCTCACAGGCTTTTTAGGGAACAAACTCCTGCTTTGCCTGACAAGTCAGATGATGTTCAGCATCAAGAAGATTTCTAGTCATGACCATAGGAATATTCAGGTATAATAGAGCCTCCAAAAGGGACAGGAATGTCTTAACATAGGCATATGCTGGAAAAAAGGTTGAATAGTTCTTATTCCAAGGCCCCAGTCTGAAATAAACGAACAAATAAAAGTTAGGGAAGGACAACTGGACTCTGTTATTCTTGCAGCAGGAGGAACTCTGGGTAGGCATGGCTTTTATGATTCTTCTCTTAATCCCTGGCACCTAGCACAGTGTGGCATACCATAAGCACACTGTCAGTGTTTATTGAATGAATGGAAGACACATTCCGGTGCCAGCAGCGTGGGAGTTCCTTAATGTGCACATACCACCTGCCTTGAGTGGGTAAGGAACAGTCCCAGCTAGGCTTTAAATGTAACACCTTCTTAAGGTGGCTTGGTGAGGCATGGAGAGTGAAGGTGCAGAGGGAAGGAATGTCACCCATGGTTTCCCAAAGGCTATTCCAGCCTTTATTTGACCCGAGGAATAATGCTTACATAGGGTGGCAGGCTGATTGAAGCATGTGGGAAAATTATCCTTTTCAGTGAGAGTTGTCAGAAACAAGTCTCCAAAGCAGAAGAAAATGGAATCTGCTGTTTTTCTTCTTGTGAGTGTCTGGTTGTCTAGAAAAATCCCAAAGCCTTGACTTTGAGCATTAGCTTTGCCCAGGTGCAGCCTGGTTTCTTTATCCCCATTAAAATCCACCAAGGGGACTTGTAACGTGCTGCAGAAATAATAGAGATGTAAGGTGGAATTTACACATCTGGAGAGCTTTTAATGAATGAGGAAATGGGGATGGTTACCTGGCAACCCTGAGTAAGTGCAAATTAATCCATTTTTATTTGATGTCAGGAGGGCAGTCCAAGGCTTCCACTCTGTTGGGACAGAATGAAAGCTGATGATGCTCTAGTGGAGTTTGGGGATTTTGTTTAATTTTAATCTCATTCTCATCTTTATGCTTGGTACTTATCCTGCTGGCACAAAATTGAAATGGGTTAACTCTCCTATAGGCCTTTATTTGGAACAGTTATTCTAACTCATGAATCCTTATAAAATGTTGGTAAGGCATGCCAGTAAAGTTCTGTTTCTCAGTTTGAAGCTTGTGAAGATCAAGGAGTTCAGTGTTAAGTTACTCTTCTGGTGTTGGCCAGAATAAAGGCAGAATTGTCAGACTGGTCACTTTGTTTACGGCTCCCTTCAATTGTGCCCTGCCTACCCAGACTGTGACAGTCTCATGGTATCTTGACTTTAACCTGAAGATAATTTATATTAAGGTATTAACAATACCTTAATACTGTTTTAATTCAATAAAAATTAATTTTTGTTAAATTTTATTGCATTTTTTTGTTATGAGTTTTTGTTATGAAAAATGCAATGGATAAAGATGACAGCTCCTTTTGATTTGTAAGAAAGACATGATAGTTACAGACAGAGCTAACATCTCTGTGCCTAATACATTAATTTTTATTAAGAAGAGATATTGTTAATACCTTTATTTATGTTATTGTAGCTTAATTAAGATTTTATAGGTGGTATTGGTGACCACAGCTAATTCTAGGGGTTGTCATATTTTGTTTAGAGTTGCCATATTATGTGATATAGTGCCAAGTATATATATATATATATATATTTTTTTTTTTTTTTTGAGACGGAGTCTCACTCTGTCGCCCGGGCTGGAGTGCAGTGGCCGGATCTCAGCTCACTGCAAGCTCCGCCTCCCGGGTTCCTGCCATTCTCCTGCCTCAGCCTCCCGAGTAGCTGGGACTACAGGCGCCTGCTACCTCGCCCGGCTAGTTTTTTGTATTTTTTTAGTAGAGACGGGGTTTCACCGTGTTAGCCAGGATGGTCTCGATCTCCCGACCTTGTGATCCGCCCGTCTCGGCCTCCCAAAGTGCTGGGATTACAGGCTTGAGCCACCGCGCCCGGCCCAGTGCCAAGTATATTAACTTGGGTAGCAGAAGCCATGTTACTATTCCTTAGCCATTCTGAGTCTCAGTGTAAAATGACAGTTATTCTTGATAAGCCCAAAATTCCTACCCAGGTTTAAATTCTATGACTTCATGACTATGTTTAAACTGAGATTATGGAATGATTATATCTTAAAACTAAGAGAATTAAGTACATGCATGTGTACTCTAATAGAGTCTCATTTGTTCAAATGTTCTCTTCTTGGTACTTAAAAAAAATTCCACTGGTGTTGTCTATTTATTGGAGACAGCCTGGGGGTCCTTAACCCCGACTTGATTCTTTTTTTTTTTTTTTTAACTCAAAACACTGCTTGGCTTTGGGTTTGACTTTTTTGATTCCAGTGACCACCTGATCAGTCCTGCCTGTTTGCACCACACCCCCCACCTCCTTCAAAAGCTTGAGAATCCAGCCTGTATACTGGGACAAGCCCTGTAGGAGAACAACACTTTCCAATATGGACCTGAATATACTTTTCCTTGCTAGAGATTTTTCCCATCAGAATAATGAAGCATTTAACATAGTTTTTCTAATTCCTCTATTGTTATCATGGTTTGAAAACAAGAATGCTTGTTTCCAGATGTCTCATTTGACAGTACCCAGGAACACATGGGAATATTTTGTAGTGGCTGACAGAGTGGGTTGGAGAAAATAAAAAACAGATGGACACAGATTAACCCTATCTCTTCCTGGTCTAGGCTTCTCTCTGGATTCTAGTCATGGGATTTTTTCTACCAGTTTCATCTTATGAGGGCGATCATAAGCTTGGCAATGAATCAGAGGAAACCACTGAGTACTGGTTCAAGCACCTTGTGTGTAAATTCATGTTACATTGTATACTGCCTGGTGTTGGGCAGTATTTTGTACCAGTTGATCTCTAGATGGCAAGAGGGAGATTTGGCCTGAATGAGACACTCTTTGACCAGCCACTATTGCTGCTCAATAATTATAGGGACAGTCAGTACTCAAAGACCCTCTGGGTAAATTGGCATTGCTTCCTATTAGCCATAATTTCAACGTTGAATATGTATGTGGTCTTCTTTTGTGCTGAGCTATGGTAGACCCCATAGTAACTTTTTCTACATAAGATCTAAAGACAAAGTGGACTTCTTGGCCCCATTTCTTTGAATCCATTATCATGATCTCAGCCTTCTGGATCTTTTTACTCTGATTATGAGAAGAGGTATGAGAAGTGAACAGAAACAGATATCTTCCTCAGAGTGATGAGCCTCACCATCCCTTCCTTGAATGTCACAGGTTCAACACTTTTTTAGAAGATGGTTCAATTTTGTCTCCCATCATCAGTCTCATAGGCATGTCTTAGGTCCTACATACAGACCCTATGATAAGGATTATTGTCAAGCAATTGATTGATGGAGTACTCTCCAAAGAAGAGAAGTGAGAGAAGCAGGGTGGGGCAGTAAAGAATGCTAACCAAAGAAATTGTCTATCCTGGAAACTAGTTTCAGTCTGGCTGCATGAGGAAGCCTTGGGGAACAACGTACACTACAGAGATGTTCTTGACTTGAGACAAGAGGACTGATCTGGTCTTTTGTACCCTCAGATCAAGTCAGTCTTTGGCCACTGGCTGTCCCTAAGAGGGAATAGGGGAATTTCCTAGTCCTCCTTGGTCAGGGGCAATTACCTGGAGAAGACAGCAAGTGTGTACCTTTTGCAGCCAATATCCATAGCAGGCAGGGCATGGGCACACTAGCCTAGGTAAGTGATCTTGGGGGGGGGGGCACCAAAAGCACCCACTATGGGTGGGAAGAGAGAGAAATAAGTCATCCCAAAGTTATTATGATGCAAGGGGGAAATAATTTATTCATTGTTTTACCCAAAGCTCTACTCTTTACAATGGAATGTTCTTGACATGTATCAGAGCTTCTTCTTCTTGACAATAGAGCTGGTGGGAAGGAGAATCTTGAGCTATCCCCAGGGATTAGAGAATGTGTTTAATTTGGATCCAAAAGTTTCTGCATAGGATCCCTCTGGCAATAGAGAATAACAATATGGTTGATAGCTGCCCAGTTAGTTTTTAACATGGAGAAGAGTGATGTCTTTGGGATTTTCTCTACTTTCATTTAGTTATATTGCTTTTGAATGTTTGTACATCTTGGAAGATTGCTTCCATTCTTCATAACTGGGATCCAATAAAAACTTCCTAAAAGGAGGCACTAGGTTTGTGTACTTATTTCATTACTTCTGGGTCTCTAATTCATACATTGTCATTCTATCATTTTTGTAATAGTTGGAAAATTGTAGATTCTTGGAACCTAAATATTAGTTTATAAAATTTCGTAATTTCAAAAATGAGATTCTAGAGCCCGAAAGTTAAATAACTTTTTCAGGTTATAGAACAAATTTATCCCAGAGGGAGAGAAAACTGGGCAGAAACTGGATTTGTGATACTGATTTTGATTTGCAATGCAGTTACTCATTGAGTTGTTTTTACCCCAGTGTTCTTTTCTTATCAGTGATGACTATGAAGTCATCACGTTTTGATAATATTTTTTCACAGTCCTCTTAGGGTGAGGAGAGTTTTCAATACCCTCCTTGTAACAGGGGAACATTCCTCCTCCTCCTTCTTCCTTCTTTCTTTTACTTAAGAAGAAATTATAATCAAGTTGTTTAGATTGAAGGAAAATGATTACACCATGGTTACCATGGGTGGGGGTCATTGTGTATTAAGTAGTCATGTGCTGCTGTGTCTCAGTTTCTCTTGATTGCTTTTCTGCTAATAAGTGAATGTTAAGTGGGTTTTGGCTTTAGAGAAGGCTTTGCATCTTTCTCTTTCCTGTATATAATAAACACTTGCATTTGATGTTATATCCTGTGGCTGGCCAGAGGATCCTGGGAACCCAAGACCAATATTCTGGCTTAAAGAGACAGAGGCTTTGCTTAGAGTTCAAGCTGAAGCTGCATTTTCAACCCAATTTTATCAGAACTCAGCCTTGTGAGATTTAAGTGTGATGGGCAACATCAAATAAAGGCATACTTTTGATTATTCTTTTTTGTGTATATAATTGTTGGGAAACTTGTGGAAGAAGGGGATGATTTGCTGGGTAACATTCAGAAATTCCTCTGGTCAAATATTATTAAATAATATCAAAATCATCCCTAGTATTATTATGATAGTGTTCTAGCTGTTGTATATTATGCATTAAACTTTAAAATTTAATAATGGATACCCTGACCAGGCAGGCATTATAATTACTAGCACAATAAATATTTGTAGATTAACTGAATTAATGAATTTATGAAAGGTGTTGAAGCACAGTAGAATAAGCCTTATACTCTTCAGTTAGAGAGGGGATTCAAATACGGTTCTGCTCCTTACTAGATGTATGAATTTGGCAAATAACTTACTTTCTTTTTTATTCAATGCTCTTATCAGTGAAATGGAGAAAACCATAGTATTTGCTTTAGAGGATTGTTATAAAAATTAAATCATATCATGTACACATGAAGGCATTTAGCATAAATGTTACCTATCATTATTATGATTATGAGAACTCTGCACTTCTCTCAGGGTCTGTTGTCTATATCATGATTTTATACATAATTATATATGTTTTGCAGGAAAGTTCTGGATGAAAGTATATCAACAGGACATTGTGAACTTCACCACTATCAATTCTGTGGCACTGCAGGCCTCACGGTGGACCAGGTGCCAATGCTTTTCCAGATCTGCCAAAAATTTACTCCTCAGGCAGACTTGAGGTTAAGCAACTGGTTGGTGAGTATGTCTGACTTCAGAAGTTCACAGATTTCTTAAGTATACCCCTTTATATAATGGCTGGTTCTCTTTCTTCATCATTTGTGAGACAAGAAGAGTTGCAAGTTGCCTAAGTCTATTTTGATTAAGTCTGCTGTGTGGCAATGTCTGATCCATTAATGAATAACTTAAATGCTTACCGCAATCTATGCTTTAAGGACTACAGAATGCCATTTTCAGTTTGTCTGTACAAATAGTCCTTACTGAAACTTCTATTTAAATCTTGAGAGAAAGAGAAACTCCAATCAATTTTTCATATAGGCCAATGGCTGCTAAACACAGCTCACAGAGGCTATTAAATTAATGAATAGAACATTTGCCGAATGAAAATCTAATACCATTTGGAAAATTTGAGTCACTGAATCACATCAATCAATATATTCAAGTCCTTGAATATGTCTTGAGCAAAGGATTTTCCCACAAAGCAATATAAATAAGTTCCAGATAATGATGAAATTTGTTGCTCAATGTCGTTTTTTTCAGCCTAACAAATATTTTAAATAGCATTTCAAAAAGTCTCCAATGCTTAGCTATAACAAAACAATGTAGACTTTAAAAATGGAATCTAATGAAATGGTCACTACTTAAAAAGTTCATGTTGAAACATACTTCTTTTTATTGTTTAGAATGTTATTATTCAAAAACCCTGTTAAGAAAACTTTTTAAGAGGCCACCAAGGACATTAGATGTCAGGTTTTGAAATCAGACAAATCTGCGTTTAGATTAGGTAAAGAAAAATACTATTTTCCTTCTTCTCAGTTTTTCAGATGAAATGAAATAGCCCTCAAGCCTCTAATGCTTGTAACTAATATTGTATTACTTTCAAAAATATATTTTCAGATGTAATTAATCAGTGAGTTTATAGGCCATGTGACTGCAATATTAGTGGACTCTGCTCCAGTCCTTGGCCTTTTTGCTCTACATTCAGTCATCACGCATCCTCTTCTCTGGAAGCTGGAGGGGGACTGGTTAGATTATAAATTACAGGATGACTGACTCTTGCAGGCTGCCTTTTCCAGATTCTTGTGTTCTGTGTTTGGACAGTGAGAGGCATTGGCTAGGTATTGGAGGATACTAATTTACATGTTTTACAGTGTTGGTGAAAGGATCTCGTTTGAGAGAGAGAAAAGAAAAAAATAAATGAAAATAAAAGCTAATAGTATTTTAAAGTAATGTTAGCTCGTGTGTTTACTTAGTTAATGTGCATTTTTTCTGCTAGTTTGTAGCCCTAATGAGGACAAGGATCATGTCTGTGCTGCTATTTACACAGTGTCTAGCACAAATGTCTGGCATGTGGTAGAAGCTCAATAACATTGTTGAATGAATGACTGAATAATGAATAACTATTTATCTGAGGTCATTTAACTAGTTCCCTATAGTGTTGAGATTCAAAATCCAAGTCTGTTCAACTTCAACATCATAAACTTTTTTATTTATTTATTTATTTATTTATTTATTTTTTTGAGATGGAGTCTCGCTCTGTCGCCCAGGCTGGAGTGCAGTGGCCGGATCTCAGCTCACTGCAAGCTCTGCCTCCCGTGTTTACGCCATTCTCCTGCCTCAGCCTCCCGAGTAGCTGGGACTACAGGTACCCGCCACCACGCCCAGCTAGTTTTTTGTATTTTTTTAGTAGAGACGGGGTTTCACTGTGTTAGCCAGGATGGTCTCGATCTCCTGACCTTGTGATCCGCCTGTCTCGGCCTCCCAAAGTGCTGGGATTACAGGCTTGAGCCACCGCGCCCGGCCATAAACTTTTTATTAAATTATATTGTCTGACAACCTTACAATAAAGTTTTTCGAGTTTATGTTTCAAAGTAGGAAATTAATTTTATACTCAATAAGGCAATAATCAGATACTATGTTTATTACCTAGGTGACAAAATAATCTCTACAGCAAATCCTCATGACATGCAATTTACTCACCTGCACATGTACTCTGGAATCTAAAATAAAAGTTAAAAAAGAATAGACAGTAACATACCTTTTGACTCAGCTTAAATAACAAGTTCATTGTCATGAGTGTGGCTACCATGTATGATTGTTCATATTGATTGGCCCACGTTCTAGCCTAGAGAGAATATAATACCTGCACCAATGATGCATTTTAAAAACCTGTTTATTAAGTACCTTTTACAAGCAATAATTTGTGCTAAATTCTTCAGAAACTAAATAATCTAAAACATGAGCTACCGCTTCTTTCAAAGAATTTATAAATATAGTTGTAGAAAAATACATCCATATCTAAAGGCTAACAATGTAATTAGGTATTTTTATCTAGCAAAACCAAATGGTATGAATTGAAGAACAGTAAGACTGACTTTTCACTTCTATTCCCAACAACATGACAGAAGAGATAATCCAAAAGATCCTTCTCAAAGAAACAAAAAATTCTGATGAAAGTATCAAAAATCATGGTTTAAAATATATTATTGAGTTGGTACAAAAGAGAAGACTGGTCAGAGCCTTAAAATTAACAGAAAGCAGAAATCTTTGGTGTCAAATTTAAAAAAGGAAAGAAAGGAAGGAAGGAAGGAAAAGAAAGAGAAAGAAAGAAAAAAAAGAAAGAACAAAAAAAGAAAGAAAGAAGGAAGGAAGGAAGGAAGGAAGGAAGGAAGGAAGGAAGGAAGGAAGGAAGGGAAGGAAGCATCAAAACCAGCTCTTATCCTAAGGGTTTGTGCTGAATTCTGGCAATCCAGAGTTTCAACCTTGATAGTGGCATTAAGGTTAATACTCTATGAAAGCATCTATATACTAGGGATTTATACTGAGCTCATGTGAACAGCTGTCTATAGAATCAAGGACTTACAAAAAGTAGGGAAAAAAGTAGATTTCAAGGTAGTGTGCACAGTCTGACTGAAATGTCCTTTATAAATCACATATTATATGTGAGAACTATGCCAAGGCATTCCTCTCTGCATAGTGAGGTTTTGAGTGATTTTTATTTTCTCTTTATATTATTGTAAATTTTCCCAGGTTTCTGTAATAAAGTATTATTGCTTTTATAATAAAAAATATGCTGAGGACTTCCTACATTTGTACTTGGGATGCAGAAAACTGGAAAAAACATAGGTCCTGCACTCATACAACCAAAAAACAACAAATAAACTAGACAAGTTGCAAATTCACAACTTTTCTTGATCCATCAGAGAACTGAGCACACAGAGACTTCAAGGAGAAATGGGACATGAACCCTTGTTTATTTTGGGATTTGGGGCAGACACAGCTGATCACTAGTAAGAAGAACCTAGCTAAAGTTACTAAATTAATAATGGCAAAATGTGGGCTAGATTATACAAATCTTTAGGGAGGATAATATAAGGGGAATTTTTATCTACTTACAGGCAATTCACAACAGAGCTCACCAGGTACTCAGAAAAGACCGGCAAGAGTCCTGAGAAAGTGTCCCTCATGGCACAGGTCTGGGGCAGAAAACAGCTATCTCTGCAGAAAAGACACACAATCTCATCCGAATCTTTTCTTCTCACTGTAATAAGAAAGCCTTAAATATTATGTGTGTGGGAGGAATTGTAGCAACTACTGACAAGCTTAAGGAAATAGAATCCATTGCAGTGAAGAGATATGTGAACATAAAACAAAACAAAAAACAACAAAAAATAAAACTTCCTCCCATAACGGAGGAGTGGGAATAAAGTTCTGGGCCTAGAACTACAGATAGAAGAGGGACAGGAATGTGGAGAAGGCCATACTTTCAACACTCATGAATACAGTATAAGAATGAGGTTAGACTGTATTCGCTTAATCAAATGAAGAGCGAAGGCTTCCTACCACTGGACTAACAAATGTTGAGTAAAAAGACTCGTAAGTGGGAATTGAACAATGAGAACACCTGAAGACAGGGAGGGGAACATCACACACCGGAGCCTGTTGGGGGTGGTAGGGGGCTAGGGGAAGAGTAGCATTAGGAGAAATACCTAATGTAGATGACAGGTTGATGGATGCAGCAAACCACCATGGCACATGTATGTATACCTATGTAACAAGCCTACACATTCTGCACATGTATCCCAGAGCTTAAAGTATTAAAAAAAAAAAAAAAAGTAACAGTAGCAGTTGGGTTGATTCCATGTCTTTGCTATTGTGAATAGTGCTTCAATGAACATATGCGAATGGGATTACTGGGTCAGATGGTATTTCTGATTCTTGATATTTGAGGAATCACCACACTGTCTTCCACATGGTTGAACTAATTTATGTTCCCATGAACAGTGTAAAAGCATTGTTATATTTCTGCAACC
Source organism: Trachypithecus francoisi (assembly GCF_009764315.1). Classification (NCBI taxonomy): domain Eukaryota; kingdom Metazoa; phylum Chordata; class Mammalia; order Primates; family Cercopithecidae; genus Trachypithecus; species Trachypithecus francoisi. The sequence goes on from NW_022681460.1 coordinate 27,771,237, forward strand.
TTGCCAGCATCTGTTTTTTCTTGATTTTATGTGGTACATAGACAGCATAGAATACTACGCAGTCATGAAAAACAAGATTGTGTCCTTTGCAGAGACATGAATGGAGCTGGAAGCCATTATCCTCAGCAAACTGAGGCAGAAAACCAAATACTGCATGTTAATGAGAACACATGGACACAAGGTACACAGGGAGGGGAACAACACACATTGGAGCCTGTTGGGGAATGGGGTTGGGGGAGGGAGAGCATTAGGAAAAATAGCTAATGTATGCTGGGCTTAACGCCTAGGTGATGGGTTGATAGGGGAAGCAAACCACCATGGCACACATTTACCTATGTAACAAACCTGCACATCCTGCACAAGTACCCTGGGACTTAAAATATAAATAAAATTTTTAAAAAAGTAACAGTGGCATACCATTGGAGAGTTACAAAAGCACAGAGAGACCCTCTCTAAAATGCTATACAAAGGAATGACTTAAACCTGATGGTTAAGCAAATTGGAAAAAAAAAAAAAAGCAAACAAAAAAGCAAACTGAAACCCTGGTAAACCAGCCTTCACCAAAAGATGAGGTATCACTTAAAGAATTTGAAGGCTCTGACAGGGAAACAATAGCGACAGCAAACTTTAAACCTACCTAATTCCTGAACAGATTGTCACAAATCCCCCAAATTAAAGACCCAGCACAAGAAAAGTGGGCTTCATTTTAGGCATAAAAAGTATTTACTTCAGTTTCTACTAATCTACACAGAATGTCTGGTTTTAAACCAAAACTTACAAGACATATGAAAAAGCAAGAAAAAAAAAAAAAAAACATAGTGACAAAGCACTTGATAAAACCATAACCAATATGACACCAATGCTGAAACTATCAGTTAATTTAAAATAACCTTAAAATCACTGAATGTAAAGTCTTTACTGGTAAAGGTGGGAAACATGCAAGACCTGGTGGGGAGTTTCAGCAAAGAAATGAAAACTGTAAGAAAGAATCAAATAGAAATATTAGATGTTAAAAAAAATAAAAAATAAATAAAAAAAAAACCAAAAGGATCTGAGATGAAGAATGCCTTTCATAGGCTCATTGGCAGACTCAAAATACAGTTGAAGGACTCTGCAAACTTGAACATAAGTCAATTGAAATTTCTCAAATTCAAACACAGAGAAGAAAGAGTGAAGAAAATAAAGTAAAACAGAACAGAGCATTCAAGACCTGCAGGACAATATCAAATAATCTAATCTATGTGTCACTAGAGGAGGAGGAGGAGGAGGAGGAGAAGAAGAAGAGGAAGAAGAGGAAGAAGAAGAGAAGAAGAAGAAGAAGAAGAAGAAGAAGAGAAGAAGAAGAAGAAGAAGAGGAAGAGGAGGAGGAGGAGGGAGAAGAAGAAAAAGGAGAGAGAAACAGAGAAAGAGAGAAACAGAGCAGAAAAAATATTTGAAGAAATGTATTTGAAGAAAGAATGGCTAAGTATTTTCCAAAATTAATGACACATGCTCTATTTATTTCTTATTTCTGCTGAAACATATTACCAGAAATCTCATTACTTAAAGCCACACAAATTTATTTTCTTACAGTTCTGGATGTATTTGTGGGGGCCGTCATTCATCCTGCAACACACACCAAAGGATCAAAGGATAGGTGCAAGAGGCTCTGAGAATATCAAGGGGGATCACAAAAAAAAAAACAAAAAAAAACTTAGGTTCATATCATAGAAGTGGCTGAAACCCAAAGACAATTAAAAAAAGGTCTTGGAAGTGACCAAGGACAGCAGATGATAGGAAATGACACATTCCACATAGAGGATCACATGAGAATTTAGGCAGACTACTTGTTAAAAACTGTGCAAGCCAGGAAACAATGGAGTGTCATCTTTAAAGTGCTGAAAGAAAAAGTGTTGCCAGCACAAAAATCTACACTCAGCAAAAATATCTTTCAAGAAGTGAAGGGAGAAACCAAAAGACTTTCTCACACAAAAACTGAGAAAATTCACTGCCAGATTTGCCTACAAGAAAAAAGAAAAGTTAAAGAACGTAATTAAGCAGAAGTACTATGATGTTAGGCAGTAGCTCTAATAAAGAAACAAAAAGTGGAGAAATTGTAACAAATACAAGTAAAATAACTTTCTTTTTTCTTTTACTTGTTCTAGAAGATAACTGTATAAGCAAACACTAGTAGCTTACATGTAATAGTAAAATGTATGAACAAATGTTCACAAAAAAGGGAGGAAGAAATACAGAGTACACAGTTGTAAGGTCCTTATACTACATATGAAGTAGTATATTATTTGAAATAGAATCCTACTAATTGAAAGTGTGTACCAACCCAGAAATAAAATAAAGTAGGTTGGTTTTTAGGAACAGCTATTTAACTTCAGCCTCTAATGCATCTCTCCCCACCCCCATCACTTCACCCTGAGTATCTGTCTGGTTCTTTTCCAAGGTTTGATTCACATTTCCTGTTGGTTTATGGCACAGTGATAGTTCTGTTTGCCCAAATTTCAACTGATCATAGACTTGAAAACCAGGCAGATCCTTAAGTGAGATGTTAGGAAGCAATTTCCATTTAGTAAAATAAATGTGACACACTTACAGGAAGAGTTATAGCCTTTGAGAGAGCCAGCCCTGGGCTTTCTGGGACTCCTCTGCATAGTGTTTTGAGAGCCAACACTCAGTGGCCTGAGGGGTTGGTAGGGATTTGAGAGAAGGGAGGCTTTAGGGGGAGTTGGAGGTGGGGCAGAGAGTGAGAATGGTTGGAGACAGACTTTAATTACTGCTGTCAAAGATCTGGACTCTTCTGCTGCTTTCTTTGTGGCCACATACTTGGCAACCATTATAAAAAATAACTGAAAATAAGGTACAATATAGTAAATAAGGATGATCAAAGGAGAATATATGTTAAAATAAAATTAGGGCAGATTGTAGAATGAATGAAAATGGGGATAAGATAAGATAAAACTAAGAACTAAGGATACAGTTGAAGCTTTAAAATATCCTAATAAAAATCCTAATAGAAACTAAAAGTTTAACAATAATACTGTCAACATATACTAACAACAATACTGACAAATACTGTATTTGGTATTTTATTCCAAATACATATTTAGAATAAAAGATAAAAAGATCAAAACCAGTAACATAAACTTAATTTTTAAAAAAATGCATAAAAATAAAACAGATGGAAGGTTAAGATAAAAATCTAAAACTAGTGAAAAGTAAAAGGTATAAAAGGATCACAGATTAAGGTTTCAAAAAGATATTAGTAACTGGAAACAGAAAAAAGTAGTTGAAGGAATTAATGAAAATACTTTTAAACAGAGAGCATGACTAATAAAGAAAAGGAGGCAAGAAATGTGTAACATCAGGAAATATAAAGGATATATAACCACAGGCACAGAGATCAGATAAATTGTGGACTACTGTGTAAAATTCTTTCCAACTATTAGTTATGTTGTAATCCATATTATTAACTATTTTTTCACTTCTGCATGGCACGCCTTCTGCCTGGAGTATCATTTTTCCTCTTCTGCAATCTCTTTTCCTTCCCCTTATCCTCACCAGATTTCACTTGTCTTTCATATTTGGGCTTATATGCTGCTTCCTCCTTGTTTTAAATGTTGGTCCCCCAGAAGCATCTGAGTTTGCAAATCCCAGATGTGACATTCCTGGTGGTGTTATTGGATAATATTAGAAATCCAAATCTCTCAGACATGTTAATTATTAGCTCACAGCATGACACATGATCTGTCTATATTCCTTACATGAGTGTTACTATTGGAGAGAGTGGTAGCTATTTGCAGTGGCCCTGGAGTCTAACAACCTTAGCTTGAGTTCCAACTCTATCATTTACTGACTGTCTTGGCACTAAGGTGTTTCCCATTTTGTAAATGGGGAACAAATTAATACCCAAGTCATTCAGTGGTTGTAGGTATAAAATAAAATGATACATTTAAAACACCTAGTCCAGCTGCATCCATGTCCCTACAAAGGACGCAAACTCATCCTTTTTTATGGCTGCATAGTATTCCATGGTGTATATGTGCCACATTTTCTTATTAGCAAACTATCACAAGAACAGAAAACCAAACACCGCATGTTCTCACTCATAGGTGGGAACTGAACAATGAGATCACTTGGACTCGGGAAGGGGAACATCACACACTGGGGCCTATCATGGGGAGGGGAGAGGGGGGAGGGATTGCAATGGGGAGTTATACATGATATAAATGATGAATTGATGGGTGCTGACGAGTTGATGGGTGCAGCACACCAACATGGCACAAGTATACATATGTAACAAACCTGCACGTTATGCACATGTACCCTAGAACTTAAAGTATAGTAAAAATAAAGAAAGAAAGAAAGAAAAACAAACAAACAAACAAAATAAAACACCTAGTCCAGTCCTTGAAACAGAGTGAACCTTCAATAGATAAGAGTTATTCCAGAGAGCCTTGAATTATTTTAGGGTTTGGGTAGTGGCCGTAGTTTTAAACTTCTAAGAGGATGCATCATGTTCAAATATTTCTTTTTGATCTGACTTACAAAAGATGTAAAATGGGAGTTCTCTTTCATTGTGCCTGCCTATTTGCACCATTCACTGAGCTATCACGATGTAATCCTGGCAAACTACCTGGATTTGCAAAAATGAATGATTCTGAGAGCTTGGTCACATGGTCCTATTGAACTGTAAGTTACCACAAAGCCAGTTAAAATTTCAGAGTATTTTTCCTGGTGTCTGCAATGCTTCAACTCAGTGCTACCTGTTCTGAGTATATTTGGGTCAAGTCTGTGTATGGACCACTCTGACCTGAGAGAGTTCTGGGTAGAAGTCTCAGAGAGTGGAACACTTACATGGTTGCCCTAGTTGGTTTTCACCCTTTTTCATACAGTGAAGTCATCACTGATATGCCAAAGGTTTTCTGACACTTGGCTCAATTATTTGGTGAAATGTTCACAACATTGGAGCAATGCTCTGCAAAATCTGCTTATTTTACAGACCTAAAATGCATATTCTTCACCATTCAGGGTTGGTATAAAACTGCAAGTTTCTTAGGCCCTTGAATCTGAACTCTGCTGTTGAATCTAAAGAGGTCTCTTATGGAACTAAGGAGTCTTTAGATGTAACGGTTGTTGTATTTCCAAAAATTAGGAGATGACAACTAATTTTGCAATATAAAGACCCAGATTCCTCTTCTGTTTTGCCACTGATTAAACAGGTCATTTTTATTTCTCAGTAAAATGTCCTCCACATGTCAGAAAATGAGGAGAGGTTAGATAACCCTATTAAAATCTTTAGGTTTATCATCTCTTTTACTGAGAAGGTGATCTCTCCCGGGCCCCATTACAAATATTTTAGGAACACTTGATTTGGATAATAATAACTACTACTATCATTTAATCATACAAATGTAATGCCCATTTCACATGTGAGAAAACTGAGTTTTAGAAAGATAAAACAATTTTTCCAAAGTCATACAGCTAGTAAGTGGGAAAGACAGGGCACCAGTACACATAAGGCTAACTCCAGATCAGCTTTTCTTAAACACCACATTCATGGCTGCTTATGCAATCTGTATAAATTTGGATTCCAGGCATATTTTACTACTGAAGAACTTTGCTACTCAACTTGACTTTTTAGATTATCTCTTCCTTGGTGAGAAGATATAAATTATGGTATATACAATCAAATGTGCAGTGCATACTACACAACTGTATATAATTTTTGAGGAGAACATTTCTCAACTTTCACACCAATGTCCCTATACTAGTCCTGGTAACTTTACAATGACCCAATTATTGGCAGTGGTCTTTCAGAGAGGATTTGAAAAAAGTTCCTGTGCCTTGTCAAAAAACACATTGGTGGAACAAGAACTGAAAAAGCTTGTCATTAAAGTTTCAAATTAGTTGCAAGGCCAGAAAAAAAAACCACTGGAATTCATAAAGTAACAGAGCAGTTGTGTTATGATATTAATGTGTCCCACTCTGAACCTGGGTTTAAGAAGCAGGCCAGGTGTGGTGGCTCATGCCTGTAATCCCAACACTTTGAGAGGCTGAGTCGGGTGGATTGCTTGAGGTCAGGAGTTTGAGACCAGCCTGGTCAACATGGCAAAACCCCGTCTCTACTAGAATACAAAAAAAATTAGCTGGGCATGGTGGTGCACGCCTCTAATCCCAGCTACTAGGGAGGCTGAGGCAGGAGAATCACTTGAACCCAGGAGGCAGAGGTTGCTGTGAGCTGAGATCCTACCACCGCACTCCAGCCTGGGTGACAGAGTGAAACTCTGTCTCAAAAAAAAAAAAACAGCAGCAGAAGAGTCAATTATATTGAAGACAACTAAGGCCAGACACCAGTTACCAGTTGGGGAGCACAAATGAGAGAAAGACATTGTTAAAAAGGCACTTGGAAAGTGAATTTGAATATTGAGTTGGTTATAGTTCCAAGATCAGCTATAGTGAGAAAAACTGATTTGGTCTGAACATAATTAAACTTCAAACAAATCAGGCTCTGAGTTGTCCTTCCATATTGGGGTGGTGGTAACTGGGCATGTGGGTTTGTTATTGTGGTTCAAAGAGCAAGCAGTCATTGGAGGCCCAGAAGGACCTTGGATCCAGACATGAGACTTAAGGACAGAAAATCAGTCCTAAAGGGACTGAGGTATCCTGTGGCTGGAAGGACTGCTGGACATAATGGAAACTGAGCTACCAAAAGAGAAGGAACAGGGCATGAAACTTATAACTATGAATCTGGGAAATGGCACAAGACTCTGTCACTAGGGGATAATAATTGCATTTACAATAATAATAAAGCAGTGAAGTTTATATAAGCACTTGGTATCTACTGTGCATTATGCATAATGAACTGTGCTGAGTACTTTATGTAGATAATTTCGTTTAATCTTCACAGCCAACCTATGGGGATATACTGTCACTATTTCAATTTTATACATGGGGGAACCGAAGCTTAGAGAGGGTTTCATAACTTGAAAATAGATTGATGACTATTTACCTGCAGTCCTGGAGCTGGGGGTAAAGCCCCAGCTGGCTCCACCAGGTGCAGGCTGAGGTGGGGGCTATGCAGAACCAGTGTATTTCTGACTCAGGGCTCAGGTCTGGTGCTGGTCTCTCATACAGGTTAGGGAGAAGCTCCCAATTCTGAGTTTGGAATGAGTGTATGGGTTAGGAGGATTGGCTGAGGGGATCTCAGAGACTCAGCAACCCTGCCCTCTTGTAAATTTGAAGGTTTCCATCCTGTGTCAGACCTACCTCACAACTTCTTTAGTAAAAAAAAAAAAAAAAAAAAAATGCACACCCCTTAATATAGGCATATAGATTTGATTAAAACATGGCATACTTGAATTTGTTTTTGGATCCCAAAAAATACACAGTATCTTAAATATTTAGATGCTATTTAATATCTTTTATGTTTCCTTATCATTGATAGTATCTTATATTTATAATATTTATTTTTAAACGTAACATTTCTGTGGCCAGGAGTGGTGGCTTATACCTGTAACCCAGCACTTTGGGAGACCGAGGTGGGCGGATCATCTGAGGTCAGGAGTTTGAGACTAGCCTGGCCAATATGGTGAAACTCCATCTCTACTAAAAACACAAAAATTAGCTAGGTGTAGTGGCCTGTGCCTGTAATTCCAGGTACTCTGGAGGCTGAGGAAAAAGAATCACTTGAACTTGAGAGGCAGAGACTGCAGTGAGACTACATTGTGGCACTGCACTCCAGCCTGGGTGACAGAGTGAGACTTCATTCCCCTTCCCGCCACTCTCAAAAAACAAAACAAAACAAAACAAAAATAAAAAAAAAACAAAAACAAAAAACACTTTCCGTGATATAGGGGATAGGCCTAACTACCATGTTTTAGAAAAAGGAGTTTAGCCATAGGGAAGTACAATGCCTTATACATGCCTAGATCCCTGAGCTATAAACTGTAACATTAAATTCAAGATAACTCAAACATTGCATGTTTATTTTATTTATTTATTTATTTATTTAGAGACAGGATTTATTTATTTAGAATAATTCATATTCAAGACAGTGACCTGTTTGACATCCGATTTTGTTTGGAGAGCATTTGCTTTCTCGAGTACAATGTTCTGAAATGTATACACTTAATTATTTAAATAATTAGTTACAAATATGAAACATGGTCATGTTACCTAGGTAGTAAGACAGGGGAAAAATCCAATCAATATAAGCTTCAAGTGTTAAATGGCTATTTCATATAAACTTTGTTACAATCACTGCCATTATATCACCAGCACTTCTTTATAACACCTTAAAAAACTTGCCTGTTTCCAAGAATGGCATTATAAATATGTTTCTTTATTCTACTCTCATTATAACAAGAGGAGGTCAATGGTCTAAAGGGTGGTTTCCTATTATGAGAGGGATAAAAACTAAAATCAATAAATCTTCAGATCATAAATGTTGCTACAGTCTGGCAAGGTTGAGAAAATTATGAGCCGAGCCCCATGATGTCTGGATATTGCAGCTTGTAAATTTCTACATACATATGTATATGGTTATGTATATACTCACTGCTGGGTCCTTCCTAGAATTTGCTCACAAATGGTGGAGTTTTGTTCAGTATTGGTAGAATATATCCAGCATACAAAAATAGAGATGTGACACTACTTTATTTAGAAAAATGTTTCTAAGATTATAAAGTCACATTTTTCCCAATTGGCTTCATTACTTTGATCAGGAAACTCAAACAGGAAATTACTTGCTTCTGCTGTTCAATAAATTGCAAATATTGAGATTAATTGGCAAAACTTTTACCTCTGTTACAAATATTCACACTGAATGGTGATAATTCTAATAGGTCCCCCAAAATAAGAGAGATCATCAGAAACATAATAAATTGGCTCAAAGACAATATATAATGAATAATTATGCAGTCCAGTATGAACTTTTAGGCAGTGTTGTCTAGCATTTAAGGACAAGGATGACGAAGCCAGATTGTCCATGTTTGGTTTCTGCCTCTGCTACTTAAAAATTATGTGATTTTGGGCAATATTCCTAACCTCTTTGTGCCTCATTTTCTTCATCTATAAACTGAGGATAAATAAAAGTTCCTACTCAGAGCAAGCTGTTGTGATAATTAAGTGTGTAAATATATACAAAGAGCTTCTATACATAGTAAGCATTACTGTGCAGCTGCAAACACTTCCATATACCTTAAATATAATACTTTCTTATTTGATAGTGTGTTAAGTGATATTCAAATGGCTAATTTTAATTTCTAACAAACAGGTTGAATGGGGTCACAATTTTTTTTGCTTAAACAAGCAGGTAAATGAATACATTAAGCAGTAAGGGGACAAATTCTTCTTTCTAGACACAAATCATGCCACATAAGTTCTGAGCATGTAAGTCTTTTATGTAAATATAAAAAAAAAAGACATTGGAAACACCTTCTATAATTTGCTTGGAATCTTTGCAGACATTATTATGCATGTGCCAAATTATACCTACCAATAATAAAAAATGGGAAATAGTACAGAGATCCTTCATAACACCCTTAATAAAATTTATTGAGGACATTTTGCATATTGTGGGAAATATAGGGTGGCTTCTTTGGTTTGGAAATGGCTGAAGACAATTATCAATATCCCCACTTCATACCCCATCTTCCAGTTTAACCCCACCTACCCTGATTTCCATCAGACCATACTGTATGAATGTAACTGACTGGCTGTCTTAAAGGCTTGCAGGGGCTACTCAGATGTTGCAATTCTTATTAAATCAGTTTTAGAAGGTGGGAGAAGGGAGTGGAGGCTAAAACAGGAGCATAGCAACCAGAAATAGCCATCCTGTCACTAGGGATTTGTTACCATTATCCACTAAATGATTAGCCCCATAATTTACAGGCATCACTATTTGCAAAGTGCTTCCTCCTGAGACACCAAAAGTGATCAAGTTTGAAAAAATTGCTGAAAATGTTGGCACTCATCTCCTTACAACTCAAATGTATCTTTTATGATCATGAGAGAGTCCAAAAAATTTGAGAATTCACAGGAATCTTCAACATGTTCATTTTAATGAACTTTTACTATTGTCATGTTATTACAACTCTCTCACAAACATATTAAGACCCCTACCTCCTATATCCTTATCCTCATGTCTATCACTGTGTTCCCAAATGCGTGAGAAGAAAGTTCAGAATTTATTTTTTATAAGTCTGAACTGTGGTCACTAAAATACAGCAGGCAGCCACAACCAAGGCCAAAGCAGAGCTGAGTATGCTACATTGAGGCATGATTTGCTAGAATATGCCCATTCTATGTAAGTAGCTGGCAACAGGGAGTTACAATGAAATCCAGTATCAGAAGGTAGGCAAATGGTCCAGAAATTGAACATACATGTCTTTGGTGTTTGGAGACAGAAAAGCAGCCTAATGTAAGAGCAATTCAAGTACTAGATGGAAAAGTCAAGAAGTGAATCAAAATTAGATAATAGCCAAAGTACAAACAGAAGTTATAGGTCAAAGCCATACAGCAAGTCTTTCTCTTTCAACCAGCCAAATATCTCATTTCAATGGCTGACAGATACATTTTTGTACTTTGCTTCTATCCCCCATTTGCTCCCCCTTTTTTAGTGTGAAAAATAAGTCTTCTATGAGACAATGTAGTTGGCAAGTGGGAGTGGGCAGACATCCCATGGGAACTTTTCAGAAGATTATCCATTTTCATAAATTATTCTCAAATTGCTCTATTCATTTTAAGGAGTGAAGAGTCACTTGGGAATGTATTTGATCATCAAAAAAAAAAATTTGGTGCTTTGTGTTAAGAATACATAAAAGTTAATGGAAAATTTATTAAGGCTGACAGTCCACTATGAAATTCAGTGTGCTGCAAGGCAAGCTGCAAAATTCTCTTTAACAGGAAAGAGAAATGGGACAATGGAGCTAACCTATCATATCACTTCTCAATGGCAGCTCTCATGGGAGAGGCTTTGTCAAAACCTGTTTGTCATTGTTCTGTGTTCTTTGATGATTTTCTTTCTTAGCTTTGGGCTCCAGGAACATATTCAAGATGGAACTTAACTCTACTACATAACATCTGCTAAGGGGTTTCAAAACCACAAAGCAAGCACATTTAATGATTCAAAGTTCACAGCTTTATCAACAGCAACAACTGTTCACAATCAGAGTCAACATGCCATCACCACATGTTATTGACGTGATTGTAAATGGCGCTGATGATTACCACATTCACGTGGTACCTTTCCCAATGATCTGTTTTCAAACACTAATTAATGAATCCTCTCTGGACCTGTGTGAAGAAATACTACAGCACTTTAGTTGGTCGGTTTTACAGGCAGGCGTGTTAAATGACTCTGCTAACTTTCTCCACTCACCACCCTTGTTATCTTTCAACTCTCTCCATCGCCCCCACCTCATGTGCTTCCTGAGGCTAGAGTATTTAATGTTGAGAGGAAAAAGCACAGGCAATACGACATTTCAGATATAGCACTTCTGACATGCATATTCGCAGTATAATGAGATGCTCTGTGCAAAGATTTGTCAAGCAAACTTGGAGATTCTCATATGCTCCTTGGAGATTCGTAACTAACATTACCAAATTAAAGGCACTGAGTATTTCTGTAACATCGGTCTCCTTTTATGTGATGCATTTCACCTGAAGTTGGGACTTCAGGAAAAGTTTAAAGTGATTAAAATATGCAGAAGTGGGAAGGGATGTGGAAGAGTGAATAGACGATGGTTGTGTTTGAAATGTTCAGCAAACACAAGGGAAATGCAAAGTCATATGAAATCCACTTGTGTTCTCAAATACTTAAAGCAATTAGTAGTTCCTTATAAAATATGAAAGCCTTGCACAGGAAAAAGATTTGAAGTCTTCTTTGACTCTTATAACTAATTAGCAGAATGGCATTAACTAAGCCATTTCATCTCTTTGGGATATCTTTTCCTCATCTGTAAATAAGGTTTTATTCTTATTTATATAAGGTTTATTTTAAAAGATATTGAAAGCATCTTAAGTATTTTGTAATGGTTTAGTATGAACTTTAGTCTCATATGGAAGCAAGTAATGTTCTCATGGTTAAAAACTTTTTTTAGTGTTAAATAATTTTTAAAAGGCACCTTGGAAGAGCACGATTTTGGTATTTCCCCTGGTGACTTCATCACAGTCCAGACAGTAGTGCTGAAGTATGCAGCCCTAGGATGTTGCTGGTGGCTTATTTTTCAGGAGCATACTCAAATTCACAAAAGTTATAGAGCTAGATGTGTAAGTAGCTAACTTATTATTTTACCACTGATCTGTCAGCACTGACAGTAGCTTTGTTAATGAATTATCTCCTGGTAGCATCTGGCAGGGAAGCCATATCATCATTAGAAGAGGTCTTGGGGTCTGTGGAATCAGATAACACAGGGTTTATTTTGTAATTCAGATGTTAGTACCAAGGGACCCTGGTTACCCCTAAAAGGTAAACTTAGTTTTGAGGTTGACTAAGTCACATTCTAGAGCCAGAAGCAGCCTCTCCCACCTGTACATGCACCTAAGTCTCCCCTTCTGAGGCATCCATGGCTGTCCCATCTCTTTGTGGATCTTCGTTTTTTTTTTTTTTTTTTTTTTTTTCCTGTGTGCATATAAATCCCCATACCGAAGTCTCATTCTTGCTCTGGTCTTGGAGACAATCTATCTTGCTTAAAGTTTTCGAAAAAAAATCTCTAAGCTCTTCCATTAATTTTTGGTTTTACAGTTTAACTTTCAGAAGGCAGTTCCCCCACCCTTCTTTATAGCCAAAATCTTTGTAGGAGAAGGGCTTTATTGTTACCCTCATGTATCATCCACACAGAAGTTTACATTTGCTCTTTTCAGGAGGAAAATAATTGAAGGACTTCTCCGAACCCCAGTCAAATTCTTCACTTGTCGCTTGCTTAAATGTGACAATGTATGTAAAGGGCTTTGCTTCAAGCCTGGCACACCGAGTTTAATAAATGTTAGACTGAAACAGAAAACAAAAACAAAATACAAATAAGCCTACTTATTTTTATGTTGAAGCAGGGGTTCAAAGGTTAAAGGAATAAATTCTTTGCCCAGCTCTGTTAACCATTATCAAACAGAACAGAAACAAATAAGACATTTTCTGCTAATCTGTTACATTATCATGAAACCTACTCTAATGAATTATTCTAAGGAATAAATGAAATAATGCACTGTATATTGAAAAGTGCTTTTTCAAGTATATTATGGTTGTTAAATTAGCTATAGCTTGTTTCAGATTTTGCTACTCAAAAAATGTAAATATTATGCAAGAACTTCCAAACTGTAGATAGTACTGGAAGGTTTGCAAATGGTATGAAAAATCAATTTATATGACACCAGTCCAATGTTGAGCCTTCCAGACCATTATAACCTTCAATGTACAGTTAGTTGGAATATAAGATCAATGCTATGACCTGAGATGGTCTTTCTGGTAAACTCTTAACAGTAGGGCGAAAACAAGTGAACTATGTTGTCTGTGGGCGGCCTTGTTATGAGACCATGATGAATGTGGCTGTTAAGCATTTAGGCAAAAAAGATTTGCAGCTTTCAGTGCCACAGGGAGCAGCTTTCTCTGTGTCCTTACCCAGTGAAGTGATACAAAGCAAACTTGGCTGTTGAATAATTTCATGTAATTGTACCCTGGAGAGCTGAAATATACAGGAAGGAGGTCTTTTGTGTACAAGTACCCATTTTAAAAACTACCATGGAAAATCAATACATCGGTTGGTGGACGCTTACCTGCAATTATCTTTAGTTGAAATTTCCAAATGTCGAACATAATGAAAAATCCCTGGATAGAAAAATGTCCCTGGTTAGCTTCAGTAGCTACTCGTTACTTTCTAAATGTTCTTAAAGGCAAACTGAGCAAAAAGAAACCCCTTTTATGAAAATATTACCTGCAAAGCACAGGGGCAAGTTGGCTGGTCTGTTGTAGGCAGTAATTCCTCCAAAGAGCCTTGTGGTTTTGTATGTGGGGGTGGGAGTGGAATTTCACTCTATCACCTGTCTAAACCCTTCATAGGCATGGACTTGATTTGGGGGAACCCCTTGTGTCAGTCTCCTAAACTGGAATTAATTGGTGAGGGAGACAGTTTCAGGTGAACAATTAGAATTTTCTTTCTCAAGAGAGGTGTTAAATATTTTACACCACACATTACTCATATATCATGCTTTATAGCCCCTCATTAGCCCAAACAATAGACCAGGAGAGAGCTCCAAGGTATTACCCTCCTGTGATAGTTGAGGGGAAACTAAAAGGGAAAGACGTTGTCCTTGGTCACACTCTGTGTCAAATATAGAAGCAGAACTAACCAGTCGTTCTATTCATGAACTGAGAGTAAAGGCATTAGACAACTAAATAAGTACTTAAATGCTCACGGAGAGCTAGTTTTGCAGTTCCTTCTCTCTTCCAACTCCTTCCCTAAATGCATTGTTGGAGCCTCTCCCAGTCATTGCAAACTTGGTCACTCTGTGAAATTCTAGGGAATGCAGCATCTCACTGCTGTATCTGGCACTGTTTCTCAGGTGGGATGCCAAGGTTCTTTTCTTACCCTCATTTTTGTTGCTTTGGTTCTATCTTTGAGGGACAGAGGGAATTGCCTCTTATTTTATCCTCTCTGCCCCCTTTCATGCTACATTGCCTCACCATTTATTAGTATATTCCTTCTTAGTTATTATGGCCAGCAATCTTCGGCTTCCCTGACATTGCTCCTCAGAACTCTTCAATGGTATTAAGGAACAACTCCTGTGTCATTTTCTTTTGCATCCATTTATCTCACTCTCTTTTCATTGCCATCTGAGAAGTTGATCTTAGAGTAGGTACTTCAAATTAATTATCAAAAAATTGGCAAGCAGGCCGGGCGCGGTGGCTCAAGCCTGTAATCCCAGCACTTTGGGAGGCCGAGACGGGCGGATCACGAGGTCAGGAGATCGAGACCATCCTGGCTAACACGGTGAAACCCCGTCTCTACTAAAAAAATACAAAAAACTAGTCGGGCGAGGTGGCGGGCGCCTGTAGTCCCAGCTACTCCGGAGGCTGAGGCAGGAGAATGGCGTGAACCCGGGAGGCGGAGCTTGCAGTGAGCTGAGATCCGGCCACTGCACTCCAGCCTGGGCGACACAGCGAGACTCCGTCTCAAAAAAAAAAAAAAAAAAAAAAAAAATTGGCAAGCAATCTAAATGTACAACAATTAGAGAATGACTACATTTTATATGCCTCAACTCAGTGGAATATTCTAAGTGATAAAGTTTACAGAGAATTATGAAAAAGTAATTTTAATTACATGTTAAGTGAAAAAAAAACATATGCAAAGTGCAAAGTGTTATGTTTATTAGGTTCCAATTGATTCATATGCCTATGGACAAAGTCTGAAATGGAATATGTAAAACAAAAATATAGATCATTCAGGTGGTAAAATTATTGGAACTTCTAAACGTAAAACTTTCTGTACAGTTATCACATTCTTTTTTATATTCTTCAGTTTTGACCCAGTCTCTGATTTATCCCTCCTTGCCCCTTCCCAAATTGTTATTATTAGCAACATGACTTTCTTAAATTTGAGGTGGAGATTCCATTCTAAAGGGAAGGTCTATAAATTCCATCTCTGAATGAAAATGGTCAGGATATAAGATGAATTGCCATAAGGGATATCTTATTAGTTAAATTTATGAAAAGAATTTCTAATCAGTTTTCATTCTTTTAATAATTCAGGCTAAAAAAATCTTTGTGTATTTGTCAAATATAAAAGTTGCCAGGACCAGAAAGAAAATTTGTCTTCATTGTCTTTTTCTCCATCTAGAAATTTACATACTCTGAAATAAAAAAGAGCCTAGAAACATCAGAAAAGCAAGCAGTACCACCCTCTAAGTAATATAATGTTCTATGAGTTTCACCTTTATGTTTTGTTTGTTTGGTGTCTGTGAGATTAGGTGTCAAAGTCGTAGTGTAAAACACAAATGTTCCAGTTTGGGGGAGTATAAAAGAAACTGCAGACAAAACTAGTGCCTTGCTTTCCCTCAGGAGTAAAGTAGAATGAAATGCTTCACAACTAATTTTGTTCAGTTGTTCTTTGGCCGTGGTCATAGACTTCTTTCATAATTAGCCTTCTCTAGCTTACAATTCAGTCTCTGAAAGTATGCACTAAAGGTACCCCTTGGGTTTGGTCCAGTTTCTCCAGAATACTGCAGCCAGCTCTCATGAACAGTTCTGTGTCTCTTGCTTCTCAGACTGAAGGCTCAGAGATTTAGACATCAGAGAAAGTTGGGTCTGATGCACAGCGTCAAGCAGTTTGACTGTCTCTAAGCTAAAGATAGGTGCAAGGCGAAACTCTATGAGTTTTAAACTTCCCTGGAGCCTTGAGATTTTAGCTCTGGATACAGTCCTGTCGGATTGTTAATTCTGAGAATGCAAGAGTGGCTCATACCATGAGCCCAGTGCCTCAGTGCCGGAGGTAAACCTGCCCTGAGCTGAAAATGGAATGGTGCAACATTGCATGCAGGTTATTAAAGATTCTGCTTACTTTACAATGGTCTGTTAACAGCTCTAATGTCTTTAACATGTGGAGCCTATTGACTTTTAAGTAACATTTTATTGAAGTAACTGCCGTGCTTATTAGCCCGTAAGATTTACGCTTCATTTTCAGTCCTGAATCTTGGGGAGTCCTGAACTTTTCCTTAAATTGTGAGGTAGGAATACTATGAGATAAGAGATGCTCAGTGTGAACGGGAACACGTGTGGTTCAGTAGGGTAAGGAAGAGAAATAGCACGTCTCCTAGGATTTGGAGAAAGCTAAAAGGTCATAGAGAAACAATCACATCTTCATTAATGGGTCTGAAATTTAGAGAAAAAAATATTTGCAGATGTGGCCAGTGTGAATGGCTTATATCGTGGTTGTACTGTTTTATAGTGTCAGGTGTATAGTTAACTCCAATGAGTGCAAAATTTCACATAAAAGAACATACAGAGAACCATCAGGACTGACACCTGAATTTAATATGCTACTTTTACTTAGGCATTTTGAAAGAATCAAAGTTTGCCCACCTATATCTTTTCACTGCTGTTAGCTCTTGAAAACACAAAGTAATGTCACTATGTTTATAAATCATTGTACACAAAATAAATCAACATCAAATTTATTTATCTGCCAAAAAAACATACTGAGGAGTAGCTGGCATTCAGTTAACTCTGGGATTTGGGATTTATCACATGTTTAATTATATGATATGAAATGAAACTTTAATGTATTTAAAATAAAATTTGATTTTATATTAACTATGTTAGAAATATGTAAACAGCAGAATATCTGTACAGTTTTTCTTTCATTTTTCCTTACTGCTGAGGAAAACAGCTATCTCATAGATATTTCATAAAAAGGAATCCTCCCACATAACTACATATTAATGAGCTCAGTGTGATGGGAGAGGAAATTAAATCTAAGAGAAATTGAAATCTTTCAGTGGCTCTACCAAAGAACACAGAGAGCAAGAAACAGTTCATAAGGATAGGCATAAACATGACTTTCACAAGGATCTGACATTTTGTGGCCTATGGAAAACTTTGTGTTTCTTGTCTCACTTTTCAGGCTGTGGCTCCGAAATCAGTTGAAGAATATAAGCACAAGGCATGATTTTCTTATAAGTTTCTCAGACCTGAGATAATGTGCTCTTAAACATTTGTGGTAAAAACTAAAAGAAGACAGATAAGAACCCATTCCTAACCCTGGGCCAGTACTATTTCTTCTGCTTTTGAGACATCTCTCCCTTTCTGAGAAACCCCATCACCCATGCTTGAACTGATGGAAGAGAACTGTCTGTCATAGCCACAGAGCTTAAATTACCAGCTTTTCAGGTCTACAGAGACTTTGAGAGATGTACTAATATATTCACAACAGGAGGAAAGTGCCAACAGAAACAGATCTTGAATTGGTTCCCAAACAGGATGACAAAAAATGTCCACCCAGACCACACACGATTCAGCCACATTGCACGAGAGTCCTGCAACACACACTTGTTTTGTTTCACCCACCTATCAGCAGACCTCTTCACAGGGGGACTAGATCGCTCCTGCCGTTTAATTAAATTTTGCACTTAGCTCAGTGACACAGAATCTGTGTTGGTAAAAAGTATATATTTTTTCCAAGTAGTTCAGTCTCAAAAAGATGTTTCGTTAAGAAAAAATAAGGTGGGGGTTGGTGAGGGAGAAGGAGGGCCAGTGTGCAAAGAAGAGAGTTAAGTTTTTACTCTGAAATTGCACACAGTATACGTGCATAAATTGTATGTACATTTATCAATTTTATTTTTTTATTTTAGAGCAATTTTTAAACAATTGTGTGAATATTACTTAAGGTAAAGGACTAAAGCAAGACTAAGCCTGCCTGTTGCAAAAGCCTGGAAATTCAACACAAATTTTGTAAAATTAGCTCCTACTCTGATGGTTTCTGGACATAGAATCTTTTAAAGAGATTGTGAAATTGCAGAGACTGCTATGAACTGAGAATATTTTTAACATTCAGATGATATTCCCTGAAAACTCTTGTTTCTACCCACAGCAAGCAAGGCAAAGTGCTTCCTAAAATGCCTAAAAAGATCCCCACTCTAGCTGCCTTGCCTCAAATCTAAGCATTACAGGCACAAAACTGAAATGTTAAGTACTTGAAAGCATCTGTGGTGTCCTACTTCTGATTAACTGTAGATATCCCTATGTGAAAACAATTCATAAAAGGTTGAAAGAGATTGGTGATTCTAAACATTTAAGGACCGCTGTATGAGTGTTTTTCAACATTGGTTAATGCTTTAGTCCCAACCCTTTTAATAAAAGCAAGGTGACAGACTATGAAAACATTTACTTCAGAACTACAAGCAAATCTGATACTATTGTTGAAAGATGCTTGAGGACACATGTACACAGGTTCCACAGGAGCAAGGGCCGTGCAGGAGGTGGAGGTGTGGTGTGTGGTGCTCTGCCGCCTGCATGGGGAACTGTGTGATTCCCCAGAATAACTACAGGGCTTTGGTATTTTAAACCCGCTAAAAGAAAAAAAGCTGGAGGACCAATCCTATGCACATCGCAGGGGAGAGAGTATTATCGAAACGCAAATGTATTTTCTCATAAAAGTCAGATTTTTTTCTGATTTTAAGTAAACTGTGGTTTCATAAACCCATGTTAGTGCTACATGAAGGAGGTTTACATATGGCCACGCAATTATTTCACACTGAAAGTCACAACTCATGCTTCACCCACCATCAAACCCAGACCCTGAAAATGCAAACAGGCAATTTCACAGCTAGCTTAAACATTGACTGTTAAATAGCATCATATTTTCAGACTTCCAAACAGTGTATTTCATAAAACAAAAAGAAGTAATTTTGTAACTCCCTGGATAGAAATCAGGGAACAATAAGACTTAAATCATTTCAGGGAACTGAGAGATTTCTGTTTAGCAAAGCCAGTTTTATCTAAGAAAAGAATTGGTTCTGATCCATGTCTATCATGTTCTTCCTAGTTTTTACTGGCTAACATAAGATAAAAATTAGGGCACATTTATTTTGTAATGCTGTGATCAGCGTTTATTTCTGAACGTGTTCTTTTTTATTTTCTACCATGTTGTGATGGCTCTCTGAAAAAGTCCCTATATGTAATAAGAGTTTAAAATACTGTAACCCTGGGATTTCAGAATATCAAATATTTGAATGTGTCTCAAAGCATGATTACTTTACAGAGAGAATTGAGGTCTGATATTGCACAAGCAAAAATAAAATGATTGCATAGGGGAAAATACTATGTTGCTTGGGAAAGTGATCAGGGTTCCTATTTTGGGGCATCGCATAGCATTTGTTCTCACACAACGGAAAAAAATTTTTTCTTATAACATTATTCAAGTTGTATAATATAGGCTATACTTGAAAAATAAATGAATTTTATGCAAATGGACTGTCATTTGAAACAGAAATAAACAGTTCTTTTTTATTTTTAAAACTTTAAATAGTTAAAATATAGTAGATTATTTCTGAGTTAAAGTCTACATAGATGCTCTCAAAATGTCATAAACAAATGTGAACTACTATGTGTTCATAAATCTAATTTCCATTCCTTCCTTATGGGATGCTATTAAACACTATTTAATAGCATACTATGTAATTCTAATGGGAGATTGGATCTGTACTATTTAGATGTTAGGTGTCCAATTAAAACCATCTAAATTGAAAGCAATAGTATATTAAGAAAATTCCGCTTTAGTAATAAAATCATGTTATCGCTTGTCAACCAAATGTTATGAATGTTTTCTTGAAATTGTAATAAATAATTTTCTACAAAATCATATATTGTCTATGTTGCAATGTACAGTTACGATAGGTGCTTTAAAGAAAATCTGTTGTTTCATTATAATTATTCTCTAATTTGAGCATTATTTAAAAAATCTGTGTGTGTCTGAATGAGTGTGTATGAAATCATATTGTTTTCTATATGTAAGAAAAAAGCATTCCATTGAATTTATTAAGAAATAAAACATATCTGTTGACTTTAAGTCCAAACTAGATGACAATGACCTGGGGTATTGGAAGAAAAAAACTAATAAAAATAAATTTCTTACACAAACCCCCAGAATTATGACAATTCCTTTATGAACAAGTTTATTTGTATTGTTAGTCATATTAAGGCAATTGCATGAATCTCTGTAGAGATGAAAGCCTTATGACAACTTAATGACTCTGCAGATTGCAATGTGTTCCTTGCCATTTTAACACCCAGTTTTAAATTTAAAAAATAATTTGATTTCTCCATCCTCCATAGTGATTTTTTTTTCTTTTTTTCTTTTTTTTTTTTTTTTTTAGATGAAGTCTCACTGTCGTCCAGGCTGGAGTACAGTGGCAGGATCTCGGTTCATGCAACTTCTGCCTCCTGAATTCAAGCAATTCTCCTGCCTCAGCCTCCCAAGTAGCTGGGATTACAGGTACCTGCCACCACGCCCAGCGAATTTTTGTATTTTTAGTAGAGACAGGGTTTCGCCACGTTGGTCAGGCTGATCTTGAACTCCTGCCCTCAAGTGATCCACCCACCTCAGCCTCCCAAAGTGCTGGGACTACAGGCATAAGCCACCGCACCCAGACCACCCTCCATACTTTTGTAAATCACAGAGCCTACATGGCTTTCAGCAGTAACCATGGCAGACACACTCACAATGTACATCTGTAGAGAGCTTTATTGTTTTTAAAGCATTTTCACACACATAATCTTGAGAGGTAGACAGAGTTTTCACATCTATTCTATAGATGAGGAAGCTGAGATACAGAAAGTCAAGTGGTAGATCCCAAATATTAGAAACTCAGCTAGAAGTACAATTCAAGTTTTGAGACATCAAGCCCAGATCTAGTAATTGTAAAGACCACTAAACAAGCACAGATGTGCCAGTTTCCTAAGGCTTGTGGAATCTTAACAGCAAGCAAAAGTGTATTAATTTTAACATCCTTCTTCTAGGTATCTAATTCCAACTGTATATTTGAATGTGTACGAACAGATAACCATTCACACAAACTGCGTTAAAAAATTATTTTAAAGATGAAGCATATTGGCCTTAAGATTGAGATGGGGGACTCGAATCAGGATGTGTTTAGACTTATTGGATCCAAGTCAAAGTGGCCCGTTAACATTCTGGAAGTTTCATGTTCTCTGTTTTATGCCACTCAGCATGGCTCTGGTCAAGCCAGTTGTACCACAGCTAGCTCTGCCTCTGGAACAAGCTGTTCAATCTCTCTTAGCCTTAGTTTCCTCATCTCTAAAATGGGGATAATAATACCTCCCTCATAGGGAATTTTGTGAGAATTAAATGTGATAATATGAATAAAGCCATTGAACAATGTATTAGATTTTTTTTTTAGGGCTGCCATAACATTATCTCAAATTGAGTGACTTAAAACATCGTAAATTTATTCTCTCACCATTCTGAGGCCGAGTCCAAAACGAAGGTATGTGTGGACTGCACTCCCTCCAGAGGCTCTCAGGGAGAGCCTTTCTTTGCCTCCTCCAGCTTTTGCTAGCTCCAAGTGTTCCTCGGTTTGTGACTGAATAATGCCAGTCTCTGTCTCTTTCTTGAAATGGCCTTCTCCTCAGTCTCCATCCCAAATCTCCCTCTGTCTTCCACTTTTAAGGACACTTGTCTTTGAATTTAGGACCCTCATGAAAATTCAGGATCATCTCATCTTGAGATCCTTAATTCAATCACACCTACAAAGACTCTTTTTTTTTTTTTTTTTTTTTTTCCCAAATAAGGTCATATTCGCAGGTTCTGAGGAGTGAGACATAAACATATCTTTTTTTTGGGGGGGGGTTGGGGGTTGGTCACAATTTAACCCAGTGCCTGGGAACAAAGCCCTGCACCTTCTACCTCTATTGTCTTTGATTCAGACCATAAAATGTGGTCAATTCTGCAGTGATTAGCTCAGTAGTTCCCAATCCTGACTGTACATTAGAATCACCTGGAGTGTCTTTGAACCTCTCAGTACCCACCTGGGCTGCATTACAGACCAATTAAATCAGAATCTCTGCAAGTGGAACACAAAAATTGGTATGTTTTAAAGTTCCCCAGGTGATTCCAATGCACAGTCAAGGTTAGAAACTGTGCGTTTTCTGGATTAAACAAGAATCTTTGGGTTTTACCTGTTCAATGTACCAAGTCTTTTGGGGTATAGAAACAGAAATTTATTGTTTTATCAGCACACCTATGCAAATCATAGTGCTTGACTTCTGCACACCATTTTTGGTTGTGCTGTATGTTAACTCTCATTATCTGTAGCAATGAAATTTAATAGAAGGGTTTAAGGCAAGACTTGATAGGAAATTTAGGAGACAAGCTCCAATTTCAATGAAATTGTTGATCCAAGAGGACTCTGTCTAGTGAGGCTTGATATGGATATAATATTTTGTTTCCAAATCTAAATCAAGCTAAGGTTGTGGGGCAGTATGAGAGGCCCTGTAGTGCTGGAAAAATTCTTTTCTGACATTCCTAGGCATACCTTGCTAATAAAAACATCATACAATTCTTTTGCAGAAGGCTTTAGTGTGTTTATTAGAGTAGGCGATGTTTGTTGGGTTAGTCTGTCCAAGGTGTTGGCAAATTCTTTCAGTAGTTTTCTTTTAACACCGTTCTAGTCACTGACCTTCTGCATGGATTATAGGTTTCTTTTTGAAGCAAAACTCTAGAAGAGACTTGGGAAGGAAACTTGTTCTTGTGCCACCTGACTCAGGAGGCCAGCATGTATCACAATCAAACACCACCACTATTAAAAGCTGCAGCACAATCGGTCCCTGCATGTTAGGTTCAAAGTACTTTTCTACCTGTCGTGGCTATTCAGTCATCGCGTGGCAGATCTTCAAGAGGTCCCATTACTGATCCCTTCTGTCCTGATAGCCTCACCTTTGTTCCTTTTGAAAATATGATCCCAGAAACCAGCGTAAGACCTTCTTTTACCGTAAAGAATGTACAGTTGATAAAGCAGATGAGGATGCCCATCTGAAGCCCTCTTTCAAAATACAGTCTTAGGTCAAAGCAATAAAGCTCCAAATTATAACACTTGGACATTAGCCTAATTTTGAGACATATTTTGAGATAACAAAATGATGGGTCTAATGCTTTGAAATTAAACAACATCTGCTCACCCACTTTTCCTACATATTAGCCTAGACCCAGAGCAGGCATTTTCAGAGCATGCATAGAATGCACTGGTTATTAGCTATCCACATGCACTCCATCATCTACAGCTTAAGAATCTCACAGGGTAAACTGGAATTAAGAGCACTGAAGTCTTCTTAGGAAAGGGAAGTGGGTCCTGGGAGACTTGAGTCTTTTGAATGGGAAAAGGAGGTGGGAGCACATGATGACATATCTACAAATTACATCTTGGAGGAGATGGACTTCTCCTTCCAAGTGACACATTGAAAGGTCAGCAGATAACCTGCAAAATAATTCAGTTTATACTTACATGGATAGTAACACTATATTTTAAAAACAACAACAAGAAGAAGAATGAGAAGGAATGTCACAGAAGTCAGGGTAAAGGTTACTGTAGTGAAGAAGGGGCAGTAGGGAACTTCCAAAGTGGAGCGACATCTTCTTTCTTAATCAGATGGTTACAAGCGAGTTTATTTTATTATTATTCTTTACACAGTAAATACTTACCTGTGTATGCTATATTCTGCAGTTTTTAAAAAGATAGCAGTGTTAAATTGAACTATAAAGTATAAAAAAGACAATTTTTTTCACTTATTTCCTATCTTTTATTTTGACATTGTGCTTGATTGGTAGACTTATAAAATATTTGTTAAACAACAGTTCCATTAACATGTAATATTTTTTAAGACGGAAAGCTTTCATAATAATAAGGGAAATTCTCTTGAGGGGTGAGGACAATGCAGAGCAAACAATGGCTGTGCTCATCAAAAATACTTCATTACCATCGCCATTCCTGAAAAGAGAAATCCTGAGATAAGTGAAGTGGCAGTTCTGTTGACATAAAAGAAGTCATTAGAAGGGAGGGTTGGACAGGCAGAAAACTGCCATTTAACTACTCTTCCTATCCTCTTTTCCAAGTGCTTTCCTGGGAAGTTTTCCACTATTGGACTTTTTATTTTCTTCGTGGAATTTATATCTCCTCACCCAATGTTGCTGGTTTTCACCCCAATTATACCTGTAAAAGCCATTTGTGAAGTCAACTGGAAGATTTTTGACAGAAAGGCGGTGTGTGGATCTGGAAATGCTAGATGGGGCCCTGCTTCTGACTCCTTGTCCCAATTCTTTTCCTTGGGAATTGCCTGAAGAAATGCCTCTGCCCGAGCTTGTTACATTTGTAAATGGATTTTTTTTTCCATTGTGTATGGGAGTCTTGAGAACTTACCAATATTGAAAAAGGTAACAACAATTTAAACATTTATTATTTATTTATTTATTTATTTATTATTATACTTTAAGTTCTAGGGTACATGTGCATAACGTGCAGGTTCGTTACATATGTATACTTGTGCCATGTTGGTGTGCTGCACCCATCAACTCATCAGCACCCATCAATTCATCATTTATATCATGTATAACTCCCAATGCAATCCCTCCCCCCTCCCCATGATAGGCCCCAGTGTGTGATGTTCCCCTTCCCGAGTCCAAGTGATCTCATTGTTCAGTTCCCACCTATGAGTGAGAACATGCGGTGTTTGGTTTTCTGTTCTTGTGATAGTTTGCTAAGAATGATGGTTTCCAGCTGCATCCATGTCCCTACAAAGGATGCAAACTCATCCTTTTTTATGGCTGCATAGCATTCCATGGTGTATATGTGCCACATTTTCTTAATCCAGTCTGTCACTCAAGGATCTATGACCCAGCCATCCCACTACTGGGTATATACCCAAAGGATTATAAATCTTGCTGCTATAAAGACACATGCACACGTATGTTTATTGCGGCACTATTCACAATAGCAAACACTTGGAATAAACATTTTTTAAAGTTGATGCAAACAACCTTAAGAGTTAACGTTATTAACACATTTCTATTCCGCTAATGTGGTATGAAAGTGACACGGAGAATTTTCAATTATATTATTCCATGTTACCCTAAAAAACAATTTTGGAATGAACTCAAGAAAGGTAATGTTCTTTTTACTTTAGATAAAAGAAATCACTGGGATAAAAATGGAAGGGATGTATAGCTGTTATAAAAGAAAGGTATTTAAGTCAAACAAGTATTTAATTGCCATTTCACAGTGCCTTGCTTTTGTTCCTAATTTTCTAATCCTGTTCTGTACTCTTCCTGATTTTCTAATTTTCTAAGCCGATAACGACCCACACGTACACATTCTGATTTAACACCCCAGAAAGTCTAACTGCATTTATTCTTGTTTACTGGTTTTGGCAATTTTAGCCAATCTTACGATCTTTTGCAAAGTAACAATGTAGAGACAGTATGAATACTGATGGTAGATATTGAAACTGATCATTAAACCAGTCTTTTTGTGAGAGGGAATTTTGTAGCCCAGGCTCACAAGCTCACAAGGCTTTCCTTGTTGTGAGATTATTTATTTTCTCAGATCCCCACACATTTTCTGTTTTATCCTGGAGGTTGGGCCGGGGCAGGCGTGGGGAAGCCTGTTCTTAAAGTCAGAGTACGAAATACTCAAAGGGATTCCTAAATTCAGCAATTACTCAACCACTGGTGCAGAGAAGGTAAGTTATTTAGAGTTGTTGATGTTTTAAAAAAGCTGAGTGAAGGAAGCTCTTTGACGCGGGCAAAGCGGAGAATATTGGACCAAAGAGCGAGCACCCTCCTGCAGTGGCCTTCGCCCAGTCTACCATGGGGTGGCGCTCTAAGGCCCAGATTTGCCCACCCTCGCACTCCACGCTCTATTTCAAGCAGCAGAGAATAAACCATCTCAAGCTTTCGTTCTTGTGTCTCTTTCTCATTGTACATGTAAAATATTTACATTAAAAACCCACTGACCGTCAGTACTGATGAAAATAACTAAGCAATTAGAAATCGGTTGGACGTTTGTATACTTAGCTCTCTCAAGTATGTTTATACAGCTGATGGAAATGAAGGTTTGGGATAAAAAGAATAGTAGCACTATCATATAATTTCCAAGTTTGAATTAATTTTTTTCCTGAAAACATTTTAGGTTAAAAAAACCGCTCATATCTAAATTCTTAGAAATCCACTTTTAACCTTTTAATAAATTATGCCATATAGTACAATTTTAAAATTCAAAGACTCAAGGTAATTTAGTTATTAATGAAGTCAGAGTAACTGTATTTTTTTCATGATAAAAGAAGGAAGGTGAATAGATTTTAAATAAATGAAGATTTCAAGCTAGCACCTTTGTTTTAGTTTAGCACCCTGGACTATGCCCTGTTGAAAGCATTAAAGAAAGATGCAAAATCTTTAAGTAAACTGCAAATTAATCTCCACTCCCCAAATAATTTCCATCATTTTTATTGTTTTACTGGGCAGATATATTGCTCTGTGTAAAGGGAAAAAAGAGAGCGCTCGATTTTCAAAGGGAAAGAAGCATAGAGGATAAGGTTCACAGCTACAAAAATACATATGATTCATTTTAAAATGGAGCCTTAAAGACAGTGGTCTGGTCAACCATCAGCATCTTCCATTGCCAAGAAGAAAATATCCTCCCATATGAACCATATCTTCCATTTTTTGTCTTATTCATTTTACTTAGTATCATATCATGAGCACTTTCCCATATTATTAAATGCTCTTAGAAAAATCTCATTATTCATGGCTCTATCATCATTTAAAAAATTTTGCTTATTACTCATTGAACAGTCTATTTTTAATTTTTCTAAACAATTGACTAATAAGTCCTTATAAATAAAATTGCTCAGGAGATATATGTACATAAATTTTTGTCAAGCAACTGTCTTTAAATCTTTAAAGAAAGTTTTATTTTAATGTAAAAAAATTTAATCTTAACTTTAAAAAGTTTTTTTTAAAAAGAAACCATTCTTTATTTAGAAGTAGATTAAATATATGCCTACATAATATAAAATTGATTATATAGACAAGCATTTTTTGTCTGGGGGGGAGGGTTGGAGAAGGTCAGGATTTTAAAATCCCAGTAAGAATAAACAGATACTATATCTACTTGGATTTTGAGATGCCATATTTCCAGACCTATTCATTAATATCTCATTAAGTTAGATTTATATACTCAACAAATCTGAACTAGTCAATCTAATTTACTATTTGAACGTTGATATTTTATATTTTTTTCTACACAAATATTTGGGTTTAAAAAGGAAACCAAGAGCTATGTTGGGAAAAACTTTGATGCCTGACCCTAAGAAAGTGTTACTCTTCACGAAGAAATAATAAATGTTTGAGGTGGCAGATATCCCAGTTACCCAGATTTGATCATTTCCCATTGTATCCTTGTATCAAATATCACATGTACTCCGTAAATTAAAAAATAAGTTTAATTAAATTAATAAAAAAATTAAAAATTAAAAGTTTCATTCTTTTTGAGAAAATTATGTATTTAATGTTGTGCACTGAAAATGAGTTCCCAAAGTGAAGGTTGCTAAAGACATATGTCTATAATCTCAAAATAATGGTGAAAACCTGAAGATATAAAGGGTTATGTTCGAAGATAGAGTTAAACATATGGTGTCTGCTTTGAAATTCTGTTTCTATATTTGGGCATGATCTTTTTCATAGATATGCAAGCATAGTCTCTTTTTCTTTTACTGTCTGTTTACACATGTCATAGTTGCAACTTCCTAGTGAAGAAAAATTTTTCCAGTTTTAAAAATTTGCAAGCATGAAAATAAAATTGTCACAGTGTGAAACTGGATTTTCAATGTAAAGCTGTTAAAACAAGAAAAAAACATACAGTTTAAGGCAGATATTTCAAAATTCTACTATTTTCCTTGAACCAAATTCCACCTTTTTTCCCTCCATTGTTGCTTAAATAATTTTTAAATGCATTCGGATAACAACTTGGAAAAGTGAAATGTTATACCCACACATCAAAAAGGCATTCCTTCAATAGGACAATGTTTGTGTTCTGCGTTAGAAAGAACAAAACTCCTTTAAGGGAGAACTCTCCCTACTTAAACAATAAAGGCAAGAAAATGTTACATGCCCTTAGGGTTTTCCTTTCACTATCTTTACCGAAGGAAGACATACAAAGAGAAATTATCTAAACTTCCTTCTAGAAGGCAGTGACCATAGTGAAGAATTTTTTTTTTTTTTTTAATAGTATTCAGGCCAGATCCTAGTGCAGGTGGGTGTTTTCCAAACAGAATCTGCCTGGTGGAATGAGAAGCACTGTGGAAGTCAGATTCTCCTGCTTTCCATCTGTGGATGTCTGTCATTTGGGGACAATGACCAGCACTGTATTTTCTTAACCCAATATGGACAGAGTACGTGTTTGGATTGTATTGTGTGACATCCCCTTCTCTATCGAACAGGCCCAAGAGGGGAGGGGGTGGGGTCTGACTTTTTAAGGATGGTTCTAATGCGTTCAGCTGTTATCACACTTTGCTGATTGTAATCACTCGTTTTCTGGTTTCTTTTCCAGCTGCTCCAAAAATTCATTGCAATGTCCTCTAGGTTTATTTTTAATATCCCATAATTCAAAGATCTGAGAAAGAAGAGTTGAAATAGAAATCCATGTGCTGATTCTCTCCCATTTTTTTTTTTTCTCTCAGGGAAGAAGGGATTTAGGATTTGGACACATTCCTCAAAATCCTCTCTGGAGAAATGTGTTCTTTTCTGTAGGGAAGGAGCCAGCTTGGAGCACATTCACAGGCTTATTTGATTGATAGAGGAATTGGGAACCAATCCTATGTAAATATACAAAATATTTTAAATTCAAAAAATTAATGCTTTCTTCGGAGCATTTATGTTTAAAATGTTTCCTTTTGGAGTGGTAGCAAAACAGTAGTACTCTGTTGGCATTTTAGGATTTCCAGATTCCCTGAATCAAGTATTTGCTCTAAACTCTGTTGTCCTAAACTTATCTAGTAAAGGGTAAGAATGTATTGCTCTTTAAACTGCAGAACACTTTCATGCATGGGAAAACTAAAAGGCAAGGGGATCCCCCTATGTGCTGTCTCTGAAAACATCTTGACTGACGTTTTAAAATCAACTTATTTCAGGGGAAGTAGACCCTATCAGTTTTCTTTGTTTTCCCCATTCATTTAGTCCTCTGAAGAGGTAGATCTGAGAAATGATTCAGCTAGAATTATAGATTGCCATTTCTTCATTTTCCACTACATAGCAGCGGCTCCTTTCAGTCATTTTTAAGTCCTTTAAAAGCCCATATGGGGAAGAGGGGGAGGGGACTGCCTGTAAATCATAAGGACCCAGTTTCTTGATTTCAGTGAAGGGTAGTTTTACTGTCCGCTGTCACCACAGCTGTCAGCAGGATGCCTTAAACATCCTAATTGTCACTAGGGATCAGATTGTTCCTTAACTAATTGTTTAGATCAGCTAATCTACATCCATCATCTGCAAAGGGCAGGCAGCCCCAGGCATCCTGTAATTTAGATAAAACTCCTTTTCTGGGTCTAAACACATTGTTTGGGTGACCAAGGGTCAGGTACCAAAAAGCCTACCTAGGGGTGGAACAAGAGTGGAGATTGTATACTGAGGACCCGGTGAGCCTCCAGGCTTACAAGCCCAGACCACCTGCATGTATCCCACTCAAACAACTGTGAATCAGTAGAAGATTCTATGTCATTGACTGCAATATGCCAAGAGCCCAAACAGAGCAGACAGCCAAAATCACTGCCTGAGTCAGCTCTTGTGTTTGCACTCATATGCATTTTGAGGTACTCATTATGACACAAATGTGCTGGATATTTTTGAGCTATTGCAAGGCTTTCTTGAGTTAAACTTCTAAAAACACATCAGCAGCAGTGATGTAGTATAAATTATATATGCAACACACACATTTAATGTAGAATGCAGTCTCCCTTCTAAGAACCTCTGCTTTAATAAGCTTTCTGAAACAATTGGTGAATTCGTTATTTTAGACTGTGGGGTAGTTTTCTTGCATTCATCTGCTCATTCTTCCATTCAATAAAAATTTATTTCAAACTCTCATGAGCTTGGCAAGAAGGTTTTCGTGCCTCAGGAATGTAATTCGTTTAGAAACAAGCCATCCCCTTACATTCATATGGTTCTTATCTCAAAATGCTTTCAAAATAACTAACGAATCGATTTAAAAGTAAAAAAATAAAAATAAATAAAAGCAAGCAGGCCTTGAACTGAACAGAAGTGAATAGGGGTAGAAAAACAAATGTATGATAAATGATAAACAAACAAACAAATACAGCCTTCCCAAAAGTGAAATTCAACCATTCATTAAGATAATTTAAGAAAAGGGGTCTAGGGACTTTTAAAAAACAGAACTTTGGAAAACCTTCCACACTTATCTCACTCATTCAGATTTAGTATAAATCCTATTAATTTTGCAATAAAGAACCCTACTAATTTTGTTTAGGCTGGCCTTCCCCTCACTTACTTCAGTTTTTCTTTTAATATAATAGTATACCTATTAATACTTTATACAAGTACAGTGCTATGAAATGGTATTCTGGAAAAATAATAAAAGAACAATTGTTAAATTGTAGCCAGCATTTACTGTGGTTTACCTATTTAGCAGGTCTTTTTGTAAGCATTTTACATATATTAATTTATTTAATTATCACAACAACCCTATGATGTAGGTGATTTTATTATCCCCACTTTGTGGGGAAATTGATTCGCAGAGAGGTTAATGTACACAAGATCACAGATTGTGCTGGTGAGATAGCAGAGAATAGCAGGCAAACTTGGGAAAACCTTTTAGAGGAATTAGATTCTGAAATGAGAATTAAAGGCTGGCAGGAGTGGGCATTTGTTGCCCCACAGAGGCAGATAGACAAGGAGCACAGACTTTAGATGCTGGCAGTTTCCGTAAAATTGGATTGGAAATAACATGGGGCCAGCCTGGGGCAGAAGAGGAATGAGAGCCATAGGGGTGATAGGGACGCCAGGGCAGCTACATGGCTGGCTATGGTCCAGCTTCTGACACTCAGAAATTTCATTTTGTCACTTCCACCTATTACAGTGACTAAAAGAACTTAGCAAATCTATAGACTTCTTTTCTTCCCTGCCCCTGACTGCCATCATTTTTTACAGAATTTTCTTTTCTAGTTACAAAAGTAGTATGTATTTATTGTAGAAAATACAAAAAACATAAAACACACACATGCCCAGAGGAAAAGAGAAAATTAAAACATTTCTCATTCTACCTCCCAGAGATAATAACTTTCAGCATTTTCCATGTATAATTTCAGACATAAAATAAGAAAATTGACTTAAATCTACATAGAACTTTGCCATTTCCTTCCCCTCCCCACAGCTTAGCTTGATGTAGTAAATATTTTTCATGTTTTTATATATCACTGTTTTACTAATTTCATTAAATTAAATTAATTTATTTAACAGATCTGCTGCTGATAGTAGGTGGTTTCTTTCTCTTGTGTGAGATTATTTTCTTATAATTTCATGCAAACTCACTCATTAAATCATAATTTATTAACATGTCAAATGATTTTTATATTGCTAAATGCTCTCCGTAGATGTACTATTTTATCCCTGTGGCAGCATAGAATGAAAAACCTGTTTCTCCACCTCACACCGTAGAGGTACAGAAGTTTCTGACTTTTGACTTAGCAGCTTTCTCTGAAAGGCAAAGCTGTAACTCAGCGCAAACCCGAGTTACCTCTGAGTGCCACCAACAGGTGGCGATGGCTGCTACCAGAATGGAGGCATTTGACACTACGAATTAAAGTGGCCTTCTAGAAGTTAACCTTTACAAGGGATACATTTTATAAGTAAAAATGGTATTTCTTGTTTGAATTTCGGTTTGGTTATTAAAAACACTGAATGGTTTTTTGCATGTTCATCTGTGTGCTGCTTTTGCAAATTGTCTTCTCACTTATTTTGCCCAGTCTCTTTATATTTGGGTGTTCATCATTTTCATATTATTTATAAATTATCTTTATGGTCAGCACATGATGAGTACTATTTCAGGTTTTCATTTGTCTTTTAATTCATAGTTTTTAAAAACTTGAATAAGGAAGTTATACAGAAGTTTTAAATGTTTATATAGCCATTTCTATTTTATTCCTTAAGTTGTGTTTGTTTGCATACTTAAAAGGGCTCTCTTTACCTCAAAATCAGAAAAATATTCTTCTGCCTTTTCTTTTTTTTTTAAGTACTTAAGTTTTTGATACATCCGGTATTTATTTCAGTTTAAGGTACGGGGGAGAAAATCAACATAATTTTTTTTTTCCAAAGAGATAACTGTTTCTGTACCATTTTTAATAATCCCACCTTTCTGTAAAGATTAGAGATATTACCTTACCCTATAATAAAGACTTATATCCACTGAATCCTATTTCAGACCTTTCCATTCTATCCCACTGGAATATATTTAACTACTAGAGCCACCTGTTTCTGCAATATACACCTTTATATATTGTAGGGCTGGTATACCTCAACATTTTTTCTATTTTGTTTTTACTCTTTTAAAATATTGCACTGGATTTGATTTTCAAATTACTATGTTAACACATATGTCTTACAACAAATTAAACAGCAGAGCATGGTGTATATATAAAGTTAGTAACTTCTCTCTCTCCTTCTAGTCCCATCACCAAGGCTTATAGTGTGGTGAATGCATTTTTACACTTTTCTCTGTGCTCTTATGAGCAAATAATAATAATAAATCATAGTAAGGGGAATATTTTTTACCATTGAAACTAAAAACAATTTTTTCACTTATAAAAGTATTTAAAACACATAAAACAAGGCAACATTTACTCTTTTTTCTCACCTTCTAGTATGGTGGTGGCCCCTCCACTGTTGCACCATTGCTCTCTGAGCCAGTATTACTATCACTGATTCCTTTCTCTGCCATACTGTTGGTCCTCTCCTGCCTGCTCTCCTTGTCCTCAGGCGTAGACTTGCCTTCTTCACCATTCTGTTGGCTCTGTCATTTCTTTTCTTTTTTTTGAGACGGAGTCTCACTCTGTCGCCGGGGCTGGAGTGCAGTGGCCGGATCTCAGCTCACTACAAGCTCCGCCTCCCGGGTTCACGCCATTCTCCTGCCTCAGCCTCCCAAGTAGCTGGGACTACAGGCGCCCGCCACCTCGCCCAGCTAGTTTTTTGTATTTTTTAGTGGAGACGGGGTTTCACCATGTTAGCCAGGATGGTCTCGATCACCTGATCTCGTGATCCGCCCGTCTGGGCCTCCCAAAGTGCTGGGATTACAGGCTTGAGCCACCGCGCCCGGCCGGCTCTGTCATTTCTTCAAGGTGTGTCTCCTCTGCCGCCATTGGAATGTTCTCATTGTCTTTCTTTTCCTCGCCTTTGTTGGCCACTTGCTCTTCCTCAGGAACGACGCTGCTCTCATTGCACTAAGCTTGCTCTGCCGCCTCCTTCTCCCTTTCCTCCTGCCTTTTGTGGGTCTGTTCCTCTGCCTGTGCAATCTCAGCTGCAATTTTCTCCAGATCCACTTCTACCTTCAGATCGCACAACCTTTTAAGTTCATTGTTAAATGAATCTGTGCTTTCCAGGAATTTCGCCTTCTCCTGGTGTCGTTCCTCTTTTGGAAGAAGTTCAGCTTCTACTTTTCGCTGTTGAACCATTAAGGACTGGATCTATCATTTGAGGACCTGCATTCAAGCTGTTGTGACAACTGACTGAACCTTTGATACCACACTCTCACTAAGGATTTCACTGATGAGGCAGTGGTTTCTCTGGAAACGGACGGTGGCTGTACGCTTCGTTGAAAAGCCGTCATCATAATCATCTGATCTTTAGCAGAGAAGGCTCATGTAAGGTTCTCCTTTCTCCATGTGAGACTGTTTGGGCCGACTTTCTTCCTCTAAAGCAGCCTCTGCAAGACTTTTTGCATTTATGTAAGCAAGGTACATGGGGAAATGATGATGGGCGTCCATAGATTTCATTGTACTCTATCTTTTCTAATTCGTATTCGTTTAAATATTGTTTCTCTTCATTAGCGAGATCTTGCCACATGCCACCAATAATCTTGCCAATTTCCCACAACTATAGGTCAGGGTGGGAAGCCTTTACTTGGTTCCAGACCTTTCTGCTCTACCTCCTGTAGGGCATCAGCGGCTTACCTGGTGGCTTTGGGAGTTTTGGAATCGTAATACTGGAGGATGCCCTGACCCAGCTGTTGGTGCCTGGGTTCCCTCCCAGCCTGTAGTTGTTGTAGGCAAGATGATGGTATGGATTTTATCTTGCAAACCCTGGTGGGCTGGGCATTTGTGTTGCAGAAGCTGGGATGGGAGATGGGGCATAAGATGGTCTTTTTGGCATTTTGCAAGATTAAATTCTCAGTTTCTTAAGAATGAATCTGAGACACCGTGGGTAGAAAAAGTGCTCGCAGCTCTGGCTTCACTTTTCTTTGTCCCATGCACACCCCCAGTAATGAGAATATTTATCGAGTGCAAGACATTGTTCTAAGCACCCTACCTGAATGATTTCCTTTACTTTTTATAATAAACATATGAAGTAGATATTATTATCATCATCAATATGCAGATAAGCAAACTGAATCACTGGTAGTCTAAATAACCTACTCATGTCACGTACTGTAGTTAGTAAGTGGTGGGACCCAGATTAAGTTCAAGAAGGCAGGTTCCAGAGCCTGAGCTTTGGAATGTGTCTGCTTATCTATCAAATGTTTTTGATGGATATTTAGGTTGTCCTTATTTCTTGACCACCCCCCAACAATGCTGCTGGTAGCATTTCTGTATACAAATTCTTTCATACTGGTAATTTTATTTCTGGCATATAGTTTCTCAGAAATGATATTGCTGGATCTTAGGGCACGTGATTTTATTTACTAGACATGACGAGATTAGTTTTCACGATGGATACACTAATGATGACTCACACATACGAAACATTCTCACAAACCCTCTTTTTGCTCTTTCTTCCGTATTGAAGCCCCAACATGTGCCCAGTGTTATCCTCAGCACTGGGATGTGAAGGTGGTCACAGCAGATGTGGGTTCTGCTCTTGAGGGGCCACAGCTTTTGCTCACAACACATATCATTCTCTTTCTCCATTCCTCAGAAGCACCACAAGCAAACACAACAGAGAGCACCCCACAGGGAACAACTTAAAGATGAACACAAAATGACTAACTATTTTCGTAACCCGCCCTGTCCTTCCACGCCACTACCTACACAATCCTCCCTTCACACGGACCATTCTCTCTCCTGAGTCAGTCCTCTGCCACATTTCCAGGACCTCTGATCTTACAAATCTCCAGGAAGGGCTTTCCAAATGAAGGATGATTTACCTTTCTGTTTCCTGTCTTTCCTCTTGGTCCCCACCCAGGGAACCTCCTCTGACCAACAATAAGAACATCAGCAAGTGTAGACCATGGCCTGCCTTGCCTTGCCCTTCCTTCCTTCCTTCCTTCCTTCCTTCCTTCCTTCCTTCCTTCCTTCCTTCCTTCCTTCCTCCCTTCTTTCCTTCCTTCTTCTTTTCTTCCCTTCCTCCCTCCCTCCCACTCTCCCTCCCTTCTTCATTCTCTTCTTTTTTCTCCCTCTCTCCCCCTTTCTTCCTCCCTCTCACCCTCCCTCCCTTCTTCCCTTCTAAACTGAAAGAGCACTTCTTACCAATGGTCATACTGAATATCTTCTAGTGATTCAGTTTGAGCAGCAATTTTTAAAGTTTTTTTTTTTCTTCTCATTATATCAGTTTGTATTGCCCAAGATTGTATTATAAGCTGGCACAGACTGGGATATGAAATGAGATCTCCTGATGCTTGGTCAGCTTCATAATCTCAGAGTATCATATTTACTCTGACTTGGCTAATGGTCTTATTAACTAACGAAAATGAGTATATACTGTTCTTTTAACATAACAGAAAATGAGTAGATTTTAGTTTTCCTTTCAAAGAATATGTAGATAAAGCCATTTTGCTTTACTTAATTGGTGGGCGGGGGGGGGGGTGGTGTGTTGAGGGTAGGGAAGCTTCTTTTCCATTAAGAATAGCCTGTCTATATAGACTGTACACATCCTCTAAGGCCCAGATCAGAGATCATAGCTTTTTTTTATCTTTTATTTTATGTTCAGGGGTACATGTGCAGGTTTGTCACATAGGTAAACTTGTCTCATGGGGGTTTGTTGTACAGATTATGTCATCACCTAGGTATTAAGCCTAGTTCTCATTAGTTATTTTTCCTGATCCTCTCCCTCCTGCTACCCTCCACCCTCCAATAGGTCCCTGTGTGTGTTGTTCTCCTTTATGTGCTCATGTGTTCTCATCATTTAGCTCCAACTTATAAGTGAGAACATGTGATATTTGGTTTTCTGTTCCTGCATTAGTTTGCTAAGGATTATTGTCTCCAGGTCCACTCATGTCTCTGCAAAGATATGATCTTGTTCCTTTTATGACTGCATAGTATTCCATGCTGTATATGTATCACAGTTTTTTTTTTTTTTTTTTTTTTTTTAATCCAGTCTGTCACTGATGGCCATTTAGGTTGATTCCATGTCTTTGCTGTTGTGAATAAAGGACTCATCCTATGCTATGGAATAATTCTCTATTCTTCCATTTTTATGAAGCCTTTTATTCCTCCTTTAGTTCAGTTGTTTGGCCTTCTGCAGGCCTATCTCTCATAATTCCTTCTTTCATTTTGGTTCCTGCCACAAAGTGTAAATTATCTTTTGATTTATCTCTCTCTCTCTTCCCAGCTATCTGAGGGCAGGAATATTTCTTAATCATCTTTGAACCCTAGAACCTACAATACAACAAATGTTTTTTTTTTTCTGAGTGAGTGGTGGATGGATGCATAGATTAATGCCTATTATTTTCCCTAACCACCCCATAAAGCTAACTTTGTCGATATTAAAATGGAACAGCTACAATTGAATTCTATATGTTTGTTTATTACATTACATCAAAGCATAAAGAATGTGCTAAAATAAATTAGTGCACTTAATAACCCAGCCAGCCGCACATTTTTTCACTGTCCTATCAACAGGGAAATCCATTATGTCCATCCCACCTGAGATATTATATCCCTGCATCATTTGTTCAGATAGTATGATTCAGTTGAGACTTGTCAATGCTTTTGTTAGTGAGAAAGCTTCTCCAGGCACTGCTGATTTGAAGGGACTAATCCTTGAAAGAAATTGGACTAAGTCTTGCAAAAAATAATAGATAGTCTTGAAAAAAAAATATTTACCTGGAGAATGACTTTTCTCTGCCATACAATGCAAGGAAGTAAGTGTACTGTAATCTCAGCACTTGCAGTATTTTCATCATGTATGGTATTTCTACTTGTTTCCCCTCCTCTTTATCCTCAGAGAGACAGTGCTGCTTAGTGTTTAAGACTGAGAATTCACAAGCAGGACTGCTGGGTTTAAATCCCAGCTTACTATCTTGGGAAAGACATTTCACCCAGCTGGCTAAGTTGCACAATTTCAGGGAGTTCCCTTCACAAAGAACACAACATAGGATGATGCATGTAGAGCATTATAGACCACTTAAACTTAGCAAGTAACATTCATTAAATAAGCAAATGTTAACACTATTGTCTTCCTAGCACCCCTATTAGTAGACATTTTTAGCATCGTCTCAAAGACGGATATATTATGTTGCAAAGAGGTTAAGTGTCTTGTTCACAGTTAAACAGAAGTCAGAAATGGGCTGCTGACTTTCCAATCTACAGACTCCTAGGCTGAGGCATTTATTTCCAACTTAATTATTATTAGCAACCTCCTCTCCAACAATGTGTGACATGTTTTATTTTATTGTTGTTTTTGTTTGTTCATTTTCAATTTTCCCAGATATGGTTTAAAAACTGGGCATGAGATAGGAATTTGCAATGACCCGTACCAAAATAAAATCAGCTGCTACTACCACAGCAAAATACTAATCTGGGATCCTGTTGCTGGTTACTACTATATTCAATATTAAACTGTCCTAGCTCCCAGTTACCAACCTCACCCCCTTCCACATACCTTGCTCAATACCTTATATTGTCACTAGATTATAAGTACCTTGAGTACAGGGACTGTGCCTTATTCATCTTTGAATCCCACCGAAGGATTTACATAGTGTTTCATATATAGTAGATGCTCAATAAATGTTTGCTATATAAAATAAATAGGAGCTTATTATCTTTTAAAAAATCTACAATTCCATTATTTCCTGCTCTCAATTTAAGGATAGAGTCTGTCTGACTCTATGAAGTGGGCATTTTCATGATAAGGTAGTATTTGAGGATCAAACCAGAACTCAGGACTAAGAAATTCAATCAAAACCGCTCAACTACATAGAAACTGAACAACCCGCGCCTGAATGACTACTGGGTACATAATGAAATGAAGGCAGAAATAAAGATGTTCTTTGAAACCAATGAGAACAAGGATACAACATATGAGAATCTCTGGGACACATTTAAAGCAGTGTGTAGAGGGAAATTTAGAGCACTAAATGCCCACAAGAGAAAGCTGGAAAGATCTAAAATGGACACCCTAACATCACAATGAAAATAACTAGAGAAGCAGGAGCAAACACATTCAAAAGCTAGCAGAAGGCAAGAAATAACTAAGATCAGAGCAGAACTGAAGGAGATAGAGATACAAAAAACCCTCCAAAAAATCAATGAATCCAGAAGCTGGTTTTTTGAAAAGATCAACAAAGTTGATAGACCGCTAGCAAGACTAATAAAGAAGAGAAGAGAGAAGAACCAAATAGACGCAATAAAAAATGATAAAGGGGATATCACCACCGACCCCACAGAAATACAAACTACCATCAGAGAATACTACAAACACCTCTATGCAATAAAACTAGAAAACCTAGAAGAAATGGATAATTTCCTGGACCCTTACACTCTCCCAAGGCTAAACCAGGAAGAAGTTGAATCCCTGAATAGACCAATAGCAGGCTCTGAAATTGAGGCAATAATTAATAGCCTACCAACCAAAAAAAGTCCAGGACCAGATGGATTCACAGCTGAATTCTACCAGAGGTACAGGGAGGAGTTGGTACCATTCCTTCTGAAACTATTCCAATCAATAGAAAAACAGGGAATCCTCCCTAACTCATTTTACGAGGCCAACATCATCCTGATACCAAAGCCTGACAGAGATACAACAATAAAAGAGAATTTTAGACCAATATCCCTGATGAACATCAATGCAAAAATCCTCAATAAAATACTGGCAAACCGAATCCAGCAGCACATCAAAAAGCTTATCCACCATGGTCAAGTGGGTTTCTTCCCTGGGATGCAAGGCTGGTTCAACATATGCAAATCAATAAACGTAATCCAGCATATAAACAGAACCAAAGACAAAAACCACATGATTATCTCAATACATGCAGAAAAGGCCTTTGACAAAATTCAACAGCCCTTCATGCTAAAAACTCTCAATAAATTTGGCATTGATGGGACATATCTCAAAATAATAAGAGCTATTTATGACAAACCCACAGCCAATATCATACTGAATGGGCAAAAACTGGAAGCATTCCCTTTGAAAACTGGCACAAGAAAGGGATGCCCTCTCTCATGACTCCTATTCAACATAGTGTTGGAAGTTCTGGCTGGGCCATCAGGCAAGAGGAAGAAATCAAGGGTATTCAGTTAAGAAAAGAAGAAGTCAAATTGTCCCTGTTTGCAGATGACATCATTGTGTATTTAGAAAACCCCACTGTCTCAGCCCAAAATCTCCTTAAGCTGATAAGTAACTTCAGCAAAGTCTCAGGATACAAAATCAATGTGCAAAAATCACAAACATTCTTACACATCAGTAACAGAGAAACAGAGAGTCAAATCATGAAAGAACTCCCATTCACAATAGCTTCAAAGAGAATAAAATACCTAGTAATCCAACTTACAAGGGTGTAAATGACCTCTTCAAGGAGAACTACAAACCACTACTCAGTGAAATAAAAGAGGACACAAACAAATGGAAGAATATACCACGCTCATGAATAGGAAGAATCAATATTGTGAAAATGGCTATACTGCCCAAGGTAATTTATAGATTCAATGCCATCCCCATCAAGCTACCAATGACTTTCTTCACAGAATTGGAAAAAAACTGCTTTAAAGTTCATATGGAACCAAAAAAGACCCTGCATTGCCAAGACAATCCTAAGCCAAACGAACAAAGCTGGAGGCATCACGCTACCTGACTTCAAACTATACTACAAGGCTACAGTAACCAAAACAGCATGGTACTGGTACCAAAACAGAGATATAGACCAATGGAGCAGAACTGAGCCCTCAGAAATAATATCACACATCTACAGCCATCTGATCTTTGACAAATCTGACAAAAACAAGAAATGGGGAAAGGATTCCCTATTTAATAAATGGTGCTGGGAAAATTGGCTAGCCATAAGTAGAGAGCTGAAACTGGATCCTTTCATTATGCCTTATAAGAAAATTAATTCAAGATGAATTAGAGACTTAAATGTTAGACCTAAAACCAGAAAAACCCTAGAAGAAATCCTAGGCAATACCATTCAGGACACAGGCATGGGCAAGGACTTCATGTCTAAAACACCAAAAGCAACTGCAACAAAAGCCTAAATTGACAAATGGGATCTAATTAAACTAAAGAGCTCCTGCACAGCAAAAAAAACTACCATCAGATTCAACAGGCAACTTACAGAATGGGAGAAAATTTTTGCAATCTACTCATCTGACAAAGGACTAATATCCAGAACCTATAAAGAACTCAATCAAATTTACAAGAAAAACGCAAACAACCCCATCAAAAAGTGGGCAAAGGATATGAACAGACACTTCTCAAAAGAAGACATTCATACAGTCAACAGACACATGATAAAATGCCCATCATCACTCGCCATCAGAGAAATGCAAATCAAAACCACAATGAGATACCATCTCACACCAGTTAGAATGGCAATCATTAAAAAATCAGGAAACAACTCGTGCTGGAGAGGATGTGGAGAAATAGGGACACTTTTACACTGTTGGTGGGACTGTCAAGTAGTTCAACCACTGTGGAAAACAGTGTGGTGATTCCTCAAGGATCTAGAACTAGAAATACCGTTTGATCCAGCCATCCCATTACTGGGGATATACCCAAAGGATTATAAGTCATGTTGCTATAAAGACACACGCACACGTGTGTTTATTGTGGCACTATTCACAATTGCAAAGACTTGGAATCAATCCAAATGTCTATCAGTGACAGACTGGATTAAGAAAATGTGGCACATATACACCATGGAATACTCTGCAGCCATAAAAAAGGATGAGTTCATGTCCTTTGTAGGGACATGGATGCAGATGGAAACCATCATTCTCAGCAAACTATCATAAGAACAGAAAACCAAATACTGCATGTTCTCACTCATAGGTGGGAATTGAACAATGAGATCACTTGGACACAGGAAGGGGATCATCACACACCAATTCCTATTGTGGGGAGGGGCGGGGGTAAGGGATAGCATTAGGAGATATACCTAATATAAATGACGAGTTAATGGGTGCAGCACACCAACATGGCACATGTATACATATGTAACAAACCTGCACATTGTGCACATGTACCCTAGAACTTAAAGTATAATAAAATAAACAAATAAATAAAGTTTTATCTTCCAATGTTAAAAAAAGAGACAAAATAAATCCTGTTTTTGAAATTAAAAGTTCTTATCCTTCTTAATTAAGAATATTATGCATACATTAAAATACCCAAATGCATTGAGTTATTTCTGATAGCTGCTTTCATGAATGCATTTATGACTACAAAAAGTTTGTATGTTTCCTCTTTTTATATCAATGTGTTTCCCATGCAAGTCAGTAGACATTATCTTTAGGCAGTCATTGATTCTTGCAATTTCTCTTTAATGCTAAATCCTACAAGCTGTTGGGAATAAACAATCATGCCTATTTCTTGGCATGAAAATGTCAATTTTACCAAACATGCAATTTTACTTCTACTAATAGCAGATTTTCTTTGTGAGTAGAAAGGTAGCTTCACTGTCTTCTCAACTTCAGCTGCATCCCAGCTGTGTTTATTAAACAGAGATTTTGTATTGTCTGGCCTTTTGTTTTCTGTTCCATCATTTTTCCCATCTGGCTTTCCCCATATATCCTAGAGAACATATCCATATTTTTACTGACAGTAGTGTCTGTGTGTGTGTGTGTGTGTGTATACACTACATACACACACACACACACACACACACATATATATATATGTATGTATGTATCTTTCCCTGGTGATAGCAGTTAACATTCCTTTAAAAGCTTACATTTCACCTCCGTTCCCCTGTTCACATCTCAACTACGTGAAATTGGGTGATTTAAAACAATTCTAGCAGTTTCTCACTCAAATATAATTTCTTATGACTTGTGAGGGTTTTGAATTCTTGGCAACCATTTTCTATGCCACTAAGAGTCCCTGTAAAGGAAGGATTGTTAAGAATTACAAGCACAGAGGCAGTGCCTTAAAGAACAAAGAAGATGTATTTTACTTCAAGAAGAATAAAATGGATGTTCACAGTCACTTGCCAAGATTTTCCTCTTTTCCCAGGTGGAAATAGGATGGCAGTGGAGAAAACATACCCCAACATTTGAGGATAAATGCAGCCCAGGAGTTTTCCTGGGTTGGGCATTCTTTTCTTTAGAAATGCAAAGATATTCATTTCCTAATTTTTCTGCCACTGTTATTAATGTTTGGAATCCTACTTTCTTTGGAGGATAAATCACATTCTCTCTTTGTATATCATCCTGAAAGTCAAGTTTAGTCAAAGCTAAAGAAAGAACTTTGATTCATTTGTGGAAGCAAGATAGGTTTGCACAAAATATTTCATGGAATTTTAAAATTATTGGTTTATCTCTCATTTTTCAGAATTATACAATCTTTCTTTAAAAGTTGTTGCATAGAAAATGGCCATGTATTTGTGAAAAGTTATATGAACAAATGTATTCCAAAAAATAACTATTAATTCCAAATTTAATCATATAATTTGTTTTTGTTCTTACATTTGCAAATCACATAAAATAATAGTGGTCCTTAGTATAGTGCAGTGGTTAAGAGACTGAAAGCAGACAGTCTGGGTTCAAATCCTAGTCCGGCCACTTTTTAGTTGCTTCATTTTGGACAAATTATTCAACCTTTCTGTGTCTCATGTTCCCTTTCTGAAAAAGAGGCTACTAACAGTCCCTCCCCTACAGGGTTGATTTAAGGATTAAATCAGTTAACTCAGGTTAATATCTTAGAACAACGGCTTACACAGAGTAATTTTCTGTCATTGTACATTGCTATTAGTAGTCATTGGTAGTTAGGCTTGTAATTTTCTGTCATTGTACATTGCTATTAGTAGTTATTGGTAGTTACACTTATAGCATTTATCAATCTGGTTGCATGGATTATATAGGTCAAGGGTTAATATATATGTATATATGTATATATGTGTGTGTATGTATGTGTGTATATATATGTATATATCTGGCAAAAGAAAATGTCTTTTCCGATCCAAGATGCATTTACTGAATACCAACTATGTGTTCATCACTGTGAGACAGAGAGACAAGTAACTATTTTATTTAGAAATTAAAACAAGCTTTAGGTAGTTATAGATTTCCTAAATAACAGCAAATAAGGAAATAAAAATCCAAGAAGCAGATCAAATGATAAAAATGTGGTTTTGTACACTTCTTAAAAAAAAGATATTTATGTGGCCAAGAAACATGTAAAAAAGCTCATCATCACTGATCATTAAAGAAATGCAAATCAAAACCACAATGAAATACCATCTCACACCAGTTAGAATGACGATTATTAAAAAGTGGGGAAACAACAGATGTTGGAGAGGATGTGGAAAAATAGGAAGGCTTTTACACTGTTGGTGGGAGTGTAAATTAGTTCAATCATTGTGGAAGACAGTGTGGAGATTCCTCAAGGATCTAGAACTAGAAATACCATTTGACCGAGTAATCCCATTACTGGGTATATACCCAAGGGATTATGAATCATTCTGCTATAAAGACACATGCACACATATGTTTATTGTGGCACTATTTACAATAGCAAAGACTTGGAACCAACCCAAATGCCCATCAATGATAGACTGGATAAAGCAAATGTGACACATATACACTGTGGAATACTATGCAGCCATAAAAAATAATGAGTTCGTGTCCTTTGCAGGGACATGGATGAAGCCAGAAGCCATCATTCTCAGCAAACTAACACAGGAACAGAAAACCAAACACCACTTGTTCTTACTCATAAGTGAGAGCTGAATAATGAGAACACATGGACACACAGAGGGGAGCATCACA
Organism: Trachypithecus francoisi; assembly: GCF_009764315.1. Taxonomy (NCBI): domain Eukaryota; kingdom Metazoa; phylum Chordata; class Mammalia; order Primates; family Cercopithecidae; genus Trachypithecus; species Trachypithecus francoisi. The sequence goes on from NW_022681460.1 coordinate 27,816,142, forward strand.
CGCCATGGCCTCTCAGGGGGTGGAGGCCAAGGGGAGGGATAACATTAGGACAAATACCTAATGAATGTGGGGCTTAAAACATAGATGATGGGTTGACAGGTGCAACAAACTACCATGGCACAATTAGCTATGTAACAAACCTGCACATTCTGCACACGTATCCCCAAACTTAAAGTAAAATATAAAAAGGAAAAAAAATGTGTCTTTGTAGTCCAAGAACAAGAAAGTAACCAAATTTTCCTGAAGAGTGAAAGAAATGAAACAAATATTGTGCTCATAACACTGTCATTGGTTAGGCTAATAATATGAGCAAAAGTAGAACTTTAATTGGTAATAGGAGAGGTGAGCTATTTTCAAGAAAGGCAAAAAGGCAAAGAAATAGAAAAATATTCAGCAGAGAATTTTTTTTTGGGGGGGAAAAGGGCTCTGGAGATGGAGAGCTTCATTTGGACAATCTTCGTTGGCTTGAGTTTAGAACTCTGCCTGCCATCTTTGACATTTTTCAGTTTTAACTGTCAGCCCTAAGCACTGCCCCTCTTGGTAGAGGACTCTCCCTGACTCACCCATGCCTGTCTTTTAAGGAGGGCGATATCTCTAATGGAGTAGAAGCAGGGCTGCTAGTAGGTGGGCTTGCTAATAGAAACTACTGTTTAGTGAGCAGAGTAGCAGAAAGCCAGCAGCAAAGAGAAGAGAAAGCAGCCTCCTTGGTTATAGTGAAGCACTGTGGGGTCCCATTTCAGGTTTCCATTTGTTCATCTCTTTGTACCATATCATTTGCATTTGTTGAGCCTCAGTTTTCTCATATGTAAGATGTATATATTTAATCAAGAATCCTAAACTATTCAGCATTCCCATTTCTGAAAATCTATCTTTAGAAAACCAATTACCACATCAATGGCTGGTCTCTAGTCACTTTCCTTAGTATCTTCTGTTCATTTATGTTAGAAATAATAATTGAATGCTGGCTGGCTCCCAAGAATGTTACCAAAACTCTCAGTGGAGAAAGGAAAGCTTAGTTTATTGCTAACTATGTTAGGATAGCACTATCTAAGGCTCACTAGCATCTCAGAGAGGAGATGGAGTTTCCCTCTGTCACCCAGGCTGGAGTGCAGTGGCACGACATCAGCCCACTGCAATCTCCACCTCCTGGGTTCAAGCAATTCTCCTAACTCAGCCCACTGAGTAGCTGGGATTACAGGCGCCTGCCATAATGCCTGGCTAATTTTTGTGTTTTTAGTAGAGACGGTGTTTTGCCATGTTGGCCAGGCTGGTCTCAAACTCTGACCTCAAGTGATCCACCCACCTCAGCCTCCCAAAGTGCTGGGATTACAGGTGTGAGACACTGTGCCTGGCCAAAGTTGAAATCTTTATAAACATTTTGAAGTCAGATTTAAGATGAAGCTTTCAGTGTGGGAGGTGGCAGTTTGTTAGTACTGGATATGGATTATAATATGGGCTTGGTGGATAGAGCAAGGAGAGGATTTTGAACCAAGAGGTTCAAACTGACAATTTGCCAGTCTTCCAGAGGTTTCTTACTGGAGCTATCACCATAGGCTCTTGATTCAATACTTACCTCTTCCTCTCAATAGCTGACCTGATTTTCTACTGTACTGGGACCAGGTCATCACTAGGAATGTGTTCTTTAAATATTTTTTTCTTCAACAGAAAGTCCTTAATTTCATCTATTCTTTCCTCTGCTCTTAGAGAAAAAATGCATTCCTCCTTTTAAACCTTATCTATACTACAGTCTTATTCTTGTCCTCATAGCCATTCATCTATTACTTATCAATTTCTTATCATTCATCTATTACTTGTCATATATCAAGTAATAGCCATTCATCTATTTTTTTAATCAGTTTTTCCTCACATGCTAACCATCTCACTTCTCACTGATTCCTTTCCCTTGGCCCTCAAACATAATTATGTGTCTTTAAACACAAAATAATATCTACTAGGTCTGTGGGCTTCTAGCCATGGTTTCCTGTTCTTTCTCTTCTGTACAGGTTTCTATCCCTTGCTTCCTTGACAACTCCTGACAGACCAGAAAAAAGCAGTCTGTCTTGACCGCCAAATCCCTGTGAACATATCATCCTCTCACTCCTCATTTCTTCTGTTCTCCACCAAGACCATAGAAAATACAGCAAATGCTGCTTGTCTCCACTTTCTCATTCCCATTTACTTTTAGTTTCATTGTAATCTAGCTGCCTTGGAAAGGCTACAAATGATTTTCTAAGTGCCAATTTCAAGGGATAGTTTAAATTCCTAATCTTTGTGACATTTGATACTGGTGATTACTCCCTTTTCATTGAAAAGCACATTTCTTTAGCTTCTGACATTACCCCCTCTTAGTTCTGACTTCTAAAATCTCTTTCTCTCTCAGATTGATTCTTTCTCCCACATCTGTTCTTTAACTGTTACTATTGTTTGAACTTTTGTCCTTGTTTCCTTTTTATCATACTATCTGGTCCCAGAGTAACTTCATCCCTAGGCATGACTTCCATTATCATGTATCCATGAATAATCCCCTAAATCTAAAGTTTCAAGCATGGCCCTCTCCTTAGTTTCTAACACTGAAAAACTCAGTTATCTTGGATCTAAAGTGTTATTTCCAAAATGAATTTATTATCTTTTTAATGAAAGCTCTTCCTTCTCTTCTATCCTTGGCTGTATTAAGAGAATCTTATCCATTTTGTCCAGTGTTTTCCCAACTTCCCAGATGATAAGTACCACCCCAGCCCTTGTTATATAATCGGACTACCAGGCCTCTTGCCTGGAAAATCTGATGTATTTGTCTGCAGTGGGAAGTCTGGGAAGCACTAATGGGACTGAGCATCATTCTTGTTCTCTCCATCTATGTCACTCCTCCCTCACCCATTTTGTTACTGGGATATGCCCATTGTTGTATGTCTGTTGAGAAACTGTCAAACCACACCATTCTTCTCCATCCCCACTGTTACTGCTTTAGTTTTGACCTTCATGAACAGTTTAGTGCCTTCAGTTTAATCCCCTATAATCCCATCCCCTCCAGCCTCTGGGATGCTTATCTTATATTTCTCCCTGGGTAGGAGCCTTCAAGGAATCCCTAGTTCATGAAGGGTGAAGTCCAAGTCTTTAGTCAAGTCCCTCAATGGTTACTCTCTGCTTATTCTCCAAACCCGAACATCTTATTTTCATTTCACTAAACATCCATAAGTTCTTTTTCAGCCATATTCACTCTCACCCATGCTTCCTCTTCCTGAAACACAATCCCTAATGCTAGCTTCTTTTTATTGTCAAAGCAGTTGTCCTTGAGACCCAATTCAAATACATTAAAACATGGTTATTTGGAATACAGTAAGTACACAGTGATTTTTGTCTGACAATTCCTCATGGAACTTCTTCATTAGTTTAATACTGGATGCAATGTTTCGTGCTCTTGCCAAGGGAGTGGTGTTTCACTGAAGAAGTATAGATAATTGTAGCTCAAATTTTAGCCTCAGATAGGCTTGAGGTCAATTCCCATTATTTCCATTCAATGACTCTATGATTTTGGGAAAGCTCTTTAAACTGCCTAAGCCTCAAGTTCTCATCTGTAAACATAGAGATGAAAATAGTGAGATTAAACATCATAGTGGAAGAAAGAAATGTGTTGAGCCCAGTTCCTGCCACAATTGGGGCTCCAGAATTTTCATATATGGTGATAATTTATAGCCCATATCAGAACTCTTTTGAGAATGAAAGAAGATGATATTAATAAGTTTTCCAGGAGACAGTTGTAAACCAAGACTGCCCCATGACAAAGGACACACGGTTACCTTATAAATAGAAGGGACTTTGGGTTCACACTTTCCTTGGAAGAGGGATGGTGGCTAAAGGGCTTCATGTTGTGTTGGCAATTCTACTATTTTTACGTATACTTTATGTTTTGGGGTGGGGTTTGGGCGAACGAAAGACTCACTTTGTACCATTTTTCTTGGCATATGGTAGGTAGCACAATATCCTCAGTCTTTATAGTGATTGATCTAGGAACTTGCCTTGGCCATGCCTGTTTCTATTTTCACTTTAAGCCTATACTTTGAGGTCCTGCCTCAGACTTTAGCCTTTCCACTCTCTTTGTCTCTCTAGGTTGGACATTGAGCTGCTGGCTTTTTTGTAGGGGATATCTGTTGTTCTTTGGGGACTGGAAATGAGGCCTCACCTACTCTGTCTTCTGGGGTGAGACATCTGGCTGAGGCTGTTTCTCAGTTTTTCAGTCTTCACTAAGCAAGGGAGGGTCCATTCTACATGTCTGGCTGCTAGGGCTTCCTCTCATCTAGCAGGTGGATGTTCTGGGGCTACTGACGAAGTGACTTAACCCCCTGCAATTTTCCGTGGTATTCACAAATGATGGAAATTTGTCACACTCTCCTGGAACTTTCTAATACCAGGGAGCATTCATGCCATCATTCATAGCCCAGCATCACACCTATGCTGGCTCAATGGCTTACCAATTATGGGAAGATAAATTGCAAGTCCTCAGCCTAGTCATTCTCATTTTGTTTTGAGAGGGCAAGACATATAGGGGAAGTGGGAGGGTCCTTGTTTCTCCCTCCCACTCCCTTACTCTCTATTAGGGACCCTCCTCACATGCTGTCACAAAGATTTTTGCTTCCCTATAACCCATCCCCCATGTGATTTCAAGTAACTATGCCTTTTCTTTCTTTTTCTTTAAAAAATTATTTTATCCCATGAACTATTCTTTTGGATGCCTTTTCTTGTCTTTCTCACTCACCAAACTCTAAGCTTCATGAAGACAAAATGTATTTCTTATTTTTCTTTTCACTTCCAGAATGTGGCACAATGACTGGCATCTATGGATTCTCATAAGATGTTTAAATGGATGACTAATTATTATATGCAGACAACTCTGAGGAATGTTATGCTTTTGGTCATACCTCAAAGCAGCACTCTGATGAGCTAAGCTCATATCTTGTAATCTGGGATACAACATTAGCATGATGAAAAGTCTAAGTTGACTTTGACTTTTATTTATTTTTGTCTCTAAGCCACTTTTGCTTCTGAGCTTCATATGGAGAGAAATCCAGTTCAGCACACCTGCCAACCAGAGACTCTGTAAGAACAGCGTCAGGGCAGCCAGACCTTGGGGCTTCTCACCTGCCTTGAGAGGGAAGCCCTCCTGGGGCAAACGGCAGAGGCCCTTCTTTTCTGGTATGACCTGCAACTCCAGAGACTCAAGAGAATTCATGACACTGCCCAAGGAGATGACTGACACAGCTAGAGAGTGACTTGGGCTCAGCAAACCCACTTATGAAATGATATTTTGGCTTTTATTTGGAATTATCCTATTTTCATTACAATTGTTTGTCACATTGTCCATCACTGCAAACTACCAAGACTGGGTGCAAATCAGAAGTTTCATAAATATACGCTAAGTGACCCACGCATGTCTTGACCCTTCTTTTCCTTATACATATGCATATTTAGTGCATAAATACCATATGACACTCTATTTTCAGTCATTCTTTATGTCTACTCACCCATGAAAAATTTATCCATTTTATATTGTTCTCCAGTTACCAAACTAGGTGCTAGAGAATTTCAGATTCATCGAGTGCAGTCACAGACCTCAGAGAACAAAGAGTTTTGGTGGGAGAGGGCAGAGAAATGAGCAGAATGAATAATGAAATAGAAATAATTGATTCCAGATGATGGAATCAAGGAGTTCAAGGCTGCCATGAGCCAAGATCGCACCCCTGCACTCCAGCCTGGGCAACAGAGCAAGACCTTATCTAAAAAAAAAAAAAAAAAAAAGAAAGAAAGAAAGAAAAACGAAGATCAAAAGATGTACCACAAAGCACATGAGAAGGATGGAGGAACCAATCCACTTGGAGGGTAAACGGTGGTGGTAGAGTTATTAGGGAAGACTTACTGGCAAAAGGACACTGAACTGAAGCTTTCAAATGAACAGGAATTAGGAGGAGGGTGCTTGGAAAAGAGAAGAACATTTCAGGCAGGAGGACAGCATGAGAAAATCCATAGGAGAAGCATGGCATTTTGTTTAAAGGAATGGGAAGTGATTGAGCATTGCTAGAGCCTCTTGTTCCAGGTAGAGAAGGGAAGGGGTAAAGTTAAGGAGCAGGGCAGGGTCAGACACAGTCCTCTCTGTGTTGGGGAGTCATTTAAGAATGACTTTCCATTTTGCAAAGAATGGTTTGCAAAAATGGAGCACTGTATCTGAGAGGAGAGGGATGGAATAGAGAAACACCAGCTTGCTTAGATGAAGAAGTGAAAGGAGGGTGACAGCTGATTCCTAGATGTCCACTCCTGGTGACAGGTTAACTGGTGTGAGAGTGAAATAGCACAATGGTTAAAAGCATGACCTCTGGAACCTGGCAGCTCGAATTCAAATCTCAGCTTTGCCACTGCTAACTGTCTGCCTTTGGGAAGGTAACTTAACTTCTGTGCCATTGTTTCTTCATAGGATGGTGATAAGAATAATATGTACTTCTTAAGATTGCTGTGAGGATTCAGTGAGTAAATATGTGGAAAGTGCGTTGAATCATGCCTGATACATAGAAAGTACTATAGAATTATTTACCACTTCTATTACAGGAAATGTTCTTTGAAAGGAAAAGAAGTTGAATTCAGTTTTAGACATGTTAATACTGAGAATCCACGTGACAATATCCAGTAGGTATTTGGTTGGATATGTTCATCCAGAGTTCCAGGGAAAGGTCTTGACTAGAGATGTAGATATTTTGTTAATTCCAGCATATAAATAAGTCTGATTAAAATCATGAGAGTGAATATAATCCCTCAGGGAAGAGGAGGAGAGTGAGGAGAGTAGGCCAAGGATGGAACAGAGAGTTTTCCAAGATTCCTTACTATCCCTTGGGAATGTTTGGAAATGGGTAGACATCATAATCATTAAGAAAGCCTGCTTCTCACCTCCTGCTTTAAATGTTATTTTTCTTTCTAGAACAATTAATGATCTTACAGTGGCTATTTACAAACCTGAATTTTATTATTGGAAGGATTTCAATAAGAGAAACTAGCAGATAAAGAAAATGCAATCTTGAAATATATGATATAGGTAGAGTTGGAGAAGCAATCCTAGCAGGTTAAACAGGAAATGAGAAAGCCAGCTCTTGAAAATGAAGAAGCAGAAACTCAGGGGGAATGACAATGAAGGGACTAGAATCACTCTAGGAGGCACCTGCTGGCTGTGGGGAGAGGTCAGAACCATGAGCGAAGTCAGGAGAGTTTGAAGTGCAACTGGAGTCAGTGGGGAGACTCAGGTTAACAACACAACACTACGGTGACTAGGTTTTCTCAACCAAGGCTGGGACACAGTATGACACAGGGCAAATGTTTAAAATCACAACTGTGGTCAAAATCTAGGAAAGATGCTGGCCATTCACTTCCTGGAATATGCAGTGCCTTGAACTACTTTCAGGTATTCTGAAAAAAAGGCAAAGCTACCATAGGTGGCATGTTACAGACAAGTTATAAGCAGGTGACCAGGGAAAGAAGTGACAGGTGGGAGAAGCTGGCATTTCAGTTGTGTTTAACAATAAGCAAGTGAGTTGACTTGGGGCTGCATCTAATCTTCCCTCCCTAGAGCCCTTACCTTCAGTGGTCCAGTGGCATGTCCTGGTGTCCTTATCCCTTCAGGAGTAATTTTGAGCAGTGGAACTGGAGAGAGAACACAAATTTATTTTTCTTATAAACAGAAATTCTCGCTGTGTGCTGTCAATATAGCTCTTTTACTAAGCACTAAATCCACCAGGAAAACATTAGTTAAAGCTTGAATTCCAACATTGTAGCTTGGAAAAAAATGGGGATGGGTAACTCCGGTCCCAAATAAAACAGACCAAACTCTAAGCAGCCCCAATGATTATGTATGTATTTACATCTATGCTTCTGAGGAGATAAGTAATCCATACTTCCTGCAGCTGGCGGCTTCATGTTATAGCATTAGGAATAGAAATAGCATTTTGCTATGGGGCAGTTATAAAATAAAATGAACTCTTCTTCCTCCACAAATGTTCTACTGTTGGCCAATCAGTTCCATCTCTCTCTCTCTGTCTCTCTCTCTCTCTCTTTCACACACACACACACACACACACACACTCACAATTGCAGTCACTTAAATTTTAAAGTCTTTTTGAATGGGAAAGTGAGTAACTCAAGTACTTTTTATCAAGTTTTCTGCCATTAAAGTCCTTGAAGCTAGCAAAGGTGAAGGGAAGAGTTGACCCAAATCATCCAGGGCTTCATTAAGCTATAGCTTGCTGAGGACAGTTTCTTTTGGGTCTACCTTCCCCAAAGAAATGCCAGTTTCTTTTTCGCCAACATATCTAAAGAAACCGATAGTAACCTTTGATGTGTCTCCCTGGGCTCTTGAACAAGCATTTAATTGAGCGCTTCTTTTTTTATTTTTTTATTTTTAATTATAGCATTTTAATATTGAATTTTTTTTAATTAATTAATTAATTTTTTTATTATACTTTAAGTTCTAGGGTACATGTGCATAACGTGCAGGTTTGTTACATATGTATACTTGTGCCATGTTGGTGTGCTGCACCCATCAACTCGTCAGCACCCATCAATTCATCATTTATATCAGGTATAACTCCCAATGCAATCCCTCCCCCCTCCCCCCTCCCCATGATAGGCCCCGATGTGTGATGTTCCCCTTCCCGAGTCCAAGTGATCTCATTGTTCAGTTCCCACCTATGAGTGAGAACATGCGGTGTTTGGTTTTCTGTTCTTGTGATAGTTTGCTAAGAATGATGGTTTCCAGCTGCATCCATGTCCCTACAAAGGACGCAAACTCATCCTTTTTCATGGCTGCATAGTATTCCATGGTGTATATGTGCCACATTTTCTTCATCCAGTCTGTCACAGATAGACATTTGGGTTGATTCCAAGTCTTTGCTATTGTGAATGGTGCTGCAATAAACATACGTGTGCATGTGTCTTGATAGCAGCATGATTTATAATCCTTTGGGTATATACCCAGTAGTGGGATGGCTGGGTCATATGGTACATCTAGTTCTAGATCCTTGAGAAATTGCCATACTCTTTTCCATAATGGTTGAACTAGTTTACAATCCCACCAACAGTGTAAAAGTGTTCCTATTTCTCCACATCCTCTCCAACACCTGTTGTTTCCTGACTTTTTAATGATTGCCATTCTAACTGGTGTGAGATGGTATCTCATTGTGGTTTTGATTTGCATTTCTCTGATGGCGAGTGATGATGAGCATTTTTTCATGTGTCTGTTGGCTGTATGAATGTCTTCTTTTGAGAAATGTCTGTTCATATCCTTTGCCCACTTTTTGATGGGGTTGTTTTCTTCTTGTATATTTGTTTGAGTTCTTTGTAGATTCTGGATATTAGCCCTTTGTCAAATGAGTAGATTGCAAAAATGTTCTCCCATTCTGTAGATTGCCTGTTCACTCTGATGGTAGTTTCTTTTGCTGTGCAGAAGCTCTTTAGTTTGATTAGATCCCATTTGTCAATTTTGGCTTTTGTTGCCATTGCTTTTGGTGTTTTAGACATGAAGTCCTTGCCCATGCCTATGTCCTGAATGGTACTACCTAGGTTTTCTTCTAGGGTTTTTATGGTATTAGGTCTAACATTTAAGTCTCTAATCCATCTTGAATTAATCTTCATATAAGGAGTAAGGAAAGGATCCAGTTTCAGCTTTCTACTTATGGCTAGCCAATTTTCCCAGCACCATTTATTAAATAGGAAATCCTTTCCCCATTTCTTGTTTCTCTCAGGTTTGTCAAAGATCAGATGGCTGTAGATGTGTGGTATTATTTCTGAGGACTCTGTTCTGTTCCATTGGTCTATATCTCTGTTGTTGTACCAGTACCATGCTGTAATTGAGAGCTTCTTAATTGGTAAATGTTCAGATCTGAGTATGTCACCTGGGCCACTGAGGCCTCCATAACTTGGTAGCACAATTCTTTGCAAATAAACAAAGCTTTGAGTTCCTGGAGAAAAATGCAGCTTACACAGCACTTAGGAACACTCAAAAGGCCTCTGTTCCCTCTCCATACTAATGTGGTTTTACAAGAACACCAAGATTATTTTATTGCCCCAGGATGCCAGGAAATTTTCATTTGGCTTCCTCAGATCTTTGGGATAAAAGTGGGACAGTAAGGAAAAGAATTCCCTTTGCTGTCTTAGATTTCTGTTCTCCAAGAAAATATATTTTTTAAGATTAGATATTCTTGTTTATTTTTAGCTTTGGTGACTGTATTATTTTACATCCCCCAGTTTCATTTCTTTTTTCAATGGAATATCTCCCCCTCTACTTCTTCCTGTTTTGGATCATTTCATGGGATTCTACTTTTGGCTAAAATACAGGTAGTATCTTTCACACATCATAGGCTTATTGACTTTATGTTCCCTCAACTTAATGGAAATGAAGAACCCAAGTATTTCCTACTTAGAAGCCATAATGACAACTAAAAACTAGCAAAGTAAATATACTTTCTAGTGCACCCTTAAACAGTACATACTAGAAGTTTGTGAGGTGTGAGCTGTAACAATAAGGTTGAATTTGTCCACTGGATAGCTGATAAACAAGTGCTTCTCTGATCACCCTTCATAACATTGCACTCTCCCTGCCTCCATCACCTTTCCTCTTCTTAAATTTCCTCATAGCATGCAACACTTAACATAGTATTTGCTTATTTATTTCTCTGTCTCTAACCACTGGAATGGAATTTACATAAAATTAAGGGTTGGATTTTATTTCTGCTGTATTTCTGGCACTCATGAACTATATGATAAATGAATGAATTTGTGTTTTTGAAGAAACTAAATGCTGACTTTAAACCTTAAACCAGTTTCAAAAACTCTATTATTCCATTTCTTAAGCTCTCATCTTAAACAATTCTGGCTCAGATTTGTAATAAAATATTTAATCAATTCTAGAAGTAATGAGAAAGAAGAAACAAACCTGTAACCTTACTCTTATTACTGAAGTGAGGGAAAGGAATCTCTCTCTCCCTCTTTCACATAAAGCTCCAGTGTTCAGATTCTCACACACATGGACTAGGTTCTCTGTATGTTCATATCCTGGCACCAGATGCTTAGCTTTGTTTCCCAAGTTTTCTTGTAATTCTACAAGAATATCTGGCTTGAGAAATGTATCTATTAAATGGTCTTCCAAAATATATCAACATTTGGCAAAAAACAGGAAAGAAAAAATATAACTTGCCACTTTGAATTCATTTGGGAAGCAAATGGGGTGTAAATAATAAATCACAATAAAATTAACATATATGTACACGTTTCATATATATGTTAATTATATAGAAGTTTACTAAATGTTTATATATAAATATGTAATTATAAATATATATGTAAATTCACACCCATTTTTCTCATAGGTTATTCAGTATTTCTTTTTCTCTTCAACTATTCTCTAAATGCTCAAATGAAAGATTCACCTGCATACTGAATAAACATATTCTATATGGGATATGCATAATAAATCTTATTAAAAAGGAAATTTATGCTAACTTGATTTCCTCCTGATTACTCTCAAAGCTTTTCTGTATATGTTTTATCATAAATTTAATAAACTGCTTTCTTGACTTTGAAAGTTTGCTCCTCAAATATTTGAATTTTATTAGTTCTTCATTATGTGCTAGGCAGCTCCATACAGATTGTGTAACCTGATGTTCACAACTAACTTGTGAGGTAGACACAACACAGAGTCTGAGATTCTGAAATTTGGAGAGATTAAGTTACATACCCAAAGTCACACACAGAACAAGGCACAGATCTAGGATTCAAATCCAGGTCATCCTGGCTTTAAACCCTATGCCTCTTCCTCCTGTATATTACACCTAGCATCTGACTTCCTACATAATCACACATTTGTTTATCATCCTATTGAGGCCTGGGGAAGTGCCAGATGACTAGAAAACCCAGATTAGTTAAGACAGCGCTGACCTAGAAGAGAAGTTATTCTTTGTAGAGTTTGGTTTTCTTACATGTAGAATGAACATGGAGGATTTTAAGGCCTCTTTCAGTCCTAATATTCTACAGTGAAACAATAGTCTTAATTGGAGTCAATTAAAATAAAAATATGATTTTAAAATGTTAAGTGGTTAGGTGTTAGAAATCAAATTCCAAATTTACATTATTCAAAAAGGAGAAATATGTAAAAACAATAATTATTAAAAAGTGTTCATATAAACTATAGTTATAAATTTAAATCTGGATTAAATTTTTAAAATTTTATTCATATAAAGTTGGGACAGTAACAACCGTAAAATGCTTTATTAAAAAAAAAAAAGTCTGACTAGATTCTCCTGATTTTTACCATTTCCTGAAAGGCACAGAGAAACTCCCAGGCCTGGCTTTAGAAACCAACACAGTTTCTTCCAAGAAGGGGCAAGTCATGCCTGATGTGATACATTCTGAAATGCAAGCACTGCTCTGGAATCTGGAGGGCTGCACATGGAGTCTGCACGGCCACCTCCTGGTATCCATTTTGTTCTCTAAGGTTTGACAAACAAATGCCCCTCCCCCAACTCCTGACACTTTCAAACTGGTAAAGAGGGCATTGTGTCTTATTTAAAAAGAAAAGGACTGTTCCAACACCTTCATGATAATTAATCTATGGTAAAATGTATGTTTAATACCACAGTCTCATTTTCATGTTGAGGCTAATGTTCTTTGACCTGAAGTTTTGCCTTTCCCTTTGAATGGTCTCGATTATTTTTAATGTCCTTTGACTGCCCTGCTGTTCTATAAATCACATTGGTGCTTTCTTTCTTTTAATCATGCTTATATACACTACAATATTTTCCACTAAATATAGACATATTCTTTATAGCTTCTTAAAGTACTAACAATCTCTTAAAGCACTAGTAACCCAATACAAACGTCTAATAGCATTATAGTAATCCAAGTTAAAAAAAAGTTAAAACATTTTTTTGAATACATTTTCTTTGAGAATGTTACTATTTTTGTCTAGTGGAGGTTTCATTTTTGAGGAGGATGGTGGAAGAAAAATCTCAACAGACTTTTAGCATAAACATACCTTTAAAGAGACAACGTATAGTATAAGAAATGAGAAAAACAGGAGATTCGTTTTATTGGCAAGATACATAAATTAGTGTCTGGATTTGCCAAGATAGCACTGACATTGTGAAATCTGACATTCAGAATGGCTAAGATTACACACTACTCATACGTTATTTAAGGACGATCCTTGCTTTCAAAAAGCATCACCCCAAATCATACTTTCCATCCAGAAATTCTGCTACCTAAACATTCCAGAGACTTTCAAATGGAAATAGTCTCCACAATGCAATATTTGTGGGGGCAGGGTGAGGCCAAAATCTCAGGGGAAAAATGTACTTTAGCATCTTTATCAAAGTAAGTAAGACTTCAGAAGGAAAATCCCCATGCATTTGTTGTTAAAATCAGTTCATACTCATCTAAATATTTTAATGAAATAATCTTAAGTCAGGATGCAGCATTTATTTTATCATTTGAAGAATTAAATCCAGAATAAAAGTCAGAGCCTTTCACTGAACAGGTGAACAAAGCATACCTGAGACAAATAATCCCATCTACTGAATATAGCCTACACTTTCTAATGTAGTTAGTAAAGTAAAATTACGTACAAAAAATACAAAATACAATAGTTAGCAAGTTAAATCTTTTAATAATGATTTCATTTTAAAATTACAGTAAATGGAGAAGTCCTTTACACAAATGTCCCAGTGAGCTCACACATACGCACGCATACACACACACGCACACCCTTTCCAACCCTGCCAGATTTACCTATGGTTTAGGAGGGTAAGATTTTCATCAGGTTATAGAATTAAGCCTAACCTTACCTTCTCATGTTAAGTATTTGTTCTGACATATGTTTTTTTTTCTTCCAACCTTGTTAGATATTTTTATTCCATTTTTATAGGACAGCTTTGACTCTGCACTAAACCATGCCACTAACACGTTACTTAATCTAACTGGCACATTGTAAAATTTTACACATGCGCTCATCCAGATAATTACACAATTAATTTTCACTTAGTTCAGCTGAAACGGGGATAATGAAATTTCCACTGGTGTACTGTTACGTCCAGGGGCCAAGGGTCAGTTTCCTGTTTGGATAAGGGTGAGTTTAAAGAGGATTTCTGACAGTCTCCTTACTTCAACTGGTTCTAAAAACATTGCAATGGAATTTCAATTTACAGCTAAATTCAATGAAAGGAGCAGATGTTGGGAGTGTGCCACCACCCTGCGAGAGCTGCCTTCCACACAGGTGCGCGCAGGGAGCCATCAGCTCTGGCTTGAAAGACATGTCTCTTCTACCTTCCATTCTGTAGTGAAAAAGTGGATGACAGACACTTGGAATTCATTTTTCCCTTAAGGTTTAGACTCTGCTGAGCCACAATGCAATATTAAAGCAAAGTTCTCAGTTCTCACTGCTTTAATTCTAAAGGAAAACGGTAGAATCCTAATGACTAATTTGTTTCCAGGATACTGAAATAATATTCTTGTGAAATTTCTTAGTACAAAAGAGGCCCAAGGTCTAGGTTTTCCTGATGGTAAAAGTGGGGAAATTTAAGTGTAAATCTTTATTTTTCCTTGATAGTCTGTTTGCTTGTTTTGCCATAATTTCAAGATTTAATTGTCATCCTTAGGACTGAGTATTTTATAAACAGCAGTGAAACATGTCCAACATGGAAAATACGGATGTGTTAGTAAATCCATTTTCTTTCCTTAAAATATTCTTTTCACTGAAGAATCAGACATACTGCTATAAATTTACATGTGACTGAAAGAGGAACTGGGTTCTAACATGAATCAACTTTATGTTAAATCACCACGTGTGTAAAGTATTCATTGTCTGGTGGGTGACAAAAATGCCTCACTACATCACATCTGTTAATTAATAAAGCCTTGGTGAATACACTGTTTTGGTGTCAATTCCTGTCTAGGTTAACATTAAGGGTGAAGAATTGCTTTTATAGCTGAATCCAAATGCCTTGAACATTGCCATGTAAAGAAAGGGTATTAGATGTTTACCTGTATGGCTAATAATGAAAATTACTAAAAAGAATACTAGAAAGTACAATATGTTACTATTAATAGCCAAACATTTTTGTTTTTTTCTAACTGCATTGATAAATGGATATGTTAAAACTCAAGAAATAGAGGTTTTAGATGGTAGTAGCATCTGTATTAATTCCATATTCTCCAATAAAATATGAAATAAGTGAACTTTATTCTAAAATAAGTGAATTTTACACATATCTAAAATAGTTCAGGAGAAATGGCCAAGGCATCCAGGTAAAGTACACATTTCTCTTCCTCTTTATATGCAAGTTAGTTAGCGGAACTCTGCCCTTCATCCTAAACACCAAGCATGCTTTTGCCTTTAGTTCTTTGTGCTGGTTATTTTCTTTGCCTGGAATCCTCATGTTCCCAATAGCTACAAGATAAACTTTCTCACTTTTTCCAAGTGTTTGCTTAAATCTCCCTATACCATGAAGTCTACTCTGACTTGAAATTGCAACTCACACTGCTCTACTCCCTTACTGGGCACTAACTCTACCAGATCCCCCTTACTCTGATCTGCTTTTCTTTCTTCATAGCACTTACCTCATTTGAATACACTGTACAATTGACATATTTATGATATGCTCATTGTTTATTGTCCTCCAAAGAAATGTAAACTCCAAGATGGCAGGGATCTTTGTTTTGCTCACTTTCAGATCCCAAGAACCCATAATGGTTCTTGGTGTGTACTTGGTGAACATGTATTGAATGATTAGATAAAAGAATAAGCTCTGTAAGGCTAGGTGTTATTTCTCATTTACTCTTTGCTGCAATCAAAGAAACTAACATAGTCTCTAACAGATATGAGAGGTCCACTTTTTATTATGGAGTGAGTGAATACATAACCAAATGTAGTCATTTTGCTTTTATACGCTGGAGATGCTGAATATTCTGGGAAGTCTGGATACTTTTAGATCAATGAGTGATCATCTCAAGAGCATAGAAAGTAGTAGGAAACAACCTTTCCATCTGCAGGTAACTCTGGGTTAACAGAACATGCAAATCTGCTTTGCTCTTGATTTATTCCCTATCTTGAGCCAGTCACTAAATTTGCTTTGAGTTCACAGTTTTTCACTCTGTTATTCTTGCACACGTTCTGAAGCATCAATTGCATCTTTAATATGTTTTAATGCTATGGCAGATTCTAAGGATCAGAAGACTACTTTTCTGGCTTTTGGGCCAGACTTAGGGGTGGCAATTTAATAAAAATTATTACACATAAATAATATACTTTTATACTTTTAAGAAAAATACCACAACGCTTTGGTTGTGTTTAATGGATGTAAGAAAAGAATGAATTCATTTCTGGAAATATCAAGATTGCAAACCTGTATTCCTTTTCAGGGAGATAAAAGCTTTTGCCCTGAGTAATCTTGAAGCATCCCTTAGATTTGTGTGATGCTTATGCTGCTGATGAACAAGTCACAGCATGGGCACAAGAAGTGGTCATTGAAAGAGCAGCTGTTGAAGGATGGGGTATTCTAGTAACTTTTCATTTGGGGATAAGGAAGGAGTTCTTAAATCTTTTCTAGCTAGAGAGAACACAAACATGTCACGGGTCACATTTATAAATAAAATTAAGAACATGTTGTTTCTTGTGAGCTCTTTCTAATCTGTCATGTTGTTTTCACTGAACTCTAGTTGTGTAACATCAATTTGAAGTAAAGCTAAAGAGGAAATGGATTATTTAGATGCCGGTGCTCCACCTCTCACTATCATCCCATGCTTGAATGGTTTGCATTTTATTGCAATGCCACCTCTCTAGAAAATCTCAGGTCAACCTTGAGCTTAGCTAGCTCCATGATGAGGAAGTACAGAGTCCAATAAAACTCAGTCCCCCATTAGACCATGATTCTTAGCACTTCTGTTATAACTAGTAACACTTCTCTCCCTCCACCAGCTACCTCGCATAAGATACACATCTATTGAGTTCATTTTTTTCTTCCATTGGCAAGTTAAATTTTTTTTTAACAAAAGAAACCTTATTTAAAAATATTTTTTACAGACATTACAGCTTTTTAAGGAAAAGCTCTTTAGTTAACTGTGTATGGAAATGAAAAAAATTAATACATAATATTAGTATTAGTATAACAGACCTCTAAATATTAATACATTGGCAAAATAAAATGGACTTAAAATGCAAATGAATCTTAATGCTCTGCTATTCTCTGTAAGAATATTTACTTTCTGTTTTTCTTATTCTTTGTAGTTGAGAATTACAATACACCTTTGTGTATTGTCTGGACCCCAATTTATAATGGATCCTCCTGGCAAGATCTGTTCAGAACATTTTTAACTGCTTGATACCCTACTTTTAATCAATTAGTATCTTGAGCATCAGTTTTCCCCTTCTTCAGTCCCTAAATTCACTGAATTTTCTGAGATCACACATTCAATTCTCATTGACATTCTGTACCATTAGCCAAGGTCTTCAGAAAATTTAGATGAGGGCGAAAACATCACATATAAATGAACAGTGTTTTAGGTCTCTGTTCTTTATATATCACTGAAAACTAGGTGATGGATTTGCAATCCCCATGGCCTTTATCTGTCAGTTCTTAATAGAATCACTACATTGCTTCCATATGTTCAGTTATTATACTTCCTCTGTTTCATTTTGGCCCACCTCCATGCTCTGTGATTATCTAGTGACTTTCCAGTGGAATGTTGGGAGCCTCACTGAAACTTGCCATGTTGCGAATTAAGTCCTTCTTTGTTTGGGATTGTATCAGCTCTACTAATAAAAATCACTCTGCTATATGAACACATATTTCCAATTATTCTCTTTTTTTTTTGTCTTCATAACACAAAAACATTTGTCCATTTCAAATGAGATAATCAGTTTTTCTATTTTTAAGTTGCCCACTGTCTGGATATCATCATAGGCATCAAGTACACATGGGGTTCTCAAAGTCTCTTCCTCCTTTTAGTAGATTTAATAGTGTCTGCCTCAAATTAATGTCCACCTGGAACCTCAGAACATGATTGTACTTGGAAAAAGGGTCATTGCCAATGCATTTAGTTAGGGATCAAGATGAGATAATACGGGATTAAGGTAGGCCCTAAGTCCAACGAGAGTGTCCTTATAAGAGACAAAAAAAAAAAAAAAAAAAAAAAAGGATACAGAGAGGCACAGAGAAAAAGGTAGTCTAGAGATGGAAGCAAGATTAGAACAATGCATATACAACAAGGAACTCTAACAATTGCCTACAACACCAAAAGCTAGAGAAGAAACACAAGATGATTTCTCCTTCAGAGCGTCCAGAAAAAACAACTCTTCTGACACGTTGATTTCAGACTTCCCCAGAACTGTGAGAGAATAGGTTTATGTTGTTTTAAACCAGCCACTTTGTGGTAATTTGTTACAGACATTACAAGAAATTTCCTCTATCTGCTTTCTCTATATCTGATCAACCCACTCTGTCCTTCTTCTAACTTTGTTTCAATTCTGCTCAGACTGCCTTGGAATATTGTTCCTATATCTGAAAACATATTTTATTTATTTCATTTTTCTGAGACAGGGTCTTACTCTCTTGCCTAAGTTGGAGTACAGTGGTACAACCACGGCTCACTGCAGCCAGGACCTCCCAGGCCCAAGCAATCCTCCCACCTCAGCCTCCTAAGCAGCTGGAACTACATGTGCATGCCACCATGTCCAGCTAATTTTTTAAATTTTTTTGTAGAGATAGGATCTCTCTATGTTGCCCAGGTTGGTCTTGAACTCCTGGCCCAAGCATCCTCCCTCCTCAGCCTCTCAAAGTGCTAGAATTACAGGCATGAGCCACCATGTCCAGTCCTGAAATCATATTTCAAAAGATGGACAAAGGAGTCCATCTCGAAAAGGGTGAGGAGTCTGGATATGTGAGTAGGTTAAAGGAAAAATGAGAATGACCTGTATGTTTTTTGAAAAATCACTGCAGTGTGGGCCAGGTATAGTGGCTTATGGCTGTAATCCCAGCACTTTGAGAAGCCTAGGTGGGCAGATAGCTTGAGCTCAGGAGTTTGAGACCAGCCTGGGCAACATGGTGAAACACTGCCTCTAAAAAAAATACCATCAAATTAGCTGTACGTAGAGGTGTGTGCCTACAGGCCCAGCTACTGGAGAAGCTGAAGTGGGAGGATCAGCTTGGGCCTGGGAGGTGGAGGCTGCAGTGAGCTGTGATTGCACCAATGAACTCCAACCTAGGTGATAGAGACAGACTTGTCTCAAAAAATAATAAATAAATAAATAAATAAATAAATATCATTGATGTATAAAAGCAGAAATTGCAATCTCATGTCAAAATTTAGGTAATATGTATTGAAACAATTTGCAAACAAGAAAACAACACATAAATGTTGGTTATGGTTATTATTTATCCAGACCTAGATATTAGGGCCTAAGTATTTTTAAAAAATATCATTAAAGGGAACTTTTTTAAATAAAACTTTTATTAGTAAAATAAATTATAAATTTTCACAAGAAATCATGAATCATAAAATAGTCTTGGTGGAACCACTTAAATAGAAATGAGATGACCACTGGCCAGATAGCCAGATTATCTGTAAATGGCTCAGGCATAAACTAGCTGAGTGATCTTGGGCAAGTGATCTAACTTCTCTGAACCTGTGTCCTAATATGGAAAAAATATATAAATAGTCATCTAGCGTGGTTGCTGTCAGGATATAAAAACACTTCCTGAGCTAGAAAGCATTTTTACCCTAAATTTAAATGATTTTGCATGATGTCACTTCTTGATGTCTTCTGGGAAGTTACATCACTACCCACCACCTGCCTTTCTTGCTAGAGAATGCAGAGGAGTTCCTAGCAATCCTTGTGGGGTCTTTAGTAATACTTCAGTAGCTGGCTATACTGAACAGAGCTACGTTATTTCATGGTCCTTCATGTGACCACTGTGGATGGTTGATTCTGTAGACACCATGATCGGTATTTTTGTCTATTTCCGAACAAGGTTACTACTATAAGTTAGAATTTTTCTTTCATTAATTCATTAATTGGCTTTTGCGTTTCTGTTTTTTTCACAGTTTAAAAATGATAAATCAATCCAACATTATTATTCTTATCACTTTACCATTTTTGTTCAATTTGTTGTCTAGGTTTAAAAAGGCTGTTGTTTCTAGGGTTCTTATAAAATATGTTTATTTATTTGGGTTTTTGAATATTCTTCATTTGGTCTGGCTTTTAATAAATAGACACTTGAAAGTCAGGATGCTCTATACTTTGTTCTATAGTACTCCAAATTAGTGTGTTTTTTCCCTCTTTTTTCAAAAATTGTAATTAACGCCAAACAAAATATGATTATTTATTTATTCTTCATTAAGTTATAAAAATTGGAGGAGATAAATCAACTTTACACATGTTTAAGTTTATAGATTTTTAAACTTGGAATTGCTAAATGGCCAGACTTCCTTTTATTTTTAATATTTAACTAATTCTATCAATTCAACTTCTTGAATAGAAATTTCCAGTAAGAGGCTCCTGAAGACTTAATCATAATTAACCTCAGAGGGACCAGTTTGCCTACTCTTTAGGAATAGAAACTTTGTAATGCCCTTTTCTATCACTCTTCTACAAAAAGGAGGCCTTTCACATTTCAAATATTGGTTTTTGCTGCTTCTACACATGGCAAATTAATTTGGCTTTTATAATGAGGTGGAATGTTTCAAATCTAAATTAACACCTTTGGCTTTACTTTGTGAGAAGACCTACTCATTACTCTCTAGTAACTTAATGGCTGTTCTATTCTATGAACCAAAATAGTTTAATGTAATCTGACATTTATGACTTCCACATAATATCAACTGCTGAAGTTTGAAAAAAGGTTTCTATTCAGAAAAATCTCAAACTAGTAAGCATGCACCCAATATTAAAATCGGGTCAGAGATCCTTTTCACTTTCATTACATATAATTTATGCCACTCGAATGTAGTTTAATAAGGTCATAAAAATGCCAGTTGTGGTATCTCATAATACTTTTTATAAACTGGTTTTACAGTCTCTCCTTTGTTCTAAAGTTCAAAGTGACAATTGCAACGCACAGGTTGCTTAGGGCTTCTTGAAGTTTCTTTTGGAAAAATTGAATGGTGAATATGTAAATTATACATCCATGTATATGATGCATAGCATTACTGAAAATGTATATAGTATCTACTTACAGGCCAAAAATATGCTATTTACTTATGAAACTTTTCTAAAAATGTAAAACTGTCTTTCAAAATCTTGGTAACTACTACAAGACATTCCTTTTTTCCAGGTGCATTCAACTTGATGCTTTTTAATTAAAGAAAAAAACGAATTTAAGTAAAGGCCAGTTTTATATTATTCCTCTGACCCTACCCTCTTATTGAGATGAAATTAAAACTTCCCAACACTTACTCCTCACTTGGTCAATGTCAAACAATACTCTGAGGTGCTCTTACAATAGAGGCATTGTCAGCTTTCCATGACTTCATTCACTCTGACCACTGCCTTCCTTCCTGGATGAAGTAAATAGGGCTTTGTGAGCACTTCCCTTAAGTCATTTCAGAGGAGATAAATTAAATAATGGTTGCAATGTAATATTGTGATAGTGCTAAAATATTTCCTTCAAGTTTCAACTTTGAGCACAAGTTTCCAATAATATATAATTTTTCATTTGTTAGCTCAAACCTTTGGTTTTATTAAATTCTACAGCTGTACTCACTATGTATGCATTTGGTGACCAACTTTGATATATTATACTAGTGCAGAGCTAAACTTTTATATAAGAATAGAAAAAGTTTCAAAAATCACTACTGAATCAAACATGGATATTTAATACAATTTGCTTAAACACCAGTTGAGCAAAAGCATGAGCAAGTGTTTCAGCTTTTGTGCCAACATTGAAATTGGTCTTCCCACAGCTTGCTTCATCTTTCTGAAATCTTTCATAGGTTTATTTTTATTATCAGTTAAGAGAATTATTTATAAAGACCACTATAAAATGTTACTAGTTAGTGTTCAACCACTTTATAGAGGTTTCAGTTAAATTGATAATTGATGACTATGGACATATTCATTAGAAATGGTTTTCTCATTACATTGCTTTTCTCAGGGAGAAAAACACAAGGGTTTCAGTCAGAGGAGCTGGGTTCAGGTCTTGTACTTACTAGTTACGTGATCTTGGACATGCTATTAAGCTCTGGGTTTTTACCTCCCCAACTGTGAAGTGGGAATAATGACAGCATTCTGTAAGATCAAAATCAAAACAAGATACAATGAAAACTAGAACACATATTATAAAAACAATGCATAACCATTATCATTATTATTAGAGGAAAATATGAGGTTAGTGCAATAAAACTTTTAACGGCAAAAACCGTGATTACTTTTGTACCAACCTACCTAATACATAACAACATATGAAACAGTGAGTGTGATTCACTCCTGTTTTCTGCAGGATTCAATAAAGATTCTGCCTTCTCAAGTCAGACAGTGTTGCTTATTGAATATATCAATGCTAGCATCCAGGAAGGGGTCACTCTGGCACATGTGGGGCCTAGGAGCAAAAGTGATTGGAGGGAATTATCATGAAATTACCAGGATTTGGGGCCAACAGGACGGGAAGCTTGACTTTGGGAATAGGAGCTAGCAACCAGGGAACACTGGTTCTGGGGCAGGGTCAGGACTACAAACAGCACATTATGACTGTGTGGATTTAGGACAAGAACCAATATTTTCATTGGTCCAGGTATGCTAAATACAATCGTTTCATCCACCCTCAGTTGTACGCCCTTGAGTCCGGATTTAAGACACAGTCCTGATTTCCCAGCAGTACTGGTATTGAATTTGTGCAGAAACATACTCTCTCTAACTTCATATAAACTTTTGGTTGGAAAAGACCTTTAGGTTTACAGCAGTCAGCTAGTATCCCTGTAACGAGTGCAGAAAGAAACCTAGTAAATTTTCATGGGAAAACACACTTTGAGTTATTAGATGAAACCAATACTATAGTTATGTGAAATATATAATGTCTATTAAATACAAACCATTTGTGCTTACAAATGCTGTAGTTGAATGGTAGTTTCACTTGATCCTTCAGAAACAATTTTATATCATTTCAGATACGGCTTTTTCTTGAAGCCATCGTGGTAGTCAATGTTTTACTTTTTATTCCCATTCTCCCCTTCAGAGATACTAGGTTCAGAAGTTATCACAGAGGCGGAAGGCCCATTATGAAGACCTAACTGCAGCAATGTTGTCAGAGGCCCCATATTATTTTGTACCTTTCTGAAAAATTGAAGCATTCACAACACCCAAAGAGAAAAAGTCATTAGGTGTGTATGGTGAAGGTTGACTAGGAGGAATTACTGTGGGTGTGATTGTAATAAATCTAAATTTATGGTCCAGCCATGTTGTTGCAAACTTACTTTGTTTCAGAAGAACTTAACAAGAAGGAAGCACCCTTGTATGATTAGTGACCAGTGAAATAACCTTAGGCTGCTTTCCATTGGACCTTGATGCCTGTTGCAGCTTCTTCTTTAGTGAGGAATCTCTGAAGCCTTAGTTATTTGGCATGAAAAGTGTTTGAAAATCCTTATCAGCAATTTCCCAGCCATGTTTAAAGAACTTGGCACTTGGTCTTCTGAGTTACATGTATAGGTTGCTCCTTCAGTCATTCTGAGGTTCTTATATGAAAAATGCATTAAAGACGTAGGTTACACATCAAATGCTGCAATCGCTAGCACCCTCAAGCTCCAAATTTCACAATGCTTAAGACAAAAGTTTTGAGGAAGAACCACAAGACCCATCCCGGAAATCAGAAAGTTTGAAAAAGCCTGTTCTTACAGGTATACCATCTACATTTTCCTCTACCTGGCTCTGTTTGAGAGCCTCCTTTGAACCTAAGCTTAAAGAGGAAGAGCAAAGAAAAGGAGCCTGAACGAAAATTTGAACTGAGAGAATCTAAAAGACTGAGAAGTGAGACTGGAAATACGAGATACTTGCAGGGAACCTTATTACCATGATTTTAATTCATGGAGGTCAGTATAGCACAATGTAAGCAGCTCTGGATTTAGAGCTAGGAACACATAAGCCAAATCTGAGCTTTGGCTCTTGCTAAAAGGTACTCAGGCATGTCAATTGACCTCACTGAGCCTTAATTTCTTTATCTGTAAAATGGAGGAATAGCCCATGAATTACCAGGAGGTCATGTACATAAGGCACTCAGTAGAGCAGTTGGTTCTGAGTAGATTTTCGATAATTTGTAACCACCTTGTCTGCAGGAGCTGAATTATTTCATGCTTTTTATATGGTGCAGGGAAGAGGTTCAGGAGGAATCTACTTCCTCCCCACACAAAATTATCTTTTGTAATCACCCAAATCCCACTGAGTTAATTGTGAAAGTATTTACCCTTTGTATCTTTCAAAATCTATCCTAACTTCTCAGACAGTTTTAAAATCCCAAGCGCTGAAAGAAGTTCTCACACTCAAACATTTTCCTTCATTGTTACAGACTTGGCTAAGTCTTGTAATATTCGGAAAGAAAAAAAAGAAAGAAAAAAGTTGCTAAAACCCAGTCATGAGAAAATTACATAGACAACAAATCTAATCTGTTTTTCTTCCTTACAGGAGATAGTGACACAATGTCCATTCTTTATTGCATAAGATAACTCTCTGTCTTTAAAAGATTTCCAATTGTTTGAAGTCAAACTAAAAGTAGGCAGGGAAAAAAAGGCATTATCTAAAATATCTGAGCTTGAATCTGGAAAGCAATCCTGAGTAATATTTATACAATGTTTTAGAATAACAGACTTACAGATATTCCAGTTGGCTATCCTTTAAAGATAAGAGAATATTTATATTTGTTTGTGCTATGTCTTAGTGTAAAAAAATTCTACTTAATTCAAAAGGCTTATAAAACAATGCTTTACTTATTGCCCACCACAGCAAAGAAAGATTTCATGCTCTTAACAAATGGGTTGGCATTGAGAGGACTTCAGTGACAATCTCATGATGGCTGAGCATCTCTTGTCAAGTCAAAGGATATATAGCAAGTTTTCTCTTTATTGAGTCATGATAGATAATCCATTTTCAAGTAGAATTTGGTCTCATACTCTTCGTTACATCACTAAAATATTCAAGCCTAGTGGAAGAGGAATTAACTGGAGTTTTATAAGCTTAAGGTCTAATAGTAGATGTAGTAGACGATCTACAAAGAGGGCCACCAACTTTGTGTCTCTTATGCCTGTTCGTACATGACACTTTTTTCAGGAGGTGGAGACTCTCCTCTCTCCCCTTGCATCTGGGCTGGCCTTGATCAATACAATGCAGCAAAAGTGACTCTGTGCTACTTCTGGACCTAGACCTTAAGAGGCCAGATGGCTTTTCCTTTTTCTCACTTGAATGGCTTCTATCTTGTAAGAAGTTTGAACCCCCCCTTTTTTTTTTATTATACTTTAAAAAGTTCTAGGGTACATGTGCATAACGTGCAGGTTTGTTACATATGTATACTTGTGCCATGTTGGTGTGCTGCACCCATCAACTCATCAGCACCCATCAACTCGTCAGCACCCATCAACTCATCACTTACATCAGGTATAACTCCCAATGCAATCCCTCCCCCCTCCCCCCTCCCCCCTCCCGGTGATAGGCCCCAGTGTGTGATGTTCCCTTTCCTGAGTTCAAGTGATCTCATTGTTCAGTTCCCACCTATGAGTGAGAACATGCGGTGTTTGGTTTTCTGTTCTTGTGATAGTTTGCTGAGAATGATGGTTTCCAGCTGCATCCATATCCCTACAAGGGACGCAAACTCATCCTTTTTTATGGCTGCAGAGTATTCCATGGTGTATATGTGCCACATTTTCTTAATCCAGTCTGTCACTGATGGACATTTGGGTTGATTCCAAGTCTTTGCTATTGTGAATAGTGCCGCAATAAACATACGTGTGCATGTGTCTTGATAGCAGCATGATTTATAATCCTTTGGGTATATACCCAGTAATGGGATGGCTGGGTCATATGGTACTTCTAGTTCTAGATCCTTGAGGAATCGCCATACTGTTTTCCATAATGGTTGAACTAGTTTACAATCCCACCAACAGTGTAAAAGTGTTCCTATTTCTCCACATCCTCTCCAGCACGAGTTGTTTCCTGACTTTTTAATGATTGCCATTCTAACTGGTGTGAGATGGTATCTCATTGTGGTTTTGATTTGCATTTCTCTGATGGCGAGTGATGATGAGCATTTTTTCATGTGTCTGTTGGCTGTATGCATGTCTTCTTTTGAGAAATGTCTGTTCATATCCTTTGCCCACTTTTTGATGGGGTTGTTTGTTTTCTTCTTGTAAATTTGTTTGAGTTCTTTGTAGGTTCTGGATATTAGCCCTTTGTCAGATGAGTAGATTGCAAAAATGTTCTCCCATTCTGTAGGTTGCCTGTTCACTCTGATGGTAGTTTCTTTTGCTGTGCAGAAGCTCTTTAGTTTAATTAGATCCCATTTGTCAATTTTGGCTTTTGTTGCCGTTGCTTTTGGTGTTTTAGACATAAAGTCCTTGCCCATGCCTATGTCCTGAATGGTATTACCTAGGTTTTCTTCTAGGGTTTTTATGGTATTAGGTCTAACATTTAAGTCTCTAATCCATCTTGAATTAATTTTCTTATAAGGCATAATGAAAGGATCCAGTTTCAGCTTTCTACTTATGGCTAGCCAATTTTCCCAGCACCATTTATTAAATAGGGAATCCTTTCCCCATTTCTTTTTTTTCTCAGGTTTATCAAAGATCAGATGGCTGTAGATGTGTGGTATTATTTCTGAGGACTCTGTTCTGTTCCATTGGTCTATATCTCTGTTTTGGTACCAGTACCATGCTGTTTTGGTTACTGTAGCCTTGTAGTATAGTTTGAAGTCAGGTAGCGTGATGCCTCCAGCTTTGTTCTTTTGACTTAGGATTGTCTTGACAATGCGGGCTCTTTTTTGGTTCCATATGAACTTTAAAGCAGTTTTTTCCAATTCTGTGAAGAAACTCATTGGTAGCTTGATGGGGATGGCATTGAATCTATAAATTACCTTGGGCAGTATGGCCATTTTCACGATATTGATTCTTCCTATCCATGAGCATGGTCTGTTCTTCCATTTGTTTGTGTCCTCTTTTATTTCACTGAGCAGTGGTTTGTAGTTCTCCTTGAAGAGGTCCTTTACATCCTTTGTAAGTTGGATTCCTAGATATTTTATTCTCTTTGAAGCAATTGTGAATGGAAGTTCATTCCTGATTTGGCTCTCTGTTTGTCTGTTACTGGTGTATAAGAATGCTTGTGATTTTTGCACATTAATTTTGTATCCTGAGACTTTGCTGAAGTTGCTTATCAGCTTAAGGAGATTTTGGGCTGAGACAATGGGGTTTTCTAAATATGCAATCATGTCATCTGCAAACAGGGACAATTTGACTTCTTCTTTTCCTAACTGAATATCCTTGATTTCTTTCTCTTGCCTGATTGCCCTAGCCAGAACTTCCAACACTATATTGAATAGGAGTGGTGAGAGAGGGCATCCCTTTCTTGTGCCAGTTTTCAAAGGGAATTTTTCCAGTTTTTGCCCATTCAGTATGATATTGGCTGTGGCTTTGTCATAAATAGCTCTTATTATTTTGAGTTACGTTCCATCAATACTGAATTTATTGAGCATTTTTAGCATGAAGGGCTGTTGAATTTTGTCAAAGGCCTTTTCTGCATGTATTGAGATAATCATGTGGTTTTTGTCTTTGGTTCTGTTTATATGCTGGCTTATGTTTATTGATTTGCATATGTTGAACCAGCCTTGCATCCCAGGGATGAAGCCCACTTGATCATGGTGGATAAGCTTTTTGATGTGCTGCTGGATCCGGTTTGCCAGTATTTTATTGAGGATTTTTGCATCGATGTTCATCAGGGATATTGGTCTAAAATTCTCTTTTTCTGTTGTGTCTCTGCCAGGCTTTGGTATCAGGATGATGTTGGCCTCATAAAATGAGTTAGGGAGGATTCCCTCTTTTTCTATTGATTGGAATCGTTTCAGAAGGAATGGTACCAGCACCTCCTCGTATCTCTGGTAGAATTCAGCTGTGAATCCATCTGGTCTTGGACTGTTTTTGGTTGGTAGGCTATTAATTATTGCCTCAATTTCAGAGCCTACTATTTGTCTATTCAGGGATTCAGCTTCTTCCTGCTTTAGTCTTGGGAGAGTGTAAGTGTACAGGAAATTATCCATTTCTTCTAGATTTTCTAGTTCATTTGCGTAGAGGTGTTTATAGTATTCTCTGATGGTAGTTTGTATTTCTGTGGGGTCGGTCTTTTATCATTTTTTATTGCGTCTATTTGGTTCTTCTCTCTTTTCTTCTTTATTAGTCTTGCTAGTGGTCAATTAATTTTGTTGATCTTTTCAAAAAAGAAGTCTGAACTTCTTAATGAATAATGAGAAACTATTTAGAGAGAGAGACCAAATGGAGAAATAATGAAGCACTCCACCTGATAATCAGCACCAAAATCCTGGACATATTAGTGAGGCAGATTACCCAGCCCAGATGAGCTTCTAAATGTAAGCAACTGCATGAGCAGCCTCAGTCAACACCATATGGAGCAGAAGAACCACTCATCTCAGTCCAGCTAACCCACAGAGAGGGAATTTTTATTTGTTTAAAGCAGAAAGTTCATGTGATTTGTTATAGATCAACAGAAAGAACAGTGAATATAACCTCACCAACAGTGTCAGAAAATGGAGGGTAGCAATTCTTAAATTTGAGCTTTGTAAATTGCATAAACAAAAAATGTAGAGTCTTGAATGTAGTAATCCTAGCAATATCAAGGATCAATTATTCAGGTTATTTTCCAAAGAACGAATTATTTGATTGAGTGATGACTACCTTCTTCTTGATATGACTTGAAATGTTAGTCACATCTCTTAACTTTTGCTGCAGCAATTTCTCATGCCTGAAATTGCCAGCCAGGAGCTCCTTCAACAGCAGATCTGGTTTTCCTCAGTTAAGTTTAAAAAATACATAGACAACAAACACATACCACTGTTGTACATCCTAACATTGTTGCGCAAATAATTAATCTGAAGAGATGATGTCTTATAGCAGATTTGTTGGAGGAGTTTGACAAAGATTTTAAGTCACCCAGAGAAGTAGGGCTCGCATGGTAAACAACACTAAGCACCCTATCGTGCACACACTACTCAGAATGTTTTCTGTATTAGAGAACAATTCAGGACATAGCATCGAGTCAGGTGAGAGGTAGTGGAAGCCTGAACAGGGGTCATGATAGTGAAAGCAAAAAAGGAAAGATAACGACACAGAATGTGACAACTCTTAATATATAGTGGGTGAGTGATTTAAAGGGATGAACAAGAAGTAATTTTAATATCTAAATATAAAATGGATGTGGTATAACATGTTGCTTTCTTTCTTGTGGCAATACTAGCAGGGCTTTAGCAAACCATCCTTTATGGATATGAAAATTCCTTTGACTTAATACTGCCCTGAACTCCTACAGTCTACAACCACAGGTTCTCTTAAATGTAATTTTTAAAGTGTTTTCATTGGACTAGTGGGCATATATAGCAATTTTGATGAGAAGAAATATAAATTTGGATTTTAAGTTGACCCCATGAACCAAAAACAAAACAAAACAAAAATCCAAGAGGGAGTACAAACAATCAGGATGATGGCTTATACTGCAATTACTCAGAGATTGAGAGCACATCTAAGTTTACCACTGACTAGTGCTTTATGATTTCCAGCAACAACTTTTCCTGAAAAGTTCAAATGTGACTAAAATCATAAAATGTTTTAAGGAAAATATTCTTTGAAAAGTAGCAGATCCTCTAGCAATTTTTTCAGGACTCTCATTCCCTGGCAAAATACTTAAGGAATTTATTTATTATTTTTTCTCTTGGGCTTTGTCTAGGGTAAGACATTCTGCTCAGCTTAGTCGTAGAAAATGTTCATGTTCACTGATGTTTAGGCATATTCCCAGGGAAATCCCATGTTTCCTATCTTCTCCTCACTACTGGAGTGTTGAAACATTCTATATCATGCAAAAAATAACCAAAATCCCAAATCCTCCACGGGCTCCATAACCACTCCAGGTACCTCTCCTCTCTCTTCTTACAGCCAAACTTCTCCACATCTTCATACAATATTTGTTTCCCAATAAATCCTAAGTTGGTTTCCATTCCCACTACTTTACTAAAGTTGCTTTTACTATAGTTTCTAATGACCCTGTGCTGTCAATTCCAATGGGCAATTTTAGTACTTAGGTTTTTAAACTACTTCTCAGCTTTCAGCATAGCTGACTTCCTTCTCCAAGAGCTTTAGTTGCCTGTTGTTATAGATTGAATGTTTATGTCCCTTCCAGATTCATATGTTAAAGCCTTAACCACCAATATGATGTGTGGAAATGAGGCCTCTGGGGGGTAATTAGGGTTGGATGGGGTCATGAAGGTGGGGCCCTCATCATGGGATTAGTGCCCTTGCAAGAAGCATCACCAGAGAGCTTGGTGTCCCTCTCTCCACATGCAAAGAAGAGGTCATGTGAGTACACAGTGGGATGGCAGTTGCCTACAAGCCAAGAGAAGTCTCAAAATCAACCCTTTGCCCTGAGCCCATGCAAATCTCTGTGGCTTAACACAATAAAATGGACTTATTACTTACGTAACTCTTCTATAAGCTGGTTGGTTGTCAGGACAGTGGCTCAGGATCCAAGGCTTCTTCTACACTGTGGATAGGCCATGTTCAGCATGTGGCCTCTGAGGTTACTGTGGGAGGGATAAAAGAATGAAGGGATTGCATGTGGGAAATTTCTATGGAACTTGTCTGGATGTATTGGGCATAACATTCATACAAATATACCACTGATCAGAACTCAGTCACATGGCCCCACCTAACTTCAAAGAAGGCTGGAAAATGTAGTTTAGTTATGTGCCTAAGAAAAGGAGAAGAAACATGGATATTGGTGACCATGAGCTTTCTTCTCCATGACAAGTCTTTCAGTCCTGTCTTCAAAACAGATCTTTCGTTTATTTCTTGTTCTGCATTGACAATAGCTTAATCCAAGCCACTACACTCTCGCATCTCAGATACTGCAATAACTTCCTAATGAAGTTCTCTATTTTCATAATTGTTCCATTCTTTCCCCAGTGGACCAAGTAATCTTACACATGAATATAAACTTGTCAACTGCTTACTATTATTTAAATCTTGCAATGCTTGCCCATTATCTTAGGAAAGAATCAAATGCTAAAGAGGATGTAAGAGGTTATGCATGGTCTGCCCGTTAACCATCTCAGCTAGCTTGCTGCTCTCTCCCTTGGTCACTGCTATCCATACACAGGATTATTGTGTCAGAACTTCCCTCCTCTGGAAAGCTTTTTTTTTTTTTCATTTATCTTAGTCTTGGCCTTAGCCTCTTACTCATCCTTCAGGCCTCAGTTTAAATCAGTGAGTTTATATCACTCCCTCCCTCAGGGATGTCATTTTCCCTAACATTTCCTCACACTCATACCCCAACAAAAGGCTGGGCTTACCATTATTTCCCTTTTATAATATTTGTTGCTACTGCGAATTAAATAATCTTTGTCTTTCATCTGTCTGCCTCACTAGACTGCGCTCTCTATGAGGACAGGAAATGCATCTAACACCAAGGTCACCTGCCTGAAGCACATGGTGTCGACAGCTAACAGCAGTGGTGTGCTGAAGCCTATGTGTGCTGGCTCATGAGAGATGATTGTTAAATTCCCAGGAATATTGTAAGCTGGTTATCAAACAGCCATTATTAAAAATTAAACAATAGCAACTGATGATTAAATAAATTATATTTAAAACAGAGGTAGTAAATACCAAAAACCCATTATTTCCTAATTACTTTACTACATTTTATTGTATATGGTCTTGTGGTTATTTATGTCTATTGTATCTATAGGTGGAAATATTGAATAATAGTGTGCTATGCATATCTCATCCCAACCCCATGTTCAGTGAATTCATGTTGGTAGCTTGAAAGTGGTCATGGTAGATCTATTAACATTAACACTTTGAAAAATAGCAAATACTACAAATCGGGGTTCCCTTCCACTTCCAACCAGCCAGTTTGTCATTTTTGCCTGAACCACACAGGTGATTTCCTTGGTTCTCCATTTATTTTGTAAGTAGACTAGCCTCTATTCTAGCAATTAAAGGTTATTATGGAAGCATTTTCCAAGCATCCTGTTCTGTGACAGATTTTCCCATTTATTTTTACCAGTCTATCAGAGGTCAATAAAATTGATCAGGAAACATGCATAACACAATTGTTTAGGGTCACATGAGCTCTATAAGAACTTGTGAGTTAACTGAGCAATTTAGAGTAAAGGTACTCTCTAACACTTCCACCTTAATTCCGAATATTTTTCCACATCTTGGGAGACTCTGGAAGTAGTGAAGTCAGAGCTTTCGGCAGGGCAGAGCCTTTTGGATCACTGGTCTCCTTTGATTCGAGAGCATTTTGCATACGCAGAAGCATAGTACCCCTCCCGTGGTTTTTGACATAATTAGCTTCAAGTTGGCATTATTTACTTGTTGCCTTGTTTTCACCACTAAATACAAATTCCTTCAAGTGAAGAAACCAATTTACGCCTGTCTCTCTAGAAAGCCCAGATGGAGTTTTGCACATCTCAAGCATTCAACTGAGGTTTACTGAAGTAGGGACATCCATCTCTTTTGTCCCCTGGCTAGCTCTTTAAGGTATTCTCATTGAACCTGGAAAACTGTAAAAGTTTATACTTTTCTTGGTTATTAGATTGGTAGTTCATAAGGCATGTTAAGAAATATACAAGAGTAAACATCAAGCCATTGAAAATTTCGAAATCTTGTATTAAAAATGGCTAAAACACATGAAATTTAAAATTTTTTGGATAAATTGTTTTGTCTCAAAATTAGTTGTGTAATGGGATTTGATTGTAGCTCCTGGCTCTTTTTGCTTTGCCGTGAAATCAAAGTAATGTTAATTATGTACTATCATATTTTCACTGACTGGGGTTGCTGTTTTAGTGTAGTTCACAGTTGGAATATAGAAAACAAGATGAATCATGAACAGTGTAGGAATTCGGAAAACCTGCAATCAGCATTTGTTAAAAAAAAATGCTTCTTTTTCAGATTTTTTTCAGATTTTCAGGATTAACAACAATAAGCAAACTGGCATTTCTACTATTAAAGTTCTAAAACTTTGAAAAATTATTTAACCTTCATAAGATCTTCATAAACTCTCTATAATATGGTCTGTGATTCAGAGTGTGGGCAATGCTCTATCTGGCCCATAAGCATTAAACCACGCTAGCATAGAAGGAAGTGAACTTTAATGGTGCTATTTTGTGTGTTTTTCCTGTACCAGTGTCTGCCTGTATATGGATGCCTGGGCTAAGCCTGTTCCTGCTGGGCTTAGTCATCAGCTCTGATCATTTATCTGACTCCTTGTATTGTAGCCAACAGCAGGTCTTGGGAAGTCATTTCCAGGAGGACTGTGACCATCTATTAAGAGTCACACTGGGGTAAGGCTGACCTGGCCACTGCAGCATGGGTGTGCTCTGCCTGCTCCCTCCTGGGCTTGCTGCCATTGACCACTCTTGGTTAGGTGCTGGCCACAGTCTTTTGGGGGAATGTTATGCATCCTTTCTGATCTCTGAGTCTGACAACAAGCTAAGCATATTTAATGTGGCAAAAAGTACCACATTAAATATAATATATACTGCATTAAATGAAGTAAAACATTTTTTACTAAAAGTAAAAAATAACAATAGAAGTTCTGTATTGAAGAGTTATCTCAGTGAAGAAATCTCAGACTTTTACCCTGTGGAAAAGTAGCTTGAGATAAATACTCTTGAAAACAAATTTACAAATAAGATGAATTTTTTAATAAAACAGTTATGACCAAATAGAATGTGAATAATAGTTATGGATATGTAAAATCTTGATTCCATATAATAATATGTCCTAGAGAATAGACTTTAAAAATCATTATGTAATGAAATGATTTTATTTTATTTTTTTTGCTCCCCTCTTCATTATTTCTGGTGGATTTTGTTTTAATTAAAAAGGATTTAAAAATCCATGAAAAATCTTGAATAGCCCATAAGGAGTTTTATAAAGAAATAGTTCAATATCTTATCAAAATAGGAAGTGAGACAAGTTGAATCTCTAGTTATGTGGGAACATTTTTTACTTTTCTGTAAGGAGATATGCTGGTAAATAAACATCTATCTCTTGATTCATATTTGGCACAAATGTACTAAATGGTCATGTTTAGTTGAGTTATGGAACAGATATTTGATTATACTCCACTGTTTAGTTGGTAAGTCTACTAGCATTCCTACTACCATAGTTTCCTATAATGACAATATATAGCACTTCTTTATTTCCTGAAGTTCATCTTCTTGATGCATGTTGGGTGAAGGAGTTTCAGTATTTTCAACCTACATTCAGGCTGCCAGGGCAGAGGAATTACAATATCCTTAAATAATAGAAATAAGTTTTCCTTAAAGGGAATAAACTCCTCCCTTCTTTTCCCCTTTCTTCTTATTCTCCCCATAGATGAGAAGGAACAGTGTTGTTTATTTTACCACTGGGGAGGAGCTGGATAAACATATATTAATCACTCAATATGTATCAGATTATAATTATAGTTAACATTTCATATAACCAAATAACATTTTATTTAATCCATATAATAATTCTTCACAATAGACTCTTATTTTCTCTATGTTACAGATGAGGGAATTGAAGCTCAGAGATGCTAAATAATTTGCTGAAACTCACACAGCTGGATATTCACAGGTTTTTCTGTCCATTCTTTTTCTGTTGCGTACACATCATGCTGAAGGCAAGTAGTTGTTTCCTGTTAGAGACAATAAAAAGATATTCATTAACTCCAGTACAATAACTCCGCTGAGCTGTTAAGGTTACACATAATAAATATTTTCTTTTGAAGGAAACTCATCAGCCTTGCGGAAGACAGAAATTGGTGGAAGGCTGTCTCAGTAGTAGTGTTCATTGCCTTTCCATTGGCACAGGTAAAGGTACCATGCTATCTTCCCTTTGAGTGGTGTGAAGTAACAAAACACACATGTGTAGGGAAGGGAGCTCTGAAGAGATGAGGGCATTTACTACAGAGGATAGCTCTGTAGTTACACTGCATGGTCTTCACTATTTCTGATGATAGCCAGTGTTACTTGTTCACTCTTATTTTATTGCGAGGCTATCAGTCCAGCAGATGAGTAGTTCTTGCTTCCTACCAATAGACAAACTCCATTCTTTCTTCTACCTTATCATGACAACTGATGCTCACATCCCAGAGCCAGAAAGTATACATATATTATCATTTTGACCCTTGGGGAAAGGGGAAGTAAGTGAAGGAAAGAAGATATAACCAGCTGAGGAGGCCAGATATGAGTGCTGCATGGACTTCCAAGGACAACGGCAATGCTAAGACATTATCTGTCTCACATATTTAGTGCTCACGAGATAGAGCCATTGACTACAACACAGAATATGGCTAGAAAACACCAAGGGTGAGACCAACAACACAGCTATGAGTTGAAATTTTCCATTAGCAGCCAAACTTGAGGAGGCTTGTTGATAAACCTAGGATTGCATCACTGATTGGTGATGTTGCTGGGGGAATCAAGACTGACCTTTCCCAAATATGGGTTCCTTCTGAGATTTGATGAAAAACACAGTTTCCTAAAAGGAAATGTCCAGAATGGGTAACATATGTATAAGTAACTCTACAAAGTCGAGTTCCACATAACTCCTTTAAATCGTGAGGCTTTTCCCCAACCACAGCTACAGCCTCCCTACAAATAGGTCTTCAAAACCCTGACATTGCTCACTGTCCTAAATTTCCTGCTGTAATATGAACAACTGCAATGCATCTCTGGCTTTGAACTTGGCCTTTTTTCCATCATCATGATAGGAATACCATCTTCCAGTGGCACTACCATCACTCTCTAGGTTGGACCTGGACACTTACTGTTGTGGCTCTAAAATGTGTCCTAGGAAGCCAGCTTAGGCAGCCATATTTCAAGTGTGACTGAATTGTGTCAACTTGAGCAAGTTAATCATCTCCCTGGATTTCAGTTTCCTCATTTGTCAATAGAGCTCGAGCTAAATTATAAAGTCCTTTTCAGGAATAATTTGTAATAACTCTTGCATATAAATAAACTTTATGTTAAAACTTCTGGGCTTCCTCAAAGAGAAGGGCACTGGGAGTACACATTTTGACTTAACTTATAAATGCATATATTTTTCCAGGTTTCCCTCTGTACCCAAAAGAACTTTGAAGTTTACAGTGAGTTAACACCAAGCTAGAGAGGCAAGCTGCAAATTACTTAGTTGGCCCAAATCAACTGTAGGTCAGTTATTTCAAGACTTGCTGAATTTTAGTGTTTGAAAAACATCAACACCTCCATTATGTCGTTAGTATCAATGGGGGAGGAAAAGCACAGTGGCACCTCTCCTAAAGAGATCAGGCTTGGGAGGTAGAAAGGTGCTTGGTGAGCTGTCACACAGAGGGTGTTTTAATAAAGAAGGTAGAACAAGGTCTTTGAAAGAGAAGTGTTGATTGCAAAGCATGTATAGAGGAATTTCAAAAATAAAGCAGGCCCTATGAGACTAAATGATCAGTGATGTTATTTGAGAACTAGAAACTTAAAGATTGGCATGAAGAACGTTGTTCATGTTAATCTATTCATCAGTTAGCTCTATTTAGAAGTCATCTCAAATACATTTTGGATAGACTGTGAGAAATTTACACAGAAAAAGTGCTACTGTGGCTTTGCCAACAAATTGTATATTTCACCATGTGCTAATGATTTTTTTTCCAAAAAAGAATACATTGTGACCTCCATAAACTTTTATATGTCAAAATAATGAAACAGAACCTTATTTTCTGGTGCCAACTTTCTATAAAATCACTCTTTAAAAAATATTAATCTCGTTGTAGCATGTAGAATTTTACACACGGCTTCAGAATAGGTCTGGCACTATACATCTTTATAGACTGAAAAGATTTGGAATAGATTCAAGATTCAAATGCCAAGGTTTGAATCTGTACCTTTGACTTCTTATTGTTTTAAAAAATCTATATAATATATGCTTGCTACCATATTATCTAACACTATCATCTGTTAGGTAACATCAGTTGGCTAATGTTACTCCTTCATGACATTTTCCATAGTGAACATTTTTATATGTTTGTGATGTGGAAGACAACAAATAGGTATATATTTTCTTTTGTTCAGTAAAAGTTGTAGCTCTAAAACTAACAAAAATTAATAGCATTGCATTTTTAAAAAAGGTAATTATAAACATTAAGACTGGTTAATTTGTTATTATTATAGTGCCCTGGTTAAGACCTAAGTGCTAAGGCTGCTGTGGTTTAAGACCCAGCTTTGCCTATTACTATCTGACCTTAGGTGCATTATTTAACTTTAACATTGCTGTGCCTGGATTTTTTCATGTCTATAGCAAGGATAACAACACTTATGTGATAGGTTCTTTTGAGTTAATATTTGTGTAGTGTTTTAGATGGTGCCTGGTGCAAAGCAAATGCTGTAAATCCTTGTTGTGCTTCTTATCATACTTAGCTATATATAGAGGGCTACAGAGAGAAAAAGGAAACCTATATTTTATATAAAAAAAAGAACAACTTAGCAGAAAAGAGTAATACAGTTATAGATATTAAATGAATATGTAAATCATTTAATTATTTGTTAATTATTTGCAAATAACTGAAAAGATTCATGGTCAGGATTTTTTTGAATGATTATTTTAGGTCATAAATACTCTCTTTCAAGGCAATAGGGAATAGAGTAGGAAAATCACATCAATGGAAATAGTGGAGTAAGGACCTTCACAAAGAAATTCTCCATGGTAAAGCAAGCGAAATACTCACAAAAATTGTCAGAATCAATTTTTTCAGTACCCTATAAATTAGTTAAACACTTGCAAGAATACAAGGAGAGGTTTTTTCTTTTTCTTTTTAAGTTGGATCTGGGTAAAAACATTACCTTTGGATGTTTGCACTTATCCTATTTCTATCACTCTTTCTCCAACTCTGTGACATAGCTTTGAAAACCAAGAGTCTCTCAACCATAATAACTTTGAAAAACAGTAGCCTAGCAGCCACTGGAGGGACAGAGCACTGGTCTGGAGCTCCCCAGAAACATTGATATGGTTTCGCTCCTTGTCCTCACCCAAATCTCACCTTGTAGCTCCCATAATTTTCACGTGTTGTTGGAAGGATGCGGTGGGAGAGGATTGAATCATGGGCTGTGGGTCTTTCCTGTGCTGTTCTCTTGATAGTGAATGGGTCTCATGAGATTTGATGGTTTTAAAAATGAGGGTTTCTCTGAACAACTCTCTTTGTCTGCCTGCCACCATCCACGTAGGATATGACTTGCTCCTCCTTGCCTTCCACCATGATAGAGAGGTCTCCCCAGCCATGTGGAACTGGGAGTCCAATGAAACTTCTTTCTTTTGTAAATTACCCTGTCTTGGGTATGTCTTTATCAGCAATATGAAAATTAACTAATACAAACATCAGTCTCAGAAAATTGTCACTGTTTGACTCGTCTGGTTGTTCCTTGGAAACCCCAACTCTAAAAATTTGTCCTTTCTCAGTGCAAATTGTGCATTTCCCTGGGAACATGTGTCAAAAATAATCAGCAACAATTGCATTATGTTGCAGCTACCTAAGGCAGTGATATGAGTTGGAGCAAGCAAGAAACTGACCAAAATATTTATAAGGAAAAGTTGGGAAATGAGATGTCCACAGGGGGCTTTGATCGGGTCTGACTATTCCTGGGAATCTAAAAAGTCGCACACATTTTTTTTCTGCACATGTCCAGAAAAAAGTCTGAGAAAGTCCTAAACTCTCAGCTCTTTCTGACCTGAGGTCTGAGGTATCATATAAGCAAGAAGTGAAAACCAAGGCAGAGTTGTGACTGCCTGCCTGAATGTTGAAGGTGCTCCCCAAAACACACACTGAATCCTTTGCCAAAGGATAGAAGATTTGTTGATTCCAGATACTTAAAAATTTAGGGAAATTTTTGTGCAATCACTCATTGACCACTAGCCCGACTGGAGGCTTCACTGGCCACATGGCAAAGGTAGTATAGACTTCACAGAATGAGTTCAGGAAATCGACTAGATAGACAGAAGCAACAACAATAAACAGCAGTAAGAAAAAACTCTCAGGGAAAAGGAGTTGAGAGTTCTAGTGTTTCAACATTATATTATTTAAAATGTCCAGTTGTCATCCAAAAACTACAAGTGCAAGAAAACAAAAAAGAGTGGCAAATACTAGTAAAGAAACACTGAATAGAAACTTTCTCCAAGAAGCTCAGATATTGGACTTAGTAGCCAAAAAATTTTAAATCAAGTATCTTAAATATGTTCAAGAACCAAAGGAAACTGTTGAAAGAATAAAAAGAAAGTATGCAAATTGATGTCTCACTAAATAGAGAATAACAATAAAGAAATGAACATAAATAAAGTAGAAATGACATTGAAAAGAACAGTAATTCAAATAAAAAATTTGGCTGAGAAGCTGAAAAGCATATGTGAACTGGCAAAATAATCAATGAACTTATAAATAGGTCAATTGTGAATATCAAGTCTGAAAAACACAAACAATTAAAAATGAAAAAAATTAAGAGAGCTATGCTGAGGCATTGAACAGGATCTGTGAGACAGTGCCGAGCATACCAAAGACATCATGGGAATTCCAGAATGTAAGCAGAGAGATGAAGAGGAGGAAGAATGTTTGAGAAAATAATGGTAGAATCCTCCACCCCCAAAATTTGATGACAGTATAATCTACACACCCAAGAAGCTCAATGAATTCCAAGAAGGATAAACTCAAAGAGATCAATTCCTGTCTACATCATAGTTAAACTTTTAAAAGCCAAAGACACAGTGATTCTTGAAAACAGCAAGAGAGAAATATATCATCATGTTTAGGGAATCCTAGGTAAGATTAATAGGTGATTTCTTACCAGAAATAATGGGGGTCAGAATGGAGTGTGATGACTTATTCAAACTGTTGAATGAAAAAGACTGTCAACTAAGAATTTTATATCCCACAAAGATATCTTTCCAAAAAGGAAGGAAATATTAAGACATTCAAGAGAAATAAACAACAAACGAAAACTAAGAAAAATCACTACTAACAGGCTTGACTGATAAGTAATACTAAAACGAGTTCTTCAAGCTGATATAAAAGGACAATGAAGAGTTACTTAAATCCACATGAGGAAATGAAGAGCAACAATAAAGGTAACTACATAGACAAATATAAATAACAACATAAATGTATTTTTAAAAATTTGTAACCTTATTTTTCTCCTATCTCATTTAAGAGACAACTGCTGCCGGGCGCGGTGGCTCACGCCTGTAATCCCAGCACTTTAGGAGGCCGAGGCGGGCAGATCACGAGTTCAGGGAGTGGAGACCATCCTGGCTAACACGGTGAAACCCCCTCTTTACTAAAAACACTAAACATTAGCTGGGCATGGTGTTGGGCGCCTGTAGTCCCAGCTACTAGGGAGGCTGAGGCAGGAGAATGGCGTGAACCCGGGAAGCGGAGCTTGCAGTGAGATTGAGCCACTGCACTCCAACCTGGGCGACGGAGAAAGACTCCGTCAAAAAAAAAAAAAGACAACTGCAAAAACTAATAATTATAAATCTGTATAGATGGGCGCCTTACGTATAAAGATGTTATTTATATAAATAGTAACAGAAAGGGGAGAAGGCAAAATAGGAGAGAAGATTACATAAAACCAGTTTTGAATATTATTGAAATTATGTTGTTATTAATTTGAACTAGATTTTTATGTGATATTAATCCCTAGGGCAATTACCAAGAAAATAAAAATATAACAAAAAAATGACAAGAAAATAAAAATGATAAATTAGAAAATATCTAAGACAAAGCATTAATGGAGATAAAGGAACAAAACAGACACAAAACATATGTAGAAGACAAATTATGTATGGCAGATGTAAAGTTTACCTTATCATTCATTATATTGAATGTAAATTAATGCTTTAATAATAAAGCAGAGATTGGTAGAATAAATAAAAATTATGACCTAACACTGTGCTATCTATAAAAGATATACCTTAGATTCAAAGACATGAATAGCTGAAAGCAAAAGGATAGAAACAGATACACCATGCAACCAGTAACCAATACAGACAAAACAGACTTTGAAACAAAAATTTTTACTAAAGTCAAAAAGTACATTTTATAATGATAAAAGAGATGATCCATCAAGAAAATAAAATAATTATAAACAAATATGTGCCTAACAGCAGAGCCCCCAATTTTTAAAGCAAAAACAGAATTTAAGAGAGAAACAGACAACTCACAATAACAATTGGAGACTTCAATGCCCCACTTTCAATAATAGATAAAACAATTTAAAAGATCAGCAAGAAAATACGAGACTTGAACAACACCATAACAAGCATCTAATAAATACTAAATATCAGAATACAAATTTTTTCTCAAGTGCACATGAAACATTCTTAAGGATATATCATATGTTAGGTCATAAAACAAGTCTTAATAAATCTGAAAGGATTGAAATGATAAAAGTATGTTCTCTGATCACATGGAATGAAATTAGAAATCAATAATAGAAGAAAATTTGGAAATTTCAAAATATATGTAAACAACACACTTTCTTAAGCAATACAAATTTATTA
Organism: Trachypithecus francoisi; assembly: GCF_009764315.1. NCBI lineage: Eukaryota > Metazoa > Chordata > Mammalia > Primates > Cercopithecidae > Trachypithecus > Trachypithecus francoisi. The sequence continues at coordinate 27,857,968 of NW_022681460.1, forward strand.
TCTAACAGTTCTGAAGGTCAGAAGTTTGAAATGAGTGTCACTGGGTTAAAATCAAGGTGTCACCAAGGCTGCTTTCTTTCTGAAGGCTCTAAAAGGAAATCCAATGTCTTGCCTTTTAGAGCTTCTGTACACTATTCACATTTCTTAGCTGGTCCCTTCTGTCTTAAAGTCAACAATGGTTGGTCAAGTTTTACTCACACTGTGTCACCCTGCCTCTGAAACAACACAATTTTAAATAACGAATAAGTCAAAGAAGAAATTATAAGAGAATTTAGAAACTACCTTGAGATGAATTAAAATAAAAACAAAACATACAAAACTTGTGGAATGCAGCTAAAACAGTGAGTTATTAAAGAGAAATCTGTAGCTGTAAATCTTTATATCAAAAAAGAAAACAGATTTTAACTTGTGACCTAACCTTCTACCTTAAGAAATTAAAATATGAAGAACAACTAAATCCAAAAGAAGAAATAGGAAAAAAATGACAAAGATTTGACAGAAATAAATAGAGAATTGAAAAACAACAGAAAATTAATGGAACCAAAAGTTGATTCTTTGAAATTACTAACAGAATTGATTGAACTTTAGCTACAGTGACCAAGAAGAAAGAGAGAAAATTCTAATTATTAAAATCATAAACAACAGAGGGAATATTACTATCTACTTTACAGAAATAAAAAGAAGTATAAGGGAATAAAATGAATAACTATATGTTTACAAATTAGATAGCATTGATGAAATGGATAAATTTCTAGAAATACATATATTGCTGAAGCTGACTGAAAAAGAAATAGAAAATCTGAAGACATATAACAAGCTAATAGATTCAATTAGTAGTAATAACTCTTTCCAAAAAGAAAATAACTCCATTGGTGAATTCTACAATTTAACAAAAAATTAACATCAACTTTTCACAAAGTGTTCCAAAAACAGAAGAGGAGGGAACACTTTCCAAGACATTGTCTGAGACCAGTATTATCCTAAAACCAGAACAAGATAAAGACATCGCAAGAAATAAAAGGTAGGATTTGGGGAAGAACAACCAAAAGACCAATATTTCTTATGAAAATAAGACATAAAAATCTTCAACTTAGTACTAGCAAGTTAAATCCAAAAACATATGAGAAAGATTATACAACTATAACCAGGTGGAATTTATCTCAGGAAGGTAAGGTATGCTTAAAATTTGAAAACCAAAATATACTACACCATATTAATAGAATAAAATTCCAAACCACGTGGTCATCTTAGTAGTTGCAGGAAACGCATTTTTAAATTCCAACGCCATTTCAAGATAAACACTTTCAACAAACTAGGACAAGAAAAGAACTTCCTCATCTTGATAAAGGGCTTCTATGAAGAAATAATATTAATATCACACTTCATGATAAAAGATGAAAAGATATTTCTCTAAGATCAGAAATAAGACTAGTATGTCCACTTTTGCCTCTTCCATTCAATATTATACTGGAGATTTCAGCCAGGGAAATTCAGAAAGAAAAATAAAAGGCATCAAGTTTGAAAAGGGATCATGATGGTGGATGGAAGCCAGGACTAAATGGCAGCTTTGACTCAGATGGACAGAGCAGCATGTGGAGGCTTGCATTGTGAATTTTAGCTCCAGATTGACTGCAAGAACAAACCAGCAATCTTGAGAGGATTCATAGACCCTGTGAAGGAAGCAGACTGCTCCTCAGGACCCGGGAGACACCCCAAATACTGTGAGAGCCCCAACTGCAGAAGTGGGAAATGGAGAGCCTCTTTCCCCAAGCACACACCCCTACTGGAGAAACTGAAGGTCTGCTTGCAGGAGAAGTTTCCTACCTCACCTGGAGCTGAGTCAATTTAGAGAGCCGAATAAAATACAGGTGTAGAGGAAGCAGCAGAAAGGCCCTGGGATCTTGCTGGGTCCCCAAGCAGGCCATTCCTGCCTGGCACCACAGGGATCCATCTGGAGGGTGGCTAGAGGAGCTTGAGGGGGAAAACCAAAGGGAGAAGGTAATCTTCAACTGAACTTTATAGCAATTTGAATGGGAGGAGAAACCTCCTTGCCAGAACTCAGGGCAGGACGTGAATCCAGTATGCAGACTCCACAGGTAGGGGAAGAACTGAGCCCTTTTCTTTTGCAGTTGGGAGGTGGGTAACCCGGGGCAAGTTCTCAAGCCTGGCTTGCCCACCACCTGGAAACAGACTTGGGGCTGTTGGGGGGACACGATGGGACCTTCAGTTTGTGTGGCAGCTGGGTGAAGCCTGTGACTGTCAGCTTTCCCTCACTTCCCTGACAACTGGCATGATTTAGCAGAGGCAGCCATAATCCTCCTAGGTACACAACTCCATTGACCTGGGAACCTCACCCTCATCCCCCACAGCATCCACAGCAAGACCCACTCAAGTAGAGTCTAAGCTCAGACATGCCTAGCCCTGCCCCTACCTGATGGTCCTTCCCTATTCACCCTGTTAGTGAAAGAAAGACAGAGGGCATATAATGTTGGGAGTTCCAGGGCCCCGCCCACTGCCAGTTTCTCTCCATACTACCACCGCTGATCCTCTCTGGAAAGTGCCACCTCCCTGTAGGAGGCCAACCAGCACAAAAATAGAACATTAAACCACCAAAGCTAAAAACTCTTATGGAGTCCATTGTACCCCCCCTGCTACCTCCACCAGAACAGGCACTGGTATCCACAGCTGACAGACCCATAGACAGTTCATAGGACTTTGTGCAGAAAGTCCCCAGTACTAGGCTGGGGCTGGGTAGACTTGCTGGAAGAGAGACAATAATCACTGTAGTTTGGCTCACATGAAGCCACATCCATAGGAAAAGGGGGAGAGAACTACATCGAGGCAACATCTTGTGGGATAAAAGAATATGAACAACAGCCTTCAGCCCTAGACCCCCCTCTGACAGACCTTACCTAAATGAGAAGAAACCAGAAAACCAACTCTGGTAATATGACAAAACAAGGCTCTTTAACACTCCCCAAAATCACACTATTTCACCAGCAATGTATCCAAACCAAGAAATCCCTGATTTACCTGAAAAAGAATTGAGGAGGTTAGTTATTAAGTTAATTAGGGAGGCACCAGAGAAAGGCAAAGTCCAATGCAAGGAAATCCAAAAAGTGATACAAGAAGAGAAGGGAGAAATATTCAAGGAAATAGCTGAAAGAAAAAAAAATAAGAAATTCAGGAAACATTGGCCACACTTATAGAAATGCAAAAATATTTTGGAAAGTCTCAGCAACAGAATTAAACAAGTAGAAGAAAGAAATTCAGAACTCGAAGACAAGGTCTTTGAATTAACCCAATCCAACAATGATGAAGAAAAAAGAATACGAAAATATGTACAAAGTCTCCAAGAAGTCTGGGATTATGTTAAATGACCAAATTTAAGAATAATCAGTGTGTTCCTGAGGAAGAAGAAAATTCTGAAAGCTTGGAAAACATACGGGGGGGAATAATCAAGGAAAGCTTCCCTGGCCTTGCTAGAGACCTAGACATCCAAATACAGAAGCACAAAGAACATCTAGGAAATTCATCATGAAACGTTAATCACCTAGGCACACTGTCGTCAGGTTATCCAAAGTTAAGATGAAGGAAAGAATCTTAAGAACTATGAGACCGAAGCACCAGGCAACCTATAAAGAAAAACCTATCAGATTAACAGCAGATTTCTCAGCAGAAACCCTAAAAGCTAGAAGGGCAAAATTTGGGCCCTATCTTCAGCCTCCTCAAACAAACCAATTATCAACCAAGAATTTTGTATCCAGAAAAACTAAGCATCATGTATGAAGGAAAGATACAGTCTTTCTCAGATAAACAAAAGCTGAGAGAATTCACCACTACCAAGACACCACTATAAGAACTGCTAAAAGGAGCTCTAAATATTGAAATAAATCCTGGAAACACATCAAAACAGAACCTCTTTAAAGCATAAATCACACAGGATCTACACAACAAAAATACAAGTTAAAAAGGAAAAATAAACAAAGACAGCAAATAGCATGATGAATGCAATGGTACCTCACATCTCAATACTAACCTGAATGTAAATGGCCTAACTGCTCCACTTAAAAGATACAGAACCACAGAATGTGTAAGAACTCACCAACCATCCATCTGCTGCCTTCAGGAGACTCATCTAACACATAAGGACTCATTTAAACTTAAAATAAAGGACTGGAAACAGTCATTTCATGCAAATGGACACCAAAAGCAAGCAGGGGTAGCTCTTCTTATATCATACAAAACAAACTTCAAAGCAACAGCAGTTAAAAGAGACAAAGAAGGATATTATATAATGGTAAAATGCTTTGTCCAACAGGAAAATATCACAATCTTAGATATATATGCACCTAACACTGGAGCTCCCAAGTGTGTAAAACGATTACTAGTAGAACTCATAAATGAGACAGACAGCAACACAGTAATAGTGGGGACTTCAATCCTCCACTGAGAGCATTAGACAGGGCATCAAGACAGAAAGTCAACAAACAAACAATGGATTCAAACAATGGATGTAAACAAATAGACTTAACAGATATATACAGAACATTTCATCCAACAACCTCAGAATACACGTTCTATTCAACAGTGTGTGGAACCTTCTCCAAGATAGACCATAAGATAGGTCATAAAATGAGCCTCAATAAATTTAAGAAAATTGAAATTGTATCAAGCAATTTCTCAGACCACAGTGGAATAAAACTGGAAATTAACTCCAAAAGGAACCTTTGACACTATACAAATACACGGAAATTAAATAACCTGTTCCTGAATGAGCATTGGGTCAAAAACGAAATTAAAACAGAAATTTAAAAATTCTTCAAAATGAAGGGCAATGATAACATAACCTATCAAAACCTGTGGAATACAGCAAAGGTGGTACTAAGAGGAAAGTTCATAGCCCTAAACGCCTGCATCAAAAAGACTGAAGCGCACAAACTGACATTCCAAGGTTACACCTCAAGGAGCTAGAGAAACAAGAACAAACCAAATACAAACTCAGCAGAAGAAAGGAAATAACCAAGATCAGAACAGAACTAAATGAAGTTGCAACAACAACAAAAAAGATACAAAAGATAAATGAAATAGAAAGGTGGTTCTTTGAAAATAAAAATACAATTGATAGACCATTAGCAAGATTAACCACGAAAGGAAGAGAGAAAATTCAAACAATCTCATTAGCAAATGAAACAGGAGATATTGCTACTGACACCACTGAGATACAAAGATCATTCAAGGCTACTATAAACACCTTTATGCACATAAACTAGAAAACCTAGAAGACATGGATAAATTAATGGAAAAATACAATCCTTCTAGCTTAAATCAGGAATAATTAGATACCATGAGCAGGCCAATAACGAGCAGCAAGATTGAAATGGTAATTTAAAAATTACCAACAAAAAAAGTCCAGGATCAGACGGATCCACATCAGAATTCTACCAGACATTCGAAGAATTAGTACCAATCCTTTTAACACTATTCTACAAGACAGAGAAGGAACTCTCCATAATTCATCCTATGAAGCCAGCATCACGCTAATACCAAAACCAGGAAAGGACACAACCAAAAAAGAAAACTACAGATCAATATCCTTGATGAACATAGATGCTAAAATTCATAATAAACTACTAGCTAACCAAATCCAACAACGTATCAAAAAGACACTCCACCATGATCAAGTGGGTTTCATACTAGGGATGCAAGAATAGTTTAACATATGCAAGTCAATAAATGTGACACACCACACAAACAGAATTAAAAAGAAAAATCACATGATCATCTCAATAGATGCAGAAAAAGCATTTAGCAAAATCCAGCTTCCTTTTATGATTACAACTCTCAGCAAAATTGGCATGCAAGGGGCATACCTCAACGTAATAAAAGCCATCTATGGCAAACCCACAGTCAGAATAATACTGAATGAGGAAAAGTTGAAAGCATTCCCTCCGATGCTGAACTGGGACAAGACAAGGATGCCCACTGTCACCACTCCTTTTCAACATAGTACTGAAAGTCCTAGCCAGAGCAATTAGACAAGAGAAAGAAATCAAGGGCATCCAAATCAGTAAAGAGGAAGTCACACTGTCACTGTTTGCTGACGATATAATCGTGCACCTTGAAAACCCTAAAGACTCCTCCAGAAAGCTCCTAGAACTGATAAAATAATTCAGCAAAGTTTTCAGATACAAGATTAATGTACACAAATCAGTGGCTCCGCTGTACACCAACAGCGACCAAGTGGACAATCAATTCAATAACTCAACCCCTTTTACAACAGCTATGAAAAAAAGATACTCAGGATATACCTAACCAAGGAGTTGAAAGATGTCTACAAGGAAAACTACAAAACACTGCTGAAGGAAATCACAGATGACACAAACAAATGGAAACACATCTTACGCTCATGGTTGGGTAGAATCAATATTGTGAAAATGACCATGCTGCCAAAAGCAATCTACAAATTCAATACAATCCCCATCAAAATACTACAGCCATTCTTCACAGAATTACAAAAAACAATTCCAAAATTCATAGGGAACCAAAAAGGAGCCCGAATAGCCAAATCAAGACTAAGCAAAAAGAACAAACCTGGAGGCATCATACTACTTGATTTCAAACTATAGTATAAGGCCACAGTCACCAAAAGAGTGTGGTATCGGTATAAAAATAGGCACATAGACCAATGGAACAGGATAGAGAACCCAGAAATAAACCCAAATACTTATAGCCAACTGATTTTGACAAAGCAGACAAAAACATAAAGTGGGGAAAGGACATCCTTTTCAACAAACGGTGTTGGCATAATTGACTAGCCACATGTAGGAGAATGAAACTAGATCCTCATCTGTTACCTTATACAAAAATCAACTCAAGATGCATTTAGGACTTAAATTGAAGATGTGAACTGTAAAAATTCTAGAAGATAATATTGAAAAAACCCTTTTAGACTTTGGCTTCGGCAAGGATTTCATGACCAAGAACTCAAAAGCAAATGCAATAAAAACAAAGGTAAATAGTTGGGACCTAATTAAACTAAAGACCTTTTGCACAGCAAAAGGAACAATCAGCAGAGTAAATAGAAAACTCATAAAGTGGGAGATCTTCACAATCTATACATCTGACAAAGGACTAATATCCAGAATCTACAATGAACGCAAACAAATCTGTAAGAAAAAAATGAACAATGCCATCAAAAAGTGGGCTAGGGATGTAAATAGACAATTCTCAAAAGGAGATGTACAAATAACCAACAAACCTATGAAAAAAAGCTTAACATCACTAATGATCAGGAAAATGCAAATCAAAACTGCAATGCGATACCACCTTACTTGTGCAAGAATGACCATAATCAAAAAAATCCAAGAACAGTAGATGTTGGTGTGGATGCGATGATCAGTGAACACTTCTACACTATTGGTGGGAATGTAAACTAGTGCAGCCACTATAGAAAACAATGTGGAGATTCCTTAAAGAACTAAAATTTCTTTGATCCAGCAATCCCACTACTGGGAATCTACCCAGAGGAAAAGAAGTCATTATACGAAAAAGATACTTGCACACGCATGTTTATAGCGGCACAATTCACAATTGCAAAATCGTGGAACCAACCCAAATGCTCATCAATCAATGAGTAGATGAAGAAACTGTGGTATATATATATGATGGACCACTACTCAGCCATAAAAATGAATGAATTTACAGCATTTGCAGTGACTTGGATGAGATTGGAGGCTATTATTCTAAGTGAAGTAACTCAGGAATGGAAAACCAAATATCGTATGTTCTCACTGATATGTGGGAGCTAAGCTATGAGGACACAAAGGCATTAGAATGATACAATGGACTTTGGAGACTTGGGAGGAAGAGTTGGGGAGCAAGGGATAAAAGACTACAAATAGGGTGCAGTGTATACTGCTCGGGTGATGGGTGCACCAAATCTCACAAATCACCACTAAATAACTTATTCATGTAGCCAACTACTACCTGTATCCCAGTAACTTATGGAAAAATTTTAAAAAAGAAAGAGAAAAAAGATTGAAAAGGAAGAAATATAACTATTTTATATTCACAGATGATATGACCTTGTATATGGAAAATTCTAAGGACTCATTATAATAATCTATTAAGAAATGAGATCACTACGTTTTCAGGACACAAGATTAATATACAAAAAGTTATTGTATTTCAATATACTAGGAATGAATGAGCTGAAAATGAAACTAAGAAAATAACCCAATTTACAATAGCATCACAAAGAAAAAATACTTAGGAATAAGTTTGATAAAAGTAACATAAGACTTTATACTAAAAGGGATAAAAGATTGTTGAAATTAAAGATGACCTGAACAAATGGAAAGACATTCCATGTTCATGAATCAGAAAACTCAATATTGTTAAGATCATGACATTCACCAAGTTGATCTACAGACTCAACTCAGTTCGTATCAAAATCTTAGCTGACTTTATGTAGAAACTGACAAGATGATCCTAAAATTCAGATGGAAATGCAAGAGACCCAGGATAGTCAAAACAATCTTTAAAAAAAAGAACAAAGTTGGAAGAAATACACTTACAGAAATTAAAAAAAACAAAAAACAAAAAACTGTGACACAGGAATGAGGATAAACATATAGATCAATACAGCAGAACTTAATGTCCAGAATTAAACACTGACATTTATGATCAATTGATTTTCAAAAAGGATGACAAGGTAATTCAATGGAATTCTCTCATTGAGAACAATTCCAAGATTAGTCTTTTAAAGAAATGTCACTGAAACAACTAAATATTCACATGTAAAAGAAAGAATTTGTATGACTACCTCAAACCATACAAAAGTTAATCTAAAATAAACCTATTTTAATCTAAAACAGATCTAATAATAAGGTCTATTAAAATAAGACTATGAGACATAAAACTATAAAACTCAAAAGAATACACAAAAGTAAATCTTTCTAATACTGGGTTATGCAATGGTTTCGTAGACATTACACCAAAAGCACAAGCAATACAGGAAAAAAAATAATAGTTTATCAAAATTCAAAGCTTTTGTGCTACCGATTATACCATCAGGTTAGAGAAGTAACAATCAGTGGAAGAAGAGAAAATATTTTCAAGTTATATATTTGATAAATAATTTGTATTCAAAATACATCAGAATTCTTACAACTCAACAGAAATTACCCAATTAAAATAAAAGCAAAGAACTAGAACTGACATTTCTCCAAAAAAAAAATACACATTAGAGGGGAGGGATAGCATTAGGAGATATGCCTAATGTAAATGATGAGTTAATGGGTACAGCACACCAACATGGCACAAGTATACATATGTAACAAACCTGCATGTTGTGCACATGTACCCTAGAACTTAAAGTATAATAATAAAAAAACACATTAATGGATAATAAGCACATGAAAATCTACTCCATATCTTTGATCATTAGGAAAATGAAAATCAAACTTACAATGTGATATCACTTCACAGAAATTAGTATTACTATAATTAAATAGACCATAACTTGCATTGGAGAGGGAACAGAAAAATTGGAACCCTTACATATTACTGGTGGATTGTAAAATGGTGAAGCATCTTTGGGAAAAACACTGGCGGTGTTTTAAAAAGTTAAATAGTAGCCTAAAAATAGTTCCACATGAATATAGTTAACTGATCTTTGGCATCAAACCAAAGACGATATAATGGAGAAAAGATAATTTTTTCATCAAATAGTGCTGAAACAACTGGACATCCACAGGTAAAATAATGACTCTACACACAGACTTTACACCATTCACAAAAAGTAACTAAAAATGGATTACAGATCTAAATGTAGAACTCAAAAGTATAAAACTCCCAGAAGATAACAAAAGAGAAAGTCTAGATGACCTTAGGTTTCATGATGACTTTTTAGATATAACACTAAACATCCATGACAAAAAGAATTGATATCTTGCACTTGATTAAAATTAAAAATTTATGCCCTGGAAAGCATACTGTGAAGAGATTAAAAAGACAAATCACAGATTGGGAGAAAATATCTGACAAATGACTGTTATCCAAAATATATGAATAATTCTTAAAAGTCAACAATAAGAAAGCAAATAACTCAATTTAAAATGGGCCAAAGACCTTAACAGATATCTCATCAAAGAAAATACACAGGTAAGTATATAAAAAGATGCTCCACATCATAAGTCATCAGAAAAATGCAACTTAACAACAAGATACTACTACACACCTATTAGAATGGTCAAAATCTATAACACTGACACCACCTAATGCTGACAAGGAACAGGAATTATCTTGTTAATTGTAAGGCAAAATGGTACAGCCTCTGTGAAGGACAGTCTGGCACTTTCTTACAAAATTAAACATGCTGTTAACAAACAATCTAGCAATTGTACTTCTTAGAATTTATGTAAAGAACTTGAAAACTTATGTCCACACAAAAACCTGCACAAAGATGTTTATAGTATCATCATTCTGAATTGCCAAAACTTGAAAGCAATCAAAATGTACTTCAACAGGTAAATGGATAAACTGTAGTGCATCCATACAATAGAGTATTGTTTAGTGCTGAAAAGAAATGAGCTATCAAGCCATGAAAAACACATGGAAAAAGTGTAAATACATATTCCTAAGTGATAGAAGCCACTTCTGTAAAGGTTACATACTTTATGATTCCAGGTATATAATATTCTGGAAAATATTTAGAGACAGTAAAAATATCAATGATTGCCAGGGATTAAGAGGGAGGAATGGGTGAATAGGGAGAGTATAGATGATTCTTAGGTCAGCGAAATTACTCTATGTGATATTATAATGGTAAATACGTTTCATTATACATTTATCTAAACCCATAGAATGTACAACACCAAGAGCTAACCCTAATGTAAACTATAAATTCTGGATGATAATGATGTGTCAACATAGGTTTACCAATTGTATAATAACAAATGTACCACCACTCTGATGGGGAATATCAATAATGAGTGAGGCTGTGCATATGTGGGTCCAGAGGGTATGTGGGAAATCTCTGTACCTTCAGTTCAATTTTGCTTTGAACCTAAAGTTACTCTAAACAATAAAGTCCATTTTTTTAAAAAAAAAGTTAAACAGCATTATTATATAACTCAACAATTTAATTCCTAGTTATATACTCAAGAGAAAAGAAAACACATGTCCACACAAAAAGCTTGTACATGAATGTTCATAACAGTAGTATTCCAGACAGCGAAGATGTGGAAATAAATGAAATATCACTCAATTAATGGATAAATTAGGTTTGGTAAATTCATACATTAGAATATTATTCAGCCATAAGAAAGCGCTGATACATGCTACAAAAGGGATGTACCTTAGAAACATTAAGTGAAAGAAGCCAGACACAAAAGGCCACATGTTATATGATTCCATTTGTGTGATGCATCCAGAATAGCCATGTCCGCAGAGACAGAAAGATGTTTAGTACTTGCCAAACACTGGGTTATGGGAGTAGGAGCATGATAACTGCTAATAGGTACAGGGTTTCTGTATTAGTCTGTTCTCACACTGCTATAAAGAAATACCTAAGACCAGGCAATTTATAAAGCAAAGAGGCTTAATTGACTCACAGCTCTGCATGCCTGAGGAGGCCTCAGTAAACTTACAATCATGGCAGAAGGGGAAGCAGACATGTCCTTCTTCACATGGCAGTGGCAAGGAGAAGAATTGAGAACAGAGCGAAGGGGGAAGAGCCCCTTATAAAATCATCAGATCTCATGAGAACTCACTCACTATCATGATAACAGCAAGGGCAACTGCACCCATTATCCAGTCACTTCCCACAATGTCCCTCTCCCAGCACATGGGGATTACAATTCAGATTACAATTCAAGATGAGATGTGGGTGGGGACACAGAGCCAGACCTTAGCATCGCATCCCTGGCCCCTTGGAAATCTCATCTTTTTCACATTTTAAGACACAATTATGCCTTCCCAACAGTTCCCCAAAGTCTTAACTCATTTCAGCATTAACCCAAAAGTGCAGGTTCAAAGTATCATCTGAGACAAGACAAGTTCCTTCCTCCTATGAACCTGTAAAATCAAAAGTAAGTTATTTACTTCCTAGATAAAATAAGGGTACAGACATTGGATAAATACACCCATTCCTAATGGGAGAAATTGGCCAAAACAAAGGGCCTACAGGTCCCATGCAAGTCTGATATTTAATGAAGCAGTAATTAAATCTTAAAGCTCTGAAAAAATCTCACTTGATTCCATGTCTCACATGCTGATGCAAGAGGTGAGCTCCCACAGCCTTGGGCAACTCCACTCCACTCCTGTGGCTTTGCAGGATACAGCCCCCTCGCAGCTGCTTTCACAGACTGGTGTTGAGTGTCTGCAGATTTTTCAGGCAAATGGTGCAAGCTGTAGGTGGATCTACCATTCTGGGGTCTGGAAGATAGTGGCCCTCTTCTCACAGTTCCACTAGGCAGTGTCCAGTAGGGACTCTGTGTGGGGGCTCCAGCCCCACATTTTCCTTCTGCACTGCTCTAGCAGAGGTTCTCCATAAGGGTTCCACCCTTGCAGTAAAGTTCTGCCTGGACTACCAGGCATTTCCATACATCCTCTGAGATCTAGGCAGAGATTCCCAAACCTCAGTTTTTGACTTTTGTGCACCCACAGGCCCAACACCATGTGTAAGCCGCCAAGGCTTGTAGCTTACACCCTCTGCAGCAACAGCTGCACTGTACATTGGCCCCTTTTAGCCATGGCTAGGACACCGGGTACCAAGTCCTGAGCTTGAACAAAGTAGCAAGGCCCGGGATCAGGCCCACAAAGCTTTTTTTTCCTCCTATGCCTCTGGGTCTGTTATGGGAGGGGCTGCCATGATGACCTCTGACATGCACTGAAGAGATTTTCCTTATTGTGTTGGCAACTAACATTTGGTTCCTTGTTATTTATGCACATTTCTGCAGCCAGCATGAATTTCTCCTCAGAAAATGAGTTTTTCTTTTCTATTGCCTTGTCAGCCTGCAAGTTTTCCAAACTTTTATCCTCTGCTTCCTCTTGAATGCTTTGCCACTTAGAAATTTCTTCCACTACATACTCAAAGTCATCTCTTTCAATTTCAAAGTTCCACAGATCTCTAGGGCAAGGGAAAAATGCTGCCAGTCTCTTTGCTAAAGCATAGCAAGAGTCACCTTTGCTCCGGTTCCCAAGAAGCTCCTCATCTCCATCTGAGACCACCTCAGACTGGACTTCATTGTCCATATCACTATCAGCATTTTCGTCAAAATCATTCAACAAGTCTCTAGGAAGTTCCAAACTTTGCCACAACTTCTGGTCTTCTTCTGAGCCTCCAAACTGTTCCAACTCTGCTGTTACCCAGTTTCAAAGTTGTTCCCACATTTTTGGGTATCTTTATAGCTGTATCCCACTACCTCCTAGTACCAATTATGGTATTAGTCTGTTCTCACACTGATATGACTACATACCCAAGATTGGGTAATTTATAAAGAAAAGATGTTTAATTGACTCACAGTTCCACATGACTGAGGACGCCTCCTGAAACTTACAATCGTGGCAGAAGGGGAAGCAAACATGTCCTTCTTCACATGGTGGCAGGGGAGAGAAGTACAGAGCAAGGGGGGAAGAGCCCCTTATAAAACCATCAGATCTCATGAGAACTCACTCACTATCATGAGAACAGCAAGGGGGACCCACCTCCATGGTCTAATCACCTCCCATGGGTTCCCTGCCCCATCACGTGAAGATTATAATTTGGATTACAATTCAAGATGAGATTTTGGTGAGGACACAGAGCCAGACCATATTAGTTTCTTTTTAGTGTGATGGAACGTTCTTAAATGAGATAGTAATGATGGTGACATGAGTCTGTAAACATGATAGCAAGCACTGAATTGTATACTTTAAAAGGGAAAAATAATAATTAAGAAAGTGTTTGGTACTGCCTGATAAACATTAAGTGCTTGCAAACCTTAGTTGTTGGTATTACCATTAACAGGAATAGACAATTATGTCATTAAGAATGGCAGAAAAATCTAAATTTTTTTTCTCCCTCTCTTTTTGTTTTATTTTGTTTTGTTTTGTTTGAGACAGAATCTCTGTCACCCAGGCTGGAGTGCAATGGTGAGATCTTGGCTCACTGCAACCTCCACCTCCTGGGTTCAAGCGATTTTCCTGCCTCCGCCTATCAAGTAGTTGGGATTACAGGCACTCACCACCGTGCCTGGCTAATTTTTATATTTTTAGTAGAGATGGGGTTTTGCCATGTTGGTCAGGCTGGTCTTGAACTCCTGATCTCAGGTGATTCACCCACCTCAGCCTCCCAAAGTGCTGGGATTACAGGTGTGAGCCACAGCATCCAGCCCTAAATTTTCTCTAGACGAGATAATTAAGAGTGTTTGATAATGTGGGTATCTAGAAGAGTAATCAGTTCCTGTGCCAAGTGGAAGGAGAAGAAACACAAGATGTGCCATGCAGGCTATCCTTGTCCAATGCTGATCCCACCTTGCATTACACAGGTGAAGAAAAACTCATTGCTAAACAAATAAAACCCTAATTCTACAGCCCTGGTGAAAGCCACAGAGAGTTGAACTTGTGAAAAGCAGCTTGATTACAAAGTAATGCCTTCTTTTCTGAAAATCTGTCATGACTTTCAGTCAGGACTCATGGGGAAGATCCCTGATTTATCTCTCTTTCAAGAGCATCCATAACAGCCTGGCCCCTCAATGAACTCTGCTTTCAGCTGTCCTGGAGGGTGACGGCATGTCTCTCTGAGGTCTACTCACAGGGCAATTCCTCATGGGGTACACAGTCTAGATTTTAAATCAGAGCGGTTCAAACATACCATCTAAATTCAGTGCAAATTTCTCCAGCTACTTTCAGGACATTCCAAAATTAATACTATTTATTTATATTAAAAAGGCTTTTGTTTTTATTTAATATGACAGACAACAAGGAAACTGCTGTGGAAGAAACTTTCATGTATATGTCTGAGTCTCCAGGAGTCCAGATGAATGTACTCAGAGAGTCAGTCCTCCTAAATTGGAGCAAAAGCTGAACAACCAGGCTAAAAATATGGCTGTGTGTGTGTGTGTGTGTGTGTGTATGTGTGTGCACGCGCGCGTGCGCAAAGAAAGTGAAGGAAGAAAATCTTGGCAGAAGAAAAATAGAAGGTAGGTCAGTCAGAAAGAGCTTCTTGAATGACCAGAGAGGAAAGAATCTGGATGGAGAAGCAGAAGCAGAAAAATTTAGGCTACTGGCAGTCATCTGCAAAACAAGACTTCCCTCTCATCTTCACATAATTGCTCTCCACATGTAGGTAAAGTCACAGACATGGAGAAATCACTTTTCTGCATTTAGCACAACTCCCTTGAAGGTTTGTGGCCACTGATGCTATTCCCAAGAAGGTCAAGGAAATTATAGCATCAGCTTCCTCAAGAAGGAAGTGCCAAAGTTTTTACTCTGGCAGAGAAACTGGTATTTCATAGCATGGCCTATATGCGGGAGTTTCTCTACCACTGTGATTATTAATATGTCTGTTTCCTCTAAGGCTTAAAATTAGAACACCAGGCCTAATTATGTTTGTTTACAATTCAGCATGTGTCAGCATGTGTAGGGCCTGAACCACACAGCACGTCCAACAGGAAGCGTGTGTGTGCAGGTCATCGCTGCTCTCCACCGAGATGATCTCTCTGAGAGCATCACCCATGGTGTGTTTGGAGAGGAAAGCCCAGATAAATGAACAGAGCATCAATGTTGCCAGTAATTCAGAAACAGAGATATCTGGAAGTGATAAAAACTGCGATTGATAAAAGCTTCTCTTGTTAAATTTAGACCACACATAGTCTACATAAAATATAGCACTTAGGAAATGATGTGTGTTGATAAAACCTGATGGAGTTGTTTTTCCAAATGTCTTCTCCCTGCTGGGAATTTCCCACTTCGGCAGGCTCTCTTGGGCCTCCCCAGTTGCTAGTCTCCTTCCATGACCTGACCTGGTGTTGTTTATACGGCTGTTTGCACATTTCTTAACAGCCTTTGCAAAGGGTCTTTAATGACTTTCACTCCTGGCAGTGCTTTGCTTCAGCAGAGCTCCAAAGTCTGCCAGTGTTGTTGTGTTTATTTGTGCAGTGCCCTCCCCAGCTTCCCCTAACCCCCTCAGAGAGGGGCCTGGAAAGCATGTTGCAGGTTAGATAGCTGTAGATGAGTTTTCAGACTTGGGCTATAGCTGTTGGTAATGAAGTATGGAAAGGCCATTTAAACAACTAGGAACTGTCCTCAGGTTCCCAGGGGGGGCCCACTTAGAGTCCTGAACCTTAATATTTTAAGCCTGCTTGAAGGAGTAGCATTGTCAAGGTCCCAACTCCAGTACTTACCAGTTGTGTGATGGAGAATAAGCCCACTATCTTTCTCGGGCTTTGGTTCCCTCATCTGCTAAATGAAGGGAGCAAAATAGATGACTGCCAAGGGTCAACCACTCGAACAGGCTGAGGTCAGTGATTCCTACATAACCCTAGACAATGGGCTCACACTGGCTACAGATTAGGAGAGATGGAAAATTTCCTTCTGCAGGTATCTTGAAGAATGACTAATATGATGGAAAAAGCATTGGACTCTGAAGCTAGATAGATATTTTAGACTGGAGAAGATAATTACCAGTGAAATTATGTAATTCAATCCATGAAAATAAAAATAAAATCTAGATTGTCCAGCATGATATTTTAACCTGGACTTCCCAGCTATCCCTTTCTACTTTTTGGAGATTATTGTAAAATAGTGGGGAAGCCAGGAATTCACCACGAAATGAATGAGGCAGAGAAAGGCTAAGAAAGCTATACTTCCATTCTACTTTTTCAAGAAAGACTAAGAATGTCTGAGCAGGCAGAGCAAGAATGGTAAAAAAGAGGAGCCTGGTGTATGACAGGCCAGGTTCTATAATCACATAACAGATGGGTGCCGTAACTTCTGCAGCATTTTCACAGGATGACCAGGGCACTGCTGAAATCAACTGCATCCACACTAGGAAAATTCTGATACCAAAGGACACACCCTGCCTAGAAATAAAAATAAAGATATCAAAGCAAGCATCATTTGTCCTTAAAGCAGGGTCAAAGTCTTCTGATTTTGAAGTAAGAGTAAGACATGTTGGAATCACATGACATTTCAAAACACTGGTTATTCTGGGAAATGGCTTTATGTATTTGAAAATTTCAGAACTGTTTTAAATACAGAGAAAGTATGTTCAAAACAAATTGATGTAAATGTGAAAGCCTTTCCAGTCTACATAGCCATTACTAGGGGAATATCTCCTCTGACATTGTCTTTCTAAAATCCTCATGTTCTCACATTAGATTACCTTGTTCTAAATTTCTTAGAATGATGATTTCAAAGTTGCTAGTGACATTCTTTTCTCATGAACTTACATTCAGTTCCACCTGGAACTGTTTGTTTATTAATTGTCTACTGTTGTATTAAGCCTGGGGACACCAAAATGAAAAAGGTATGAGTACTGTACATCTCTGCCTCCAAAAGCTTAAAGTTGAAAGACAGGGAATGCTGGATAATTTTGCAGTGAAACAAAACTATAAGAGAGTAAATGTATGCATGAGCTTTTTTTCCTAGATGAATCTCTTTTTATATCAATTAGGAAACACATGCTCAAGCACTCTGAATGCTGTGCCTTACCACATATACTTGGGCTCTTGGTCCACCTAAGTAATGAAAGTAGTTTCCTTTAAATATTTTTTCTGGCTGGTGTTTTTTACAGTGTTACCCAGGTTGATGATTCTTCAGGTAATGGGGTCTTACAGTTCCTTAAACTCCTTTCTTCTAGTGATCTTGTCCCTACTCCACCTTATTCTCTGTGTTGTTACGAACCTCGTTATAACCAAAAGCTGCAACCCCTTCCTAACTTCTCCCCAGAAGGATTTATCACTGTTACAGATCACTGACTGCTGCATATATTCCAGGTGTCCCCTTTCTTTTTCCAGTTGGGATTTTCATTGCAGGTTAATTGGCTTTGCCTTGCCATTGCATGTTGGAAGTGTATTTGTGACTGGATAGGGTAGGGGTGACAGATACCATGTTTTTTTTTTTTTTTTTTTCAATGGCCTATGGTCTGCAAGGGGCCACATTCAGCTCTGATCAAGAGGACTACACAGTGTACTCTAGGAGTGGAAGAAAAAGTAGAATGGATATGTATTTTAAACTTTGCTAATAAGTAAGCTAGAAAAAGATTTGTTGTTAGGAGAAAAACAAACAAAAAACAGGAAATGGGTACTAGTTATGGGGGTGTTGGAGTTGCCAAGTGACTAGAGAAGACTTTACTGAAATCAGGTAAAAAGCACTAGAGAAAATACTGATACAGAATAATTCATGAGGCCTAACATTTGAAGAATGGGAGTTTCAGTAGAGGATTAATAAAATGGAGAAAAGTTTGAGGTCACTCTCTTTATCTGTTTTCTAGGACCTTTACTTTTTCAAGGAAAAAATAATTTCTACATAACAACCACATCAAAATTTCTCTCTTCTCAAGTCTATTCTCTATTCACTGTCACTCCTATGTGAAAACTTTTATATTCTTTTAAAATATTTCAACTTCTCTAAAAAACTACAATTGCCTTATCAGTCAGCAAGAAGTCAAGATCATAAGATTTAAAGACCATCCCACTGACCTAGGGAGGACGGTTCAGTGAAACTTTTATCTTTAAGTTGAAGCTACTCCCTCTCTAGACAATTATTTGTAGATCTATATTTTATACCCAACATCAGCAAAAGCAGTGAACCTTTAAGTGGCACCAAATTAAAGAATGGATGTCTCAGTGTGTGTCTCACTGCACTTAAAGAGCCAGTAGCAAATTGTAAGATAAAAATCACCCCCACTAGTTCCTTAATTCTGAGTGTATGAAATCATATGGCAGTTATCTACCATGTACTGTAGTCAGAAAAAAAGTCAAATTTTAGTTATATTATTTAAAAGGCCCTGTGCAGAAGATTTTTGTAGATGTATTTCATTGAAAGCAATATCACCCCGGTGCAACTGAAAGAATATGAATTAGGATAAAGAGATCTAAGCCTGGCTTATTCTACCCTTGTCTTCTGGATAGATAACTCAAAGCTTGTTTTCTTTTTTTTTTTTTTTTGAGACGGAGTCTCGCTCTGTCGCCCAGGCTGGAGTGCAGTGGCCCGATCTCAGCTCACTGCAAGCTCCGCCTCCCGGGTTTACGCCATTCTCTCGCCTCAGCCTCCCGAGTAGCTGGGACTACAGGCGCCCGCCACCATGCCCGGCTAGTTTTTTGTATTTTTTAGTAGAGACGGGGTTTCACTGTGTTAGCCAGGATGATCTCGATCTCCTGACCTCGTGATCCGCCCGTCTCGGCCTCCCAAAGTGCTGGGATTACAGGCTTGAGCCACCGCGCCCGGCCTCAAAGCTTGTTTTCTATCCCTCATCTTTAAAATAATAATAGTGAATTTTAAGTCAAATGAGATCATGAATATAAAAGTACTTTGAAAAGCAGAAAACACCATTCCTAGTTTAACCGCCTCAGTTCATTGGGATAATTATTATTAATGAACTAATTTGTAAGTACAAGGCATAGGTGATCATGCATTATTCTCATTCCATCCCTGGAGCGGCTCTAAGAGGTAGGCTTTGTGATTTTGTGCATTTTACAAATGAGGTCACTGAGGATTGGTGAGTGTTAGGAAGATGTCCCAAGGTTCTGAGAGGTCTCGGTGGGTTATCGTCATGACATCTGATTCCAAAGTCTCTGATCTGATCCATTTCCTATCAGGGTTTGCAGGAGATTCAAGAATGTCTCTTCTATCCTATTTTGTTATTACTGTGTTTTTGGTGTTAGTTATCAGTTAGTGTATTCATGTAATTTTCTTCAAGATTGATTGTACTAAGTAGCAGAGATACAAACAGGCTGCCCTTTCCATAAAGTGGCTTCTAGTTTCATGGCAGAAGCAATCAGGGATGCAGACAATTAGAGTGTAGCCTGGTAAGTGTTTTGACCAGGGTTGACTTCCTGGGCCTGTGACCCATGCAGTCCCGCTGTACCCAGCACTTGGAAGGGTCCCATGCTTGATATAATGCTCTATTACTGCTAATTTGAAATTCTTGATAATTTTGAACAAGGAAACTCACCTTTTCATTTTACTCTGGGACCCACAAATTGCTTAGCAGGTCCTGGTTTTGACCCAAATGGAAGTGGTATAATATGGGGATAGAGCAGGGAAAGGGTTAGAAAAAGGGTCTTAGAAGAAGTGTTGCCCAAGCTTAATCTTGAAACATAAGAAGGAGTTAGCCAGAAAAAAAAAGAAAAAAGGTGATTTGGAGCAGGGAGCTCCACCTCATTGCAGGGTGAGGGCCCTGCAGGTGCTCAACAGAGCTTGGTCTTGGGAGGATGACTGAGGAAACTGGCTAGCCTCAGAGCTTTTCCTTACAGGAGAAAGGACGTGGAAAGCTGTGGTGGGCTGGGCAATGTGAGGAACCTCTTCTGCACAGCCCACTGGGTAATGCTAGATGTTGAATCTTTAGCATTTCTCCCCCTGCAGGAGCCACACTGTGTTCTAAGGCAGAAGATGTGATGGTGACACGGGGACGCTGGTCAGGTCCTTGGGAAACAGTATGAAAATCTAGAATGAAGGGAACAAAAGGTTCGAGTTGCCTGCAACCCCTGAGTGGAGTGCAAGAAAAGCATCAAGCTTATTCTGAGAGCTAGCATTCCACTTTAAGCCACAGGTGGAACACTAATGACCTAGCAGGTATCAAGTAATAACATTAGATAACCATTTTGTCATGTTTACTAAGGACCAGACACTGTTGTAAGTACTAACTTGTACTAAACCACTTAGTTGTCCCAACTTCTCTATGAGATATGTACTGTAGAAAATAACAACTTCCTGAACAATGAGAACACATGGACACAGGGAAGGGGACATCACACACTGAGGCCTGTTGGGAAGTAGGGGGGAAGGGGAGAGAGAGCATTAGGACAAATACCTAATGCATGCAGAGCTTAAAACCTAGATGATGGGCCAGGCGTGGTGGCTCACACCTGTAATCCCAACACTTTGGGAGGCCAAGGTGGGCAAATCGCCTGAGGTCAGGAGTTAGAAGCCAGCCTGGCCTACATGGTGAAACCCCATCTCTATTAAAAATACAAAACTTAGCCAGGCATGGTGGCAGGCGCCTGTAATCCCAGCTACTTGGGAGGCTGAGGCAGAAGAATCACTTGAACCCAGGAGGCGGAGGTTTCAGTGAGCCAAGATAGCGCCATTGCACTCCAGCCTGGATGACAGAGCGAGACTCTGTCATACACACACACACACACACACACACACACATACACACACACAAATGCCGATCGCGGTGACTTGCGCCTGTAATCCCAGCACTTTGGGAGGCCAAGGCAGGTGGATCATCTGAGGTCAGGAGTTCAAGACCAGCCTGGCCAACTTGGTGAAACCCTGTCTCCACTAAAAATACAAAAATTAGACAGGTGCAATGGTGGGTGCCTGTAATCCCAGCTGCTAAGGAGGCTGAGGCAGGAGAATTGCTTGAACATGGGTTCAGAGGTGGCAGTTAGCTTAGATTATGTCATTGCACTCCAGCCTGAATGACAAGAGTGAAACTCCATCTCAAAAAAAGAAAAACAAAACAAAACAAAAACAAAAAAAACCTAGATGGTGGGTTGATAGATGTAGCAAACAACCATAGCACATGTATACCTATGTAACAAACCTGCATGTACTGCACATATATCCCTGAACTTAAAGTAAAATTAAAAAAAAGACACAGCCTAGTCAAAACTTAAAAAAAAAAAGTAAAGAAAATAACAACTTCTTTCATTTTACAGATGAGGAAATCAAGGTGCAGAGATTTTACAACATCCAACATTGCACAGAAGCAAATGGCAGAGGTAGGATTTGAACCCAAGTTGTCTATGTCCAGTTGGTGCTTATAGCCACATCACTGTATTGAATACCAGCATTATTAAAATCCATTAAAATCCCATGGCTTATGAAGAAGATAAAAATTATTCACATGGGCAAACAGACTCCATCTCGACTCACCATCTCTCTGGCCTCATCTCCCCCACATGCTCTTCCTTTGAGATGCTGAAGCATTCCATGCTTCTTTGTGTTTGCAGCAGAGAGTATTTTCCAAAGAGGGTCATCACAATAGGTCCCAGCTCATAGGCCCTTCTTAGAATGTGACATTGACAAGCCTCCTAAGCAGACATAGGCCTATGCCCCGTTCTTTGAATCTGAGTGGTCCCGCAGTTACTGCAGAAGCTATGCTCTATGACTTACAAACAAAAGTCATAAAGAGCAACACAACTTCCACTTGGTTCTCCTGAGAGGCTAACTCTTGAAATCCAGCCACCATGTGGTGAGAACACAGAGAACATGTGGTGAGGTCTTCTGTGGGTAGGTGTTTCTGTCAGTCCAGGCCAAGCTGCAGGTCGAGCTTACAGTGACATCATCCTCCAAAAAGGAAGGGAAGAAGCCTTCAAGATGACTCTGGCCTCAGCTGCTGGTCTGATTTCAACTACAGGAGAGACCCTGGCAAGAACTGCCTCAGGGAGCCCACTCAGCCCCTGCAATTGTGAAAGATAATCCTAAACTGAGTGTTGTTTTGAGCCACTAAGTTTTGTGGCTCGTCCATTAAATAGCAATGAACAATTGGAACGGGATTTTGCTCCTGCTGTTTCTTCTGCCTGTAGTGCTCCTACTGTCCTCTTCTCCCAGATAACTTTCCTACACAAACTAAAATATCAAAGGAGCCTCCTAACAGCACCCCCAGTCCCCCTGCACTCATGCTAGCTCCTGTTGCTTTGTTATATGCTCTCTGAGACCATATTCTTTTCCTTTAGAGCAGGGGTCGGCAAAATTTTTCCGTAAAGAGTTAGATAGTAAATATTTTCAGCTTTGCAGGCCATGTGATCTGGGTCACAACTACTCAGTTCTGCTGTTGTCTACTTGTCTGAATATTAGAACTACCAAGAGAGGTTCTGAGACTTCCAAAGTTCAGACCACTCCCAGAACATTTAAACCATGCACTGTAAAAAGGGGGACATAGGTATCAGGTGAATCCACCATGCAAAAAGGTTAAGAAATCCCTGCTGTTGAGCCTTGTCCCACTTTGTCATTATGCATTTTCAGTGTGATTACAGTTTTAGTGCCCCATCCCTCACCAGAGCACAAGCCCAAGGAGAGTGGCTTTTACTTTGGGTTTGTTCTTGGTGTCCCACCAGTGCCTGGCACATGGCATGCTCCATTATATATTTGTTAAATAAGCAAATGAATAATAAATATTGGTTGGATGAACTTGTTGAATTCCCCTCAGCCCCCAAATCTTTAGAAATTTTCAATTTCTTCCATGATTCTATTCATGCATTCTCCCATTTCCCCAGGATCACTCCCATAGGCTTGTCTCTAAGTACTCCTTATTATTTTCCTGTCAAATTCAGTGAGTCACTAAATCTTATCCATCTACCTCCACCCCATCAGCCATGGCCACCCTTTCTTTTTCATTTCACCTGAGTTCCCCTTATTTTTCTCCTGGATTCTTAACAGGAGAAATCCAACCAAATTTCACCAGTTTTCTCCTGGATTCTTAAAAGTACAAATTCAACTACTTTCCCAGCTTCTTGTCTTTCTCTCTCTTTCTTTCTCTCTCTCTCTCTCCTCCTCTCTCTCTCTCTCTCTCTCTCTCCCCCTTATCCATCCTGGAGCAGAATGATATGGACTGTGGTACCAGAGAGACATGAATTTGGATTCTGGTCCAACCATCAGGACACTCTTGGGTGAGTCACCAGCCTTTCTAAAGCCTCAGTTTCCGTACTTGAATCCTGCAGTTAAAATCTGTGAAAGCTTGGCGTACCATATGGAAAATGCTTAACACTCTGCACACCACACAGTAGGCAACAGCTATTGTTGCCACTGTGTTTTCTATGCCCTTCATCTCAATTGGCTTCCTTAAGACACCCTGTCCCTCCACTAGAATGTGAGCTCCATGAGGGCAGGAAATTGTGCCTGCCTGGCTTACTCCCATATTCCCTGGTCACCGTTATAACGTCCATAGCTTGACATTTTTTGATCTATCTGATTTGATCCCAGTCCCCTTTCCTTGATGGATTTTCCTCAAACTCTATTCGTAGTCTGTGTTTTAGTAAAGTTGAATGACTTGTTCTTTTCTCACATTTCCTCTACTTTCCTGTCTTTCAAGGCCTTTATTATTAGTTTCATCAGCCTTCACTGGGCTGTAATTTCTCTCAACTGAAATTTTGTTTGTGTTTTAAGCCCAGTTCACAAGCTACTGTATTCATCAAGTTTTTTTCTGATTCCGCACAACTCTTCTGATGCTATTGCTGATAATCCTCCTTTCTTGGCATTAGATGTCTTGTACTAATATTATTGCTTTCTGTGTATTATCAGATGACTTTTGAGTGTAGAGAGAATGTCTAATTAAATTTTATGTGTCCTTTGTACATATCCTGAACCACAGAGCTTATCCAATAAGTCTTAGAATATGTTTTTGAATGAATGAATGCATCCCAGTTCTATCATTCTGGGTCAAGGAGATTGCCTTAAAAGGAAGAACCCTGGCAAGAGACAATATACAATTTTGGGGAGAACTCAAAGTTGTCATTCTAAAGTTGAAACTGGATTCCTCAAGTGCCAGTGGCAAAGACAAACTGTGTGGAGAACAAATGCACCTTGTTTGTAAACAGAGTTTACAAAGATAAACTTGTTCATCTCCCATATGTGTTTTCCAGCTGGAGCTCATATGCAATTTCCCCAGGGTTTAGACTTCAATGTGCTGGGGAATCCCCCCTGCAGATTAAGCCTTGCCGTGTTAATGCTTAACACACCTCTAGATTAGGTTACAATGTAGAGGCTCCCCATGCTGCTAGAAGAGGATTTGCCTGTAAATTGGAACCACAAAGATCCTTCTGTGTGCACACTCTATTTCTTGCTTCCTACTGAGAGCTACTGCAGACACTTGTCAATGTAACCATAAAAATGGTCTATAAGTACAAAGAGCCAGCAAACATATGAAAACATGCTCAACATCACTAATAATCAGAGAAATGCAAATCAAAACCACAATGAGATATCTCACAATGGTTAGAATGGTTATTAATAAAAAGTCAAAAAATAACAGATGCTGGTGAGGATGTAGAGAAAAGGGAATGGTTATATACTACCGGTGGAAATGTAAATTAGTTTGGGCCCTGTGGAAAGCAGTTTGGAGATTACTCAAATAACTGAAAATAAAACTGCAATTTGACGTAGCAATCCTATTACTGGTCATCTACCCAAAGGAAAAGAAATTATTCTACAAAACAAAACGAAAAAACACTTGCACTTGTTTGTTTATCATAGCACTATTCACAATAGCAAAGTCATGGAATCAATAAAGGTGCCCATCCATGGTGGACTGAATGAAGAAAATGTGGTGTGTATATACCGTGGAATATTATGCAGCCATACAAAAAAATGAAATTATGTCCTTTGCAGCAACATGGATCCAGCTGGAAGCATTTACACTAAGCAAATTAACACAGAAACAGAAAATCAAATATCACATGTTCTTACTTATAGGTGGGAGCTAAACAATGGGAACACACGGAGGTAAAGATGGGAACACACTGAGGCCTTTAAAAACAGGGAGGGAGACAGGTGATGAAGGCTTGAAAGGCTACCTATGGAGTACTATGTGTACTATTTGAGTGATGAGTTCAATAGAAGCCCAAACCCCAGTACTATGCAATATATCCAGGTAACAGGCTTGCACATGTAACCTCCTGCAAGAAAGAAAGAAAGAAAGAAGAAAGAAAAGAAAAGAGAAAAGAGCAAAGGAAAGGAAAGAAAAGAAAGAAGAAAGAAAGAAAAGAAAAGAAAAGAAAAGAAAAGAGAAAAGAGCAAAGGAAAGGAAAGAAAAGAAAGAAAAGAAAGAAAAGAAAAGAAAAAGAGAAAAATGGTCTGTAAATTCTTACTTGGTCTTGGTCCTGGATAAGCAGTGACAGACCTGTGCAAGCAGCAGGTTATACTGCTCTCTACACTTCCATGTTACACACTCTTGGTAATATGGTTTGGCTGTGTCCCCACCCAAATCTCATATTGAATTGTGATTCCCACAATTCCCTTGTGTCATGGGAGGAATCTGGTGGGAGGTGATTGAATTATGGGGTGGGTCTTTCCTGCACTGTTCTCATCATAGTGAATGAGTCTCATGAGATTTGATGGTTTTAAAACCAGGAGTTTCCTGGACAAGCTCTCCTTTTACCTGCTGCCATCCATGTAAGATGTGACTTGTTCTTACTTGCCTTCTGCCTTGATTGTGAGGTCTCCCCTAGCCATGTGGAACTATAAGTCCATTAAATCTCTTTTTCTTCCCAGTCTTTGGTATGTCTTTATCAGCAGCATAAAAATGAACTAATACAGTAAATTGGTACCAGCAGAGTAGGGCATTGCTGAAAAGATACCTGAAAATGTCGAAGTCACTTTGGAACTGGGTAACAGGAAGAGGTTGGAACAGTTTAGAGAGCTCAGAAGAGACTCTCTTCTGAGTCTCTTCTCAGGAAAATGTGGGGAAGTTTGGAACTTCCTAGAGACTCATTGAATGACTTTGACAAAAATGCCAATAGTGACACAAACAATAAGACCCGGACTTGAGATAGTCTCAGATGGAGATGAGGAACTTGTTGGGAACTGGAGAAAAGGTGACTGTTGCTATGTTTTAGCAAAGAGACTGGCAGCATTTTGCCCCTGCCCTAGATATCTGTGGAACTTTGAACTTCAGAGAGATGACTTAGGGTATCTGTCAGAAGAAATTTCTAAACAGCAAAGCATTCAAGAGGTGATTTGGGTGCTGTTAAAAAAATTGTTTTATAAGAGAAGCAGAGCATAGAAGTTCGGAAAATTTGCAGCCTGACAATGCAAAAGAAAAGAAAATCCCATTTTCTGAGGAGAAGTTCAAGCCACTGCAGAAATTTGCATAAGTAATAAGGAGCCAAATGTTAATCTCCAAGACAATGGGAAAAATGTCATCAGGGCATGTCAGAGGTCTTCACGGAAGCCCCTCCCATTGCAGACTCAGAGGCATAGGAGGAAAACAAGGTTCTATGGGCCAGGGCCAGGGTCCCTGTGGTGTGTGTGGTCTAGGGACTTGGTGCCTTGCATCCCAGCTGCTCCAGCCCTGACTAAAAGGGGCCAGTGTAGAGCTGGGGTCCTGGCTTCAGCGGGTGCAAGCTCCAAGCCTTAGCAGCTTCCACATGGTATTGAGCCTGTGAGTGCACAGAAGTCAAGAATTGAGGTTTGGGAACCTCTGCCTAGATTTCAGAAGATGTATGAAAACGCCTAGATGCCCAGGCAAAAGTTTGCTGCCAGGATGGGGTGCTCATGGAGAACCTCTGCTGGGCAATGCAGAAGGGAAATTGTGTGGGGTCAGAGCCCCCACACAGAGTCCCTACTGGGGCACCACCTAGTGGAGCTCTGAAAAGAGGGCGAGCATCCTCCAGACCCCAGAATGGTAGATCCACCAACAGCTTGCACCATTTGCCTGGAAAAGCTTCAGATACTCAACACCAGCCTGTGAAAGCAGCTGGAAGAGGGCTGTACCCTGCAAAGCCACAGGGCAGAGTTGCACAAGGCTATGGGAGCCCACCTCTTGCATCAGCGTGACCTGGATGTGAGACATGGAGTCAAAGGAGATAATTTTAGAGTTAAGATTTGACTGCTTCACCAGATTTTGGACTTGTGTGCAGCCTATAGCCCCTTTGTTTTGGCCAATTTCTCACATTTGGAACAACTGTATTTACCCAATGCCTGTACCCACATTGTATTTAGGAAGTAACTAACTAACTTGCTTTTAATTTTACTGTCTCATAGGTGGAAGGGACTTGCCTTGTCTCAGATGAGACTTTAGACTGTGGACTTTTGAGTTTATGCTGAAATGAGTTAAGACTTTGGGGGACGACTGTTGGGAAGGCGTGATTGGTTTTGAAATGTGAGGGCATGAGATTGGGAGGTGAAATGATATGGTTTGGCTGTGTCCCCACCCAAATCTCATCTTGAATTGTAACTCCCACAATTCCCACATGTGGTGGGACGAACCCAATGGGAAGTGATTGAATTATGGGGGCGGGTCTTTCCTGCACTGTTCTCATGATAGTAACTGAGTTTCATGAGATTTTGTGTTTTTTTCTTTTTTGTTTGTTTGTTTGACAGAGTCTCACTCTGTCACCAGGGCTGGAGTGCAGTGCCATGATCTCAGCTCCCTACAACTGCTGCCTCCCAGGTTCAAGCAATTCTCCTGCTTCAGCCTCCTGAGTAGCTGGGACTACAGGTGTGCACCACCATGCCTCACTAATTTTTGTGTTTTTTTAGTAGAGATGGGGTTTCACCAAGTTGGCTAGAATGGTCTCAATCTCTTGACCTCGTGATCTGCCTGCCTTGGCCTCCCAAAGTGTTGGGATTACAAGTGTGAACCACCACACCTGGCCAAGATTTGATGGTTTTAAACACGGGAGTTTCCTGGGCAGGCTCTCTCTTTGCCTGCTGCCATCCATGTAAGACGTGACTTGCTCCTCCTTGCCTTCTGCCATGATGGTGAGGCCTCCCCAGCCACGTGGAACTGTAAGTCCATTAAACCTCTTTTTCTTCCCAGTCTCAAGTATGTCTTTATCAGTAGTGTGAAAATAGATGAATACACTTTGTTAAGACAAACTGCACTGAGCAGGTTCTGTGGCTCAGAGAGTGGGCCAACAGTTAAAGATTAGCAACATTTGACTGAGACCAAACTTTAGCAGGTCTTCTTGTCACTCTCTGGGAATTAAGATATGTGATAAAGAACCCTTATCCAAAATATATAAAGAATTCTTAAAACTCAACAATATGAAAACAAACAACCAAATTAAAAATGGCCCCAATACCTAACAGATGCCTCCCCAAAGAAGACGTACAGATGGCAAATGAGTATATGAAATGATGTTCCACATCATGTGTCATCAATAATTATTTATTTTCTTGTTTCTTTTACTATATTTTTACATATTATATTATTAGTTTCATGGTGATCACAATTTGTATCTAAATTTAAATACTCTATTTTGAATTAATACCAACTTAATAGCATATAAAATATGTGTAGGTCCACTCCAACTCTACTCCTTTGTACTACTGTTGCATACAAATTACATCTTCTTACATTATATGGCCATCAACACAGATTTATAGTTATTGCTTTTGAAGTTGCTGTTAAAATCAGATAGGATTTTTAAAAAAGAGTAACAAACAAAAAATAAATTTCTATGTCTTTTAAATTTACCTTTTCCAGTTCTCCTTACTTCTTCACATAGATTCAAATTATTCTTCAGGGGTCTTTTCATTTCAGACTGAAGGACTTTCCTGAGTATTTCTGGTATGGCAGTTCTGCTAGCAACACATTTTGTCCATATTTGTTTATCTGAGTATGTATTAGTTTTCCCTTTATTTTCAAGGATTCATTTGTTGAGTGGAGAAGTCTTATTTGCTAGCATTTTAAATGTTTTATCCCAGTGTTCTCTGGCCTTTATAGTTTCTGATTAAATGTTAGTTATTCATTTTATTGAGGATTACTTGTACTTGATGAGTTGTTCTTGTCCTGCTTCCAAGAGTCTTTCTTTGTCTTTCTTTCTAGAGATTGATTATGATGTGTCTAAGTTTGAATGTCTTTGAGATTATCCTACTTGGAGTTGTTTAACTTTGTGGATACATAGATAAATGATTTTCAGCATATTTGGTATTGTTTTTGGCTACTATTTCTTTAAACACTGTTTTTTTCTTTCTCACCTCTCCATCTGGGACTCCCGTTATGTATATATTGGCATGCTTGGTGATGCGACACAAGTTTCTGAGGCTCTGAATTTTTTTTGCCTTTTTTTTTTTCATTTCATTCCCAAGACCATATAACCTTAATTGAGCTGTCTTCATGCTCATTGATTTTCTTCTTCTGCCAACTCATATCTGTTGTTCTCTACTGAATTTTTCATTTGCGTTTTTGTACTTTTCAATTCTACAACTTCTAATTAGTTCTTTTTAAGAATTTCTATCTCCTTATTTATATTGTCTGTTTGATATAACAATGTTTTTAATCTTTCATTTTATTCTTTAGATATGATTTTCTTTGGTTCTTTGAGCATATCTAAAATATATGATTTGAAATCTTTGTCTGGTAAGTCCAAAATCTGGACTTCCTCAAGAGCTATTTTTCCTGGATGGTGAACTATATCAGGGTTCTCCAAAGAAACAAACACATAGAATAGCGGATACGTATGTGTGTGTGTGTGTGTGTGTGTGTGTGTGTGTGTGTGAACACAGTATACATGCAATTGCAATTGCTACCTTTTAAAATTTACACCAAACTCACTTTCCCTATGCTGCTTTGTGTGCTAGGTTATGTTCCCTTATTTTTTCACTTTTTCACTTATCTTTCACCTTGGTTCCTACTCTAAGGATAAGACCAAACCTATTAGCCTTCTCAAGGCCTCAGCTTGGAATTGATAATCATCGCATTAAGGAAGTTACTGGTCATTCCTATTTTTACCTCACTCACCTCTTTGACTACTCTGAGCTACAACAATATTGGCCATCCTGACTCATGATTTATACTGCCTACACTCTCTCTATATATTTACTTATTCCTAACTTTTGGATACCTATAGGTTCTCCTAGTTCACTGGGAGAAGCTTTCACTCTCCCTTAATAATTTTTATCAGAAAATGCAGTCTGATGCCTTTTCAATCACTAGCCCTCTTCAGTATGATATTTTCTCCTTTCCCTTTCCAAAATGTCCTTTTTATTTTGAAATTCTAAGAGGCAAAACATTTGTATTTCCCATATGGGAACTACTACTCGTATTCATATTGTTGCTGCTGTCTTGTTTTGAATTCTTTCAACTTCTCACTGTGCTGTATGTGCAAAACACTTGCATGCCATAAGTTTGTATATAGAAACTGAGACCTAGCCACATGTAGGATAAAAATATATCTTGAGAATGAGTTATTTCACATTGTTAGCAAAAAATTCAAACTAGTAATACCTTTTTTTTTTCCCTCTATATCCTTCTCTGAATTTGAAGATGTGTCATATAACACATAACTGAGATAGTGTGAAGGCAGTCTGGGAATGGTAACTGTGGGTTCCTAAAACAACAAAGATGTCATGTAGCACTTTGGGTGAGATAAGGGAAGATTTGGGCTGAGAACAAGATGTAGGCAGAGGATACTAAAGCTCCAACTAATTAGGGAGTTATCACTTGAAAAGTTACATAGCTCTGGGTCACTAAAGTAACAGCTATCTAAGGAAACTTCTGGAAGCCATCTTGCTTTCATTTCACAATCTTCTGATGACAGAATAAACAGTATGATTGGTAGCACATTCCTTAAAGTATCCCTGCCCTTTCCACTTCAGTGGCAGAATGAAAAAAATCATGAAAAAAACAAATACTTTAGGGAAACAAAAGCATTCCAATAAGTTGAAATGCCTATGCCTTTTTAGTAGATTTAGGAGAATTAGCTAATATATAAAATTAAACTTCTTGGAAATGGTAAAAGCAAACAGTGCCTATTGATCATTAAGGCTCCATCAAATGGTTAAGTGGATCTTGGCATCTGTTTGTCTCTGTCAGTATAAGGACTTTTCTAATAGTTGTGGGAAATCAGAAATAAGAGCTGCAAAAAGTGAGATACAGTTTCATATATTAATGCATCTTTTAATTTCTGAACATATTGTGTAGAACCATAGGATTGGTTAAATTTCATTGTCTCTTTTTATTTAAGATACCTTATGGTCATCTCCATTGCGTAAAGTGTTGATGCATGTTTTGAGGACACACACATTGCATTTCTTAAGAAGCTCACAATATAAAATATGTGTATAAAAATATGAGCATTTTGGTAACTACACCTAGTATAGAAAATAATATGAAGAAGAAATTACTTGAGGAGTCAGTGTTCCGAAGTTTCACAATGAAGAATGAATTCCTTGAAAAGTTAATATATTTAGAGATGACTGGGGGGCAATAACACAAGTTACAACTGGAGGCTGAGACCCTACAATAAGTGGGATCAATAAAAAGACCCAGCTTTTCTGTAGGGGTTTATGTAGGAGAGTGGTGGGAGGAAACATCAGCTGAAGTCAGGGTGTAGTTACCAATCTGATGGGTGCTACTCTTCACTTGAGGGGCCATGGGCAACGTGACACTACTGCAGTCCAGCATGCCGCTCCCTCAGGACAGATTCTTCATTGCTTCTTAACCTCCCCTCTGTCTCCCAGCTCCTTCATGTCCCCATTGCCTCTCCTTGCTGGCCTCTTTCGGCATCCTGATTCACCTCTCACAACCCATTTAATCATTTAAATGGGTATGGTTGAATCCTTTTATATAACTGAAATACTTTCGAAATTTAACTTTCTCTCATTTGAAAAATAAAATGAGACATCTCCCCAAATTATACAGCATGGCAAAATTTTAAAATATAAAAATGTCAGGGCAAAAACATTTAATAAAACATAGCAAACAAAAGCAAAGAGAAAATAAAGATTGGATTGAAACTACAGATAGTGGGTTTTAAATTGAGCTTGGAACTTCTTGGCAATCAAACCAGGAGGGGTTTATAAGATCTACACATCCTAGGACTTTTTAATCTACCTTTAGGCAGTTATTTTGATGTAGACAAAAGTATACTAGAAATAAAATAGCATACAAGCCTAAATTATTATTTCAGTTCTGCCAGTAATTGACTCTTGACATTAGTTATTTAATTTCACTAGGTCTCAGTTTCCTCATATATTAACAAAAAAAGTGCTCAGTTTGAATAGCTGGCAAAGCCTTTCCCAGATCTAACATTGTATCATACAATTATATAGAGTCCAGCAAACATATTTCTATGAAAATCCAAGTTGAATGGAATAAAAAGTGAAATAGAAAAGCTCCTAAATGTCTATTTTCTTCAATCTGTAGATAACAAATGTAATAGATAATAAATGTATTGCCCACTTTGCTGTTGAAGAAAACACATTATTCATCCTTTACTACCCATTTGTACAAAGGAAGGGCTATTAGGTTGAACTACATGAAAGAAACTGTCATTCCTGTAGCTCAAATGTGGGCAAATATTGGCAATTTCACATGGTTTAGCCTAATGAATGTTGTGCTGAATTGAGATAATCAGGAATACTGCCACAGGAGGTGCTGATTTTAAAGTCCTTTATTTGAGACAGTGAATAAGGTATTGGAAATAAAATGGGAGAGAGGCTGGCCTGTTGAGGTTC
Source organism: Trachypithecus francoisi (assembly GCF_009764315.1). Taxonomy (NCBI): domain Eukaryota; kingdom Metazoa; phylum Chordata; class Mammalia; order Primates; family Cercopithecidae; genus Trachypithecus; species Trachypithecus francoisi. The sequence goes on from NW_022681460.1 coordinate 27,891,310, forward strand.
AGAGTCTGCTATGGTCTGAATGTTTGTTTTTCCCCTACCTCACCGCCATCTCCCAAATTCATGTGTTGAAATCCTAACCTTCAAGGGTGACAGTATTAGGAGGTGGGGCCTTTAGGGGTGATGAGATTATGAGGGCTATGAGATTAGTGTCCTTATCAAAAATGCCCAAGGAAGCTCAACTGCTTCTTCTGCCAAGTAAAGACAGTGAAAAGATATCATCTATGGGGAAGTGAGTCTTCACTAGACATGGACTCTGCTGGAGCTCTGATCTTGGACTTCTCAGCCTCCAGAACTGTAAGAAATAAATTTTTGCTGTTTATAAGCCACCCAGTTTGTGATATTTTGCTAGATCAGCCCAAATGAACTAAGACAGGTTGCTAATTACTGTCAAGTGTGGACCTCTGGAGCCAAGCTGCCTGAGTTCAAATCCTAGCTGTGTAAATTTGAGCAACTTATTTAATATCTCTGCGTTACAGTTTTCTCACCTATGAAATTGAAATAGTTCTATACTACTACTTTATTAGTAGGGTTGTTTTAAGGACTGAAATACATGTGAAACACTTAGCACACTTCCTAACAGCAGATAAGTGCTCAGTAAATGTTAGTTATTAGCTACATTAGCTGCTGGATGGGCAACTCAGAAAAGTACATAGAAAAGGTATATGCAATGACCACCATCCTGAGAGATATAGTGGAAACATCTCTCCTTGCTACTTGGTAACCTGTATTACAAATTGATGCAGGAATATTGCTTATTAGCCAGTAGCTTTCAGAATTTTTAAAACTGAGACCCAAAGTCAGAAATACAATTTACACCATGATCTGCTACACACACACATAACTGAAAGAAAATTTCACAAAACAAATCTAATTCTTACTCTGTACTTTGCACTTTGATCAGCTCTTTTCTGTTCTCTTCTCTTTGTACTGCCTTCTAACCACTAAACTGATGTTATGACCTAGTGACGAGTCTCAGCCCAATAGGTCACATTTAGCTTTAAGTAAAAAGAAATGTATTTTGGTTCAATAGAGTTAGGAACAGGCTCACAAGGTAGTGTTCATGAATGAGAGACCACTGTTGAACTTTCCTCCAGCTCTAAAAGAGCCAGTTTTTTGTCTCTTGGTCCCCCTTTCCCAAAATCCATATCCCTGCCACACCAGCTGCAAGGAAAATATTAGTTATGTTTTAGCAAAATTCTAATGTGCATATACAGGCTAATCATTTCACCTTTATCCAGACTTTAATATAAACCCTTCCATCATCAGACGTAGGGTTGAAATGATAGCTTAAATATTTGTGGTTCTTCTACTGGATTTTCAGTGTCCACTTATCATTGGGTTGAAAGTGCAACCAGTCAATGTAGCTTTTCCTGGCATTCTGTCTTGCAACATTTCTACCACACACCAGCATGTAAGAGATATTTTCAGCACACACTACATTTTTCATAGCAGCAATTTTACTTTTAGCTTATGAAGTTCTTCACTGTCTTGCTATTTGGGTAGTACCAAAAAGATACTTTCTTAAAGAACAAAGTGCAGATAGCAGTATGGTAATTTCATCAATAAATCATTATTATTTTGATAGCATGCTTCACCTTCAAGTTCTCCATGAAGATTATCTCCACCTTTCAAAAGGATCATTTCAAAAAATGTGTTAAAAGGAGCACACATACAAGGCATGATGTCAAGAGAGGGGCAGGAGTGGGAAGCCCACTGTGATTCCTGCCTTCAGAATAGAGAAGCAGGATTTTGAGACAAAATCATGTTACCACATATCTTACTCTTCTTGGAATTGTCTCACAATATTTTTCTTTCTTTTTCTTTTTTTTTGAGACAGAAATTCTGTCACTCTGTCACCCAGGCTACAGTGCGGTAGTATGATCACAGCCAACTGCAACCTGGACTTCCCAGACTCAAGTGATCCTTCTGCCTCAGCCTTATAAAACATGCCCAAGGGAGCTCCACTGCCCCTTCTGCCATGTAAGGACACAGTGAAAATATGTCATCTATGGGGAACCTTCACTAGACCTGGATGCTGCTGGAGCTCTGATCTTGGACTTCTCACCCCCAGAACTGTGAGAAATAAATTCCTGTTGTCTATAAGCCACCCAGTTTGTGACATTTTGTTAGAGCAGCCCAAATGAACTAAGATAGATTCCTAATAATTGTCAAGTGTGGGCCTTTGGAGCCAAGCTGCCTGAGTTCAAGTAGCTAGTACTACAAGTGTGTGCCACCATGCTTGGCTAATTTTTAAAATTTTTAATAGAGACGAGGTCTTGCTATGTTGCCCAGGCTGGTCTCGAACTCTAGTGCTCAAGCTGTCCTCCTCTCTCAGCTTCCTGAAATGCTGGGATTACAGACATGAGCCACTGCATCCCACCTGTCTCACAATATACTTTTAAATTTTATTTTTCCATAAGTTATTGGGGTACAGGTGGTATTTGTTTACATGAGTAAGTTTTTTAGTGGAGATTTGAGAGAACCTGGTGCACCCATCACCTAAGCAGTATACACTGCACCATATTTGTTTTATTTTATACCTCGCTCCCCCACTCTTCCACCGAAGTCCCCAAAGTCCATTGTATCATTCTTATGTCTTTGCATACTCATAGCTTAGCTCCCACATATCAGGGAGAACATATGATGTTTGGTTTTCCATTCCTGAGTTACTTCACTTAGAATAATAGTCTGTAATCTTCTCTAAGTCATTGCAAATGCTGTTAATTCATTCATTTTTATGGCTGAATAGTATTCCATTGTGTGTGTGTATATATGTGTACACACATATATATACATATACACATATATATATACACACACCAGAGTTTCTTTATTCACTCGTTGATTAATGGGGATTTGGGCTGGTTCCACAATTTTACTATTGTGATTTCTGCTGCTATAAATATGCATGTACAAGTATCTTTTTTGAATAACGACTTCTTTTCCTCTGGGTAGATACCCAGTAGTGAGATTGATGGATCAAATGGTAGTTCTACTTTTAGTTTTTAAGGAATCTCCACACTGTTTTACATAGTGGCTGTACCAGTGGTGGGAATGTAAACTGTCTCACAATATTCTTAATGTCCAAAGAAAACATTCAGATATTTTTAAACGTCCTCAGTTCAGCAAAACATGTTCATTGTTTCAACTTCCAAAAATCATTAATGGTTTCCTTCTATGTGTGAAGCTCTTTTCTAGGCTCAGTGAGTAGTAAAGAAGAGCTCTAAAATATAATCCCAGAGCTGAAGGGGACTGAGAATATAGAACTAGTGGTTCTGAGCACCGAGTATATATGCCAGGCATTACGCATTTCTCATTTGAGCCACATTACAATTTTGAGAAGTAGGTGCTATTATTGTCTCCTATTACAGATGAAAACCCTGAAACTTAAAGAGTTTAAGAGCCTAAGTAAATGAAAGAGCTAGGATTCAAACTCAAGCAAGCTGAGTCCAGAGCTCACTCTTTCCTTCATTTTACAAAAATGTGATGAGAAACTAATGTATGAGTTTGCAGTTCAATGGACCAAATAGCCAGTGACAAATACTGCCCACAGCCAGCTGAATAGGTATTTTTTTCTCATTTGAGTATCCATGGATACACAGCAATCTCATCTTATTTTGAGAAATACACAAAAAGGGTTCTGCACCAAAGACTTTTAGTGCTATGGAGAGCAATAAATGTGCCCCCTCCTTCTCACATACACACTAACATAGCACTTCTGCTCATTAATATGAGCTGCAGAATAGGTGGGTTTTACAGATACAATAGCCTAATATACTTTCCAGGTTAATATCAAAATGTGTTCTTATCCAGAGCTTGCTATGTTTATAATGTCATGTAGGCACCTTGAATATTTTTAGACATTATTACTTCACTTTATTATGTTCACAATCAAAGAGACTGTCCAGTTTTTCTATTTCTATTTATAGTAGCTCTGCTAGCAAATGTTAAACTTCTTTCCCAGACATATAAATTTGGATTTTTCAAAGAATTCGTGTAGGAAAATACTTGCGCTCTTACTCATGCAGTATGGAAGTATGCCTTGGTGGTTTTTTTTTTTTTTTTGAAAGTCAGTATATTACATCAGGAGGCATTAATGTGTGTAATACAATGGTCCTGACAGCCTGCTGGTCAGTCAGCAGAAGTGGGCACTAGTGGGTACTTAAGGCAATCTACCGAGATTTTTGAGGATGAACTTCTGTTTTCCTGGTTCAAAAAGCACAGGTCTGTCACAGATGAGACACATCTCATGCTAATGAGCCATTAAAACCACAGGATCCACACCATTGCCCACTTCTGCAGCATTTTGCAGATCGTGGTCTGGGATAACTTGGTTTAGAATTGTCCAAGGAGCCTGTAAAAATGCAGATTCCTGTGATTTTGCATGACATCTGGGGCCAGCCTTTGGAATTCATGTTTTAAACAAGCATCTCAAGGGACCATATTTTGAGAAATGCTGGTCTCAATATTAGCACTCTGAACTTAAAGAAAATTAGAAGTCAGTGTGTCTTCAGTGCATACCTTTTGAGAAATTACAAAAAATTTCATCAGTATTTTCTAAAGCAATTTATGCAGAATAACAACCAGCAGAGATTATCTGTAATAAACAATTTCCATGGTCAAATAAGTTTGGGAAAGCTCCATCTAATATACTTCCTGTTAGAAATCCTTAATTTGCGTATTAAAAGCTCTGAGAAATACTGCAAGAAAGAAACCTACTTCCTAAAGAGATTTCACCATAGAAATTTGTTTTTGGAATGAAATTGACTAATTCTCTATGGAACTAGTATTCTGTAGGCCTCATTTGGGAACTTCTGATTGCAAGCCAGTGGGAGAGTTTCTAAAGGAGATAAACAAGGTTTAGAGACCCAGGGTCCCAACTTTAATCCCCAATACTTAGGAATCTTTATAGAAACATGAATAACTCCGTAGCTTAATAATGACACCTCATATCTGTGTGACTTTTGTAATTTTGTAGGCCCTCTTTCACACCTTTTCACTTTAAAAATAAAATCCTGACTAGATTGCTATGAGCCATACAGATGAAGCTTATTATTATCTCTATGTGAGTGAATAAACAAACTCTTATTACAAGTGAATAAACAAACCCAGAGAGTTTGCCTAGGTAGGTCATGCATTTCTACATCTTGTGCGTTATTCATCACATAATACACCCAAGCTTTAGATGACCTGGAAGCTCAGATTCCAGCAATACCTCAGCTGATGAGATTTTTGCTAAATTTACAAATAATGTATTATCTCTTTTATGGGAATAATGATGATACTGATTGGCCACTGGTAGAAAAAGCTGTGAATTACTTTTCCAAGAGTGTTGATGAATTGACTTAAACTCAGGTACCTCGGTGATATAGTTTGGATATTTGTCCTCACCTAAATCTCTTGTTGAATTGTAATCCCCAACATTGGAGGTGGCGCCTGGTGGGAAGTGACCAGATTGAGGGGAGAATTTCTCAAGAATGGTTTAACACCATTCCCTTGGTGCTGTTCTCATGATAGCGAGTGAGTTCTTGTGTGATCTGGTCATTCAAAAGTGTATGGCACCTCCCTGCCATATTCCTCTTTCTTGTTCTCTCTTTCACCATACGAGGTGCCTGGTCCCCCTTTGCCTTCTGCTCTGATTGTGGGCTTCTTGAGGCCTCCCCAAAGCTGATGCCAGAGTTATGTTTCCTGCATAGTCTGCAGAACCATACGCCACTTAAACCTCTTTTCTTTAAAAATTACCTAGTGTCTGGTATTTTTTTTTATAACAATGCAAGAATGGCCTATTACACCCTGCTTCATCTGTCCTGCACCCAGTGGGGTCCGGTGGCTTAGTTATTACACGTAGCCATGGCTGGGGGTGAATTTGTAACTGGGGAATTATTTTTATCTATGTAACTTTATTTGACCCTTTAAAGAAATGAATTCATAAAATTGTTCCTACACTATGCCTTGATCCTATTAGTTAACATATTCCACTAATATAATCCTTTAGCTAATACAACCTATGGCCTTTTAGAGTTATTATCCTAGTACTTTGGTCTTACTTTAAAAATTTGTTATGACATTTTTTCCCTACACTTTTCCACATCCTGACTTCTCTAAAGCTCATTCTAACTTATTTTAGTCCCAAGACTCATGGACTTTCCTTCACTAGCATGGCTGCCACAAAAATATTTAGATTAATATCTAAATTATAAGACTAAATATTTAAATACATCTGTAACAAACTATTTTAAATAGTGAGCACACATCTGAGTGTACCTGGGAAAGCTTTTTGTCTCTTCAACATCCTTGATAATGTGGCTAAATGTCACATTCCTACATTTAATGTATCTTCCCCTGTCCTCTCTCACCCATCACCTGCCATTCAATTCTGATGTTTGTGTCAAATTTGAGTTATGACTATAGGTAGGTGTTAGTTTCAGGAAGTATTTAACATATATAATAGAACAAATTTCCCCTAAGTTTTAGTGTCTATGCTTTTCTCAAATTCAAAAAAATTAACTAAGTTGTACGTAACAACTCCTTTTCATCTAGGTTAAACTGAGACTTATTTTCTTAGGCTTTCAACCACAAAATATAGCCCTCTCTAGAAACACTTCATTCCCAACCCTAACTTTGTAATCGGTTTTGTTATAACTGATCCAGAGAAAATAAAAATGCCTCATGTTTGAAGTCTATGCTATTCAAGGGTAAACTATGTCTCACTTTGAGCCATTTTATATGTTCATTATATCTAGAAAAACAATTTGAATAATAAAAGTGCCAAATGTTAACTCAAGCTATAAACATACAATGGCATATTTACATCATACATCAAACTTTTCTAGATTTCCTTTCTTAATGCTTCTCATCCTGCACTAAAATCCTTAACTCATTTGTTTCTTGATTTATGGGATAGATTAATTATTTTTGATTAATAAAATTAGAACCTTTAATTGGACTCTAGTTGAGTTTGGTTGCATTAAATGAATCTACTGGTGATCAAAAATATATTTTTAAAGGGAGTTTAGGGTAATATATCAACAAATGAGGAGCTATAAACATGATTAATATACACATTAGACTTTCCTTATCACATTTTGCTGGCAGTTTTTATCCGGTCACAGCTGAAATTCCATTGAGTTCTTTCTCCTTTTGTATAAAATACAGATTATGTGGAGACAGCAGTCTGAGCAACTGGAGTTTCATCTTGTCTGCCCATTAATTATTAATGCTGTTTCAGTACGTCTTATCTATCACTGCTGAGAGATGAAGGCCTGTATTTTTATAGTCATTTTCTAGTAAGAAAACAGGCTGGATGGTGACTTTGCACTTGGCAATAGGGAAAGGATCAAAAGTACTTCCATTTTTATGAAAACATTAAAAAAGACTGTTCTAACTCACTAATTTTACTCTTTCAATGAAGCGTGGTGTGATTTTTGATGAGTAGACCAAAGCTGAGGAAAGCACGTATTTCTTTTTACATCTTTTTCAAAATACCATGATCTCAAAGGATTGAATCAGGGTCACTCTGAATATTGGAGACTATACATGGCACAGCTTGTATTGATACATCCATATGAGTAGAGTTTAGCTTATCTCTCAGTTGCTTGATAATGGATTTAATCTTCCTGTCAGGGTACAATGTTATGATTTAGAGCCTGGGCTATAATGGAAGGCACACCAGACAGGTGACCTTGTGCAAGGGACTTGCTGTGCTAAGTGTCAATTCACTCATCTATAGAATGCATGAGGATACTTATTTCACAGGGTGGTAAAAAGGTTAAATAAAACATAGCATTTAAACAGGGTCCAAACAAAGGTAGTAAGCCCTGACACTTGGGTCCTTTTGTCTGCTTTGTTTACTAAAATCAGTAAAATGTACTACCTTAATTTTCAACAGGAAATAAAATAAAAGCAGAAGAAGTTGATTCAAAGAGTGTTTCAACAATTTACACTTGATTTAAGCTGGGGGCTTGGAGGGTGTGAAGTAGACAATAAGTTACATTTTAAGACTAGAGTTTTCATCTATTCTAATGAATAATAGAAAAGCAAATCTGACTTATTAAGTAGATAGGATTTGGTATATCAAGACATTTTCCTGTGATTACTCGAGGACCTTAAGTAAATGACCTTAAATTTTTTCCCTTGTTAATTTATCCTTTATTAAATGTATTGAGGAAACACTTATTAGTGAATGTGTGGAAAATCTCAGAGCACAGAGCACACACACACACACACACACACACTTGGATTTCTCTGAACATTTACATTTACAATAACAGTATTTTCTCAATTACAGTAAGTGTGGCAGAGACCACTAATTGCCCCCAGGATCCATTTGTCTCTTCATCTCTTTAGTTAGAGAAAATCTACCCTCAAATTTAAGTGAGGCTCATGGCCACCCAGCCTTTCCAGGCCCCTTTTATAGCCATATGTGACCAGGTGACTCACTTCTTGCTATTTAAATGGGAATACAAGTGGTGTACATAACTTCTGGTCGTGTCCTTGGAAAGAAAGCTGCTTGTCTCCATTTCTCTTCTCCCTTCCCACAGGCTGGATTTAGGATAGTGACCCTACTTCAACCATATGAACAAGGTTATAATCCTAGGAATTTGCAAACAGAAGGAGCAACACAGAAGGAACGTAGGTCCTTGGATGACACTGAAGACAAGAGGCATTCACCTGCCTACTCCATGGACTGTAATGTGGAAAAAATGACCTACAGTTTTTGAGCCATTCCATTTACGTTTTTGTCTTTATTTTGTTTGCAGCAACTTACCCGAATCCTAACTAACACAGGTAATCGCATCCAACCTAGGGGTAGGGCCCTTGCTGTGAATGACTAATCAATATTTATAGCTTCAAAGACTTGACCTGCTTTAAGGTGCAAATAGCTCTGGTCAATCTTGGTGACTTGCAACAGAAGGCAGTTAATGAGGTAAACAAAAGATAATTTTCAAAGAAAATTTTCTTTAGGAGGAAAACGTTATAGCATTATTTATCCTTTATCTTTTATTGGTAGGGGAACAAATAAATGAAGGAAGAAAAACTGAGGGCTGTACATATAGAAACTGCTTGCTGATGCTGTCCTGGCTTTTGTGGTAAGACTGTCTTTTAGAGACACTGGGACAAAAAGCAATACTAAAATATCTAGTATATGTGCAATTCTTTGATACCAAAAATCACTCAATGTTTCTTTTCTAAATTCTTAACTCTCTATTTTGCAGACATCATTTGCCAGCCAGTAGAAACACAGTATTAGTTCACATAGTAATATTAAAAAAACTTCAAGCTAGGATAAGAACTACATGTCTTTGAGCTGTCTACACTGAGCCTGGTATGTGACATGTTATGATAATAATGATGGTCATGCTAATAGTAGTAATGATATTATAGGAATAACAAAGGAGTCCTTTAATCTCGAAAGCATAGGTCTAACTTACTCTCTGTGTCTCAAAAGTTTGACATCATTTTTCTAGTCAGGTAATAGATTGGTTTTGCACCAAGGTAATGGTTCCTCTTATTTCCCTCTATAATGTGCAATTGGGAGACACCTGACCCTTCCCCCAGCCGGGAGGATCATGTGAAGCTAACTGGCCTGCATTTAGTTTTAGCAGAGAAAAAACATCTAAATGATGGAACTAATCATTCAAACTGTAAAAAGTACATATGCAGAATTACTAGCGTTTACTTGATTTTCCTGCCAACCATCATTATGATACTTCATAAGAAGTTAAGAAAAGGAATATCATTTGTACCTAGATCATTGGATGCACACTAATGCTTAGTTACCAGTTAATGACTTTGTGAAAAATATTCCCAAAGGACAGTATACTTTTCCTATGTAACACCACTGAACAAATCACAGCCATATGTGTCCTTTGGTGTATCTGTGGCCTGAGAATTATTTAAGGGCCGAATTTATATCCTATTCTTTAACTACCAAGTGATCTTCCTTCCCTGATTAAACAGATATTCTGAGCAACAAGTCACAAATGATGTTCTTAAATGACACTAAAAGTCTCAGGTAAGATCTGATTGAACTGTTGCTGAATCATTGCTTACAGAGTTTTTTCTTTATAACATCTGAATTAGTTTCATGGCTGAAACTATAATTGGCCTCTCAAATGTGGTAGTGAGAGATCTGGCTCAGTGACAGAAAGACCAAATTCAGCAAATGAGGGAAAATAACAACCTAGAGAATAATGACTGAAAGAAGAACATTAATACTAAATAATGAAGAAGAATGTAAACAGATAAGAGACTTAGAAAGCCCTAGATCTTTAAAAGGCTGAAAGAGGGAGGGCAAAGATAAAAAATGATAAGACCTGTCAAGAAGAACAAAGTCAATGTGTGTACATTATTCAGTTTAAGGAATTAGAGTCACAAGGTCAAGTGTGGGTAACAGTAAATATGAATGATGAGGAATAAAATAAGTAAAAAGCAAGCTAGTTTCATAAATCAATTCCACAGCAACTTAGCTGGGGGGAGGTGAAAGGAAAATGGAGGATAACCCATTGGAGCCTGTTGAAATGTGAAGATCTATTACCAATTACTAAATATCAACGTGTTCATGCAAAATCCCAGTGTTCAGGGTCATAAAACAGTGCATTCCATGGACCAGTGGGGATTATCTAATTTGCACTTTGAAGTGCACTTAAACAAAACAAGGGAAAACATGGGCATTTGTAGCAAGAGGAAAACATACATTAGAAGGCAAGTAGAATGAAAGAATGTATAAGCCCCCATCTCAGCCTATTATCCCAGGATGGTCTCTGAGCCCACCTTAGAGGGGACCCCATTTCTGCTTCTTTGGCTGTACAATGCCAAGGAAGAAGCTGCTATAAAAGAAAAGCAAAGGGGGAGGTCTGGAATGAAGATTTGGGCAGGAGTCCATACGCCAAGGTTAAGGGCCAGAACTCCTGCTCTTTGCGCTCTCCCACTGGGAGCTGTACAGGCAGGAGAAACAGGGATGGGCCCCTTGGGGAAGAAGGGGACACTAGAGTTGGCCACTAACAACAGATTAAAGCCCAATGTAAACAGTGTGCTGGACACATGTGGGTTGTAGAGAGAGTGGTGATGAATAAGCCTGTATCCAGGCAAGGACTTCAAACAGGAGGAGGCTGAGCGATGATGAAAATGATTCACTGCCCTCAGAAATGACTCATGAGAGGAACAGAATGTGAAGAAAACAAAGAAGAAGTGTCCACATTTATCAAAGCACTTGACAAAGGATGGGGGATGCACAATTAGGGAGAGCAAATCATTGGAACAGAGTAAAGACAAGGAGAGAGGCCATAGGCAGTCCGAAAAGAAGAAATCCAGGGATACAAGGACAGCAGTACAACAGAGTGGATTAATCCACTCTCACTGAATTGTAGTCAACACAAATTAATCTTGCAGTCCAGTTGATTTAACACTGAACTGGACTGTAAGGTTCAGGGAATGCTGATTCTGTTTGACTAGCATTAGCCTCTACCTATTTTGTGAACATCTCCATTCTCAGGCTCTTTCTCCATTTAGGTAGGGCTGATCTCCAGCAGATATGCTCTGGTAGAGCCTAACCAGGTATATGACAATGCCATACCTGACTGGGTAGTGTTTATGTAATACTCATTACTGCATACATTGATTATCATTTCTGCCTTCAAGTATTCAGATAACATTCTGAACCCTTTTGAACTAAACCTTTTTAAATGACCTAATTGATACCTGTGTTTTGGACTAACTATTCTAATTTGTTATCTTTTTTTTAATCTCTCTCTTTCTCTCTCTCTCTTTTTTTTTTTTTTTTGGTATTGCCCAGTCTTTCTAAATCACTCCTTATACTATGTCTTCCATGTCTCTGAGTGACTAGAGAGAGCAGAGCTTGTAACTGAACATGAAACATGAATAAGGGGGAAAAATCCAAAACAGACATTGGTTGTGTTGTTACTGAGGCTTCAGGATGGGTTTGTTACTGCATTGCATAACCTAGCTTATACTGATGGATACATTCTCTTTAAGCTAACATTGTATGATGTGTATTATAAGTCTGGACCTACAGCCTTCAGTTTTATTCACAAAGAACTATCCATAGAATTAGCACCATATATGATTCTGTATGCATATTATAGATAAACCCTAGATCAGATAGCAAATTTTCCCCAATTGTGCATTTAATAATTAAATGAATGTTTGTGGACTAAATGAATAAATGAATGAAAATGACAATAAAATGGTACCCGGAATCTCTGAAATCTAGCAAAATTATTTATAGAATTCTCCCAGCATTTTATAATTGGAAGGGACTCTAAACACAGCTAGTCCAGTCTCCCACAATGTCCCTTCCATGGGTGAGTGCAACCTCCCTAAATATTTCCAGTATCAAGGAGCTCACCACCTTATAGGATAGCCTTGTTTTGCATATGGTGAGTTCTGACCCTAACACACATCTGCTTTATTTAACTCCTGCAATCTTTGTCTCCACTTAAATGGAATCCCCAGACAGAACTAATGAACATTTTGTGTTGAGTTTTATACTCAACCGTGTTGCCAGTTTCCTTTCTCTGTTGACCCAGGGTCCCACACTGAGGCATGATTGGTCTCTCTCACCACTGTGGTTCCCCATTAGAATTTCCACTTCTCACCTTCTCCAGCCTTTAGTCAAATACACATTTCTGGAGTTATATTTGAAATGACTGTAATAAGCAATCTGAACACTTTAACATAGGCTTCTTGGGGAAATGTCTAACCCAGGGAAGTTTTTCCTGATATGGACCTACATACCTTAACAGGTAAGAGAGAAAGATATTTGGGGCTAGATAGACCCTGTTTGGAGCCCTAATCTTACCATGCAGACAGCTCTGTGTTGTACATTCATATAGAGTTTGTTTCCTTTATCTTACTTTGTCCTGATCTTTCACTAGGTGGAAGATAAGAGCATTTTACTCCCTTGCTTAGCTCCAAATTCTCAGGCATTTATATTTTGAACATATTTAAATTTCTATCTAGAGCTTTTAAGACTCCCTATTAAATATTAAGACCATAAAACAGAAAATGAGTTTTCTTAATTTTGAGAATTGCATAACTGGTACATCTTAAAACAGTGTGTGCATGCATGCACACGTGTGTGATGGGGGTTGTGTGTTTTCTATGAGCAACAGTTGTAATGGAGGTTCAGTGAGAAGAGTCTGAGTATTGGAGTCACAAGGCCCAAGGTTTGAACCCTAGCATATGAACCTTTGAGGAAGTCACTACTTTGAGTTTCGATTTCCTCATCTGTAAAGTGGGTCTAATGATATCACATTCTAGGATGGTTTTGAAACTCAAATATTCCTGGCACAAGAGGGGCACAAAGTCAATATTTATTTCCTTTTTCTAGCCAAGAGGAATCTTTGTGTAAAAACTTTCTCATTGTAAATCACTAATTTTCTTTAAAAATAGATCTTCATTGTTCAATTAAGCTGACAAGAAGAGTAAATACATACTTTGCCTGAGATAAGTATATAACACATATGCAGATCTGGAAAGGGCTTTCTGTCAAAAACCATCTTAAATTAGCATAGTTAAGCCCTTGTGTTGTTAACAAGTAGAATGGCAACCATGCCTGTTCCATGTACTTTGCCACTACACTGCCCTGGTTTGACTCACAAGCATGACTCAACTTTGACTTAGGAGTCTGATTGACTTCTGGAGACAGGTCAGATTTATTTCAGCATCACCCTTGAGACACTTTGCAGCCAACTGAGTTCATTCTATGTGACTCTGAAAACCACTGAAGTCACTGCAGCAGCTGGGATCATCCTTTACCAAGAGATCTGTATTCCAAAGGGCAGTTGTGGATTATCAGTCTGGTTCTATTGTAGACTTATTCCCTTTCCACCTACCTTTACTTATGCTGTTTATCTTACCTCTAAAATACACTTTCACCTTGACTTAACAGGAACAACTTTTTAAAAGTCTGTCTGAGATTTCTTTACCTCATGATAGACGTGGCCATCTTCAAAATTACTCTTCTAGCCTGCAGATCTGTCAGCAGAAATTGGGTTGGATTTGTGAGTTGATGTTCCATTTATTTGTGTCACTTCCTATTTTTTATTAGTCTTGTTTTCTTAAATACTATACATTGGATAGTCCAGGAGATAAAGGACCATTTATTTGCTGCTTCTATAAGTTTCCCTGATGTTGAACACTATATATACACACATATACATATACATATATATAATGTATATATGTAGTACATACATATATGCAACATACAATATATGCAACGTACAATATAAACAATAAGATTAATTTGCTGACTGATTCTTATAGAATTATTTGCCAATTTCTTGTCTTCATTTAAAATTCTACCCAGGATTCCTTCATTTGTTCAATAATTAGTTAATTCATCCATTTGTTTATTCAATAAATAATTGTTATGCCCATTTAGTTCTGAGCAGTGATCTATACCCTTGGGGCAACATAAAATGATTGCTATAAATTCTTACCTCAAGAGGGTACAATCTTGTTGGGAGAAGTGAACAATTGTGATAAGTAATATAAGAACCATGGTGGCATAAAGGGGTTAGTCATTAACATTTAAAAAGGTCAGAGAAAAAGTCATAAAGAAGGTAGTACTAAGGAAGGGTCCTCATTTATGAATGTGAATTTTTCATACAAGCAATATCAGGGGGTTGCATTTCAGGCAGGGAGAACAAAATATGCAGTAGTAAAGTGTGTTCAACCATGGAGCACAGGAGGCAAGTTAACAGTGGTGGGAAATAAGATTAGTGAGGTAGGCGGGCCAGAACCAGGAAGAATCCTGGAAGCCACACAGAGCAGCTAGGACTGATTGTTTTGAACAGAAGCACGTTATCAATGACTTGAGTAAGAGAGACAGGACTTGCTTTCCTCTTACTGGGTCACCTTTTGTTCACTTGCATCGTCAGCTGAATTAAACTTGTTCTAGTATTAAGTTTGACACTTGTGCACTGGCTGGGCAATCTACATGTTTTTTTTTTTTTTTTCCAGAGGAAAACTGTGTAATAGCTGGCCTGATGATAGCCTTTCAGTGGAACAGTCAGCATTGGAATAGTAAATTCTGTTTTACATGTTCATTGTTTAAGTCCCTCCACTAGACCCATAAGCTGCAAGAGAGAAAGATCTTGTCTGTTTTGTTTACCCTTGTATCCCAGCATCTAGATCAGTGCTGGCTCACAAAAGAAGCTAGTATTTGTTGAGTAAATGAATGAATAATAACAGATTATTAAAAAAGAGACAAAAACTGGTAGAACTGCAGGGAGAAATAGATGATTCTACTGTTATAGTTGGAGACTTTAACACCCTCCATTAAAAATGAACAGATCCAGCAGGCAGAAAATCAGTAAGACATAGTTGAACTCAATGGCACCACCAATCAACAAGATATAATTGACAGCCATAGGCTACTTCATCCAACAAAAGCAGATTACGTATTCTTCTCAAGCTCACGTGGAACATTCTCCAAGATAGACCACATCCTAAACTATAAAATACACCTTAACAAATTTAAAAGAATAGAAGTCATACAATGTCAGCTCTCAGACTACAACGGAATTAAACTAGAAACCAATAACAGGAAGTAAATTAATGAGTTCAGCAGTAGACCTGAGTCAAGATCAGATAATTTTGGAGAAGTACCTTTTTCATCAAGCAAGAATTTGGGGTTGTTTGCTAGAAATATCTTTGAATTACAGTTTCTCTTGAACAGGTAGCAAATCTGGTTTTGGTACCTTTTCAACACCCTGTTTAATTGCCAAATATAGGGTAGTTGGCAGTTTCTCATCTGTCTATAGGCCCTGTCTATGGGGAGTAAAAGAAGTCCCCAAGGAAGTTGACCTTGGTATCTACTTCAACTGTATTTCTTCTTCCCACATCTCCATTGATGGCCAAACTGGTGCTATGAGAGCAATTAAACTTAAGTGGCTGTTTCTGCCTCATTTTTCCCTGACACAAATATTTGTTCTTTTGTCGTTTATTCTTTTGTCCAAATGAACATTTTTAATTTCTTCAGATAATGCAAATAAAGTCACTAGGTCCAAGATTATAAGCCACAGAGGTTTCTCTCAACATAACTACTTTTAGAAGTACTTAAGTAGACTTGATTAAAAAAATTGTAAAGATTGTCAAAAATATTTGAGTCAGATTGTAGTCGGAACTGCTAAACTGCTAATTGAACAGCTCGTCAGGAGTGAGAAGTGGGGGAAACAGAATGAATCCAACTATTAGAAGTCTTCATTGCCAGATGTCCCTTTTGTGACATGGAATAACTTTCAGTTACAAGAAGAGAATCTCTGTGAGCCTGGCTGTGGTTGTCCAAAACTTATCTAAATTATTATTCCTTTGTTTTCTTCCTCAGTCTGTCCCATATCCTATCCCACCTCTAGATGCTTGACTTTTGTGACCTCACTCTTCCCTCCCCTGTCTTTGTTTTTTATCTTTTCCCATTGTTGATTAACCTCAACTTCTTAAACATTGTTTATGCCAATTTGGTTCCCAAATATCTATTTAGTCATCCAATGAATATTTACCAATCCAGATTAGTCATTTTTTAAATTTGTCTACAAATTCTGTTCAATATTTGGTATAGCGGCACTCTATAAACCTGAAAACAAATTAAACACATAAAACCCCACAAATGCTTTGTATTATTGATTATAAAATTGATATAAATTGATTATATCTGCTGGGCTTTTGACTAGTCTTATAGAGGTGCTGACAGAGGGCCTGGCAGGAACGAGGGAAAAAGGTAATAATCAAAGTCAGCCACATCATCTGAGAGTCCCTGATAGACTGCTCTTTGTTAATCTGGAAGGCAATTAATCTGGATTCCCCATTTTCTTTTCTCTCTGAACCATTTGACTCACCTTACTTTATACACATATTTTAATTCTAAGATTACTTTGTCAAAAGATAGGTACCCATGACTTCCTATTTGAATACTAACCTCTTCTTAGTAATCTTGACGTTAATAAAGACACTCTGAAGATTTTGGCACGCTTTCTAGAATACTCTTAGCTTATCTTAATACAAAACAACCTGTAAAATTGCCAATATATACACCTTGATTTGCCATTTCAAAAGTGAGCAAATATTTTGCTTCACCACCTGTTGCTGTCAATCAAAGTCACAGTTTTGAAAGAAGCATGATTGGCGTAAAAATGCAGCCCATGACAAGATTTTATCTTTAGAACAAGTTTATCTTTACCCTTGTGCAAGAATTTACAACTGTGTGTTTTTTAGTGCCTTATTATAATCAATTAAAGCAACCATTAAATAAAATTTTTCTTTCTATGCCATTATTCTTCCACATTATGGAAAATATGGAGTTTACAAAGAAGAAGAAGGGAGAGTAGGGGAAGGATGAAAAGGAGAAGAAGAGCATGATATGAATTTTTGATAATCCTACCACCTAGAAAACAATTGTTAACATTTGACTCATTACATTTCCGACATTTCCTTTACACATTTTCCCAAGCTCTGCCTCCTCATTAAATCAGATGTTCACTTTCCTGAGTGTCTTTGCATATGGTTTTGTCTTATATTTTTCAGGAAGTCCTGAGATTATGTGATGTAGCTCCTCACTTCTTTCTACTCTGAACAGCTATGTATTAATGCAGTGTTTTCATATGCATCACTACTCAAAGCCCTATAGCAGACTGACCTTCCACCTGTGGCGACAGTCCCATCCCTTGTGCTAGCTTTACTACCCTTTATCACCAGAGAAAGTGAGTGACAGCACCCTCTTTTTGCATCTTCTACCCCTAAATACTCTAATTTCTCTCTGTATAAAAGCACATCCTCATCCTTAAAACCAAACACACAAAAACAAAACAAGAGGAAGTACCCTTCAAGCTCATCTTTCAAGTGGCTAATACTTTTAGGTCTTTCCACCACCCCTGCTTCCATACCTCTCAATTACTTCTAGCAATTAGCTTCTACCATCACTCCTCTATGACAAGTATGTGTTCAAAAGATTCCAGTGATCTTTTCTCAATATCTTTTTCCTCCCACATAAACATATTTTCAATGCTTTTTCTGCCTTGGGCTTCAAGGTGCCTGTATTCTCTTGACTCTTCAAATTATTTGAACTTTCCTTTTGTTGTCATTTTAGGATTCCTCCACTTATTCCTGCTCTCTGGTTGAATTTGTTTCCAAAAGTTTTGCATCTGCTTTATTCTGTCTCAAAAACATTTTTTTTTTGGTGAATTATATTCAATTACAATTCTTCTTTTCTCAGAAAGCAATGACCTCTCAAGTCTATTTCTCCAGTTCTTGCCTCTCTTTTAAGTTCCTCTGTAAATCACAGAACATGATACACTTCTGCATGCATAGCAACTAACTTATTGTCAGTTGTCTAGATTTATCCTTCTTGTGAGTTTTTATACTCCTTGTTACATTTACTCAGTACTACTAACACTACTACCATTCAATAAGTAATTGATTTATGCTATCAGATGCCTTATAAACATTATTTCAATTATTCCTTGCAATGTATGTAGTAAAAATTACCTCATTTTATACACAGGAAAACAGAAGTTCAGTTAGTTCAGAAAACTTGTCCAAAATCACAACTAGTAGTAGAGCTGGGATTTCCACATAGCTCTATCTGGGTTTAGAGTCTGGTTCAATTGTCTATTGCTGCACAACAAGCTACCTCAAAACTTGGTGACTTAAAAAAAAATGATTTGTATGGAACTTCTAGAATGGCAGAATAAAGAGCTTAGAATGATAGTTATAAAAATAATCATTTAAAGCATCTGGAAATTATTCCAAGGGCATATAGCAAATGGAGAAATCTTTATTTAAGAAAATCTACCAAAGCTCAGTAGGAATAATGAGAGTTTGTGACATTTGAGCCATGACCTGTTTTCTTACCCCTACCCAGTTCTTTGTTCTCCAAACTCTATCCCAGGGACTCTACTCCAGACAGAAGTTACCAAAAATACAGGGGCTCCCTCTCTGTATCCTCACTTCCAGTTTGAAGTATGTTTCACTCTGATAAGGGTGAGCTGCTGGTGTTTCTCATATGCCAACCCAGCCCCATATTACAGACACTCTAGTCCAGTCAAATGCAGCCAACAAGATGGACTCTCCTCTCCCCTACCCAGTGATCACTTGTAGGGCAGAAACTCTAGTCCATGTACAGCAAACCAAAAATACTAGGGCCCAAATTGCTTCCCAGCCCAGTTTGCATATAAGATAGAGGTTCCATGCCAAGGAAGGGTGAGCCAAGAAGACAAAGGTCTGCCAGTGGCCACTTGTTCAGTGAGAGTGCCACTCTGGGAAAAGCAGATATTTACCACCAGCTTTAGTGCAATGGTACAGGAGTTCTGCCCAGAGGAAAAGAAAGGCTATAAGGGCAAAGGTTCCTACAGTTCTGCCAAAAGGAATGACTTTTATTTGGAACACAGCATGGAGAACTTCACGCCTAAGGTCAATGTCAAAAACAATAGTGATTTTGGTGGTAAGCAAATAAGAGGAGGTTGTTAGTTTCTTGATAAAATCAAAATGTCAGACCACTATAAAATTTAAAGAGAGGACCAGAGAATTTGAGTGACAGTAATGAAGAGCCCTTGTGGGTTTACATTCAAGTATGAGACTTGAGAAGACTTTGTGCATGTGATAGGGTGCACTCTCACAGGACCAATCCAGCAGGATGTAGTACACATTTTAAAGCATTCTCCAAACCCCACACAGACCCATTCACACAGGGTGGAAGCCTCCTGGGTGCGAGGGGCTTAAACATATCTTCTGATTGAACACAGATTGAGCAACAAACTACTGTGACGTGGGAGTAACTAATACAAAGTCAGATTTAAAAAAAAAAAAAAATCACAGTAATTTCTGACACTCTGGAAGAATATATGTATGCTCATGACTGCACATTCTCAAAAATTCTAAGGAAGGAAAAGTTCAAGCTACTAATTTCTGGCTGAATAGGGAAAAATATATAAACTCCCCGAAATTTAATAGCAGCCTCCAAGCCATACACATATATAGTGGTAAAGGATAAAATTCTAATTAGCTGAGGGGTGTAAGCATAACCGCTTAGTAATAAGTGGCTTATGCCAACTCAGAGACAATCTCTAAGTAGCCAAGATAAAAGATAAAAATAAAAGAAAGAAAAGATCAGGAAAATAATAGGCGGCACAAAATTACTTCAGCTAAGTTATTAAAAAAATAACCAAAATGACCAAATGAACAATAATGACCTTGGCTGGGGATGGGGAGACTCAGTATCCAGAGTTATATCCAGTTTTCAGCAAAAAATTATGAGACATTTAAAGATGTAGTAACGTGTCACCCATACTCAGGGAAAATAAACAACAGGTAATAGAAAGTACTCTCATGGGGCCCTAGATAGTGAACTTAGAAGATGAAGACTTCAAAGCAGCTGTTATAAATATGTTTAAAGGAACAAACAAGATCCTGATTAAAAAACAAAAGGAAGGTATGATGATGTCTCATAAATAGAGAATAGCAATAAAAACGATAGAAATTATAAAAAGAACAAAATGAAAATTCTTGAGTCGAAAAGTAAAATAACTAAAGTGAGTAATTTACTAGTGGGGCCTAACAACAGATTTGAGCTGTCAGAAGAAAGAATCAGCAAACTTAAAGATAAGTCAACAGAGATTATGGAAGCTGAAACTGAGAGAAAAAAATGAATGAAAATAATGAACAGAACTCAGAAAACTGTGGAACAACATTAGGCACACAAACATACATTTAATAGGAGTACCAGTAACAGAGAGAAAGAAAGGGACAGAAACATTATTGAAAGGAATAATGGCTGAAAACTTCCAAACTTTGGTGAAAAACATTGGTCTATACAACCAAGAAGTTAAATGAACTCTCAACAAGTTAAAAGCAAAGAGATCTACACACAGAAAAATCATAACAAAACCGTTTAAAATCAAAGATAAAAATAACATCTTAAAAGTAGCAAGAGAAAAACAATGTTTCATGTATCAGAGAATGTCCATGAGAAAAAGAGCTGACTTCTCAATGAAAGCAATTCAGACCAGAGGAAGTGAGATGACATATTGTAAGCATTGAAAGAAAAAGAATGCCAACTAAACATCTTATATCAAGCAAAATGCCTTTAAAATAGAACAGTGAAATAAAAATATTCGAAGATAAACCATACTAAGAGAATTCATTGATAGCAGCCTTCCCTTAGAAGAAATACTTACAGATGTTATTCAGGCTAAAAGCAAGTGACACCAGGCAGTAACATACACCTATATAAAAAAACAAAGAGTACTAATAAAAGTAATTATGCATGTAATTGTGAGAGACAACATAATTGCGTATTTCATGTCTTCTTTTAACTGATTTAGATCATAATTGCATTAAACAATATGTATATAATTTTATTGTTGGGCCAGTAACATATAGAAATGTAATATATTTGACAATAACAACACAAAGGAGTGAGGTGGGAGCAAAGCTGTGTTGGAGCAAAGAAATGTTATTAGATGGTAACCCAAATCCACAGAAAGAAAAAAAGAGAACCAGAAAGAGTAAATAAAAGTTAATATAGCAAACTTTCTAAACACATACTTATTCTTTCTGTCACCTGCTTTAAAAGGTGTAAGATTATATAAAGTAATAACTATATCAACATATTGCTGAGTTTATAAAATGTAAACATAGTAGGTATAATGATGCATAGCTTAAAAAGTTGAGGAGGAGGGAAGACAGCTATATGAGAGTAAAGTTTCTATATTTCACTAGAACTAAGGCAGTATGAATCTTAAGCAGACTCTGATGAGCTAAGCTGTATATTGTAAACTGTAGATCAAAATTTAAAACTTTCATGCTTCTAATGGAAACATCTAGAGAGTGAAAAGGTAATCCATGGAATAGAAGAAAATATTTTCAAATTATATTTCTGATAAGAAACTTGTATTCAGACTATATAAAGAACTTTTACAACTCAACAATACAGAAACAAATAACCCAGCTGAAAAAATGGGGAAAGTATCTGAATACATAATTCTTCAAAGAAGCGAGACAAATGGCTAATAAACATAGAATAGATGCTCAACATCAATAACTGTTAGAAAAATGCACTTTGAAACCACAATGAGATACTACTTTGTACTCAGTAAGATTACTATAATCAAAAGAACAAGTGAAAAAATTGTTGACAAGGTTATGGAGAAATTAGTACACTCATAAATTGATGGAGGGAATATAAAATGGTAAAGCCACTTTAAGAAACTGGCATTTTTAAAAAATGTTAAAAATAAAGTTACCATATGATCCAACAATTCCACTCCTGGGTATATACTCAAAATACATTAAAATTTGTCATGCAAAATTTTGTACATGAATGTTCATAGAAGTAATTTTTATAATAGTCGAAAGGTGGAAACAATAGAAATGTCCATCAACTAATGAATAGATAAATAAATTGTAGTCTCTCTGTAGAATAGAGTATTATTATGCATTAAAATAAAAGAAGTGCTTATAGTTACTTCAACAATAATGGATCTTAAGAACGTAATATGCCAAGCACTTTGGCTGACACATGTAATCCCAGTATTTTGGGAGGCTGAGGCAGGAGGATCACTTGAGGTCATTAGCTGAGCATGGTGGCACACACATATTGTTCTAGCTACTCAGGAAATTGAGGCAGGAGATTTTCTTGATCCCAGGAGTTTGAGGCTTCAGTGAGTTATGATCGCAACACTGCACTCCAACCCGAGTGGCAGAGCAAGACTCTGTCTAAAAAAAAAAAAAAAGAAAGAAAATTAAAACACTATGCCAAGTGATAGAAACCAGTCACAAACAACTAAATGTTACATGATTATTTTAAATTATATGTCCAGAATCTATTCAGAGCATATGTAGGTTAGTGGTTGCCAAGGGCTGGGGGATGGATAAAAATGGGGAGTGAGTGCTAATGTGCATGGAGTTTCTCTTTTGGTAGAATAAAACTGTTTTAAAATTAGATCGTGCTGATGGGTACATAACTCTGTGAATTTAATGGTTAACTAAAAACCATTTAATTATATACTTTAGGTGGGCGAATTGTGTGGTATGTGAATTATACCTCAATAAGCTGTTTTAAAATGATTTGTCATTGTATAAGATTCTGTATGTTGGCTGGGTTCAGCTGAGTTTTTCTTCTGTTCCACACAG
Source organism: Trachypithecus francoisi (assembly GCF_009764315.1). NCBI lineage: Eukaryota > Metazoa > Chordata > Mammalia > Primates > Cercopithecidae > Trachypithecus > Trachypithecus francoisi. The sequence goes on from NW_022681460.1 coordinate 27,914,461, forward strand.
CATTGACTGCAGTTCTTTATGTAGCTGCAGCCATTTGGGTGCTCAGATTGGACTGGAGCATACACGATGGCCATATACATATGACTAACTGAAAGTGGTCCTGGTTGTTGGCCTAGCATCTCAGTTCTCCCCTGCTTGACCTCTGTCCTTCCAGTAGCCTAGATCAGCTCCTCACAGAGTAGTGACTGGGTCCCAAAATAGTGACCGTGGAAGCTTCCAGGCAGGTGCCCTTGAACAGGCAGAACATCACTCCTGCTATTTTCTATTGCTCAAAACAAGTCCAACTCAAATTCAAAGGGAAGTGGAATAGATTTCATGTCTTGATGGGAGTAGCAGGATGTGTTTAAGAAATGGGAAGAACTGTTGGTGACCATCTTTGAGACAATCACTCACAGAGCTCTTAACCACTCAGCAGCAACATGTGAAATCTATCAATGAAGATAGATAAACATCTTAGTGAATGCCAATATCAATAGACAACATTCCTAACTTGAAGGATTCTTATTCTGATAATTTCCTGAGCTATTTTTGCAGCTAGACATCACATACATAGGAAAAATTCTACTGCTGTGCAGTCACATTAAGATATGGACATTTCTGTGAGCTGTTCTAAGACCTTTCCTAGGCTCTTTCTATATTACTTGGGAAAGGAACTCTGTGCTCTAGGATCTCAAACACTTATCAGAGAATAATATCATCTCACATTGACGGAGGGAAGGGAGACACTCAAAAAGGGAGACGGGGATAGTTGAGAAAACTCCAGTCCTTTGATATGAAACCATCAATCTCCCTTAGACTATCTGTAGTTAACACTGTGGTGCATCTCCCCAGATTCTCTCTTATTTCAGGGCATGTATCATTTTCCCAGGTGCTGAGAATGTTGACTGCTGATGGTTCACAGCTGCATTCCTCTCAAAGAATTTCCTCAGCTGAAGGTAACTCCCTCACTTTTCTTGCCATCCTGTCTTATGGTATTGAATCCCCCTCACTTGATGGTAGAATAAAGGAAGAGAAGAGCAAGGAGTTCAGAATGACTGAAGGGATGTGTCAGTGGCTTGAGCCATGCCAAGCAGCTGAAGTGTTATCCTCCAAGTCATTGAGAGCCACTGAGTGACTTTAAGCAGGAAAGCGGCAGGACCATACCCACCTTGTTGAAGGACCCTTATGGTGATGGTGTGGAATATGAACTGAGAGTAATGGTGGAGATAAAAGTGGGAGCAGCCAGAGTGAAAATGAATACCTAACCTACAACATTACCTACGAGGTAGATAGAAATATATGATTCAAATAGCATTTCTGAACCAATATGTAGAGGATTTAATAATCAATTGAATGTTTGGGCTGGGGAAAGTGGATAAATAGCAGATGATCTTGGACAGTGGTGTGCTGGTAAATTTTTAACTGGCTTTCTGGAAAAAAAAGCACATGTATGCCTATATATATGTCATTACATAAGTTTATTATAAATTTTACTGATTTAAAGCATGTGTGGTATATGATTTATAAATAATGAAAATGCAATATTTTCATTAGAAATTCCATAGCCAATTGATTCTCACAGAATGCTTTTATTAATTTTTGCTGAACTCCTGTTCTGTGGCCAACCTGTGATTGCAATTTAACCATGATTAGACAAATGAAGTTGCATCCTAATCTTTACCCAAAAAAATTATTTTCACTAAATCTGACAGCCTATTGTCAAACTATTCTGACTTCCATGCAAATTACTCTTCATTAAATTGAAACATCTTTTTGCTTCTTCACTAGCCATTACTCACTTTTAGTGTAACTTGATTTATTGACTCATTCTCCATATCACTTTCTTAAGCCTAAAAAATGAACAAAACAAACATCAAGCCCAGATTTGTGGCATAGCCAATTTTCATGGTGGAAATGCTCCCACTGTGGCTGATTTAAAGCTGCCCTTGTCATGCTGTTAAACAGAGAATTCTGAAGAAATGTACACTAAAGCCTCGTTAGATAATATTCCCAACATCCTGGTATAAAATACATTCGAGATCATAGAAAAAAGTAAAATCATTAGGAAATGGTAATTTTAAGAGTTTACTACCTTTGATTTTAATACAAATTATAAAATTACAATTTTATATAACTTTTAATAATGACCGTGTTTAACAATTGGTTTGAAAAATTCTGCATTTAAAAATAGGCTTTTCTGAGATCGTGTGAGCTAGCTCCAGCACACCACTCTTCCCAGGTGCTCTGGATTTGACACCTGAAAATTAAGGATGAAAGATGTACACCTTGGATTAGATTTAAAACAACATCGGAAAAGCCGTTAATTTTTAAAAAATATGTGGAATATTATTGGATTCAGGTCATGTATCAATACCAACAACAACAAAAACTATTGGCTTGAACAGGATAGTTCCTCTCTCAGGTAAGAGAATCTAGAGGGAGGCTGTCCAGGCTGCTGTAGTGTAATACCTACATGGCAGCAAAGGCCTAGATTCTTTTCATCTTTATGTTTTACCACTTTATGGTCCAAGATGGCTGCCTGAGCTCCAGTTAGCATATCTACTTTGCAGTCAGCAGAAAGGAGAAAATAGGTGAAGAAAAGGCAATTCCCTTAATTTAAGACACTTTTAGGAGTTAGCAGAAATATTTCCATTTAAATATCATTGGCCAAAGCATAGTCACATGGCACTTCTAGATCATGGAATATTAGAGAATCCAGTTTTTTAGCTAGATAGCAATGTGCGGCTATGCGTCAAGGTCCATACTACTCAGGATAAACAAATGAATATTGGGAAGCTACTTGCAGTCTCTATGTCAAAGTCTTAGGTGCAAGTCATCATTTTTTTCATCTCAGTTCATCAATGGGAAATAAAACCCCAGAATTTATGTTAAAATTGCCACATTGAGAGAAAAACATTTTAGTAACTAGTGTATCCTGCTTTAGTCCAGCCTGGTCTGCTATCATTCTACCTGGCATGGGCTGTGCCCCAAATAGACTGGAGACATTTTCTCCTCATTATCACCTTGTTAAGCTGCATGTCTCAACCCCCTGCCTCTGAGGCATGTTCTGGGATCTTAACGAGGTGATAATGAGGAGAAAAATGATGTGGCAGTCCTTGGTCTGGTCTAGTCTTCATAGTTCAGAAGAGACCAGAGCTTTAATTAAAAATACTTGCTTTAATATAAAACTTTCAGATGTAGGCCGGGCGCGGTGGCTCAAGCCTGTAATCCCAGCACTTTGGGAGGCCGAGACGGGCGGATCACGAGGTCAGGAGATCGAGACCATCCTGGCTAACTTGTATCTCTGAATACAAGTAAACAAAGGGAAATGTGCATTTCTATTAAGGTGTATTTGGGAGATGTCTTTTCCCTGTTAGTCCGACAAAAGAGGTACATTCTTTGAAAGAAATGAAGAATTACAAGTAAGTGCACAGAATCAGATAGGTAAGGGTAAGGAAAATGGGAGGAGAAACAGACTCGAAGAAAAAGAAGTTCAGTTACACATCTTACACGTAGAACATTCAGTTTTTTCCTGCATTTTCATGTGATCATTTGGTGCTCTGTTGACACATTCTCAATAGAAAAGTGTTTGTTTTACATGTTTGGCCCATTAGTGCCACTTCAACTTATTTTACAAACCAGATAATTCACTCAAAATGTAAAGGGTTTACATATTATTTGAGGAACATACTTCTCAGTGATTAATTTTCAGGGCTTGCTGTATTTATTTAAAATGTGGCTTTGGATTATTAGCTAAATACAATGGATAAAAATCACTGCAAACATTTTTTATCACTAAAGCATATTGAGTTTGCCACAGATGGTTTTATAGCACTCCAAGTGCTATTATAGAGCATCCATCTGCATCTCAACATTGCTGCACATTAGAATCAGCTTCAGAACTTTAAAAAACAATACCAATTCCTGGCCCTTTAAAAATAGGCCTTGATTTTATTGATTGGAAGTGGGGCCTGGATATCAGTATTTCTTAAGCTTCCTATGTGATTCTAATACACAAGTAAGGCTAAGAACAACTAATGTTCCTAGTCTTAGCCTCTCATCATTCAGAGAGGAAAGTGAAATCCAGAGAAATGAAATACTTTACCCAAGGTTAGACATCTAATTACTAGTTTTCTGATATTAGAATCCAGTCTCCTCATTTAAGTGTTCAGAAAAATACTCTGGGAACCAAAAGTAATTGGTACTGTTCTTCTGTATCCAAATTTTATCATTTACTATTTTTGTTGTTGTTGTTGTTATTTAATCTGCTAAAAGTCATGTTACAAGTAAGACAACAAATAATACAAATACATGGTTCTGTGGTTTAGAGTGCCCAATATTCTGTTCTTTCTCCATCAATCTGGAATTCCTTTTAAGATATTCTGATTTTTCAAAAGAAGATCTGCCAAGTCTTGACTTTAGAAACACTATTATTTAATAAAGCTCTTTGTAAATGATTCTAAAAATCCAAGAAAATAAGTGAAAAATAAATAATAAGTGAAATAACCATAATACCTGAAAACAGTGAAACAAGGGAAAATATCAAAACAGTCTAAGTAGAAGTTAGGTATATCTTCCTTGAAACTTATAAAAATCTAGTTTGAAACTTATAAAAATCATGTTACCATAATAGTTTCTTGTTTTTATTTTTATTTTCTGCTTGTACTTCTGAGTTAAAAGTGACCTTATTTAGTCAAGCAACTTCTATAATACCTAAAAATGATTTTAAAATCAACCGACTTCAACAACATTAAAGATAGGCACTGACCACTTCTGCTTGATGGGGAAATATATCAATAAATGCCTGCCTTGAAATGGTCTGTCTTTTCAAGAGGTCAAAACACTTTTCTAACATTTAGGTGTTCTCAGTTTATCTCAATGAGATAATTTTAAATGAAAGAAGTGATTGCTGCCATGTTACACACAGTGACACTGAGCACCGCTCTGCACGTAAAGCAAAGCAATGGATCACAGCCTGAGAGCGATCAGTGCTGTTTCCCAGTGGCTGTCTATCTTCATGACAAATTCTGACCACCCAACAGCCCAGCTGGCTGTGGTGAATGCAGAGGGAAGAAGAGAAATGGCTGAAACCCACTATGCTGACACACAGTCATGCCACAGTCCATTTGTTCATTTGTGCTTACAGTCTGAAGCAAATGTAGTTTAAGGAACTTTCCCCAAAGCTGGTTTTCCCTTAATGATAGATTTACCTCTTAACCTATTTGACTAAATCACACAACTGATTAAACTTTCATTGTGAAAAAGTCAAAACAACTTCACCTTGCATTGTTGTCTGATCAGTTCCTCAGTGACACACACACTTCAATGTCACACAATCTTTACACACTCTCATCAAGGGAAAAAAAATCCCAGGACAGTGTTCTTCTGTCTGAACCAAGCTATTTATCAACAGGAAACTGACAAGATTGTTAGTGCATGAAATGTTTTGCCATCATCTGATCTTAATTTATTTTATTAACTTAGTTCCTAGTTTTCTAAAATTTTGATTAAATCCCAGCACTTTGGGAGGCCGAGACGGGCGGATCACGAGGTCAGGATATCGAGACCATCCTGGCTAACACGGTGAAACCCCATCTCTACTAAAAATACAAAAAATTAGCCGGGCGAGGTGGCGGGCGCCTGTAGTCCCAGCTACTCGGGAGGCTGAGGCGAGAGAATGGCGTAAACCCGGGAGGCGGAGCTTGCAGTGAGCTGAGATCCGGCCACTGCACTCCAGCCTGGGCGACAGAGCGAGACTCCGTCTCAAAAAAAAAAAAAAAAAAAAAAAAAAAAAACTTAAGAAAAAGGAGTTCTATGACTTTGTTTTCAGTGGATGTGGAAGTAAGAGATCACTTCTAAATAAGTACTCTTACTTAGAAGAGTAACTCTTGGTTGCCTTATTCTCAGAGAAACGTAAGAGTAAGAGTTATTTTAAGTAGTAAATTATCAAATAAAATTTTATGTTTTCTCTAATAATTATATTTTTCTTGTGAAGGTGCTACATTACTTTTTATCCCTGAGCTTTCAATAACCAACTGTGAAAAAGGGAGTATAAAAATCACATCCTGGGTGGCAAATGAGGGCTTAAAAATTCTTTCAAGGTAATACACATTGATGATCGTGAACCTCCATGGAATACTGATTTTTCTAATTATCGCTTATACTTTATAATCAGGTTGGTTTTTATAATGAGCATAAACCAAATGTGACAGCCAAAATCAATATGAAAGATCTTTCTATTTAGCTTGAGTATAGAGAAACAGTTAGCTCTTTCAGAAACACTTTTCTATTAGAGAAAAATAAATTCACTATCATTTCACATCAGACAGAAAAATAAAATAAAAAGATTTAATTAACGCAAATAACCAGATATTTAGATAGTCAATTACCCTAACAGGTGGAGTCCCCCAGTGGATGCAAACTAGAAGCCAGGACATACACTAACAAATGTGAATATTGTACAAGTTTCTCAAACCAATTTATTACACAACAGGTTATTTTGTTGCTTAAAAGATTGGGATTCAGGTGGCTGGCAAGATGGCCGAATAGGATGAGCTCTGGTCTGCAGCTCCCAGTGAGATCAACGCAGAGGGCAGGTGATTTCTGCATTTCCAACTGTGGTACCTGGCTCATTCCATTAGGACTGGCAAGCTGAAGTAGGGTGGGACATTGCCTCAGCTGGGAAGCATAAGGGGTCAGGAAACTCCCTCCCCTAGCCAAGGGAAACCATGAGGGACGGTGCCATGAGGGACTGTGCTGTGAGGGACAGTGCCTTCTGGCCCAGATACCATGCTTTTCATACAGTCTTCACAACCCACAGACCAGGAGATTCCCTTGGGTGCCTATACCACCAGAGCTCTGGGTTTCAAGCACACAACTGGGCGGCCATTTGGACAGACACCAAGCTAGCTGCAGGAGTTTTTTTTCATACACCAGTGGCACCTGGAATGCCAGCGAGACAGAACCATTCACTCCCCTGGAAAGGGGGATGAATCCAGGGAGCCAAGTGGTCTAGCTCAGCAAATCCCACCCCCACAGAGCCCAGCAAGCCAAGATCCACTGGCTTGAAATTCTCACTGCCAGAACAGCAGTCTGAAGTCAACCTGGAACACTTGAACTTGGTGGGGGCAGGGACGTCCATCATTACTGAGGCTTGAGTAGGTGGTTTTCCCCTCACAGTGTAAACAAAGCTGTCAGGAAGTTTGAACTGGGCAGAGCCCACCCCAGTTTGGCAAAGTCACTATAGCCAGACTGCATTTCTAGATTCCTCCTTTCTGGGTGGGACATCTCTGAAAGAAAGGCAGCAGCCCCAGTCAGGGGCTCATAGACAAAACTCCTGGGACAGAGAAACTGAGGGAAGGGGCAGCTCTGGGTGCAGCTTCAGCAGACTTAAATATTCCTGCCTGCCAGCTCTGAAGAGAGCAGTAGATCTTCCAGCACAGTGCTTGAGCTCTGCTAAGGGACAGACTGCCCTCTCAAGTGAGTCCCTGACCCCCATGCCTCCTGACTGGGAGATACCTCCCAGCAGGGGTCAATAGACACCTCATACAGGAGAGCTCTGGCTGGCATTTGGCTGGTGCTCCTCTGGGATTAAGCTTCCACAGAAAGGAACAAGCAGCAATCTTTGCTATTGTGCAGCCTCCGCTGGTGATACCCAGGAAAAGAGGGTCTGGAGTGGACCTCTAGCAAACACCAGCAGACCTGCAGCAGAGGGGGCTGACTGGTAGAAGGAAAACTAACAAACAGAAAAGAGTAGAATCAACATCAACAAGAAGGATGTCCACACAAAAACCCCATCTGAAGGTCACCAACATTAAAGACCAAAGGTAGATAAATCCGTGAAGATGAAGGAAAACCAGTGCAAACAGGCCAAAAATTCCAAAAACCAGAATGCCTCTTCTCCTCCAGCAAGGGAACAAAACTGGATGGAGAATGAGTTTGATAAATTGACAGAAGTGGGCTTCAGAAGATGGGCAATAACAAATTCGTCCGAGCCAAAGAAGCATGTTCTAATCCAATGCAAAGAAGCTAATAACATTGAAAAAGGGTTGGAGGAATTGCTAACTAGAACAAACAGTTTAGAGAAGAACATAAATGACCCGATGGAGATGAAAAACACAGCACAAGAACTTAGTGAAGCATACACAAGTATCAATAGCTGAATTGATCGAGCAGAAGAAAGGATATCAGAGATTGAAGATCAAATTAATGAAATAAAATGTAAAGACAAGATGAGAGAAAAAAGAATGAAAAGGAATGAACAAAGCCTGCAAGAAATATGGAACTATGTAAAAAGACCAAACCCATATTTGGCTGGTGTACCTGAAAGTGACAGGGAGAATGGAATCAAGTTGGAAAACACTCTGCAGGATATTCTCCAGGAGAACTTCCCCAACCTAGCAAGGCAGGCCAACATTCAAATTCAGGAAATACAGAGAACACCACAAAGATACTCCTTGAGAAGAGCAACCCCAAGACACATGATCACCAGATTCAACAAGGTTGAAATGAAGGAAAAAATGTTAAGGACAGCCAGACAGAAAGGTTGGGTTACCCACAAAGGGAAGCCCATCAGACTAACAGTGGATCTCTCTGCAGAAACGTTACAAACCAGAAGAGAGTGGAGGCCAAAATTCAACATTCTTAAAGAAAAGAATTTTCAACCCAGAATTTCATATCCAGTCAAACTAAGCTTCATAAATGAAAGAGAAAGAAAATCCTTTGCAGACAAGCGAATGAGAGATTTTGTCACCACCAGTCCTGCCTTACGAGAGCTAAGGAAGGACAAAATGTAGAAAGGAACAACTGGTACCAGCCACTGCAAAAACATACCAAATTTTAAAGAACATCAACACTATGAAGAAACTGCATCAACTAATGGGCAAAACAACCAGCTAGCATCATAATGACAGGATCAAATTGACACATAACAATATTAACTTTAAATGTAAACAGGCTAAATGCCCAAATTAAAAGACACAGACTGGCAAATTGGATAAAGAGTCAAGACCCACCAGTGTGCTGTATTCAGGAGACCCATCTCACGTGCAAAGACACACATAGGCTCAAAATAAAGGGATGGAGGAAGATTTATCAAGCAAATGGAAAGCAAAAAAAGCAGGGGTTGCAATTCTAGTTTCTGGTAAAACACACTTTAAACCAACAAAGATCAAAAAAGACAAAGAAGGGCTTTAAATAATGGTAAAGGGATCAATGCATCAAGAAGAGGTAACTCTCCTAAATATATATGCGCCCAATATAGGAGCACCCAGATTCATAAAGCAAGTTCGTAGAGACCTACAAAGAGACTTAGACTGCCACACAATAATAGTGGGAAACTTTAAAACCCCACTGTCAATATTAGACAGATCAGTTAGATAGAAAATTAACAAGGATATTCAGGACTTGAACTCAGCTCTGGATCAGCAAACCTAATAGACAGCTACAGAACTCTCCACCCCAAATCAGCAGAATATGCATTCTTCTCAGTACCACATTGCACTTATTCTAAAATTGACCACATTATTGGAAGTAAAACACTCCTTGGCAAATGCAAAAAATAAACTAGGTATGGATAAAACATATATCAAAATAATAAGAGCTATTTATGACAAACCCACAGCCAATATCGTACTGAATGGGCAAAAGCTGGAAGCATTCCCTTTGAAAACTGGCACAAGACAAGAATGCTCTCTCTCACCACTCCTATTCAATATAGTATTGGAAGTTGTGGCCAGGGCAATCAGGCAAGAGAAAGAAATAAAGGGTATTCAAATAGGAAGAGAGGAAGTCAAATTGTCTGTTTCAATGTGACATTATCGTATATTTGGAAAAATCCCATCAGCTTAGCCCCAAATCTCCTTAAGATGATAAGCAACTTCAGCAAAGTCTCAGGATACAAAATCCATGTGCAAAAATCACAAGCATTCCTACACACCAATAATAGACAAAGAGAGAGCCAAATCATGAGTGAACTACCATTCACAATTGCTACGAAGAGAATAAAATACCTAGGAATACAACTTATTGTTGTATTCACAATACATCATACACAAGGGATGTGAAGGACCTCTTCAAGGAGAACCTCAAACCACCACTCAAGAAAATAAGAGAGGGCACAAACAAATGGAAAAACATTCCATGCTCATGGATAGGAAGAATCAATGTCATGAAAATATTCATACTGCCCAAAGTAATTTGTAGATTCTATGCTATCCCCATCAAGCTACTATTGACTTTCTTCACAGAACTAGAAAAAACTTGTTTAAATTTCCTGTGGAAGCAAAAAAGAGCCCATATAGCCAAGATAATCCTAAGCAAAAATAACAAAGCTGGAAGCATCACGGTACTTGACTTCAAACTATGGTACAAAGCTACAGTAACCAAAACAGCATGTTACTGGTACCAAAACATATATATAGATCAATGGAACAGAACAGAGGCCTCAGAAATAATGTCACACATCTACAACCATCTGATCTTTGACAAACCTGACAAAAACAAGCAAAGGGGAAAGGATTCCATATTTAATAAATGGTGCTGAGAAAACTGGCTAGCCATATGCAGAAAATTGAAACTGGACCCCTTCCTTACACCTTATACAAAAATTAACTCGAGATGGATTCAAGACTTAAACATCAGAACTAAAACCATAAAAACCCTAGAAGAAAACCTAGGCAATACCATTCAGGACATAGGCATGGGCAAAGACTTTATGACTAAAACACCAAAAGCAGTGACTACAAAAGCCTAAATTGACAAATGGGATCTAATTAAACTAAAGAGCTCCTGCACAGCAAAAGAAACTACCATCAGAGTAAACAGGCAACCTGGAGAATGGGAGAAAATTTTTGCCATCTATCCATCTGACAAAGGGCTAAAATCCAGAATCTACATGGAACTTAAACAAATTTACAACAGAAAAACAAACAACCCCATTAAAAAGTGGGTGAAGGATATGAACAGACACTTCTCAAAAAAAGATGTTTATGCAGCCAACAAACATGAAAAAAAGCTCATCATCACTGGTCATTAGAGAAATGCAAAGCAAACCATAATGAGATACCATCTCATGCCAGTTAGAATGGTGATCATTAAAAAGTCAGGAAACAAGAGATGCTGGAGAGGATGTGGAGAAACAGAAACGCTTTTACACTAGTGATGGGAATGTAAATTAGTTCAACCATTGTGGAAGACAGCGTGGTAATACCTGATGGATCTAGAACCAGAAATACCTTTTTACCCAGCAATCCCATTACTGTGTGTGTACCTAAAGGATTATAAATTGTTTTACTATAAAGACACATGTGCACCTATGTTTATTGCAGCATTATTCACAATAGCAAAGACTTGGAACCAATCCAAATGCTCATCAATGATAGACTGGCTAAAGAAAATGTAGCACACGTACAACATGGAATACTTGCAGCCATAAAAAAGAATGAGTACATATCCTTTGCAGGGACATGGATGAAGCTGGAAACCATCATTCTCAACAAACTAACACAGGAACAGAAAACCAAACACCGCATGTTCTCACTCATAAGTAGGAGTTGAACAATGAGAACACATGGACACAGGGAGGGGAACATCACACACTGGGCCTGTTGTGGGGTGGAGGCCTAGGGGAGAGATAGCATTAGGAGAAATACCTAATGTGAATGATGGGTTGTTGGGTGCAGCAAACCACCACGCCACGTGTATACCTATGCAACAAACCTGCACATTCTGCACATGTATCCCAGTATTTAAAGTATAATAATAATAATAAAAGATTGGAATTGAAGAGGCACATCATTAGGTAATTGTGAAACATGTTACTCTCTTAACATCAGCTCAAGCACAAAAGAGGAAGTATAAATTGCACTAGATATAGAGTGTCATATGTTTGATTTCTCATCCTAAATTGGTCACCAAAGAGATGTGTGGCCCTAGGCAAATTACTTTACCTCTCTTGGCCCCAGAATCCTCATCTATAAAATGCAAAAGTTGTACCAAATGACTTTTAAAGTCACTTCTAGTTCCCTGGGTTTTATACTTAAGGGACAAGGTGGGGAATGTAGACTCCCTAAAGCAAAATGTTCAGAGTTTTACAATAGAAACAAGCCCAGAATCATCTTCCCTCTTTCCTCTAATTGTGCTCCTTCTTCCCCACACACTTTCCTGCACACCATCAGGAAATAAAGTGAGAAAAAAAAGAAAGCCTCCTGTTGCATGCAAAAAACAGATCTGCCAGTGGTGAAGGGTTGGGTTAAGTGGAGCCTTTGCTGGTGATATCAGATTATATTTTAATTAGATGTCAAGTTCTAAGACCATGAAGCTGAAATGATAAAGAGCAGGCTATTAATGGTCCCAATTACAGAGCCCCAAGTATCTCTTAATTTATGTACTGATAATCTCCTGGTAATTTTCTGGATGCTGCCACAGCGTACACATTCCAATTCCTCTCCTGCTTCATGTGGATTTGTTCTCCGAGTTCCTTTCCCCATTATACTCTGCCCAACTCATTTAGAGCAACCGCTTTGCCTCACAGCCAGACCGCCGGCCTCAGCTGGGGCAAGGGGAACCGGCAACAGCTCATCTGCAGCAGAGCCTTTGGTGGAAGTGTGGCCAATTAGTCACACGTTTGGTGTTCTAATTAGGCGAGTCTGGGACTTTGGAAAATGTGCTGTTGATTTAGGTACTTCCTCAAACAATGCTAAATTGTGTTATGTGAAATTCAATTAGTCTTTTTCTAAACGTTTCCACATCTGTTCTTCTTTAAGCATAAAGTGATGAGGAGAGAAAGAGAAGTGAAAAGCCAGAGTCTCCACTGGTGAAATATGTTAGGCCTCAGGGACCAGCCCTTTTCCCAGCTTTTGACCCTGAACAGTGATATACAGGAAGGAACAAAGTTGGAGAGCTATCATGGTGAAGCCTTTTTAAATAAATCATTATAGAAGAAATATTGCAACTGCACGGGAATGTAATCTCGTATGATGGCCATAAACTCAGCTTTGTTTGAAAATAGATGGCATGAGGGAAGAACCATTAAGAAGTGAATGATTATAAATTCTATCTTAAAGGTAATATTTGTGATTATTCTGGTTATATTTAAGAGTCTTTTCTAAACAAAAATCCTTTGGTTTAGTATTTCATGTCCAGGTCTAGTCTAATGAGTTTTTGTCCCCTTCTATCTATTAAAATTTCCATATAAAATTGAGAACAGCCTGAAATCCTACAACATTTAGTGACTAAAAAAGAAGACAATGAAGATGAAGATGATGAGGCACAAGTTTCCACTTTCTCTGAAATGTTTCCTAGTTTCCATTTGTGCCACTGCTGGCGGCTGCACAATGGCATGTTGCTTTGATCCCTCTAGCTCTGTCCCAAGCTGCTCCTACCCTGAGCCTTTCACGCTCCTATTTGCTAAAGATGCTGTGTCATTGCTTCTCAGCACCTCTTAATTCCAACACACTTAACTCCAAGTTCATCATGTGTTTTCATGTTGTATCACACTCGGTATATCCACTGATTTTGCCGAGAGGCCAAATGGCAGTATCTTTTACCAAAGTGGCACGGCTCAAAACCGCAGGCGTCCAAAGGTGAAGGTGTACATGCATTTGCTCCTTGTTTCTGTTATCACCTTTTCAGTGACTAACATGTCAAAACCTTATCTGTGGCTTGCAGGCCATGTTTCAGTTTTGTCAGAGCCCGGATATAGACTGTGTGGTTTTCTGATGATATATCTCTGTAAGATTTGTGGAATGCTAAAGATGGAGTTGTCAACACTACTTTATGGCACCTCAGTGCATGTCAGAAAACGAAAATATTTTCAGAAGTGATAGCATTATTTTGACTGATGATATATACTCTTTTAAGACAAAGACTTATTTAAATAAAAAAATTCAAGGGGGGAAAATAATAAGGCATTACCCATAAACAAGTTGATTTATCTGGTGTCTGTAGTTCTCATGAAGAAGAAAAAGGAAGATTAGAAAATTAAAATACTGATATTTTAATGACATTCTGGGTTTGCAGCTTTCATTAACTGAAAAGCATCCTGAATTTGACCACCCTATTTAAATCAGGTTACAAGTCTGTGGAATAAAGTTTACAGCCATAAGTGTAAATAAATTACTCCTTTTTACTATGGAAGATAATTATTAAATTAACTAAGTTTTTGATAATATTATGTAGAATTTGGTTTTACAGGAATATTGATTGGTAATTACAGTCTATTATCTCTCATTGTATTTTTCTTACATAAAGGTTTACTTACCTATTGCAACCTGTACAACCATTGTTGAATGGAAATTTTGCTTTAATCTCTCAACTTTTTACCTGCTTCATTTGTGACTTAGAAAAGTTGGATTAATTGTGAGACAACATTAACTCCCCAGAGCAACATTATCTGATTTTTAAAAAATCATTAGTAATTTTTTTCTTTTCTTTTTTCTTTTCTTTTCTTTTCTTTTTTTTTTTTTTTTTTTTGAGACAGAATTTCTCTCTGTCGCCCAGGCTGGAGTGCAGCGACATGACCTGGCTCACTGCACTCCACCTCCCAGCCTCAAGTGATTCTCTTGCCTGAACCTCCTGAGTGACTAGGACTACAAAAACTACAGGGCACATGCGACCACACCCTGCTAATTTTTGTATTTTTAGTAGAGATGGGGTTTCACCATGTTGGCCAGGTTAGTCTTGAACTCCTGACCTCAGGTTATCTGTCCGCCTCGTACTTCCAAAGTGTTGGAATTGCAGGCGTGAGCCACAGCACCTGGCCTAATTTTTCTTTCAACTGGGTAACTTTAATCTGAATATGGATTTTTTTTAAAAGGGTATTTAAGTCATTAGCTTTAAGCCAGACAAAAAAGCCTTGTCTTTTGCTACTTAAAAGCTTAATCAGATCATTCATCATAGCTAATTCCTGTTCTTAAAAAACATGCCCACCTGACCGTTCTGAATGAAACTAGCTCAAGTCATTTTGCTTCCTATTGGCAATACCAGGGCCATTGCTTAATGAAAAAATAATAAATAAATAAGGCATCAGACTCACACCTGTATTGTGATCATATGTACTATGATTAGTACATATTAAATAATTTGTAGTTGTCACAAGCACAGATTCAAAATCACTCTTTCCTCTAAAATGCCAGTCTTGGGGAACAGCATCATTAATTTTTATTTTTAATTTTTGTAGGTACATGGTAAAGATATATATATATATATATATTTATCGATTACATGACATACATTAATACAGGCATGCAATATGTAATAATCACATCAGGGTACATAGGATATCTATTACCTCAAGCATTTATCCTTTGTGTTTCAAACAATACAATTATACTCTTTTAGTTATTTTTAAATAAACAATTAAATTACTTTTTACTATAGTCACCTTGTTGTACTAGCAAATACTAGGTCTTATTTGTTCTTCCTATTTTTTTTTGTACTCTTTTTCCGTCCTCCCCCTTCCCAGGCCCACCTTGGCTATCCAACCCCACCTCTGATAACTATCATTCTACTCTCTATCTCCATGAGTTCAATTGTTTAATTTGTAGTTCCCACAGATAAGTGAGAATATATGAAGTTTGTCTTTCTGTACCTGGTTTATTTCGTTTAACATAATGACCCCCAGTTCCATCCATGTTGTTGAAAATGACAGAATATCGTTCTTTTGTTATGGCTGAATAGTACCCTATTGTGTGAGTGTACCACATTTTCTTTATCTGTTTGTCTGTCGATGGACACTTAGGTTGCTCCCAGAATTTGGCTATTGTGAGTAGTGCTACAATAAACGTGGGAATGCAGATATACCTTTGATATACTGATTTCCTTACTTTTGGGTATACACCTAGAAGTGGGATGGCTGAATCATATGTTAGCTCTATTTTTAGTTTTTTGAGGAACCTCCCACCTGTTCTCCCTAGTGATTGTACTAATTTACATCCCTACCAACAGTATATGAGAGTTCTCTTTTATTCACATTTTTGTCCGCGTGGGAACCATCATTTTAATGTTTGTACTAATATCATCTACCAGAGAGACCAAATGTGTAAAATAGTTCTCCCTGTGTTATTAGCTCAAACCGGAATTAAACTCCACATAATGGTGGTGTGTCTCTGTGGAGAGAAGGAAAGCAGAGCTGCAAAGTTTGCCACCTGCAGGCTGTCCCTGGTCTTTGGAGGGCAGTGCCTGGTCAGTGGAGGAGCCTCCCTGCCTCATTATTTCCACAGAATGACAATCAGAGTCAGTTTTCTTTTTTTTCCCTTAACTTTTAAGTTCCAGGGTACATATGCAGGATGTGCAGGTTTGTTACATCGGTAAACATGTGCCATGGTGGCTTGTTGCACAGATCATGCCATAACCTACGTATGTGCCCACCATCCATTAGCCATTCTTCCTGATGTTCTCCCTTCCCCTACAACCCCTCTCCCCCAGGCTTCTTTCCTGCTTTATTTGCTTGTTTTGAAGAATGAACTCCAAGAAGGCAGGAATTACTTTACATACATTCATTTCCTTGTGAAATAATTTGCTTGATACATTTCTCTATTGATTTGGCTTGACTGATGATCTCAACTGCCACCTGGTTTGTACCATAGCATAATGGCCAAACATTTTTATATCTCCAGTTACTAGGGTCACATCGGAATTGAATCCCAGACCCCAATACTCCCAGTTTCTTTTGTCGTCTGCCAATAGACTGGTGTTACCAATGATTTTCTTGAGTGTTTGCACTTGAGGTTCAGGATGGGTGAGATATTGCAGAAGGACTGACCTGCCTAGACACACTCAGAGAGGAGTCAAGTAACAAAATTAAAGAATAACATTGGGTATAAAAAGTGTGTTGATTGATTAAGACAAAATGATACATCCAGAAAGAGCTAAAACATAAACAAAAGTTAAATAATAAAATTAAACTCAAGATGAGAAGTCACACAGCACAGAATTAAGTGCCAAACTATGAGAAATTGGTAAGATGTTAACAAATGGAGAGGATTAAGGACACATTTCTGAACATTTCTGGTAGACAGACTGGCGTGAGTTAAGGCAAGAAGGAGGGTGGTTGTCCTCTCATTTAAATGGTTTCCCCATCTCAATCTCCTGCTTCTTCTTTCTCTCCCTGACCTCTAAAGGCTCGATCTTCAGACCTCTTCTCTTCTGTACTTTATATATTCTCATATCTGAGGTGATGCCATGCAGGTCTACTGATTTAAATGTCATTTATATGCTGAAAGTCCCTAATTTTTCCAACCTACCCAGAATACTCCCCTGACTTGGACACCCAATTCTATTTATTTATTTATTTATTTATTTATTTATTATTTGGAGATTGGGTCTTGCTGTGTCATCCAGGCTGGAGTGCACTGGTGTGATCATGGGCAATTGCTTATTTAACATCTTTCTTTGTGCTTCTAATAGCATCTCAAATCTATAAAATATATATACCAAACTGAACTTTTGATTTCCCATCTCCCACCTCTAAAAATTACTCCCCGGATCATTTAATAGAAATTCCATTCTTTCAGTTGCTCAGATAAAAGAATCTTAAAATTGTGCCTACCTTCTCTTTTTCTCCCTTATCCTGCATTGAACCCATCAACACCATTCCTGTGCCTGGAATGATGCCTGAACCATAATAGGTGCTTAATAAATGCCTGCTGAATGAATGAACAATGATGATGAACAGACTGTTTTTCAGGTAGGCAAAATAGTTTGCACTGGGAAGTACTGGGATATGATGTTGGAAAGTCAGAATGAATATAAATTGTGGTAAAAATTTATTAAAGGGAAGAGTACAGATTTTATTGTATAAGTCATGTGTAACCATTAAAACTTCTTGAGTGGGTCATTACATGCTGAATATCAAATTTTGGGATGAGCAATCTGGTGAAACATTGCAGGGTGGATTTTGAAGTTGGTTGGAGATTTCTTAGTATTCTGGGCTTTAGGTCCCATGTCATAAATACAGGCCTTAGAAGAAACTAACTATAAGTTGAAATATACCTATCATTTCAAAGACTCACACTTTTTAAAATGGGATAAGAATGTCCAAGTCATTGGCATCATGTTAAGGCCCAGTCTGTAGGTTTGGACAGAACCTGCTTGAACACAGATATCCAGAGTGAGATAAGAAAAAAAAAAAATTAGCTATTGAGAGGGGATAGTTTCCTCAGTGTTCGACACAGCTGCCTGCTAGAAACACGAATCCATTTTCCTGTTTCCTTCTGACCAATTACTTTAGACCAGTTGGATGGCATTCCTTACCTGTGCTCAGCAGAATAGCCAGATGTTTCTGGAATAAAAGGTATGATCCTCAAGAGGAGAGGAGCAGAACGGGTGAGCAGTGATGAAAACTTGCGGGGGGATGTTTTCACCAGGTTGAAAAGGCAGTCAAGAGAGCTATGACTATGGGACCCAGCAGTCCTTGAGCAAAAAGGTAAAGAGAGGGAAATAGAGCCCTGGGGACTCTCTGTGCCTTTCCTCTGGAGTTTCTGTGTTTTACTTAAGTGACTGGTTTATCTTTATAAGGTGCTCTCTTCTTAAATGTTACCCCAAGATCCTGAGATTTATCCATCTTTGACTCCAGAGATTATTTATCTGCTTTCTTGAAGATCTAAAATTTCACCAGTGTAGGAGTGACTCTCTTTCCTGACATTGGGTTTTAATAGCAGGTAAATCAGTTGGAAGAAGTTTGGTTGTAATTGCTGTCCTGTTAGAAAAAGATTCTCATTTGAAAGTAATGCATCTTGACTAGATATGACTGCATTAAGAATTTTAATGATCGTATCATCATATTTTTATAAGATTATAAAACTCCTGCTTCTGTGACACTAAATATTCAAATGCTGCCCTCTCACTGAGGCTTTCTGTGGCCTCTAACCTTATCATTAGTGATTCTGTGCAGAGTCACAGAGTAAGCAGTTGACCCATCAGTGATTGCAAAACATTTGGAAAATGTCTGGAAAAGTAGCTATCATTTGTTTCCCATGAAATAGTCATTTTCAATGTGAATGATGCAAAATATTAAGACAAAAGGAAAATGATTATATGAGCTACGTAGAACATGTGGGAACTGGTAGAGAATTTTATCATGTTTAAGAAATCCTTGTCCTTAACATTTTGGAATATGGGAACATCTAGGTTACTCTAAAAATAAAATAGCTATGTGATATATGAGTTATCAACCATAGAGTCTGAAACAAGAAAGAAATGGACTCAAGAGATACATAGAGGGCAAAGTCAAACATATTGATTATAGATCAGATATGGGAAATGGTGAAGGAAAAGAAGGGGGCAAAATGAGTCCTAAATTTTTGACTTGCCCAGCTGGATGGAAAAGTGAACTTGCTCTGAGATATGTGTATTGGAAGAGGATTAGGTTTAAAGGGAATGATCATGAGCTGAGCATTGAACTGGCTGAGTGTAAAATCATTTGAAATAATTCAAGTGCAGAAGTTGATGCGGCACTTCCATATATGGGTCACAAGTTCTGAGGAGAAATAAGAGCTAGAATTATAAATGTGAGTCATGCGTAGAAGTGAAAATCAGCCATGAGAGAAGTGGGAGAGTGTTCAAGTCAGAAGCAATACTGAGAAGTTCCCTAAGACAAGAGAGAGCATCCTTGAATTAAGAAAATGAGAGATCTTCAGACAGCCTGGAGCAGAGTGCCTGGGCAACATGATGGGTGACAAAGAAGAAAGGGAGATTGGGGCCAGATCACGCCAGGCCCTGGAGTCTTGAAGATTTCTGAGTTTAGTCAAACAGTGATGAGATTGACATGGAGAGGTGATACAATCAGAGTTACTTTCAAATGATTATCAAGACTATTTATTGCATAAAGGACTAAAGGTGCTATTTGTTGTCTTCTTGAGGAAGAATCTATGCCGGCACTTAGGTACATAATTCTCTAGAACCTTCTTCTGTTGGCTCCTGAGCCATAACTTCTCCACTTATGCAGTTCTACTGCCACTGTCCACAACATTATCCACCCTGAAAGGAGATGAGAAAACCTTTCCCACTAATGTTGCCCTGTTTTTAGATTACAAAATCACTATCTCTGCCTTTGGATTCAAAAAGAAGTTCCATGAGATAGAAGAATATTTTAATTTCATATTGCAGCACTTTCAAGGTATTTTCTGGTTTACCTTGGAAGCCTGGGACTTTACTCTTCAGAGTAAATCTTTAAAGGTATAATTTCAAAATAAAATATGAACATCTTATTCACAATTTCCTTGCAGCTAAGTAAATGAATAAAATGGGCTTTAATTATTTCATTATGAAAATCCAGTTTTCCCCATTCACTTTAAAAAATTAGTTTTATTAAACCCAAATATCTGGGAATTTAAAAAGGAATAATGAAAATGTTCTTCTGTTTATTGAACATGTATTATATATCATATGTGATACTAAGTTCCTTTATTTATGTTTACCAAGTCCTACTGGGTATCAGCTACTAACTCCAATAGGTAGAGTTGTCCCAACCTCTAGCGGACAATCTCCTCAGCCAAATGTCAGACAGGTATAGTCATTTACCATGCAAGAGCCTCAAGAGAAGAACATAGAACCAACTGAAACTTAATCTATAACTTCCATCCCCAATGTATCAGCATCATTAATGACATATTCCTCTTCTAGTCTTTCCAGATACTATTATAAAAGTGTTTGAAATATATGAACATAGAACCAACCAAAACTTAATCTATAACTTCCATCCCCAATGTATCAGCATCATTAATGACATATTCCTCTTCTAGTCTTTCCAGATACTATTATAAAAGTGTTTGAAATATACCCTTCCACATACCTGTTTCTATCTGTGCTTTTCCATTTCATCAAGTCCGTTTTTGATCATCTGGGAATGAAATCTGGCTGCTTGAACTAAGGAAACAATTATTTATAGGAACACTCAATCATTTATCCTAATAGGGATTTGATTTTACCTGAAATACAAAGAAACATTGCAAGAAAGGGAACAATGTAAGGACTGCGAGCAATTCTATTATAAGTTTTCATTCTCAACATATATCATTCTCAATAAGTCACTTATTTTTTTTTTCATTTAACTAAAATGTAAGGACATGCCTGCTCTGCTTGGTGCACTGTAGCTCCTGAGCAGTCTAACTACCTGATGCAGAATTGATGCGCAAATGGTGAACCCGGTGTGCATAGCATAATAGTTAAGAGTCCCAATTTGGGAGCCAGAACGCCTGGGTATGAATTCTGATTCCAACATTTATAAGCCATGTAACTTTGGGCAAAATACTTAGCTGTGCCTCAGTTTCTCTCCATATGTAAAATGGGGAAATATAGGGTTTCTATGAATAGTACGAATATTATGAATAGTGACTTAATATTTATAAAATGCTTAAAAGAGTGATTGGCACAATGTAAGGGCTTGTTAAATTTTAAAAAACTTTAATTTTTATCTGTTTCAAATAACCACAGATTTTCAAAGGCATTATTAATAGTTCTTGAAATAGAATCTTTCCGTCACCTAAGGGCCTGCCCTCCCTACTCATCACCCTTATGGAGGTGTAACTAGTTTAAAAAGCTATGGTAAGGCTCTGTAATCTCAACAAGATTAGAAAGCACCATTCCTGAACTCCAAGAAATATTTCAGAAGAAATGTAGCCAATCTGAATTTGAACTGGCACTCAGATTCACTAACTTGGATGTTTTCTCACATTTTGGGATCATGGAGATGTCTGCATGTTCCTGTATTTTAGATCTATAGCAATTTACTCTATGGCTTCCGAGTTCCCTTTAAAATGAAGGTAAAATCATTCTGATGGTATACAGTATCATACCCATCTACTTTTTTTTTTTATTTATATGGCACACTTACATAAATGCACACACAACCTTCTCTGCCAACAGCATTTGTACAGTGTGCAGAAATTTTGAGAACAGCTTTTCTGCCAGAGTTACCACAATGTCCCATTTATTTTCCACTCAGGCCTGGGAAAGTCTACAAAGGAACACACTAGAAATTTGTGCCAAAACAACTTAACTTAAGCCCGCCTCTTTTTCATGATCATTTTTAAAGACTAAATGTCAGTTCCTCCTCAACCTACTAAAGCAAACTACCTTTCTGTGAAGGACCACGGTCTTCAGGTGAAAATGGTCTATGGTAGACAGTTCATGTTTGAGGTCATTTTTGAAGTAAAATGTCCCTAAAGAGGACTACATTTACTGCAGAAGAATTGTAGAATTGCCGTATGAAGGAAGATTTCAATACGCAAGAAACAATATTTTCTTGTCCCAAAACGATGAAGTAATTTGCCAAGTTCAAAAATGAAATTATTTAGAAAGAGTTTAGAAATATTTTCTGACCATCCATTGTCAAGGACTTCAGCAAAATTCTCAGGAATAACAATTTTTTTTCCTATTCATGAAAGTTTAAGTAATTTTAGGAGTCTTTGAGGAACTCCTTCAACCTCAAATTTAAACATTTAAGAAGTGACATGTCTATTTTAAATGTAATATCAAATATGTTCCAAACTCATTCACTTGATCAGTTTAGTCTAGAAGTATTCACAGTATTCACTTGGGTTTTTAAATTTGCTTTACTTTCATGGTTTATGTCTTATCACTGTTCTAGTTTCTACCTACCTTTCAAACATTTTTTAATTTACAAAACTAAGGCCAAGTCTATACTAGCAAATTGAAGTTGAAAAGTAAGGCCCTTTGGGGGATAATTTCAAAGGAAAAATATTTTTCTAGTTACTAGCTTTTACATATTATTGATAAATACTCTCTGATTTTCTAAGTTCTCAACTTTATGTTCAAGTTTTGACCCAGACTTCACTAGGGAGACCTGTCCTAAATCCTAGTATAATATGACAAACTCTGTCTCACTTAAAATTCTTTATGCTAACTAAGATTCTCTTGTATTTTCAGTAGATGTATTTCAAGTCTAATTATAACTGCGGTATTTACACAAAGGTATTTTCATAGGGCCCTGACTTTTTTCAGAAACTTTATTGAAAAAAAAAAAGCCAGCTTAATATATCACCATAGATTAAAAATGTAATAACAATAAAAAAAGTTAATATGCAAAATCATTATAAGCATGTCCTAAGATATTAGATAATGATTACTTTTTTAAATGTTTAAGCTAGATATATCTCAAGATAACCAGCTTCTCTATTTTATGCCACCTCCTTTTCACTTTTAAATTTATGTTCCCTTTATATGCCTTTGAAAAATGGGAATAAAGGCGCTTGTTTATTTTAACCTTTAAATTATAAACCAAAATTCTATCATTTTGCCTTCACTTCAGTGAATTCTGGCTTCCAAGTGGAAAAAGAAAAAATGATCCCTGAAATTTTCGATTTGGCCTGGCATTTGCAGCTAAGCCTTGCCTTTTTCCTGTTGTTCATAAACAATATCAAAAATGCCAACATCCAGTAAGACACACTGTGTGTAGTGGATTAATACAAAAGAGAGACCTCTCATTGGTCTTGTCTGAACACAGAAAAAAAAGACATGAGTAATTTCAAACCTCAAAAGTGACCAAGTATCCCCCTATCTGTACCACATGAGTGGATACTGCTTCTTCGCCAGTTATACCCTTGCCCTCTCTAGTCTTCCCCGCACTAGATCAAACTTACTAAGATGCTTAACTATAGGATTATATCAACTTTCTGACATTATTCATCCAATTCATAGCAAAGTCCTGCTTCCAAGAACTCTTCTTCAAGTCACCTAACACAAGCCCAACTACTCTGGTAATGCCTAACACCTTCTTGCTGAGAGGCCCACCATTTCCTTGGTGTATGCTCTTCCTCACTGCAACAAGTTAAAAAACAGCCTATGCAACTCCAGTGGTGTGCCTGGTGGCCTTAGGCTGGAGGGCATTAACACAAGCAAGACCTTAGCTCCAGAACATGTTTTAAAACAGCTTCACTTTTGGCAGAAATAACTTTCAGCAGTCACATTGTGTGGAAAAAGTCCAAATCCTATGTTGGAATCCTTCTAATCAATTCGTGACAGTTTCATGAAAACTTGTATTTCTTATAACTCTTTATGAAAAAGAGAACCAGGACCTCATACTAGCTAGGCCTTTTTACCTTTGTTTAGATCTCTGTGGGAAGTGCCCCACAGATATGTGGGCAAAGATGAGGGTGAACCTACTTGAAAGTCCAAAAGTCCAAAAGAATGCCTCCAATCATCTTCAGGAGAGGAGGGATTGACCTGGTTGCCCACATGTCCATGGTCCTAATGTAGATGTTTGTGTAGCGGGGGGGCAGGAGGGTTTCATTTTTCCTAACTTTGGTACACAGTAAAAATTATCTTGCCCCCTCCCTCCCTCCTTCCCTCTCCTCCCTTTTTTTCTTTCTTCCTCCATCTTTTATCTTTATCTCTCTCCCTTCCTCTCTCCTTTTCCAACTTCCTTCCCCTTCCCTTTATAATATGCCTTTACAGTCCAGGGAATGAATGCTATGAAACACTGTAAATTTTTGTCTTAAACAATGCCTATTTCTTCCTGCCTGTAGTCCCAACTATCTGGGAAGCTGAGGCAGGAGAATGGCTTTTACCCAGGAGGCGGAGGTTGTAGTGAGCTGAGATCGTGCTATTGCACACCAACCTGGGCAATAGAGCAAGACTTCATTCAAAAAGAAAAAAAAAGGCCGGGCGCGGTGGCTCACGCCTGTAATCCCAGCACTTTGGGAGGCCGAGACGGGTGGATCACAAGGTCAGGAGATCGAGACCATCCTGGCTAACACGGTGAAACCCCGTCTCTACTAAAGAATACAAAAAACTAGCCGGGCGAGGTGGCGGGCACCTGTAGTCCCAGCTACTCGGGAGGCTGAGGCAGGAGAATGGCGTAAACCCGGGAGGCAGAGCATGCAGTGAGCTGAGATCCGGCCACTGCACTCCAGCCTGGGTGACAGAGCAAGACTCCGTCTCAAAAAAAAAAAAAAAAAAAAGCCCATTTTATAAAATTCATACACAAATAACATACAAAAAGTCAAAAAATATACAAACGTGATTTGGTAGCAGAGTAGCTGAATGATCTCTCATCATTTAAAAAAATATGTTGAAATATTTTCAATTATTTCGTTTTATAACTTCTAATAAAAAAAGACCAGTTTTCTAAAACTAGCCTCTCCTTTAGGCTCTTCCCTTTCTTGAACAAACACACCTCTTTCAATTTACACTTTAGAGTGGTGTAAATTGTTTTAATATGCATAAGGAAGTAATAGGATTCAAAGTCAAAGAAAATGAAGCTGTTCTGTTTCCTCTTTGCAGCCTGGACTGCTGCATCCCCTTTAAGAACACCTCACCAATGCACTTTAGATAAGAGTGTTGAACCCATTGCAAGGCACAGAGCAGATTCTCCCTGTGTCTTTTCATAGGGTTCAGATTTCATTCTGTGCCAGGAGTTATACATCACTATCAATGGTGTGTCTCCAGAGCTGACTGAGGAAAGTGCAGAAAAACTACCGTTAACAAGGGAGTAATTACATTCAGCCTAAATTAATTATTGGCCGCTCAGGACTGGTGAGCAAGGGCCACACAGATGGCCTCTGACTCAGTTCCCACCTTTGAGGAAAGAAATATTCCAATATAGTGCACATGACTGCATAAGATAACAAGAGGCAGGCTATTTCTGGTCTACTGGTCTTGAAGTTACCATATTTGTTAATATGACATGGGGCTTATTTGCGTTAACACTGTAGGTACATTGTATTTTTTAGGGAAAAAAATGAATGATAGTCACTTGGGACGGAGGTCATTTCACGGCAGTCAGCATTAGGACCAGCAAAGTCAAGCCAGGGACCTTTAAAATGCAATTCAGTCGAAAGAACAGGTCATGGATCAGTGAACAGGTGATGGAAGGTGTTCGTGAGGAATTTAGATTAGCAAAAAATACAAACAAACCACAAGAATCAAGGAAGAGAGAAATCAGGACAACCTGGAGAGCAGGAAGCCAAGGTCTTGGCAGGGTGGCAAGGATGACACTGATAGGACCTGGAGACTATGCGCCATGAAGGCAAGGACTAGGATTCTATTTACTCTGTGTCCTCAGAAGCCAGCATAGTTGGCACACACCACATGTCAGTAAACTTTTGTTGAATTAATCAGTCAATTTCATCTATTATTCATTTATGAAATAGCATGCTCTTGCTAGAGATCTACATAGAATTAGTTCAACTTAATAAATATTTTAGAGTTCCTACTCTGTACTAGGCACTATGATAGATCCTAGAAAATAATATATAAGCCAGGCTCCTGTCCTCAAGGAATTTGCAATATAGTGTCTGAGGCTGAATGTAAAAAGTAATTACTAGTCATTATGATAACTGTAATAACAGAAGTATGGAGATGATAAGTGGCCAAACAAAAAACTACCTACTGGTGCTGTCAAGGAGGAGCTGCCCAGAAGTCATTTTAAAGTATATACAGATAGGAGTTGATTGGATGGAAAGTGGGGGAAAAGCACAGTGGGAAAAAGAAACATATATACAGGCAGAGGGGCCCAAACAACATAGCAAGTTCATGGAAGAAGTAGTTCAGTGTTGCTGGAGAGTAAACAATCTGAAAAAAAATCAAGAAAGTAATCTCATTTACAATATCTACAAATAAAATAAAATACCTAAGATTTAACTTCTTATCCAAAAAAGTGAAAGATCTCTACAATTAAAGCTATAAGATCCATCAACGGATAAACTGATAAAGAAGATGTTGTACTTACAGACAATGGGGTACTATCCAGTCATAAAAAAAGAACGAGGTGCTGCCATTTGCAACAACATGGATAGAACTGGAGGTCATGATACTAAGTGAAATAAACCAGGCATAAAAAGACAAATATCACATGTCCTCACTTATTTGTGGGATCTAAAAGTCAAAACAATTGAATGTGTGGTGGTAGAGAGTAGAAGGGCAGTTACTAGAGACTGGGAAGAATAGTGGGTGGGTGGTGGTGGAGAGGTGGGGATGGTGGTGGAGAGGTGGGGATGGTGGTGGAGAGGTGGTGGTGGAGAGGTGGGAGAGGTTAAAGTGTATGAAAAAACAGGAAGAATGAATAAGACTTAGTATCTGATACCACAACAGTTACTATAGTCAATAATAATTTAATTGTACATTTTAAAATAACGTAAAGTATAATTGGGTTATTTGTCACACAAAGGATAAATGCTTGAGAGAACAGATACCCCATTTTACATGATACGATTATTACACATTTCATGTCTATATCGAAACATCTCATGTACTCCATAAATATATATACCTACATACCCACAAAATTAAAATTAAATATTAAAAAAAGAATACTGTAAAACAGTAATGAAAGAAATGGAAGCATACACCAAAAGTAAAAACACATTCCATGTTTATGGATTAGAAGAATCAATATTATTAAAATGTTCATGCTACCCAAAGCAATCTATAGATTCAAGGCAATCCCTATCAAAATACCAATGACATTCTTTATAGAAATAGAAAAAAATCCTAACATTTATATGGAACCACAAAAGATGCAGAATAGCCAAAGCTAGCCTTAGCAAAAGAATAAAACTGGAAGAATCACATTACTTGAGTTCAAATTATACTACAGAGTTATAGTAATCAAAACAACAAAATACTGGGTGTAAAAACAGAGACATAGACCAGTGAAACAGAACAGAGAACCTGGAGACAAGCTCATACATCTACATTGAACTCCTTTTTGACAAAGGTGCCAAGAATATACACTGGGAAAAATTTCTTTCATAAATGGTGGTGGAAAAATTGGATATCCATATGCATGAGAATGAAACTAGACACCTATCTCTTGCCATATACAAAAAAACACCAAACAAATAAAAATTGATTGGAGACATAAAAGTAAAACCTCAAACTATGAAACTACTAAAAGAAAACACTGGGTAAACTCTCCAGGACATTGGACTGGACAAAGATTTCTTGAGTATTACCCCACAAGCATAGGCAACCAAAGTAAAAATGTACAAATGGGATCACATTAAGTTAATAAGCTTCTGCACAGTAAAGGAAACAATCAGCAAAGTGAAGAGAACCAGCAAAATGGAGGAAAATATTGCAAAGTATCCATCTGACAAGGGTTTAATAACTGGAATATATAGAAGCTCAAGCAGCTCAATAGGAAAGAAATCTAATATCATAATTTTAAAATGGGCAAAAGATATGAACAAATATTTCTCAAGAGAAGACATATAAATGGCAAAAAGGTGTATGAAAAGATGTTCAATATCATTGATCATCAGAGAAATGCAAATCCAAACTACAATGAGATATCTCACCCCAGCTATTGTTATTGCCTGTCTTTTGAACAAAAGCCATTTGAACTAGCAAGGATGTGGAGGAAAGGGAACCCTCATGCACTGTTGGTGGGAATATAAATTGTACAACCCTTATGGGGAACTGTCTGTGTTCCTCAAAAAACTAAAAATAGAGCTACCATATCGTATTAGTCCATTTTTGCACTGCTATGAAGAAATACCTGAGACTCTAGGTAATTTATAAAGAAAAGAGGTTTAATTGGCTCATGCTTCTATAGGCTGTATAGGAAGCATGGCAGCATCTGCTTCTGGGGAGGCCTCAGGGAGCTTTTACTCATGGCAGAAGGCAAAGTGGGAGCAAGCACCTTACATGACAGGAGCAGGACCAAGAGGTGGCAGGAAGGTGTATGCTACATATTTTTAAACAACTGCATCTCATGATAACTCATTATCACAAGAACAGCACTGAGGAGATGATTCTAGACAATTCATGAAGGATCCATCCCCATGATCCAATCACTGCCCATGAGGCCCCACCTCCAACACTGAGGATTACAAGTGAATATGAGATTTGTGTAGGGACACAGATCCAAACCATATCACATATGATCCAGCAATACCACTGCTAGATATATACCCAACAGACAGAAAATAAGTATATTGAAGAGACAGCTGCACTCCTATGTTTATTGCAGCACTATTCATGATAGCCAAGATTGGGAAGCAACTCAACAGATGAATGGGTAAAGAAAATGTGATACATATACACAATACTATTCAGCCATAAAAAATGAGATCCTGTCATTTGCAGCAACACAGACAGAACTGGAGGTCATTATGTTAGGTGAAATAAGCCAGGCACAGAAAGACAAACTATGCTTATTCTCACTTATTTAAGGGATCTAAAAATTAAAGCAGCTGAACTCATGGAGATAGATAGTAGGATGATGGTTACCAGAAGCTGGGAAGGAAGGATAGTCCGGTGCTGGGGGGGAGTGGCATGTTTAATGGGTACAAAAATCTAGTTAGAATGAGTAAGATTTCATATTTGATAGCACAACAGGGTGATTACAATCAACAATAATTTTAAGATTACCAAAAGAGTATAATTGTATTGTTTGTAACACAAAAAAGGATAAATGCTTTTGGTGATTCATACCTCATTTACCCTGATGTGGTTATTATGCATTGTATGACTGTATCAAAATGTGACATATACCCCATAAATACATACACCTACTATGTACCCACAAAAGTTAAAAATTAAAAATAAAAACAGAGAAAAAAACCAATACTGCGAGAGAGACACTCATGGCAAGATGATGATGTAAGGAGCTTGAGCTTGGACGTGGATAATGAGGAAACATAGTAGCACTGAAAGTAGAGAGGGATCAGATTTGCAATTTAATAAGACAATTCACCTAATAGATAAAGAAAAGATGGGAGAGGGAGAAGATTTTAACACCAAAGTTCATGCTAGAGATGGGAAGACACAGAAGTAAGACAGTGGCAATCAAAATGACCAGGAAGAGTTATATTTAAGAGATACCTGAGAGATGAGATTTAATGTTTAATTAGATATGACCAATAATTGGAGGGAGAAAATAGACTAAAAATATCTTTGCTTTCCAGGCTTGGGAAATTGGGTGAATGTTGAATTGTCAATTGGGCTAAAGCAAATTGAGTGAAGTCACTGGGGGAGAGGGGAATAGATAATGAGTTGTTTAGGACATGTCGAATTTGACAACTAATAGGACACTTAAGTGGAAATTTTTAGTAGGCAATTTGATTTCCAGGCAACGTCTATGTCAAAAACAGTTTGGAAAGTTATCATGATATAGGCAAAAGTTGAAGACAAGAGGATGAATGGGATCATCTAGCAGGGGATATAGATTGAGAAAATAAAAGAATTATGGATAAACCCTGGTGAATACTTACATTTAGGTGATGGGTAAAGAAAGAAAAATTAGTGAAGAAAATGAAGGAAGGAAGGAAGGAAGAAAGGAAGGAAGGAAGGAAGGAAAGAAGGAAGGAGGAAGGAAGGAAGGAAGGAATGAAGGGAGGGAGGAAGGAAGGGAGAGAGGGAAAGAGAGAGAGAAAGAGAGAGAAAAAGAAAGAGAGAAAGAAGAAAGAAAGAAAGAAACAAAAGAAAGAAAGGAAGGAAGGAAGGAAGGAGGGAAGGAAGGAAGGAAGGAAGGAAGGAAGGAAGGAAGAAAAAGAGAGAGAGACGTGGTGCACGTCTGTAATCCCAGCTGCCTGGGAGGCTGAGGTAGGAGAATCGCTTGAACCCAGGAAGCAGAGTTTGCAGTGAGCCGAGATCACGCCACTGCACTCCAGGCTGGGTAACAAAATAAGACTCCAGTCCCCCCCGCCAAAATAAAGAAGATAAAAGAAACAAAAGAAAATTATGCTAGCATTTTAATAATTGTCATAGTCTTCAAATGACCCATAATCATTTTCATCTTTAGCAAGGTTATCTTTTTTAAGAGGTCTCCTTAAATACAATACAGTGAAAATCCAGTTTTCATCCTTCCACCTTGTCATAAACTCCCAGTATAATAATTGTATTGTATATTCTACAAGTAATTCACTAGTAAGTAAAAGGCAAACTAGTTGGAGCACCTGTGTTTCAGACTTTTGGAAATGCATCACTTCTAGCCCTGCTAGAATTTAATTTGCCTAGTTTAGTAACTAGCATGGGCTGTTGCACAACTTATTTGTTTATAATAATTAGCCATTGATCATAAATTATGCTACAGTTGTTGAGTTAGCTCACTAGTCATTACCTGAGTAGCAAGATGTAAATCTAAGCTCAGAGGTCATCATTTCTTACTCAGCAAGAAAACCCACCTCCTCAATAGTCATTCAAAATCTGTGCAAACTGCCTTTCTAATGCCAATAGATATCATAATCATGTATCTAACTTTCAAAGTGAGAAGTCTACATTATTACTTATCTGTTGAGATTTTGTTGAATCTGAAGATCAACTCTAGGAAAATTAATATATTGATATTATTGAGTATTCTATTTAATAAACATAGTGTATTGTTCCATATTTACTTATCCATTTATTTACCCAACATCTTTTGTGTTGTTAAATGTCCTTAAATGTTGAAGGACAATTGGATTGTTTCAACTCTGAACTATTATTAATAAAATTGATATTAATATTGTATAAGACTCCTTGTGTGTATATTCATTTTTATTTCTTTCGGGTAAACATCTAGATGCATAATTGTGGTATGATATGTTAAAACAAACAACAACAACAAAAAAACTTTGCCTACCCAAAATAAAAGTTTAAGAATTTTAGTTTTTATGTTTAGGTCTCTGATTGCTTTCAAGTAAATTTTTCTACTTGGTATGAGATAAAGATTGAGACTTGTTTTAATTTTATTTCCATATGGAAATCTAGGTGTTCCATCTTCATTTGTGGAAAATATTATATATTCCTCCTTTTTAAACTGTTTTGGTAAAATATAAGTGTGGATCTATTTCTTGACTCCATCTGTTCCATTAAGTTTTATATGTATTCTTATATCCCCATCACTGTCTTCATCATAATAGCTTTATCAAATGTCTTTAAATCAGGTAGTGAAAAAATCTTCCAACTTTGCTTTTTTCAATATTCTAGGTTATTGTCATCTCCAAATAAATTTTAAAATCAGCTTTGTTTCTACAAAAAACAAAAAACAAAACCATGTCTTTAGCTTTTTAACAGATTGTGATTGTGATTGACCCTAAAGATCAATTTGGGGAGAATTGATACTTTAACATATTGAGACTTTCAATCCATGAGCATGAGTATTGGTTATTTATTGCTGTGTAGATAACTGCCCCCAAATTTAGTGGTTTGAAATAACAAAGGTTTATCACCTCATGTTTTCTGTGGCTTGAGAATTTGGGAGAGGCTTTGAGGGATGGTTGTGGCTCAGAGTCTCTCATGAGGTTGCAATCAAGATGTCAACTGGGGATAAAGTCACCTAAAGTCTTGACTGGGGCTGAAGAATTGTTGCCATGCACATCGGTGGCTGTTGACAAGAGCTCTCTAATTCCTCACTGGCTGTTGGCAGGAGACATTAGTTCTTCACCATGTAGACCTCTCAATAGGGCTTCTTGAGTGTCCTCATGGTCACGGCATGATTCTCACAAATATAGACCACATCCAAAGGAAGAGGAAATAGAATTCAACTCTGGAAGGGAGGAATATCAACAAATTTGTAGACATATTTTAAAACCACCAAGATATATTTCTCCATTTATTTAGGTATTTAGTTTTTCTTAGTAACGTTCTGTAACTTTCAGTGCACAGACTTTCACATACTTTGGTAAAAGTATGCCTAAGGACTTTGGGTTTTTTGATACTGCTACAGATGCATTTTTCCTCCCATTTTTTTCATCACTAGTATATAAAAATAAAATAATGTTTGTATTTTGACCTGATATCTTGTGACAGTGCTAAATTCGTTTAATAAAAATGGAATCTTTTCTATTGATTGCTCAGGTTTTTCTACATACACAATCATTTTGCCTGCAAATCCATAAATGTGCCATATTAGAGTCAGGAAACAGAACCCATATCAATTATTTTAACAAAAGTGTACATACATTATGAATTGAAGATCTGAAAGACAAAAAATAGAGCACTAATGCATGATAGAGATAGCAATAACAGGAAAGTAAAACAAGTGAACTCATAGACACAGAGGATAGAATGGTAGTTGCAAAGGTTTGAGGAGGGAAGGAATGGGGAGATGTTGGTCAAAGGGTGCAAAATCTCAACTAGACGGGAGAAATATATTTCATTTTTAGATCTGTTGTGCAGCATAGTGAATATAGTTCATAATATTTATTGTGCATTTTAAAATTACTAAGAATGTAAATTTTAAATGATCCTACCACAAAAACGTTTAGTATTTGAGGTGATGGATGTGTTAACTAGCTTATTTAATGTTTCCACATTGTGTTCATAAATTATAACATCACTTTGTATCCCATATATTTATACAATTATAAGTTGTCAACTTACAATAATTTTTTTAAAGATAGCACCTACTACACCCAAGACTTGAGGGTACTAAACAGAAGAGATTAGAATTTATAAAATGTAAAAGCTTAGAGGAGTGACCCTAGGGCATCAAAATTTGGACTTCTGAGAAATGAATGCTGCTCAGTTGGTGCTAATGTCTCTGAGTTTGAAGGAAGGTACCCTTGATCCTGTAACCCCAGTTTCTGAGAAAAGGGTGGCAGCTGGCTAGTTCTGGTGTCTCTGAGGGGGCACAAGCAGGCTAGTTCTTCCAAGAGTTGAAAAATTGCAAACTGGATTCAACTATTGTGACTGAAATGAACTGCCATAGTTGGTGTCAATAAGTGAGCCTGAGATGTTATTGGCAGGAATGGGAAGTAAACAGGAAGTTCACATAATGCAAACAGGAATAAACAAGTCCCTTATCCTCCTCCAGTATTGCGCACTCCCTCTAGATGTATAACATACTCTTCTCTTGATTCATTCATAGCACTTGCTTCGCTAGATTTATAGCACCCTCTGTTGGCTCCATTAGAAGAATTAGCAGGTTGCCAATTGACGAAACAGAAATGTGGAGAGACCTCAAAATTACAAGCAGAATTCATAAGAATGCTATGCTTACTAAGTAGCAATACTACCTTAATATATGGCATATTGACAAGGAACCCAGGAGGAATTTGGGAGGTTTCAAACCCAAATACGATTGCTCTCCTCAGTACATTTGTCAAAGTGAAAAGCATCTGCAAAGCAGAGCAGAGATTTCAAAAGCCTTCAAGCTAATAATTACAGTTTAGGATCCATCCAGCTCTGAGTTGAAAACTGAATAGCCAGGTACATTCAGTTTTCTGATTAGTTAAGGTAGACTGATTAGTACCACATCTTCAATTCAGCCTTGACTTACACAATCCCTGATTTATAGAGGGAATCAGACACCAGTAGATGGGCCAGGATCAAATGTGTGAATCTATTAGCTAAGATGTCTACAATTTTGCAGATATACTGCTGGCATTCAAAAAGAATAAAGAAACTTGTTACAAAAACAGAACCTCATAACCAAAAGAAAAAGAGAGAGAGAGAAAGAAAACAAACAGTAATAACCAAACTAAAGATGATCCAAGTGTTGGAGTTAATCTGACAAGGACTTCAAATTAACTATTATTATCATGTTCAAGAAAATAGAAGGAAACATGGACAAAAAATGAACGGAAAGATAAAAGTAACTAAAAAACAAAAATACAGCTTTACAAAAATTAAATGGACATTCTAGAATTGGAAAATACAATATCTAAATTAAGAAAAAAATTAGATGGTATTAGCAACAGATTATATGCAGCAGAAGGATGATTGGTAAACTGGAGAAGAGCTTAATAAAAAATATCCAAATTGAAGTACACAGGGAAAATAATAAACCACAGAAAAGAATAGTGCAATAAAACAACATGGTCTAACATATATAAAATTGGAGTTCCAAAAGGAAAGGATAGGGAGGACAGGGAGAGAGTAAGATTTGAAGAGATAATGGCCAGTAATTTTCTAAAACCAATGAAGTCTCTCAACTCACAGGTTCTAGAAACTCAGTGAACCCCAAACAAGATAAACCAAGCATGAGTACATAAAATTATATTAGATCAATTGTAATAATACTGCTGAAAACAAAAGTTACACAGAAAATATTTTTAAAGCAACCAGAAAAAAAAAGACGCATAATCTTCTGGACTAGCTAGAGATTTTTTTTTCCCCACTGGAACTGATAAGATAGATAGATAGATGATAGATGGATAGATGGATGATAGATAGATAGATAGATAGATAGATAGATAGATAGATAGATAGATAAGTAGGTTTATTATGAGGGATTGGCTCATATTTATGGAGACTGGAAAATTCCACAATCTGCTGTCTACAAGCTGGAAGTCAAGGGGAGCCAGTGGTATAGTTTCAGTCCAAGCCCAAAGGCTAGAGAAACAGGAGTGCCAATGTTTGAGGCAAAAGTAGAGGATGTCCCAGCTCAAGCGGAGGGAGCAAATTTGCCCTCCCCTCACCTTTTGTTCTATTTGGGCCCTCAGTGAATTGGATGATGCCTAGTCACATTGAATGACGATCTTTTCCTGGTCTACTGATTTACCTCCAAAGGAGCAATAATAAACTGAGAACTGACCTCATAGAAAAGAATAGAGATAAAAGATACTGAAATGACATCCTTAAAATACTGAAAGAAAATAACCTTTAATTTAGAATTCTATATTCACAACAAATATCGTTCAATAATGAAAGTGAAATAAATATGTTCAAATGAACAAAACTAGTAAACATGCAGTAAAATAGACAATAAAGGGAATTTTTGAAGAACAGAAAGTTTATCTGAGTGTAAAACGTAAAATTTCAAAAAGAGTAAAGAGCAATAAAATTTTTAAATAAATATTGAGTAAATATTGTCTCCACCAATAATAATAATAGACTGTGTGGTCTGAGGTGTATGTCGAACTAAAATGCATAGCAATAACAATGCAAGAGGCAGAGAGGAGAATAAATGGAATTCAATTATTCTGAAATTCTCACATTATCAGGGAAGTGGTAGAAATAATAATTTATAATAGACCACAATAAGTCAAAATGCAT
Source organism: Trachypithecus francoisi (assembly GCF_009764315.1). Lineage (NCBI taxonomy): Eukaryota > Metazoa > Chordata > Mammalia > Primates > Cercopithecidae > Trachypithecus > Trachypithecus francoisi. Next base: position 27,950,323 of record NW_022681460.1, read on the forward strand.
GTTGTAACTTCTATGGAGATCACTAAAACAAGACTAAAAAAATGTATAACTATAAGGTCGAGAAAATAAAAATGGTATAATAAAATATAATATATATTTTTAATATAATTTAATTTTTATAAAAAACATAAAATATATTTATATATTTTATAAATATATAAAAAATAAAATATATTATTCATTCAAAAAATGCAAGAACTGAGAAGAAAAAGAACATGAAAATTTATGTATGAGGCAATGGATATGCTAAAAATTTTAGACGATGTATACATGTATCAAAATATCACACTGCATCCCATAAATATCTATAATTCTTATGTACCTATGTATATGCATGTATAAGGTAGATGAATAAATGATAAAGGAAAAGCCTACAATAAATAAAAATATATAATTATATGAAATATAAATTGAGTTGAAATAATAATAGAGATTATTATATTGAATTATCAAAAGTTATATGATGCTTATGAGCTAGTACAGTTGAAAGTAAATGAATGAATGAAAACATGTATATCATAAAAATACTAATAAAAATTATGTATAATTATGCTGATATTGGATACAGTATGCTTTAAGGCAAGAACATTTACTTAACGCAAAAGGGATGTTTATATTATATAATGATAATGAAATCATTCCACTTGAGAATTTTAAATCTCTGTGAATAAATAATATAGATGTAAAAGAAAGACATGAAAAAATAAAGAAAACTGAAAAGAAAAATTTTAAAGCACACATTCCTTGCCAGGACTTTGACATACTTCCCTCAATAGCTAATAAAACAAGCAGATAAAAAGTCAGTAGAGATATACAAGATTTGAATAAATAAGAAACTTGATCTAGTTGACATACAGACAACATTACACTCGACAATAAAATATACATATTATTTTCAGTACACATGGAACGTTTGTCAAAATAAATTCAATATCTGGCTATAAAGCAAACCTCAACAAATTCAAAGGACTAAAATCATTCAGAGTATGTTCTCTGAACATAATAGAATCAAGCTATACATAGATAATTTTTAAAAACTGCGAAATCCCTACTATCTTGGGTATTAAATAATATATTTCTAAATAACACATGGATCCAAAAAGAAATGGCAATAAAAATTTAAAATGTTTCGAAATCAAAGATAATTAATATATGTAATATTGAAAGTGGGAGAATGGTATCAAATGAGTTGTTTAAGGAAAATATATAGCCTTAAGTGCATATAGTAGAAGATTCTAAAATATCAAAATTAATAATTTATGCTTTATCTCAAGAAGTTAGAAAAAGAACAGAAAAGTTAAATAACAAGAGAATAAAACAGCAAGAATTTAGAGGAGAAAAATCATTGAAGACAATAGTTGGTTCATTGAAGCTGTAAATAAAATTGATAAACCTCTAGAAAGACTAATAAAGAAAAAGAGAGGAAAAACAAATTACCAACAACAGGAATAGGAAGGGAACATGAGTATGGACTGTATAGACCTTAAAAAGATAGTAACAAATGTTTTTCTATCAATATGTTTTGAACTCTAAGCCAAAACAGAAGTTTCCATTAGAAAACAAAACTTACAAAAACTGGAAGAATAGAGTCAAAATTGTAAAATGATTTGCTTGATGTTTTACGAGATAGAATTTTTTAAAAAAATTATGTGTATTTATATATTTATTTATAAGTAGAAGAATCTGATTAGCCTTATGTAGTGGATTAAATGCTGGCCTCTCCAAAAAGATATGTGTACTTAGAATCTGTGAGTGTGACCTTATTTGGAAATAGGTTCTTTATAGATATAGTTAAATTAAGGCTTTCAAGATGAGATCATCCTGGATTATCTGAGTAAGCCCCAAAATCCAGTGACAAAGACTGGCCCCTGAAGTCTTTGGAGGAAGTGTAACCATGAAGACACATTGATTTTTAAACCTTCCAGTCTCTAAAACTATGAAAGAATAAATTTTCTATTGTTTAAAGTCACCAAATTTGTGGTAATTTGTTGTGGCAGCTACAGAAACTTATTATACTTCATATGTTTCCAATTTATTAAAACTGTTAACAAAAATCTTACAAAGAAAACTCCAGGATTAGATTGCTTCACTAATAAGCTCTTCCAGATATTTCAGGAGGAAATAATGTGAGTCTGACCCAAATTATTTTAGATAATAGAAAGAAAGCAGAAGTATTTCTCAATTAATTTTATAATTACAGCATAACCATGATGCCAGTCCTTCCTGTGCCTCTTATGTGATGCCAAAACTTCAGAAGGACAATAAAATATAGGGAAACTAGAAACCAGTCTTTCTCATGAACATAAATTTAAAAGTAATAAAAAATTAGCAAATCAAACAAGTGTTTATTCTAGGACTATAAAGGTAATTTTAAAATGTGCATGCTTCCATTCGCAATAGCAAAGACATGGAATTAACCTAGGTGCTCCTCAACAGTTGACTGCATAAAGAAAATGTGGTACGTATACATGATGGAATACTACACAGTCATAAAAAATGAAATCATGTCCTTTGCAGCAAAATGAATACAGCTGGAGACCATTATCCTAAGTGAATTAGCACAGAAACAGAAAACCAAATATCACATGTTCTCACTTATAAGTGGAAGCTTAATTTTGGGTACACATGGACATAATGATGGGAACAACAGACACTGGGGACTCCAAAAGGGAGGATGGAGGCAGGGGGTACAAGGGCTGAAAAATTTCCTAGTAGGTACTATGTTCATTATGTGGGTGATGGGACCAATAGAAGCCAATCCTCAGCCATACGTAATATGCCATTGTAACAAACCTGCACATGTACCCCTGAATCTAAAATAAAAATGAAAATTTAAAAAAATCTGTATACTTAATTTAAAAAGAGTATAAAAATAGGTAAAACTAGCCTATAGGTTTAAAATTCAAGAATAGTTTTTATTTTGGAATATTTTATTGACTAAAGCAGGTCACGAGTGGCTTCTGGTGTACTGATAATGTCCTGTTTCTTGACCTGAGTGTTGATTACAAGAATGTGTCCATTTTGTGAAAGTTCATCAAAATGATTGCTTATAATTTGTGTACTTTTTGTGTATGTATTATAAAACTGTTACATTAAAAACTTTCTTCACTGGTTGTCAGAGTTGAATCACTAAAGAAGTTTAGGATTTGAGAAACCATGTAGCATTTAAATAAAATATTACAGATAAAAAAGTTAGGACTGTGCATTGAACTGGCTACTTATGACTGCACTGTAGAACATGAAAGATAAAAAGACAAGCTTAGTGATTGAATTTACAGTTTAAACCACAAACAGAAAAACTAGACAACTTCTATAAATGATATGAGAGAATCCTTATTTTCTGGAGCTGTATGTCTGAAATTTCTGAAAAGGAAGGCCTTCTACCAGAGGTGACTGAATCACAACACTGAATGAATTTGCAACCTTCCTATGCCTCTTATGTTAAAGTTATGGCATTGATTCAGATAGAGTGAAACTCTGAGGATTGGTTTTGGGACATTTGAGTAGATACTGGTGAAGCTGTGTAACTTGAATTGCTGAATCACGTATCCCACTGGCGTCCCTTGTTACTAGGAGCTGCCTTTGCTTCCCTGAGGCTATTAACCTACTCTTATCTAAAGAGTATCAACAACACCCACTAGACTAATTTTCCTGCAAAGGAAAGTGGATTATCCTCAAGAACTCATATCACCTTACCCTGTTTTCAGACATAGTCTCTAACAGATGGGTTGATTGGCTATATGAAATGATTACCTATATTAAATAAAGAGTGAGATACTACAACTTCCTTAACAAACTATAAAGAAAGAAAACCATGGATAACATAAAGAGGCAAAACAGCACTCTGTAACATTTCTGTTGCAGAGCACTAGAAATAATATGTGTATATTAGATGTAACAAGGCCTCCCCCACTTAATTCTGTTTTCTACTGGGTCCAGTAGCCATTCCTTTCACCTAAACTTTGAAAAGTACATTAGAAAATGGAGCACCAGCATCCTTGAAAGGCCTGTAGTGACACTTCTCTGCAGGTTATGGATGACAGTAGCAGGTGTTGACATTGAAAAAGTCTCCTTGAATTGTTTGGGAATAATTGGATATTTTCTTCAATGATGTCAGCAGCAATTAACCACCAGAAACAAGGTGTGTGTGGTTACTCTAATGGGTACTAGGGCTGGAGAAATAATTAAAATAGTTTGACTCACACAGAGCTTTAGTAGTGGTTAACTGGTCATGGTGTCCCTTTGATTGAAATAGATAGGCAGCCTGTACAAGTCTTACAGGATGTTAATAAGTGGTAAAGACTCTAAGTGTGATAAATAGAATCCTGTTCTGTATCACTATAGTGGAAAACCATGATCTCACTCAATTCTCAGGTCTGAACCAGACCCTTTTGGATGAAGAAAGGGCAGGGTCTTCTTGAGGAAGAATTCAGTTGAATTTCCAAAAATTTATACCATGACTCTTCCTCCTAGCCTTTCTCTAAGTGATCTGTAGCTATTTACCAAGGTAACTTGTCTTTGAAAAAATATACATTTTCAGACTTTCAGTGAATACTGGAAACTGACTCTGAACTGTTGCTTTTTCTTAGGGGTCACAAATCACATGGTGGTCTAATAGTCAAAAGGTGAAGTAACAAAGGAATTTTTGACCTGGGTCTGTTCAGAAGTCCCAAATCTACACCAAGGTTGTTTCCTCCGTGCCTGAATGCATAACTGGAGTACACATACCCAGATACCTGTAGAATGCCCATATTAATTGCTAGATCTGCAGAGGAATGGCTATTCTGGTAGAAGGCCCAAGTAGAAGCCTCTAAAGCTGCCATTCTTTATCAAAATAACAAAAAATAAATAAAGTCACATCACATTTCTGAGGAAGCTAGTGCACTATCAAAAATTTTTAAAATACAGAGTTTGCAATTCTTATTACATCTTCATAAAGCTAGCCCATTTGGCCATGCAGGAAACAGGAGGACCTTGGAGCATGACGTGGGTTATCATAAGGTTAACCAAGATGTGATTCCAATTACAGCTGCTGTTTCAGATGCAGTCTTCTACTGAATAGAATCAACCATTGCTGTGGTACTTGGTTTGCAGAAATTGATTTAGAGAATTTTTTTTTCTTTATTTATTAAAAAATTCTACCAGACACCCTTTACTTTCAATTACCAGGCACAGCAGCACCCTCTGCAGTTTCACCTAAGAGCCATACCAGCTTTTTACTGTTTTTCATAATCTCTCCATCTCTGTGACATCATCTATCATGCAGGACATTATGCTGGTCATCTTTACTGATGATGTCATGCTGATCGAACCTGGTGATAGGGAAATAGCAAATATTCTAGATATCTTGATGTGACATATGTATGCTACAAAGCAAAAAATATTAAAATTTCTGTGTCTACGAACTTGTCAACATCTCCTTATGATTCTCTCCGTTTTGTTTTATAGAGCTCAATGGTATATGTCGGGTACATCATTTTAACATATTCCTGGTAAAGCACTCCTCATTATTATGTGTTTCCCTTTTTTCCTACTAATATTCCTCCCCCTCCATTGGCCTTTCCAGGGACCTGTCCAGAATCAGATCTTGTGGCGGCATGTCCAGGCTTTTGGTCCATACATAATATTAGAGATATAGTAGATTGAGTTACCAAACTAGCAGGCCATTTGGTTCAATTCCTGTTTATAGGATGATGTCTAATATGTGTTGACCTTTCACTGCCTGGGACTGTTCTAAGCCATAGATAGCCCCAGTGATTGGCTTTTTTTTTTTTTTTCTGAATCCCTTAATGAAACAGAGTTGGAGAAGGGGCCATGGCTTCTGTTCTGCACTTCCAGGCCCTGGCTTCAATCAGTGGACGTAGTTCTGTCCTCCTCTTACGTGGAGAAATTTTGGTTCCTTTTAGCCAACATTGGTTAAACGCCCTTAGTCAACACTGGTTAAAATTTATTGTTTCCATAGACATATGACTTATCTGCTCTATACTTGGTGTGTTGTTCCATTTCTGATCCACAGCGATATTGGTTTTATATTTGAGTTAATGTATGTATTTTTTAATTTTCTTTTTCAAAGTTTACTTATCATTGTCATGAATTTGGAAAATCAACACTTGAATTTATTGTGCCCTCTTAACATGACATTACCAACGATTAGGTTTATAACAAAATCATTATTCCTGGAAAATAATCTACTAATTTGCAAATAGCGGTGAGTAGTAGCCAGGCATAATTTTTATAACACAGTCATGTTCCACATGACAATGTTTTGATCAGTGATGGACAATGTACACGATAGTAGTCCCATAAGATTTTTAATCCTGTATTTTTACTGTACATTTTCTGTTTCAGTACGCAAATACTTACCATTGTGTTACAATTGCCTACAGTATTCAGTAGAGTAAATGCTGTACAGGTTTGTGGTTTAGAAGCAATAGGCTATACTCTGTAGACTAGGAGCAATAGGCTATGTCATGTAGCCTAGGTGTGTAGTAGGCTATACCATCCAGGTTTGTGTGAGTACACTATGATTTTCACGTAATAAAATTGCCTAACAATGCATTTCTCAGAATGTATCCCTATCATGAAGTTATTTATAACTGCAGTTCTTTCAGAGGACGTTGCCATCTTATTTTATAACACTTTTGTGTTTTCAGCATATAGCAATAAATGCAGAATAATTTTTGTCTTTAAAATTATACTGGAAAGAATATATTTTGAAACATAAAGACAAATAACTTTTATATGAGAAAAATAGCCCAAGTGAATGGATTCTTGAGAGTTGTAGGAGTTGTTTATTGCAATGTGTTTTGGCAATGTGGAAATTCTTATGAGAAAACTAGAAACAATATTTTTCCTAGTGAGAAATTTAAAGTTTTGTTCTACTGCTTATTTTGAATGTTTCTAGACATAATTTGGTCAATTAACTTGCTTAAGATTATGTTTCCAAAGTTAGTGCTAAGTTATCCCAAATTTGAACTGGAAATTAAGTATTTTCAACACTATAGAATAATGGGTAATTTGGGACTGAAAATGGGGCATTTTTTATTTTGATCCTCTACTTCTGAGGTTTTCTGAAACTAAGTCTTTCAAGAATAAGGACTACTTTTCTTGTTTTCTCACATTAACTATTACTGGATTTAATATCCAGTAATCACACATGAAATGCTTATTCAGTGAGTGAATAAATAAACATTTAACTATATTTAAAAGTTTTTTGAATATAAGTCAGACAGAAAATAGAATTGGGCTTGACTTATTCAGACTATTAATTTGGTTTAGAAATAATTTATGAAAATATATGACAAAATAAAACATGCTTAATTGCATACAGTAAGTGCTTACTACATGTTTATTATTATACTTATTACAGTAAGTGCTTACTACATGTTTATTATTATAACTATTGAAAGGTCAAGAAAAATTTTTCATGGCTTAAAATAACCAACAAATAAGTACATCATTCATGATATAAATAGCATTATTGAAAAAGTAATAAATGAATAATTCTGTACATGTAACTAAATTCTTTCCCCCTTTTTAAAAACAAAAAATACCCAACAGCTACCATTTCAAAGAAATAGTTTCTACTGGAGTGAAATAGTTGAATCAATCTTAAATGATTTATTAGAAAAATAGCTCCAAAATGTGTACTGGAATTTAAGACATTCTTTTTACTTTCCCTATCCTCTGATTACTGAACACAAAGTGCAAAGATAATACAGCAATTGTCTGTTTAACTTAGGTGATAGAGACAACTCAAGAGGATATTTCAGGGGAGTCCACAACCCAAATTATCCAGTTTGGCCATAAGTCCTTTCTAAATACCTGCATTAACTAATAACTGCCAAACCTCCCCTTCATTTGTTGCTGTGTTAACGTGAGTGATGTGTTTTGGTTCTGTGTCCCTACCCAAATCTCACCTTGAATTGTAATAATCCCCATGTGTTAAGGGCAGGGCCAGGTGGAGATAATTGAAGCATGGGGGCAGTTCCCCCATACTGTACTTGTGCTAGAGAGTGAGTTTTTATGAGATCTTATGGTTGTATAAGCATCTGGCATTTCTGCTGCTGGTACATTCTCTTTTTGCCTGCTGCCATCCATGTAAGATATGACTTGCTTCTCCTTGCCTTCCGTCATTATTGTGAGGCCTCCCCAGCTATGTGGACCTGAAGTCCGTTTAAACCTCTTTTTCTTCCTAGTCTCAGGCATGTCTTTACCATCAGTGTGAAAATGCACTAATACAATGGCCAACACTTTTAAAAACTTTGAAACCCCAAGATAAGAAGATGAAATTTACTGCTGGCATTCTTGTTCAGTTACATACATTATTGTGGAAATATCTACTTTCTCCCAAATCATGATCAGTATTTTCTATGAAAATAATACACGTATATCATGGCTTTGTTTGGGGGAAACAAATTAACTTGTAAAGAATGGCAGACATAATGCTACAAGTACAGCAACCATTTCTTTGTTCCTCCTGGATACATGGGTAACTCATTTCCTGACCACGTGGTCAACTCTGGCCAATGAAGGGAAAGCAGGGAGTGGTGTATGTCCTTCTAGACTTTTGACTTTCAAAACCTCTACCACAATCTCTTTTTCATCCACCATGATCTTGGACATGTATGACCCTGACAACTTAGCTACAGGCGAAACCACCTGGGTTCTAAATATGACTTGAAGGAAAGCTCTACCTGCACTCCACCTCCCAGCTCCAGAGAATTGCTCACTATGTCAGTGAATAGGAATTATTTGTTGTTGTTGTTGTTGTTTAAGCCACAGAGGTTTTGGAAGAATAATGTTTATCAATAGCAGCTACCTAGCTAATATACATTGTATAGCCATACAACCTGTTCTACCTTTTGGGAAGGACAAAGGGGTTTGTGCTTTAAAGTAGAACTGAAATTTGCATGGAGATTTTCAAAATACTTATTTTTCTTTAAGGGAGAGTGAAACTGTCAGCATTCAGTTTTAAGTTAGTTGAAGCTATATGAAATGTCAAATGTGAAGTGTTCTTAGTTTTCTTTAGGAGGTTTTGTGCACTAAAAAATAAAAATAAAAAAATAAAAATCACCTTTGTGATATTTTCTTTAGTTTTAAAAGTATTGTTTGAGTCATTAAAGTTACAAATCCAAAACCTAGTTCTTTCCTAAGTTTCTAAATTTAGGTTACAATCTTATTATTTAGAAATCCAGTAAATATTCAGCAGTCACTTTTAAGAGACTTTGTTTACTTTTTAAAGAAGTTTTGTTAATAAAATTTTAAAAAATATGTTAAATGGCCTATATATGCTTAATATATTTGAATTCAGAGAATAGCACAATTAGTTGAGTTACACAAAACTTTCCCAAATGCTGACAGGACTCATACATCTAATAATTTAACTTATAAATATGAGAATTTCTCCTAAATGTTCTAACACTGTACATAAATTTAATAAGATTTCAACTCAAAATCACAAGTCTAAAATAATTACCCAACTATTCATTCTAAATGTAAATTTTTAAAATCTGACCTGTTTGACAGGTAAAATTATCTTATGTATTGTAATATGTAAGTTACTAAATATGTGCATATTCTTTAGCCGAAAATGTTAATACTGTGGATTTGATTATTTTAAGAATTTTTATACTTTACAAAGATGCCAGCCTGCTAATAAAACAATTATGTTTTACCAAGCAAATTTTAGGGAGTTCCTTCTTATCCAGTTGGAGTTGTATGATAACCAGAAATGCTACTAGATTCTTGATGGTGACACTGATGAGTTCGTAGCAGGAACTGCTTCATAACTGAACTCTTTAAATTGCTATTATAGGCCTCACTAGGGATGTAGTCTTCATCTCTAGTGAACTCAGAGAGGGTTGTTTATTTGATTTTTACATTTAAATGCATTGTTCAGGTTTTTAAAATTTTTATTTAATTTTCTTTTACTGCTAATAGGACCATACAAGTGACATGTAGTTGAATTGTGGATATCTCTCTTGGCTTAGAGATCACTGTACAACTTCCAAGGCCTTTCTGGGCAGTAGCATCAAACCAATGGTGCCCCATAGACAGGCCCTCTCTTGAATTGGTAGATGCTGATTATGCATATTCACTACACACTCAGACTGAGAACTCTGTCCCCCTGAGAGACACATGTTTGGAATCACACGAAGCATTGCATCTGCAGCAGTATAGTGATCTGTCAACAGAGCCCACACCACTGGGCCTCCCCACACATTTGTCTTTAACTAGAACTTGAAGGTTTGTTCAAAGTAGTTTTGTAATCATCTAGTCTAATTCAGCTTTTTACATAAAATACAAATGAAACTAATAGAAGAAAATATCTTGTACACATCACTAGTATGGACAATGCCAATAATTTCTCCATAAACTCTTGAGACTAGGTCATTGTTCTTGCCTAATGAAACTTTGGGCAAACTTGAGGTGAGTAGAGAGTCGGAAGCCACAAAACAGAACGAAGCAAGCATATAATCCTTCTGCATCAGAAAAAGGACACTGTCCCACCACTGCCAAATCACCTGACTCTCAACCACGAAGGCTGATGGAATGTCCTTCTCCCCACACCTTAATCTCTGCTGAGCTCTAGCTCTAATGAACTTATTTATTTGAAATGAGACCCTCCCAGCTATTCAATCACAGTAGAAACTTCAATGACAAAAACGTCTGATGTCCAAGTTTATTTACTGCCAACGGATACTGTTGCAGGGAGTACACAAAATTCAATTTCAAGCAGAAACTTCTAGGATGGAAGTTAGGAGTTAAAAGAAAGAAATAAAAAGAAACAAAGTTCTTTCACTTTCCCAGATGACTGACACCACCAGAGATTACTTCAGGAAAAAAAAATCTTAAATGGTAATGACTTCAGTTCTCAAACCCAAAGTTGAGAGAAATCCCACAGTTATTAAAGTTAATAAATCAGTGAGAGAGAGAGAGATCCTACATGCAAATTGTCCAGATTTTGCATTTTTTTGCACACAGAATTCAAAGGATTTCTCTAACTACGCCCTCCCTTTTCCTTTACCTCATTCACCATGGGTATCTTAAAAACAGCAAAGAGACTCAAGGGACCCACAGTTCTATAAGATGTAATTATGGTACCTTATTTTTAAGAGTTTAAAAGTACATCTTTATGGCCTTATGCAGCCACAGTAACTTTTACATGTTTGATTGACATAAACCATGCCTTGGCATGAAACATTTCCTCAAACTATAGAAATATGGAGATTTTAGTCACCCTGCTCACCCCTCCTCCAAGTGACATCCTTTCTATGCTTCTCGTCCCTCTTCATTTGTTTAATAATATTGATCAGCTGTAGTTTGCAGAAAGCAGTTAGTGGCCCCAGAACAGCTCTTCTGGTTGTTGTAAAAGCTAAAATGAACTGAAATAAAGTGCATATGATTCATGGGTTACACATGCATGTGGAACTCAGAAGGCCCGCCATTTTCAAATCATTTTTAAGGTGATCTTTCATACATAAAGGTTTACTGTCCCAGTTTGACTTTTGATTTTTTTTAAGTGAAAGGGGTCACTTTTCTCTCTAAGATAGAAGAGGTGTTTTGCATAGCAGATACACAGAGTTCTGAAGTTTTATAGGGTGACTAATACCCTACAGGGATAAATCAGGCTGTCAGCTTTTCTGAGAGTTTTGGCTAGAACCCCAATTGTTGGCTAAAGGCATCAGGGCAAGAGCCTCATCTTAGAAAAAGACTTTCTATCCAGAAATTATAAATACACATGTATTTATAGTGTATTTCTAGTGTGTATTTATAATGTATATATTGTATAGTATAAATACACTATACAAATACATATTTCTATAGTGTATTATAATGTATATTCTAAAATAACGAAAAGCCTAGGCTCTAAGATAAATCAAAGTAACCTTATGTTTAGCTATACTTTTAGGTTTACTAGAGGTAGCTTTATTAGCATTGTCAAACAAACAAAAAATAAGAATTGACCATTGTTCCTTGAATATTGCTTTAAAGTCCTATAAAATAAGATTGGCTACCTCATGGGGCAGCCTCCTGTTCATTTGTTAAGGCAGAAAAGAGAAAGTTCTCTGGCATCACATTTTAAACTAATGATTTAGATTTCAATGACCTCTCTGTTGGTAATAAGGGCTTTTTCTGATAATTCAAAAAAAAAAAAAACTTACCTCAAACACTCTCTTCACATATTACTAAAATATCTTGTGTAACTATTTACCAAAAGCAGCCCAATAGTCTCTTTCTCTTCAGATTTTCCTGACCAGATGTCTATTTTCAGTCACTGTATGTAGCCACTAATAACTCTTCCCTTGGGTGACTAAGGAAGCATGGAGGCCTAGCTAATTTATTTTACCTCCCCATTTTCCCACCAGTAGACCAGGAATTGTAGCCAATTAGTTAATAAGTATTTGCTAAGTGCCCACAGAGTGAAAGTGTGTACTATACTGAACCTTTTGGTCAATTCATCCTGAGAAAATATGTAGCGGTTTAACACAGAAAACCTCAACTTCCCAGCGACTAGATACCCAGGACCTCTGGCTTCTAAAAAAAAAAAAAAAAAAAAAAAAAAGAGAGAAAACATGAACAAACACCTATTTTGATAGCATCCTGAATTTTCAGTAATTGATAAGTGACAGGAAAGAAAAAGCCAAAGTTCAGATACACTGTGTTGGGTCAGTTATTTGCTTATAATTAAATGAGCATTATGATTGGCTTGCAAGGGTGATAAAAAAAAACCTTTTTGCATTTCTATCAGTTTTTTTGTTAGTAACAAGCAGGCAACAGAAAAAGCAAAAAATAGAAAATGCAAAGAGTAGAAAGGAGGAGGAATCTTATTAAATCCTCATTTGGCTAGATAATATTTTGAGACTATTAATAATTGGATGCGTTCTCCTTGTATTTGTTCGTGTTTTTACTCACTCACTGTCTTAGTCCACTTTGTGTTGCTATAAAAGAATACCCAAGCTGGGCAATTTATAAAGAAAAAAGGTTTATTCGGTTCACAATTCTGATATCTGGACAAGTACAAAATTGGGCATCTGTTAAGAGCCTCAGGATGCAGCCACTCATAGAGAAGGTGAAGGGGAGCTGGCTGTGCTAAATGGCAAGAGAGGAAGCAAGAGAGAGACGGGAAGTCCCCAGCTCTTTTTAACAACCAGTTCTTATAATGAACAGAGTGAGAACTCACTTACTCCCTCCATCTCCTAGGGAAGACATTAATTTATTCATGAGGGATCCATCCCTGTGACCCAAACACTGCTATTAGGTCCCTCCTCCAACATCATCACACTGGGAATTAATTTTTAACATGAGGATTGGAGGGAACAAACAGCCAAACTATAGCCCTCACTCATAAATTTAGCAAATTCTGTGTGTCATTTCTTCAGGGAAGAGTAGTAGTAAGCAAAGAAAGCCAACAAGATTCTAGATTTGTTTCTAAAAAGCTAAACCCATTTTAAAAAATAGTCTTTAAGCTATGATTTCAAAAAGATTCAGGAGTAAAAATTTTCTTCCAGACAAAATAGGAATTCAACATTCTAAGCATACACATGTGTTCCCTGGATTAGATTAGGCAGTAGAGAGGGATCAGCGGTTCCCAAGCAAGAGGACCAAGGGACCTTGTCCAGGGTAGAAGCCCCAAGGAGAAATAGCTCTGGGTTGCGTCTACAATGACTGCAGGTACTGGGTCCCTAGCTTGCCAAAGATTACTGGATCATAAGCTTGGCACGAAACTAGAAGGCTGCTGTGTTCCAGGCACCAGCGTTGGCTTGTACATAGAGGATGCCAGACATACCCACGAGATCTTGGAGACTTTAGTGGTATATCCTGCCTTTCCCATTTTCCAGACAATATGCAAGCCTTTGCAGTTCTGGCATGAGTGGATCCAATGATAACTGGGTTGAGATTCACTACCAGCCAGGCAGTGAGGCTTAGAGTGAGAAATTAATATGATTTATAGAAAATAAAGTTAAATTCCTGCATACATGAATTTAGAGAATAAGATGCAGAACTTCTCCACTCAAAACAACCCTATGTAATAGATACTATAATTTCTATTTTATAGATTGGGAAACCTAAGTGAGAAACCTAACCTTGCATAGGTTATGCCATTAGTAAATGATGGAGCTGGGGTTGGAATACAGGGAAAGGAGCAGCAGAGGCCAGCTGTCTCCTAATTAAAAAAAGAAAAGGAAAAGCAAACATTTCTTCAAGAAAGGGCACAAAGTGGAGATAAAGAAATCTAGTGTCCTAAGGGGGAAAAAGAATAAACTCTAAAGATTAGGAGAAAAGTCCCAATTAGTGATCAGAAGCTGCTAATGGCATTAGCCCTTCTAAAGGCAACAACCAAGTAGCAGTAGCCCTGTTATGACACAGAGACAGTATCATAGCCCTTCTAAAGGCAACAACCAAGTAGCAGTAGCTCTGTTATGACACAGTGACAGTATCATACTGAGAAATTCAGTTGGAATCTGGCTCCATCAGCAAACTAAGGTCAACAGACAGAATCCTGGGTATATGCTTACAGAGAACTGCCTGCAGACCACTAGACTTGCTTAGTAAACATAGATTATATTTTTAATGGTACTGCAATTAAAAGCACATTGATAACAACAATAAGAAAAAACTGATTTTCTAGAGGGTGGACTTTTAAATGGAGGTTACTTCAGCTTTGACTGACAAATATTGTAGCAAGACATTTCTTTAACAGATTAATCACATTTCATTCACCTCAATAAGGAAAAGGGAAATTACAATCCTTTATTGCCACAAAAAAAGAAGAGAAAAGGAAAAAAAAGGAAGAAGGAAAAAGGAAGGAATGGTAAAAAACATTTCTCTTTCATTAAATTCCAGAATTTCTTCAGAGATTCATGACCTTTTAACCCTTTGTTCCCAGAGATTACTGATAATCATGGTGATCAGAAAAAGAGTAAACTGTACTTAATGAACACTGTTAATATGGTGATAATTCTTATACATTTCTGTGCCTAAGCTGGTAAAACTGAACTTTTGTAAAGAAAATTGACAATATGTATCAAGAGTTTTAAAAAATGCTCACATTTTTCTGACTCAATTTTATTTCTTAAAAATCTATCATAGATTTGTACAAAAGGTACATTCATGAACATATTAATCACACCACCATTTATAAATTGAAAGTTGGCATTTAAATACTATATATTAAAACCAGAGAGGAATTTTTAAGAAATTCACAGCAATATTTTGTTATTAATTAAAATTACAGATACAAAGCCCAGGTAAACATGAAAAATTGCTCTTCTTAAGAGATTCAGTGAAGAATTAATTTAAATTACAATTTGCTCTTTGATTGTAGTTATGTTTATATATTTGCATATGAGAAAAAATTAGAAGAACACAAACTGGTACTGCAAAATGCTAACTGTGATTTTTTTTTTTAATAAGGCTATTATACATAATTTTCTTCTTTTTTTTTTCTGTTTTCAACTCAATTATATGTTTTAAGGTGTTCTATCTCCTATAAGATATTTTAATTTTGAATGGGGAATAAAGTTTAAACCAAACTAAAATTTTAATTTAAAGCTAAATTTAATTCTAAAGTAAGTTCAAGTAAATATTGTATTTTAAGATTTTTTTGCTTCCAAATATGTCATATTTGCAGAATTTGAGCATTCAATCTTAAACTATTTAAGAAAACTAGATTATCTATGACTTTCACTTGTTCAACCTAGTCAAATTTGTAATGAAAGGAAAAAAAAATCTCTACTACACGTAATTGCTGTGAACTTTAATTGCTGTAAACACAAGAAGGCATCTTGCATGTGTGCAACTTTAGGACTAACCACATTCATGTATACTTTTTTAGTATTTCCAGTATTTGTCTCATGCACAAATAATCTAAAGGAATATTGAAGCCAGGTTAAAGCATGTAAATATTATCAGAGTTATTGATATATAAAATAAAAACCTAAAAAGAATTTCCAGCAAGATTTCTTTTAAATAATGAAATTATTGAGTACATAGGATACTTAAGTTTTAAAGACCTTAAAATCGATCATTTCTAAAAGTATAATATTGCCATACCTCAGAGATATCACAGGTTCAGTTCCAAAACACTGCAATAAAGTTAGTATCACAATGAAGCAAGTCACAAGAATTTTTTGGTTTCTCGATCAATATAAAACTTAGGTTTACACCATACCGTAGTCTAGTAAGTGGGCAATAGCATTAGGTCTAACAAAACCAATGTACATACCTTAATTTAAAAATATTTTATTGCTAAAAAATGCTAATGATCATCTAAGCCTTCAGTGAATTGTAATCTTTTGCTGATGGAGAATCTTGCCTCAATGTTGAATTGCTGCTGACTAATCAGAATGGTAGTTGCTGAAGGTTGGGGTGGCTGTGGTAATTTCTTAAAATAAGACAATGAAGTTTTCTGCATTGATTGACTCTTCCTTTCATGAAAGATTTATCTGTAGTGTATAATATTGTTTGAGAGCATTTCACCCACAATAAAGCTTTTCAAAATTGGAGGCAATCCTCTCAAATTCTGCTGCTGCTTTATCCATCAAGCTTCTGCAATATTCTACATTCTTTGTCATCATTTCAACAATGTTCATGGCATTTTCACCAGGAGTAGATTCCACATCAATAAACAACTCCTCATCCATTTGAATTTTATCATGAAATTACAGCAATTCAGTTACATCTTCAGGCTCTATTTCTAATGCTAGTTCTCTTGCTATTTCCACCCCATCTGCAGTTACTTTCTCCACTCAAGTCTTGAACCTTTCAAAGTCATCCATGAGGTTTGGAATTAACTTCTTCCAAACCCCTGTTAAAGTTGATATTTTGAACTCCTACCAAGAACCATGAATGTTCTTAATAGCATCTAGAATGATGAATTCTTTCCAGAAGGTTTTTGTTGCATTTTACCCAGATCCATCACAGTAATCACTATGTATGGAAGCTACAGACTTACAAAATTATTTCTTAAATAATAAGACTTGGAAATTAAAATTAGTCTTTGATCCATGGGCTGCAAACTGAACATTGTGTTACCAGTGATGAAAACAACATTAATCTCCTTGTACATCTATGTCAGAGCTATTGGATGACCCAGAACATTGTCAATCAGCAGTAATATTTTGAAAGAAACCTTTTTCTTTCTGAGCAGCAGGTCTCAAAAGTGGACTTAAAATACTCATTAAAATATGCTGTAAACAGATGTGCTGTCATCCAGGCTTTGTTTTTCTATTTATAGAGCACAAACAGAGTAGATTTAGTATAATTCTTAAGGGCCCTAGGATTTTTGGAATGGTTTTTGGAATGGAATGCGCTTTGGCTTCAAATAAAGTCACCAGCTACATTAACCCCTAACAAGAAAGTCAGCCTGTCCTTTAAAGCTTTCAGGCCAAGCACTGGGTTCTCCTCTGTAGCTATAAAAGTCTTACATGATATCTTCTTCCAGTAGAATGTTGTTTTGTTTATATTAAAAATCTCTTGTTTAGTGTAGCCACTTTCATTAACTACCATAGCTAGATCTTCTATGTAACTTACTTCAGTTTCTCCATCAGTACTTGCTGCTTCACTTTGTACTTTCATATTATGGGGAATGGTATCTTCCCTTAAACCTCACGAACCAACCTTTGCTAGCGTCCAGTGTTTCTTCTGCAGCTTCTTCAACTCTCCCAGCTTTCACAGGATTGAAGAGTTAGGGTCTTGCTGTACATTAGGCTTTGGCTTAAGAGAGTATTGTAGCTGATGTGATCTTCTATCCATAGTGATGCAGGGCGGGTAAGCCCCAAACTGTCGCTTAGCCTGGGAGGGTTCTTAGCTTCACCCAGGAAAGAATGCAAGGGTGAGCCCTGGTGGTGTTAGACAGCAACTTTTATTGGCGCAGCAGTGTACAACAGCAGCAGAGGTACTGCTCCTTGCAGAGAAGGGCTACCCCATTGGCAGTGTGCCTAGAGTAGAAGCTCAAAGGTTGTTCTGTAGTCATATTTATACCCACTTTTAATTATCTGCAAATTAAGGGGAAGGTTATGCAGAAATTTCTAGAGAAATGGTGATGACTTTGGGGTCATTGTGTTGTTGCCATGTATCCAAAGCAATGGTAAACTGTCAAGGCCTACTGGTGTGTGTGTCTTATGGAAACCTTCTTCTATCTTGTCCTGCTTTAGCTAGTCCTCAGTTTAGTCCAGTGTCCAAGCCCCACCTCCAGAGTTAAGATCTGCTTCCTACCTCAAGACCACTAAAACTTTCTCCATATCAGCAATAAGGCTGTTTTGCTTTCTTATCATTCATGTGTTCACTGAAATAGCACTTTTAATTTCCTTCAAGAACTTTTCATTTGTATTCATAGTCTGCTTGTTTGGTCAAGAGGGTTAGTTTTTGCCTGTCTCAACTTTTGACTTGCTCCCTTCCCTAAGTTTAACCATTTCTAGGTTTTCATTTAATGAAATATATGCAACTCTTCCTTGCACTTGAAATTTAGAGGTCATTGTAGAATTATTAATTGGCTTAATTTCAATACTCTTGTGTGTCAGGGAATAGAGAGGCATGAAGAGAGGGAAAGAGATGGGAAAATGGCCAGTTAGTGGAGTAGTTAGAACACACAACATTTATTGATTAATTTCACTGTTTTCTTATGAGTGTGCTTTGTGGCACCCCAAAACAACTACAATAGTGACATCAAAGATCATTGATCAAAGTTAACCATAACACATATAATAATAATAATGTCTGATATATTGCAAGAACTACAAAAATGTGCCATAGAGACAGAGTAAGCATGTGCTTTTAAAAAAATTATGCCGATAAGTCTTGCTCCACCCAGCGCTGCCACAAACCTTCAATTTGTTAAAAATGCAGTATCTGCAAAGTGCAATAAAGTAAAGCACAATAAAATAAGATATGCCTGTATAGAGCTGGTCCTGCACTCTCATTCCTATTAAGATTTAAATAACTGATGACGTTTAATGAATTCACTTCCTGAAGACTTTTTACATTTTGGCAGTCAAGAAACTCAAACCACAGAAATGAATCTTTAATAGTACAATCTCAGCAATCAGATATTCCAGTGATGGGAGAGTTTGATGGGTGAATGGAGGTTTTTCAGAGTCTTGAAATCACTTGTTGAAAATAACTTTTTATTTAACTTCCGCACAATGCTGATCATAGCTATTTGCACTTAGTTCAGCTATAGTTCACAGATTCACTACACTTTAGGACTAACGTGTCCAACATCTGAGTTTGGAGCTTAGCGAAAACTTCTCCTATTTAATGTTACCAAGACTATAAACCCATCTGCATAGCATTCAAAGGACTATTTGCTTTGTAGGTTAGTAACTCGTAGACATGACCTCATAATCATCTTTCTGTATGTTCACCTTCCTTGCCAATTTGGGTAATATTATTAATAAAATAACCAATTATTCACTGAATATTTTCAGGAAGATTCATCCGATAGAGACTACAAAGTGAGTGAGAGTTGAGACAGTTTTTTTGACTGGAGAATTGGGAACTCATGCCATTATGTGAACAATAGCTCCATCCTACTCCATCACCCTAGAGTGGTTCTGTAATTAGGCAAAGAATACTGGTCATTTAAGATTCTCCCCTAGCCAATCTTATAACCTGCCTTCCAACCAGGCAAATACTCTTGAGTGTTATCATTTCCAGATGTAATCCACATTTTGGTACGAATTTATCTAAACCCAGCCATTCATTCTTTGAGTCCATTATGAAGGAGAAATTGCTTTTCCCCCACTTGAATTATACTGAATCATCACCCATTAAGAATAACTATATTTATAAAAATTTCTTAATGAATACACAATGTAAAATGGATTATACTCTAACTACAAGGAAACAACATGTGAAGGGGCATTAAAAGTGTAGTTTTATATGCAATTGAAGTCAACTTGCTATCAACTTAAAGTAGATGATTATAACTACTAGATATTTTATGCAAGCCTATGGAAACAACAAAGAAAAAGCCTGTAATAGATACTAAAAATATGAAAAGCAAAAAATGAAATAAACTCTTTACAAAAAAATATCAAATAACAAAGGAAGGCAGCACAAAAGTAAGTGGAAAACAAAGCAATAGCAAAACAGAAAATTATTTTTAAATTCTAGTAGTAAGTCCTCACGTTTCAATAATTCTTTAAATGTAAATTGATTAAACTCCTTAAGCAAAAGACTTAGAGTGGTTTAATGGACTTTTAAAAATTAGACCTGACAATTTGCTGTCCACAAGTCTCACTTTAGATTTCACACTCATAGACTGAAAATGAAGGGATGGAAAAAAAATATTTGACACAAATGGTAGCCAAAAGAAAACAAAGTGGCTATAGTCATACTAGACAAAATAGACTTTAATCTGTGTCTAGAGATGAAGAAGATCATTATATAGTGATAAAAGTATTGATTCAACAGGAAGATGTTACCAAGTAAAGACATATATGCATCCAACCCCAGATCATCTAAATATATAAAACAAATATTGACATATCTGAATGGAGAAAATAAAAGTAATACCAAATAGTAGAAGAGTTTAATACCCCACCTTTTTCAAAAATAGGATCTCGCTTTGTCACCCAGGCTGGAGTGCAGTGGTGTAAACATGGCTCACTGCAGCCTCAACGTCTGAGGCTGAAGTGATTTTCCCATTTCAGCCTCTCAAGTAGCTGAGACTACAGTTGTGTGATACCATGCCTAGCTAATTTTTTCGTTTGTTTGTTTGTTTGTTTTTAGATGGAGTCTTGTACTATCACCCAGGCTAGAGTGCAGTGGTGCGATCTCAGCTCACTGCAACCTCTGTCTCCCGGTTTCAAGTGATTCTCCTGCCTCAGCCTCCCGAGTAGCGGGATTACAGACGCCCGCCACCACGCCCGGCTAATTTTTGTATTTTTAGTAGAGATGGGGTTTCACCATCTTGGCCAGGCTGATTTCAAACTCCTGACCTCATGATCCGCCCACCTCTGCCTCCCAAGGGTTTCTCAATGTTGCACAGACTGATCTCGAAGTCCTGAGCTCAA
The DNA here is from genome assembly GCF_009764315.1 of Trachypithecus francoisi. NCBI lineage: Eukaryota > Metazoa > Chordata > Mammalia > Primates > Cercopithecidae > Trachypithecus > Trachypithecus francoisi. Next base: position 27,971,346 of record NW_022681460.1, read on the forward strand.
ATGATCGAAGCACCTTGGTCTCCCAAAGTGCTGGGATTACAGGCATAAGCCACCATGCCCGGTCAATAACCCACTTTCAATAATGGATAGAACATTAAGACAGAAAATTAATAAACAACTGCCTTGGAAACAAATATAAACCAAATGGAACTGCAGATATACACATAACATTCCATCCAACAGCAGAACACACATTCTTCTCAGGTGCATACAGGACATTCTCTGGGATTGATCACATGACAGGCCACAAAACAAGTCTTAACAAATCTAAGACAAAAACAATTTCAAGTATATTTTCAGATCACAATGCAACAAACCTTGTAATGAATAAGAGTGAGAAAATGGGAAAATTCACAAGTAGGTGGAAACTAAATAAACTAAATAATTATTGAAGAAGTATCGGGCAAAAAACAAAACTTAAAGAGGAATTTTTAAAATACTGAGACAAACGAAAATGAAAATACAATGTAAAAACTTATGGGATACAGTAAAAACAGCACTAAGTAATTCTTACTTTTTATATTTTTTGTATTATTTACCATTTTTGGAGTTATGATTCTTCTAGTTGTAACATCTTATGACTCTCCCTCATGTTAGAGTATTGTCATTTGTTTGTTAGTTTTACTGTTGTTATTTGTGGCAGTCTAGGTACATCCATGGGGCCCTAGGAATGTTACTAGTTCCAAACAAGTTTCTGATTTAAATTATCTTCATGGGCTTCCTGCATCACAGGAGTAGTATTAATACCAATCTTGAATATACTCAAGCTTCACAATTGAGTTTCTGATGTTTTATGTATAAATTGTTTCTACTTAGGGCTCTAGTAGATCAGAAGTTTCCTGTAGATCCTGAACTAGTGAGTGGAGTTTTTCTAGTCCCTATTTTTCAGAGAAGAAATCTTTTGAGGCCCTATCTTTATAGATGAGGCTCCTTTACAGCGTTAAGAAAGTGCCCCCGGCCTGCACCCTATGTCTAAGCCATACAACCTCATGGGTGACCACTGACTCAGCACTACTTATCACTCAGGCTTTGAGTTCTGGTTCCTGAGTATTTCCAGTTTTGTTCTATAAGATTGTCTTTAGTTATATTTTATTCAGTATGTGTAGGTCATTGATAAAATATGTCAACTCAGTCTTCTATATTCCATTCTTTTTATTTTATAAATGAGGAAACTGAAACTAAGAGAAAATATGTGACTTGCTTAAGCTTCCAGACTGTGTCACCTGATGTGGGCTTCCTCACTCCCAGCCCAGAGTTTGTACTTTCTTTCTCCATTATATTACACAGCTTCTCAGCATTTTCACTGGTGGCCTTCTTCTTTCAAGCTCTTTTTCTACTTAAGCTCCCCAACATGCCATTTCTGATATAAGCAGACTACAAAGCACAAATCAGAGCAGTCCAATAAAGGGACCTATAGATGTAATCTAATATATAGAACTATAATGAAACATCTTATTAAGTAAAAGATTCAGTGAAATAATATTCTGCAGGTAAGAAAAGAAATTGAGTGAAAGGACATCAAATGCTCCATGCTGGATCTAAAGAAATCCTTTTTAGCATTTTAGGCCCAGTGAAAAAGAATTTTTAAGAATCTCAATAACCGAGTCTTGCAATATATAGAAAGATGGAGAGCTTTATCTCAATAGATAGATAGATAGATAGATAGATAGATAGATAGATAGATAGACAGATATCTGTAAAGTGAAGAGGTTAGTGTTACAGAAGTGAACTGATGAATTTCATGCATTTCAGAGGCAATGGGTCATGGTCAACATGCATGTTTAATTTAAAAATTATTATACTTACTTTGTATTAAGATAATTGAGCTTTATAAAGCAAAAGACTTAATAAACTTAATAAAGAATATTATAATGCACTCCTCTCCCCACTACTAGGATGATATGACACTATTACAATGTATAGTCCTGCATCAAGCACCCAGCATATGACATAACTCACAATATTTTCTTCAAGACAATACAGCTTGAAAAATTTTTTTCCAGCTATTTCTAGAAAAATGTATATAATATTGCTATATAATTTTCTGATGAAAAGTTCATAATTAGGTATTTTGTGCTGATGAGAACACTAGATTTTTGAGAATGAAAATTTAGTAATTGTGCTAGTTCCAGTCCTAAGACCTTTGTCTTTAGATTCGTTTTTTGTTCTTCTCCTGCTCTCCTCTGTATTGTGGGATTGGGAAGGGGAGAGAAGATGGAGTAGAGGAAGTGGAGTGCTGGCTCTTTCAGGGCATATTTCTAGCTCCCATATAAGCTGATTTCCAAAGGGGTTTGACCAATAGGAAGCAGAATCAGAGGGAAGGCCAGGAAGGGAGAATCCAGACTATTTCTCCTTTTGTGCCTCTGGTGGTGACTCCATAGTGGCTATAACTCCAGCTCCGACTCCTTGTTATGATTACATCTTTCACCAGGTGTCCTTGGTCATGAGCAACATTAACTCCCCTTCCTTCCTTTATGTCTTTAGCCTATACATGGTAATGCTTTCTTGCTATTGTCCAACTTTGATTACTTTGCCATCACCCGTTTAATTTCTCATATACCTCATCACCCATGGAATCAATCACTACGTTAAAGCCCCGTGTTGTAAATACTCAAAATTCATTATTTTCCTGATTACTCTGTGATTGATACAAAGATTAAGTTACAGTATTCACATTCCAGAATGTTTTACTATCTTTCATTGAGGCCTCTCTTGAATATTTATCTGAAATCCTATTGCATTTATAAGCCAGAAAACAATATTTAGTTTAGCTCCTACTATTTTAGCTCTTAAAATATGCCATTTCGGTTATTTGTTAATTCATAGAATCCTACAGTCCCTCATTTGGATTATAATTGAGATTCAAAGAAATTAGCTTGCATACCTAGTCAAATAACACCAAAATTTTGAAGTTAAGTAAAATAATATATATTTAACTACAGAGTCTACAACTAATGTTGTATATGTAGCACAGCACATTTTTAGTGCTAGTGATTAATATTAGTGTGAAATATTATTTAATTAATTTTAGTATCAATTAACTTAAGTCAATCTGAAAATAAAGCACTATATATATTCTTACCCCTTCTTATCTGCCATGTGCCACTTTATAAATGACAGAGTACCACAGAGCTAGCTCTATCATGTATTTATGATGCAGAATTAGAACATATAACTGAATTCCACAATAATCCATCATTTTTCATTTTAAATTTTCTCTTTTTATATTTTTTTTGTAAACCAGGGTTGCTAAGATAGTAAAATTAATGGTTTTTAATTTTTTCTTTTCTTCATGTCTCCTACAAAATCTCTTATGGATATACTAATAAAAATGTAAAATCCCAAAGCCTAATCTTAAACCAGTAGAAAGAACAGAAATAAAATAACACATTGACTTTTAAATTACGAGGCATGGCCTCTGCACACATGCACACTGAACTGTTCTGTGTTGATCTCCTGAAAGAATTTTTAAGGAGAGTTGCTGAGGGTTAGAGAATTAGTGTTCATACTTAAGATATAAACACTGTGTTTTCAAGAACTCTAGGACAAGCTAAAAATCTCACCATATTTATATACCCAGGAGAAACAATACTTACACAAGAAAAATGAACACCCAATGATATCTTGGCCATTCAAAACATTTCATCCTTTAAAAATGGAAATACTTGATAAAAGAAACAACTACAATGTACTGGTCATAAGAAAAAGTATGGTTAGTTTTGGATGTCTCGCTAAATAACAGTATAATGAGGACACCCAACCTTTGACTCACTGAAGAGGAGAATATTCCCTATGGGAAAGCACATTTTTAAAGCCATGAGATAACAAAATGGAGAAAGCAATTAGTTCTTTGTTCTTCTGCCATCTAGAAATAGCTGGCTGAGAAGCCAATGAAGTAGAGCCAGTCTCTAAACTACAAAATTTAATATATAGATAAATATTTAAAGATTGGAAAAATACATATATTCTTTATATATAATATATTTTTTTGGAGTTAATATATATTCTTTTTTATATAAAGAAAATATACAAGAATATATAAATAACATAATATATAAGAATATTTATACTATATATAATATATAGAGGAATATCTATATATATAGACTATATATACAAAAATATACATATATAAATATTTATATATTTATATATTCTTTCTGATCTTCATTTTAGGTCTGGGGGATATATGTTCAGGTTTATTATATGGGTAAATTGTGTGCTGTAGGGGTTTGGTGTACAGATAGTTTTTTCACCCAGGTAGTCAGCATAGTACTCGATAGGTAGTTCTGCAACCCTCACCCTCCTCCCATGCTCACTCTCTAGTAGGTCTTGGTGTCTATTGTTTCCTTCTCTGTGTCCTGATATAAATATTGATCAGGTAATCATGTAATTACCCAGAAGATACGTGATCTGAGTTAGTCAGAGTACCAGCAGAGTATTCGTCTATCTGTGAACCTGGGTTTTCTGACCCAGCTACCTTACCACACCCCAATATGCCTAGAAAACGGCCAAGTCTCCATCTCACTCCAAAGCATGTTGACACAACCGTGGATGAAGTCTTCCATCCCATAAGTCAGGCTTAGCAATGCCTAGAAGAGTGATCTCAGCAGATCTTCAAAACTCCTGAACCTAACAACACGCAGTCAACTTGCTGAGTATCTTTAAGGTTTTCTTTAAACAAAAACAAAATCAAAAATCTTTGTTTAGAATAAAGACTATATTGAGAAGGGATGTGATGTATAATAGAGCCAAAATTAAAGCCCAATGTTATGTGCTGCCTTGACATTTGGTGCAATCAGAAAGGCCTTTTCTGGCCTAGTTGTACTCTCTTCCCACAGATGAGGACTCCTAGCCAAACAATCCTCCTTATCAAGGGGACTAGGCACAGTTCCTGCTTATTCCTGAGTAGTGGGTTTCAATTCCTTGCCAGTCTAAGGAATTACTCAAACAAGTCGATCACATCCTCCTGCACAAACCAGAGGGCATCTCACCCTCTTGATACTACAAAGCCTGCCTGCTGCAGCCCTTAGCTGTTCATCCTGTTCCAAGTGCAACCCCCATGTGGCTCTGCAGGAAGTGTGGTGTCTTCCTCTCCTGAGCGTTGAGTGTATGTGTCTAACAAACTGCTGTTGATCTCATCTCTCCAATGTTGGGTGTTGTGTTTGGGCATTCCCATTTATCTAAAGTGGGAATCCCTCCCTCACTGATGGTGATAAGAGGAAGTGATTAGAACAAAAGAGTCAAAGGTAATTGTTCTTCCAAATTGGTGAAAAATATCCTAGAGTTGAGATTATATTCTGGTTGTTAAACTAAGTTTTTATCTGATCTAATAAAAAATGTGCTTTGATAACTCTCAGAAGATCTGTCTTTATAGTTTATAATATAATTACTAGTACTATTACTACTAATAATGTTTATTTATATACATTATTACATAAGTCTATTTGATACTTACATAAGTCTATTTGATCTATACCCCAGTTCATAGCTAAGGAAACTGAGACATAGAAAGGTTAAAATAGTTGGTACATGGTCATAGGTTAGTAAGTTAGTCATTCTGTCAGTCATGATTAAATCTAAGGATTTTTTTGTTTGTTTATTGTTGTTTGTTTGTTTGTTTTACCTTCAGAGCTTCTGTGCTTAACCACAAAATTATACCACTATCCTCATTTGCTTTACTCATTATAATTGTCCGTAAAGTTCTTTAGGGCCTCTAAATCATGATTAGAACTCACTAACTCTTGTTTAAAAATCACTGATAAATGACAAACCACTTAATTCAATTGAATTACTGACTACTGACTATGTGACAAAAGACTGGGCACAATATATGGTAGTTCAATGTAATTATTGATTCCTTATTAAGTACACTTATGTCTAAAGTTGGAAGACTATTTTAACAAGCCAAGTAAAACTCCAAAGCAGAATCAATAAATACACGTAGAATGAAAGAGTGAACGAATATCATCAGCATTCTTGTTTAAGAATGTGTAAACTATGATTTAAATTGCAAAAAGTGCTCTAAAATTTACAATGAAATTATTGACAAATCAGAAAATAAAAACACAAAAGTTAAAGATAAAAAGAAAACAATTACTGTCACATTTTGTGTCTAACATATTTCTAAGATGATTCTAATTTTAAAACATTTCCTCTGGAGACTCCTGAATTCCCCATCTCTGGACTTTATTTGGAATTTGAACTTTGTAACAAAGAGAAAATTTTGCCTAGAGTCAGCAGTCTAGAAAACAAAGTAAATGTTATTGCTTAGATGGCCTGGTTTATTTCACATAGAACTTGGCAAATGTAGAATGAAAACTTGTTTTTTTCATTTTTATAGATGGAAGATGCACCATGGCAAAGTGTACCTGCTATATTTTTTGTCCCACATGCACTTCATGCTGAAAGTCACTTTTTCCAACAGTTTTGGAAGTAGAATCTACCTGATTTTCTTTGATGCAGTTTACAGTACCTTTACTTTATTTCTTTAGGAAAATGTCCAGGCACATTTATTAATAACCAAAATTACATAGGTTTGGTTTTTGCCTACTTGCTGCTGGTTGGTTAGTTTTATAGCCTTCTTGACCATGTAGCTTCAACACCATGAAGTATTGCTGTTTGGATTATAGGGCTTCCTGACTTCAACGTGTCATGTACAGTAACCCAAAACATATGAACAGAAGTGATTTTCAAAATATATAAGAAGTATTACAACACAGGCACCCACTGTACAGAAAGGACAATGGAGAAGGATCCCAGGCCTTTAACCATTTAGTTGCTGTACTATAGGGAGGTCCAAGGGGGTCCCAAGGAAAGAGATAGAATTACACATGAGAGACTTGGTGTAGTGGGTATTTTCCATTTAGTTCAGAATTATATCAGTATTTTAATATGAAATGTTGGTCGGGCGCCGTGGCTTATGGCTGTAATCCCAGCACTTCGGGAGGCCGAGGTGGGTGGATCAACTGAGGTCAAGAGTTCGAGACCAGCCTGCCCAAGGTGGTGAAACCCTGTCTCTACTAAAAATACAAAAAATTCTCTGGACATGGTGCTGGGCACCTGTAATCCCAGCTACTTGGGAGGCTGATGCAGGAGAATCGCTTGAACCCTGGAGGCGGAGGTTGCAATGAGCCGTTATCGCGCCACTGCACTACAGCCTGGCGACAAGAGTGAAACTCTGTCTCAAAGAAAAAAAAGAAAGAAAGAAAGAAAAGGAATGTAGCTATACTTTCATAATTTTAGTGCATATCACTCCTAAATGTGTGTGTTTGTACATATATATAATATATATGTGTGTATATACATATGTAATATATGCACAAAATATTTGAAGTGGATACTTAAGTATCTAGTTTTTTTTTTTTTTTTTTGCAACAGTAACATTTATAAAGGAAAAATCTCCTGTTACTACAGGATTTTATCTTAATTAACTGTAAACCAGAATTCTTCAGTGAGCCATACTGCCAAATGAGGACTTATAAGAAAGTTTTATTCAAGATGATTTGAAAAGTTAATCAAAAGAAATTTTAAAATGTTTTGATGTAGCTCTTTTTGGTGAGGGATGAGATCTTTCGGGATAAGAAAAATGAATTAAAACAAACTATCCATGTTCTTTTCATCTTCATCATAATTGATTCTACCTGTGCATCATTTTGGGTCTAGTTTCCTACCCATATTTGTAATGTGGGTTTCATTTACATAAAATGGGAACATAATAAATATAAGGCTTACTAACGATTGTTTTATGTGGCTGCCAATCTGCCAAGTAGCATTCTTAATTATTGCCAGGAAACCAGACATTTTCCAAGCATATGTTTTAGATTTAAGACTAATATGTCATGTCAGCCCTCTCTACTGGACTGATGGGAACCTAGTGGGACTTCAGAGCATCTGCTTTGGTGGGTGACTTTTTGGGGTTAGATAAAAGCACTAATAGAAGAAGATAGGGCAAAGCATCAAAAGTTTCTGAAAGCAAATGTTACAAAGAAATACATCAAAGGGTTATGTTTTCATTATGAACTGATATTTTTACTAGGCAAGGACAGAGATCGATCTTCCTCTAGTTGCCATGAAGTAAAGGAAACCAGACCCTAACCTACATTAATGAACCTAATTGCAAGGCTCTTGTCTTCTTTGAACAACATAACCAGGAGTTTTGCCTCAAATTTTTTTAAGTATATGTGGCTTTTTCATTAGCCTGTGCAAACCTGGTATGTTCCATCAAAGAATTTATCCCATGACTTGGAAAAAAGGAAACCAAAAATCAAAAAGATCTGGTTTAAATGAGGTGTATTTCTGAATGTTCCCTCAAAAATGTTTTCAAGTTCATAGAAATACCTTTTGGTGGTTTTAGTTTGCTCACCCAACACACACTTTGCTCATGACCCACAGTTCCCTGGTCTTGGCCAAAGAGTTAAGATAACTGTTAAGCATATATGTAAGTGTGAAACAATTTATTATTGATAAGAAATCATATCTTGTCACTCTGAATTTTTAATTTTTAAGAAAAATATATTTAAAATGGAATGCCACCAACCTTTGGATGTTCAAGTGCTCGCTTAATAGACTTAGAAGAGGTGGTACTTTTGATAAAATTGGAAGTATTTGAATGCCATGTTACCAATGCCTTCATGTGGAAAGGTGACTTCCATAATGGCAAAGTCAAATGCTAAAACGAATCCAGGACATTTACTGGGCATCAGTTACTCTTCCACACTGAACTATGTCTTCTTGAGAAATGGGGAGTGGCACATGCAGTGTTTACTTTTACTCCCAAATGTGTTACATCTAAAGCCAATACTTTAGAAATGATATTTGCCTACATTCATGGCACAAAGACTTTAAAATGACAGGAAACACAAGCATTTATATCAACAGCTATAGATGGCTATTCATATTCTGAAGAGAAAATAAAAGAGAAAAACTGTAATTGTAGATACTGTAAGTCTTAATATCAAATAAAAGCCGTGGAATTCAGCATTGTCTTTGTCTCCTATATCCTATTGTCAATGTATTGAGCCAGAAACTAAGATTCATGATTCTAATGAATTACATTTAATATCTAATGCTTAAATTTAATAAATTTTTCCAAGATCACTTAATAATTTATGAGATAACTGATGATAATGTAAGTAAGATACTGTGCTTCACTGTTATGGAGATAAGAATGATGTTGAGAAAAGTCAGGGGAAAGTTAATATTTTATTTCACATTTCCTTCTTAATGACTGAGACATTATAAGAGGGAAAAGAATTGAAAGGGAAATATTTACTTATAAAACCAAATAATTTAAAAATTAATCAGATTATACTACAAATATGATTTCATTTATTCTTACTCCTCCTTCTCTTCTTCCTCTTTCTTCTCCATTTTAGAATTCTTCCACAGTTAATAGAAAGAGATTAGAAAATAAACTTCCTTAAATTAAGATATTTGTACATAAAAACCTAGCTTACCTGACAAACTTCCTGAAGAATTTGGCAAAGCTCTTGGGGTAGATGTGGATGTTTTCTCCCGGTATTCCTTAAATACCAGCAGAGAAGGTACACTAGCTCCTCATCTAATCCATTATTTCAGGTCTTGCCTTATGACAGTATTTCTCAAGTGTGTTTTTGTTAATAGAGTCAATACCTTTCCATACCTTACCCAAGAAAAGAGATTCCTTGATTAAAGAATTTCAGGAAAAAAATAAGAAAAATTAAGTTGTTGTGCTTTGTACATGTTTGTTTGCTTAACAGTTAAGACTTCCCATGATCAAGTGTGAATAACTCTCTCAAATAATATATTATTTAGAACTGTCACAATCCCAAGTGAAAAGAACACAGGCTTTATGGGTTTAAATCGAAGTTTAAATCTGTCAAGACTCTGGGAAGCTGCCCTAATCTTTCTCATCCTTCGTTTCTTAATTTGTAAAATGGGAATAGAAGTAGGTTCATAGCATCACTACAAAGAGCAAACATGATTGTTCATGTAAAGTATTTACTCAGCACAGTGCCTGGCACATGAGCAACCTCCAAAAAATGGCAGTGATAATCCTAATGGAACATACCCTTTGCAAGGATAATTGATCTTTGTGCATAGAGCAGCAGTATTGTTCCCGTGGGATTAGTGTTCAACACTTTGGAAGAGGAGCACTCTCATTGCAAAAGAAAATTGTCAGGAATGACACAGATCTTCTCTCTTCTCTCACCAGATATATCTCCCTCAGGGTTCATGAACTTTTAACCACTATGGGTCATGAATATGAGCTAAATTATTTTGTGATAAAATATCCACAATCAAATACTTCTTCAACCCTACAACAACCTAGAGATAGCAAGCATTTTCAGGGAGACTTGGCTGAATTTCAGGAAGTTTTTTTTTTTGCATTCATTTTGAAACTCTCTTCTTATCCAAAGACCACAAACAGTTGAGCCTTCAATTGATCATCTGGATTCCATCATGTTACATTTGTTTGTATTTGTGCATTTTGTAGTGTGCACTCTTTTCATCATGGTTGCCATAGATGCCACTGAAATTTTAAAATTTAAATTTAATTAGAGTAGGAACATTAAATCCTCCCCTTGAATTTCCATTAAATTCATCTTAATATAAAAAACACAAAAATTATTCATTCAGTCATTCATCTCTATGGAGAAAATTCTGTTTTTTTGTTTGTTTGTTTGTTTTGTTTTGAGGCGGAGTCTCGCTCTGTCGCCCAGGTTGGAGTGCAGTGGCCGGATCTCAGCTCACTGCAAGCTCCGCCTCCCGAGTTTACGCCATTCTCCTGCCTCAGCCTCCCTAGTAGCTGGGACTATAAGCGCCCGCCACTTCGCCCCGCTAGCTTTTGTTGTTGCTTTGTTTTTTGTTTTTTGGTATTTTTTAGTAGAGACGGGGTTTCACCGGGTTAGCCAGAATGGTCTCGATCTCCTGACCTCGTGATCTGCCCGTCTTGGCCTCCCAAAGTGCTGGGATTACAGGTTTGAGCCACCGCGCCTGGTCAGAAAATTCTGTTTTTTTGCCTGGGCTGTTTAGTTATCTCTGTCTACCAAGCTCTTATGCATTATCAGATCTCTTTCCCTCCGGAAGTCTATAATAACCTCTTCAGCCAGAGACAGTTTTCCCCCTCACCTAGAAACCTACATATATTTCAAATGGTATGTGTTACCCACCACCTTTGAGGGGAGTTTTACATATTGCATGTTTTCCATCTCCCCAAAAAGACTATAACTGCTTAAAGAGATGACCTCATCATCTCTGTACTCTCCACAGTATAATACCTTGTGTATAATTTGCTCTCAATAAATACTCATGTATTTCTGTGGTTACCAAAAGCTTAATTTCTGGGAGCACAGTGGCTTTTTAAAAACCATATTAATTTTTCCATGTTCTGAAAGTAAAGACAAATGAAAAAAAAAATCTGACCAATGCAGAAATCAAGATGGGTTTTGCTGGAGGAGCAAAAGGACAGAGGTGAAAATTTGTAGTCCAGCTCTTCCTTCTCGTTCATCATAAATAGCGTTTTGACTCATGTGACATGATCTTAACATGTCCATATATCAAAGAATCCCTGAATGGAGATACATCATGAAATAAAGGCAAAAGGGGTATTTCTTCTTTTCCCTTACTTTTGAAAAAAAAAAAAATCCTAAATTAAAAAATAGTCCCTGAAAAATCTGAAAATTTTTCAGATCTTTTTTCATAGCCAAATGGTTACATAGAATGGGGATCCCATGGGTTAATGGCTCCAAGGACTCTAAAAAGTAACAAAACCAAAGAAAAAGATGTTGATATAGAGGAGATTTTTGAAGACTAAAAAACACAACAAAATTTAAAAATCCACCAAACTCTACAAACAACTTTAAAGCTCACAGTCCTATACAATATTGTCACCTTGAAATCTGATTTCTGAGCTCAGCACCAGCAAAATGACTCCTGAAGAGTGATGACAAGAAGCAGTAAAGTATTCTCTGTACTGTCACCAACTGAGATCGTAGTAAAGGACACAGTACTCTATGGCTTTACTTAGATGAGGGCATAGGATTCGAAAAGAAAACAAGGGCACAAATAGGTGACTTTGAATTCATCAGAGCACAAAACACAAAGTAGTAAATAATTAGACTGAGACAGAAAGTATTAGTAGAAAGGTGAGTCTAAGAATCCTCTTTAAACTTCAACTAAATGTGATTGAAACCACTAAAGGGGTTAAATTGAACACTCAGCAACCTGGATAGACTTAGGACAACCATCTAAAATACAAAAGAAACATTTGCCTATCAGGAAAATGAAACATTGGAATCTGCCCGTGAAGAAAAGTGTGGCACCAGTATTCCTGAAAATCTTTCAAAGAGAATACACCAACCTCTGCGAGTATGGCCAGGTCCATGACTGATGGTACAACTTATTCTTAAGATAGGTTGGGTTGGAAAAGTGGGACAACCTTCCAAAAGTCATACTGACTCAATGACTTCCCTAAAAATAAACATATATCTTTCAAGAGAATATATCTACAAAGAATATAAAAAAGAATGTAATATTTATAGGTAGTTTTAAGATTAGTAAACAAAATAACCTAGAGCAAATGGTAGGCAGCAGCATGAAGCAGTAAGAAAGGGAAGACAACTCTTAATGAGTCCTAAAGGAAGGACAGCTCTTAAAATGCTAATGGAAAATCTAATAAAACACAAAGGAATTAAAATACTATGAATAATCAGCTTTGTCCTTTTTGTAATTTATGTTACTCATTAAGATCAAATAATGCAAATTTTTGTTGAGAAATATTGTTTGGCATATTAATGAAAGAATGAATGAATGAATGTGCATTTATTGAGCATCTGCTTTTTCCCAAGCCCTAGGTACTTTCTCAGTTATCTCATTTAATTCTCACAACAACCCTATCAGTTAGGAATTATTATCCTAATTATATTATTAAGAAAACAGACTGATAAAGGTTAAAGAGCCCAAAGGCACACAGCTATTGTAATAAAGAGCAAAGCCAGATTTCCAACCCAGGTCTTTTGAATTCATGCTGTGTTTTCTGTTCAGTAGGAAACTCATTGCTTCTCTTTCTAAAAATAAATCATCATTGCTGGCAAAATTTTGCTTGTCTAAAGAACTTCTGGATCCACCTTGAGACCTTTGGAATCAGCACCAAAATGGGAAGCATTAATGAGAGTCTGGGCAATTACACCATCATGCCCAACAAACAGGAAAATGAGCATTCAGCTTGACTCATGTATTTAACTGTTGTTTCAGGAGAGGCCCAAAAGGAAAAGTGGCTATGTCAATTGTATTTTAAAAGAGTGACTAAGTTGTGAGCATTTCCAAAAACATACTTTTCTTCAGAGTTTAGTTTTACTATCTTTGGAGACAATGTCTCAGGCATCTCTTTGTTGCCTGATCTCTAATTAGCAAGTTCTAAAGACATTGCACTTAGAAAGGGAGGAAAAGTAGCCTTGATTTTGTTCAAAACTTCATTCGTATCATCCCCTAAATGAACTTCTAAACATGCTATCAAGCCATTACAGAAGCTGATGAAAGGAGAAAGTACACCGCCTGTTACAACAAGCTTCCCTAGAAGCACAAGCCCATTCCTCTGACATAAACTTTCAAAGGTTGCCAAGGTCTTCAGACACACATTTAATCAGACACCTATTTACTCTGTGACCCTCTAGAGTGCCAGTCAAGTGCTGGTGGGTTGTAAGATACACAGTTTTATCGCCACTTCCTAACATGAAGAGAACCAGAACCAGAACACGTGAGGGGAAGAGAAGATAGAAGAGGGTAAGGGTGAAGAGCAATTTTTCCAAATCAGCCTAAGGGAGAACTGGGCCACAGTATTTTTTTTTTTTTTCTCATGTGAAAACATGATGAAAAAGAAGAAAAAAGGCCCACACGATTTGCTTTATGGACTTTCAGAAGAAACTACCTCAATGCTCTGCATCCCAGGAGCTGTTAAAGTCTCTCCTACTTCCAGGCCGCCCAGTGACTCCCGGCAGAGAAGGGCATTGCTAAGATTGCAGCTGAGTGCCGCTGAGCTGCAGCAGTCAGGCTGCACTCAGTTTGATAGTCCCAAGAGAAATGGAGCTTAGGACATTTAGGTTTCAGCATCACCAAGGTGTTTTCAACAGAGGCAAGTTCCTGATTATGAGGGAATGTGGCAGGTGTGTTTTACACGGTTATCAAAACCCCAAACATTTCAAGAGACCAAGCACTGAATATGTTATACACTGGCAGAGTGTGGGGTGATTCTAGGATCATTAATTAGCAAACACTTTTGAGTCACCTATTTAGAACAATGAATGAAATGCCGTAAGAAAATTCTGAAACAGAGTGAGTCAAATCACTCCAGCAGACTTTTCTACGGGGTTTGTGAGGGTTTAAAAAAATATTTAGTTGCAAAATTTTAAAAATCAGATAATTCACCTGAAAATACAGATATTTGATTTCTCTTTAATAGTTAAGAGACCTGGCAACGTTGAGGAGCTCCACATTTCAGCATGATATCAGCAAGCAGCCAACACTGAGAATCCCTGATCCTTTTACTCTCATTATTTAATTAACAAATAGTAATTGTATATATTACATATTTATGGAGTATAATGTGATAATTTGATACATGTGTACATTGTGGAATAACTAAATCAAGTTTTATCAAATGTATCACCTCACATACTTGTCATTTTTTTTGCAGTGAATATATTTAAAATCTACTGTTTTAATAATTTTGAAATATACAATGCATTATTATGTATTATTGTCGCCATTTGGTGCAACAGGTCACTAACGCTTACTCTTCCTGTCTAACAGAAATTTTGAAGCCTTTCATCAACATCTCTTCCCCATCCATATGCTTTTCCCAACTCATGGTAACTGCCATTCCACTGTTTATGTGTTCAAGTATTTTATATTCCACAAATAAGTGGAAGCATGTTGTCCTTGTCTTTTTTTTAAGTTTAATTTTATTTTTAGTTGACACATAATAATTATATACATTATGGGGTACAATGTGATGTTTTAATAAATGTGTACACTGCATTACCATCAAATCAAAGTAATTAGCAGGTCCATCACCTCAAATATTTATTATTTCTTTGTGGTTGAAACATTCAAAATCCTCTCTTCTAGCTATTTTGAAATATGCATTTTTGTTAACTATGGTTATCTTACTGTGCAATAGAACATCAGAACTTAATCCTCTATCCTAACTGTAACTTTTACCTGTTGACCAACCTGTCCCCATCCCCTCCCCCATTACTACCTTCTCCAGCTTCTGATAATCACTGTTCTACTCTCCAATTATTTTCTTTTCTTTTTTTGTTCAACTTTTGTTTTTTTTAATTCAGGGGATACATAGGCAGGTTTGGTATCTGGTATCACCCAGGTACTGAGCATACTACCCAATAGGTAATTTTTCAACCCTTGACCCCCCTTCCTCCTCCCACCTCTAGTGATCCCAAGTGTCTATTGTTGCCATTTTTATGTCCATGTCTACTCTCTACTTCCATTAAGATAAACTTTTTTAGAGTTCACATATAAGTAAGACCATGCAGCATTTTTCTATGTTTAGCTTATTTCACTTAATGTCTTCCATGTTCATCCATGTTGTTGCAAATGACAGGATTTCATGCTCTTTTAAGGATGAATAGTATTCCATTATGTGTATATGCCACATTTTCTTTATCCATTCATCCATTGACGAACACTTAGGTTGATTCCATATCTTGGCTGTTGTGAAGAGTGCTGCAATAAACACGCGAGTGTAGGTATCTCTTTGAAATACTGATTTCATTTCTTTTGTATATATGACCAGGAGTCAGATTCCTGGATTATACAGTAGTTCTGTTTTTAATACTTGAAGAACCTCTATACTGTTTTTCATAATGACTAATTTACATTCCCACCAGCAGTGAGTGTTTCCCTTTCTTCACATCCTTGCCAACACTTGTTATCTTTTGTATTTTTCATAAGAGCCATTCTAACTGGAATGAGGTTATTTCTTATTATGGTTTTGATTTTGATTTCCCTGATGATTAGTGATATTGAACAGGTTTTAAAAACCTGTTGATCATTTATATGTCTTCTTTTCAGAAATGTCTATTCAAGTCTGTCATCCATTTTAAAATCAGATTTTTTAAAGCTGTTGAGTTGTTTGAGTTCTTTATACATTCTGAATATTAACCCTATGTCAGATGTATGGTTTGCAAATAATTTCTTGCATCCTGTAGATTGTCTGTTCACTAAATTGATTATTTCCTTTGCTGTGCAAGGAAGTGAGAGATCTATCTACTGACAACTATAAAACATTGATAAAAGAAATTGAAGAAGACACAAATGAAAATATATCCTGTGCTCATTGATAGAAATAATGAATATTGTTAAAATAACCATACTACCTAACATGATCATACATTTAATGTAATCCCCACCAAAATGCCAATGACATTCTTCACAGAAATAGAAAAAACAATCCTAAAATTCATATGAAACCACAAAATACCCCTCAAAACCAAAGCCATCTTGAGCAAAAAGAACAAATCTGGATGCATCAAACTATCTGACCTCAAAATACACTACAAAATTGTAGTAACTAAAGCAGTATGGTACTGGGATAAAAACAGACACATAGACCAATGGAATAGAATAGGGAGTCTAGAACTAAATCCACACATCTGCAGCCAACTGATTTTTGACAAAGGTACCAAAAAACACAAATTGAGGAAAGGAAAGTATCTTCAATAAATGGTATTGTGAAAATTGGATATCCACATGCCACAAAGAATGAAAATAGACCCTTCTCCCTCATCATATGCAAAATTTAATTCTAAGTGGATTAAAGAATTAAATGCAAGACCCTAAAGTATGAAACGACTATAAAAAGAAACAGGGAAAGTGCTTCTTGACTTTGCTCTGGGAAATGATTTTTGGATAAGACCTCAAAAGTACAGGCAACAAAAGCAAAAATAGGTATTTTTGTGTGTGTGTGCCTTATCCTTTAAATGAGCAAGCAAGTGCTAGCATTACAGTTTCCATGTCTTCCTTAGGTATGCTTCCTTACATTTAGGTACATACCTGGCCCTGCATTTGAGTTTGAAACCCCAGCAAATAAATGGAAGTCAATAACTTGGCCCTCAAATCTGGGAGATATAACCTTCACATAAAAAGCAGCAAGGCAGCAATTAAAGAGTTATGAAACAGAGAATACAATGTTAAAGTACACTTTAACTCATTCTAGGCCTGCACCCTTAAGATTTAGAATTACCTGCAAAACAATTGGTTGGAATGACAATCTAATTTAAAAAGAGATGAGAAATGTGAGCATGTGCACCAGACTTTGAAAATGGGCAGCTATTGAAAGGATAGTTTTCCTTTCTTATCATTTAAAAGTTATGTCCCATCCTGAATCTTTTTGCAAATAATAAAGTAATAATTAATTTCAATTATCGAACTTTGTCAGTTTTCTCAAACCATCATTCCAGTAAAATTTCTCTGGTCAGGGCCTTTAGTACTTTATAGGTAACAATCTCAGTGCACATTTTAGATCTTATCCTATCTGACCATTCATCAACCTATATGCACATCTAGATCCATATTCAGCTGCCCACTCTATAGTTCCACTTGAGTGTTTCACTGGCATGTTTATATAGAACCTTTGATCATCCCTACAAATTTTTTGTACCAACATTCTCCATTCCAATAAATAATAACACCACCCCTTAGACTCTTGTGAAGAAGGCTAGGTCACGTTGGAGCCCCCTTTTTCCTCTCTGTCCACATCCTGTCAATCTCTGAATCTTGTTCTTTGTCTGTAGAAATAACCTCTTCCCTTCTCTTCCTACTTCGTATCTTGCCATGGTCTCTACTCCCTTCAACAACCAACACAACTTCTATGAACCATTAGGCCAACTCCAATTAGAACACATTATAGCTTCCATTGCTTCTAGGAATTATCTAAAATTCTTAATATGGTCCTCAAGGCCTCACCTTGAGTCATTCTCTCCACAACTCACCATATGCCGCCACATGGCCTTCTTGTTGTAATTTCTCACTTCAGTACCTTCACAGTGCTGTTCTCTATCTTGAAATACTTTTCTCTCCTCCTCCTCATACTTGCTCTGTGCCCTTCTTCCCACAAACTACTCATTCTCCTTCAGGGCTCAAATGAATGTCACTTCTTCAGTAAAACTTTCCCAACCTGTGTGAGTATAAACTTCATAATATCTGGACTTTTCCATCAGAGCACATATCTACATTACAATTATCCAGTTGCTTATAAAATACTGATAAGTCTGACCTCCCCTTTAACTGTAAGATCCAAACGGGCAAGGAATGTCTATGTCTATCTTAATCACAGACATATTACCATATTCCCATATGCCTGGCATACAGTGGGTACTCAAATACTGACTAAATGAATGAAGGAATGAATGTTACCTGTTTATTAGCTATAAATCTTAAATGGAGAAGATTACCATGATTTAAAGCATACTGTTTTTGTAGGTCCAAAACAGCAACAGGAACATGCAAGGCAAATCATAATTCCAGGCACCAAACCATAATGACCAGTAACTTTATTTGCATGAATAACTAGTAAGATAATTATAATAACGTAAGGTAGCCCTTGAATTAAAATAAGCATATTTGCAGCCTACAAAATCATGACAGGGAAGTCGTGTCTGGACATGAAAACACTGATGTCTCTATATTTCCTTAACCTATTTATTTTTGGCTCAGTGATGTCAGATTTCAGTTTTACTTTGATTATTAGCATTTCATATATGTCTGCCATATGTTGGTATTCCATGTGTCATTTGTTGCAGGAAAGAACTGAATGATTCCAAATAAACTTGGTTCACTATTAAAAGCTGTTTATATACTAAGTCAAATGTAGGGGTCACAGTAACAAAATATTGGCTGTTCAACATTTTTAATCACTCTACGATTGTGTAAGGGAGGCTAGCATTGTCCACAGAAGCACAGGTCATTGTTCTTCAATTATTTCGTAAGAACCTTTTATTTTATCAGTAGATGAGTAGATCTCTAATTTGTCTGGTTATTCAGAGATGGATATAGTCACATTTTTTCATATATTTTCATATATATTTCACATATTTCACATCTAACTGTGCCAGGTACTGTTATAAGTCATTTAAATGTATTTGTCATTTAATCAAACAATTCTATGAAGTAGCTATTATTGCTAAAATATTTCTCATTTTGCCATATGAAAAAACAGGCACAGGATGATAGGCAACTTGTCCAAAGTCACACAACTAGTAAGTTACGAAGCTGAGAGTTGTATCCAGGCACTGTCTCCCCAGGGCCTTCTTTACTGTTAACCTCTTAGCTATGACAATAACTATTTAAATGAATATCTTCCTTTTTGCCTTCAATTTTTGTTCTTATTTACTATAACAATGCTTTTAATTTTCAGGGATATGGTTGGAAATTATGTAATAAAACATTCTCTCATTTTTATGTTGTATTAACTTCATGGTATATGACTTCATGCTGTACTAACTTGATTGTATTAATTTCATGTTGCATGAACTTCATTCTTCATGTTATATGACCTTTTATACTACATAATTATCCTTTATAATATTGCTTTATGTTGCAAATCTATGTTATGAGTAGGTGCCCAGTTCATTGTTATCTGATAATTTATTCCAGTTCCTCACACTTAAAAAACAGAAAATAAGATCATCTTTGTTGTGTCTTTTCTGACTTCAATACTAGAAGATTCATATAGGCCATTCTGTAAGACCTGTGACACCTCGTTCTCAAAAATGAGTCAAAGGTTTTTTTCCCAACAATTTTGAGATTTCCTAAGAAACCACATGACACTGAATTCCAGGCTTGTAACTCATGTCAGACTCTGTGGTTACCTTGTAACTTATCAAATTCTTGTTACCCCAATCAACAGAACCTATGGAGAGAAAATGTTCTCCCTGAGTTGTTTTTCTGGTAACTTGAAAACTGGAAAAAAAAAAAAAAAAAAGGCAAGGTCAAAATGCACTTAAAGCAACATTTGCTTCATATTTAACTCCAGAGTACTAAATACATTCCCAAGGATTGTACTAGCCCACGTGAGGTCAAGCCTGTTGTGAAAGGAAGGGATGACAATTGACCCTTTCTTAGGGCAAAACCTCCTGCCTTCCATCCCACCAGTCAACTACAGAGTCAAGATCGTGAGAGCTGACAGCTTCCGCTGCAGATAAATTCCAGCCTGCCCCAAATGAGCCATGTACTTATGAAACCAAAGAACCAGCAGAGACCTCTGGGACCATCTAGTCCAGCAGTTCCCAAATGCTCCTCCAGCCAAGATTCCATTTACCTCCTCCCCCTTATCTCAGCCATGGACTATGGGTTTGGAAAAAAATTCAACAGAACTAAATATATTAAATAAAACAAGCTATATTTCTCAATGTTGTTCATAAGTATATGTAGTCTGAGCTTCTGATCCAAGGTCCCCATACCACAATGAATTGAAATCATTTTTAACCCAAAGCAAGGAAACTTGAGATTATGGATGCAATCTTAAGAGATAATTCAGAATTGCTTTTAGAACATCATTATTGTTTTCAAAAAAATTTAAGTGTATAGATCTGGACAATAATGATATATCTAGTTTTCTGTTTTACTGAGGGCCATAAGACATAGTGACCTGTCCCAAATTAGACTTCAAAGTGGACCAGAAACTATACGTACCATAGACCCCAAGTCTAGCAAACTAAATGAGGTACAAGTCGATCCACTAGGGAGAATATTTGCTCAAAGCTGAGATCAACTGTTCAGCCTCATCCACAGTGAGTCCATATCAGAAAACGAGAAACAGTGTCTAAAACTAATTTGCAGGAGATCAATTTGGCAAGTATCATACGACTTTGCAAGAGGACTGAAAATTTAGAAGTATGAGAAAAGCCTGGACTTGCTATAAACTTTCATGAAAAGTGTGTTAGATTGGGATTCAGCTGACAAAGACTAATGCAAAAAGTGAGAAATATTCACAGTGAGTGTTCATGTCTTTACAGAGGAGGAGGAACCGCAAGGAAAACAAATTACATCAGTTAAGGCCAACAGGATAGAGATAAGAAAAGCAAAAGAGCCAAGGGAGATAGGGTAAGCCCAAAGGGTTAAAGAGTATTAGAAGGGCAAATCTATCAGAAGGGAGACGATGACGAGAGAGAAATAAGAGCTTCTAATAAATGAGAAAGGACATAGAATTAATCACAATTCTGAAATTTGCTGAGGTGCTGAACTCATTTTTTAAGTCAGTCCTCTTGGTGAAAAAAAAATCACAGAAAGGTAAGAAAGAAAAAGAAATATGATGAATTTGAAAGGAATGAAGGTCTTAGGAAAAATGTCACTGAGAAAAAACAGAACAGGGTTATGCATGTGAGTGAGAATGCATGATATTAGCCCATCCCATTTCTCTGTAATGGTGGTGATAACTGCTAGAGAACATAAACCAATTATAAAACACACACTAGATTTAACCAAGCAACTAGTTTCTACCAGTTTCTAAATTAAACTATATAATTGAATTAAATCTTTTTAAAATAGATTCTAGACCTAGAACAAACCTCCAAAGGCCTTTTGGTCCAGTGCTTTAAATTTTAGCCAAATAAATAATCACTTCTACTTTAGAGATGAACTAACAGCCGTCACAGAGAGAGCAGGTGCTAAAATTGAGACAAAACCCGAGAGCTCTGTCCTCTCAGGCAGGGCTTTCTGGATTTCAAACTGACTGCTGTTAACAAGAACTATCACTTATCAGACCCCTACTATAGGCCAGATACTGACTTCCGTGTAGCATATAGAATTATCTAAACAATCTTGAGACATACTTCTTTACAGATGAGAAAACTGAAAATGAAGGAGAATAAACTTTACAATTATTATGTGATGTGTGTATTAGTCAATATGTTGTCTGGAAGTATAATACATATACATCCTGTTTTAAGAAATCTAAGTGAAAAATGAGCTTTTAAAAAATTAGAAGTTACTCACCTTATGAAAGGGTCACATGAAAGCAATTATCATAGCATTCCTTGACTCTATGTCCTGAATTAATTTAAATAATCTTTCAATTTTATTATTTAAAATGTTAAGAAAAAAATGGACACAGTGCATCATCATACTACATTTCAAATATGACTCGCTTAAATGTGATTATGTTCAAATCTTCAGGAATACATTTACTTCACACGAAGTAGGACCCTCCCATGGAAACTAGAATAAAAGAGAATATGGAACTCTGGTTCTTCAGGCTCCAGTTTTATCTGTGCTTCCCAAGCAAAGTCAGGGACCCAGCTGCGGAAGGAGACAGAGCCATTGTCTCTATCCCACATAGAGCAGGAAGCTTGCCAAAGGATTCTCTGCCGTTAGCACAGTTATGCAGGGGTCACCTTAAAGTGTAGCAGCCACTACATCCCATTGATTAATCCACTGGTCACCTGTCAATCTGCCAACCACTATTCCTCTTTGTGGCTCAGAGAAACAAGAAATTATACTTCTTGGAACTATAAACAAAGAATCTAAATGTGGGCCAAAAAGAAATGTTTACTTATTGCTCACTTTCCAATTGTAAAAAGAAGAAAAAATCTGACAATTTCTCTAAATAAGATACTCTCCCCATTGGTAAGTTTCCAAACTCATCTTGGCCAAAAAGCACATACATTTAATTATTCATACATATTGCTTAATATCTCCTGGATACTTTGTCCTGAAGCAGCCAACCTAGTGTGTAAGAGGCAGGCTCTGGAGTTGAACATGTCCTGGTTCAAAGGCCAGCTCTGCCGTTTACTCCACTAGGATTTCTCTCAAGTCCTAGTATCCACACATGCAAAATGAAAATAGTGATGCTACCCAGCTCATGACCCTCATAAAAATGAAATGGCATAAAATACATAAAGTCCTTAGACAATAAGGACACAAAGTCCTTAAGCATACTTGACAAAGAGTAAATGTTTACTCTAAAATAGGAAACTATTTTTATAATTAGCTATTTTAACATTAATTCAGCAGTCCACACAATCCACAGTCAAAGCATGCTATCGCCTCTTGAGAATAATTTAGGCTGGGTGCAGTGGCTGATGCCTGTAATCCCAACACTTTGGGAGGCTGAGGCGAGTGGATCACTTGAGGTCAGGAGTTCAAGACCAGCCTGGCCAACATGGTGAAACCCCGACTCTACTAAAAATACAAAAAATTAGCTGGGCATAGTGGTAGACACCTGTAATCCCAGCTACTCAGGAGGCTGAGGCAGGAGAATCACTTGAACGAGGGAGGCGGAGGTTCCAGTGAGCTGAGATGGCACCATTGCACTACAGCCTGGGCAAAAAAAGTGAAACTCTATTTCAAAAACCAAAAACCAAAAATCAACAACAAAAACAACGAAAAGAAAGTAGCAGGTTCACTGGGGAACATTTGAAAGAAGACGGAAGGGAATGTGTGGTATTTGGGGAGTCCCAACTCAGTTTTATGTTTTGTCACTATGGTATCATTAGAGGATAAGACTTAGTATTACTAAGGAAGATAATAAATATGCAACCCTGAAGGGTGTAACATTGTTAAACCTGAGTTTTCATCATTAAGGTATTTGTGACACCACAAGATTAAAATCTGCTGTGTTTCTGAGGCCTTTTTCAAAGCCTGTATTGTGGTCCCAGTGGACCAGTATAAAATCCTCTTGGTCCATGTTCCATGTCTTACTCAGCCACCAGTCTGTGCTTCTCCTTCTTGCCACTTGCTATGGTTTGAATGTATTTGCCAAAATTCACATATTGGAAGACACATTCGCCAATGCTACAGTGTTGGGTGGTGAGGCCTAATAAGAAATGATTGGGTCCTGAGAGTGGAGCCCTCATGAATGGATTAAGTCACCTCGGGAATGGGTCAGTTATTGAGAGAGTGGGTTGTTATAAAAGCAAGCCCAGTCCCTCGTGTTTTCTCCTGTATACTCACTTACCCTTCTGCTCTTCTGCTGTGGGAGAATGCAGCATAAAGGCCCACACCAGATGCCTGTGCCATACTGTTGAACTTCATAGCCTCCAGAATGGTAAGAAATAAATTCCTTTTATTTACAATTACAGCAACAGAAAATGGACTAAGACACTCTTGTTTGTGTAGACAGTGATATTGTATCTCTTGCTGCTGGCCTAATAGGTTTATAACTTCTCCTTTAAAGTTCTTCTGGAGATGACAAATGAAGTTATAATTTAGAAACATTCTCCAAATAGCATATTTGATGTCTTGTTAGTACAACAACCCACACTGTCTTCTGTCTTGGTATTCCCTCCCATGTAGATTTGGTGGTTTAACCTAACCCAAAAAGGAAAATATAAATCAGTTTTTTGGGTCTAATTAAGGATTAGTTACTGTGGATTGTTCTATGGTTTTCAGTTACTAAAGACAGAAACAACTGCACGTGGAAAGTCAACATAGCATAGAAATAGTCTTCCGAGAAAGCTTAGCATAATATATGATTTTTCCTTTTGGTTATCCTATTGGGATTTTAGCATAGAGGTCTGATTTTCAAGAAGCAACTGTTTTCAGCTACTTTCCATAAATTAGGCTCTCTGTTCCAGTTGTCTATCACTGACACAAAAAATTCTTCAGCAAATATTAGTGATATGCTAGGTCAGAGATCAAACATATTTCTTGCTTCTCTTTGCCACTCCTATTTAAAATATGAGCATGTCCATACTAGGTCTCCCTTCAGAAAATGTTCCTGTAGCCTCTGTCCTCCTACCAGCACCCTGGCAGCACCATGGTTTGTCCAGAACCTCTGTTCTTATTTGCAGGCCTGGCTCTCTTTTCTCAGCCATTTGCTTTTCTGGAATGTCCTCTCTGACTCAGCCTCACAACCAAGATTGTAGTTATCAGCACTCAAATACCAGTCACTCCCCTATGAAGTAAGAGGCGATACCCCCGGCAGTCCCCACAAGGCAGGAAAATGCTGGCATCTCATCAGTTTTCAGGGTTAGAATTTCACTGTCAAGCTCACTATCCTCCCAGCCCTCCCAGATAAACAGTGGATGGGGGCTCACAGCACATTCCTTTCACTCTCACTAATTTCAGAAGAACCCTCTGCTGTGGAGCAGCAGTGAATCTTTGAAGTCCTGCTGCTCAAGGGGTGACTCTGGCCTCCTGGCAGCAATTAGAAAAATATTCTTCCTGTCATCTCAGCTGTGACACTGGGCAAATCTATAGCCTTGTCAGTTGATATTCAAGGCTAGGCATTTCTCACATTAACCCTGGCTGCAATTTAAAAACCTTATGTACAATTCAAGTTATTTAATTAATATATTGGATATTTGCACACATATGATTCCTACTGCTAGAATTTTTAATCTAAAACAAAAAATGTACCTAACCTTCTTGATAATTTAAGATGTCATTTTTAAGGTAAATAAATTTAAGGAGTTAAAATCTCCCACCTTGCCCATATTGGCATCAAACAATTTACCATGGTATTTTTAGTATTCTACATCGGCTTTCCCCCCTTTTGTTAAGCTAAATTCTATTCTTAGAATATTTCCCCAACAACAACAAAAATTATTCCTTAACTCAGTCTTACATCTTGACTCTACTCCTCCCCAGTGGCTACTGCCAATGACAAGATGAGTTATAAATACCGAATAGAGGTAGATACTAGATCTCAACGTCTGCTCTTCTCTTCAGGGGCTTCCCAACATCTTAGTGAAGATTCTTTTCTTAAATCTTCCCATGCCATTGTGTCTACTATGAATCTCTTCCATCTTCTTTGGCCATCAGTTTATTCTCATCTTTAACTGTGGATTTCCTTCTTCTTGACTCTCGTGTCATCCTTGCTTGGACTTCCTCTTATGTTAACATTTCCACTTTAATTTTCTACCCAGCTTTCAGACTTAACAGATACAAGCTAACCTCACTATCTCTGTCCCTCCACCCCAACCTTCTTCTCCACCTGGTTTTGCTCTTTCTATTTACGGTACCTATGCTCTTCTAGAGCCTCCTGCCAAGGCTCTAAACCTTATAACTCACATTTTTCTCACCATTTCACATCTAATCCCTGTCCCATTCCTTTAGGTTCTATGTCCTCAGTGCCCCTCTCATCTCCCCTTTACTTACATTCATACCATCTCTACTTTAGTTAGCACGTGATTCATTATCTCTATTCTATTGCCAGCACTTTCTGGTGGCTCTCCTCACTTCCAAACTGTTACTCCTCTCTATTTCACTTGTTATGGGCACAAATCACGTCTTGATGTATGACACTGATATTGCCTTCCTCTGCTCAGATGCATTTGATGTCTCCCCATTCTCTCTAGAAAAAAAGTCCAAAGTTCTGTTTCTGAAAAATGTGACCCTCTGTGGTATTTTTTTCAATCTGTATAACACTTCATTTTTTATCCAAATAAACCTTTTTACCTACGCTTTACTTCAGTCTGAAAGAATTCCAAGTACTTAAAGATATACAATCATCTCCCAGCTCTGAACTTTATTTAGCCATCCCTTACTCTAAATAAGTGCCTCTTCCCTTCTCTGCCTGTTGTCTTACCCATGCTTCAGTACTCAAATGCCATGAATTAATCTCTGGTTTCTCAGATGAAAGATAACCCCTCCATCCTCTATTCTTCACAATATTTTGTACTTCCATTATGGTAGCACATCGTAGGAAGGGTTTTCTTGTATTATAGTAATTTGTTTGCCCAATTAATCTCATCTAGCACAGTGGAAATTTGAGAGGAAGGCTCTTCTTTGTTTATTTCCAAAGTGAACAGTACAAAGCCATGAATTTAGCAGAAAATACCATTTACAATGAACAAATGCATCACCTGAATGTGTAAAACTTCTCACATGCAAAGGCATTCTTGATCCTTATGCCTCAATGTTTGTAGCATTTCTTGCAATATGTACTTCTGTTTTTTTCCTCCTTTAAATATGATATAGTGTATGAATGGGAAAAGGAAACGAAGTTAACAAACATGCATTCAGCAATCCTGAATGAGAGAAGTGTCTAACATCTAATCTAAACCTTTAACTATTGTGCTTCATTCCTCTCTGTAGAAGACAGGATAATGGCACCTCTCAAAAATGGCCACACCCTAAGCCCCAGAACTTGTGAATACATGAGGTTAAAAGGACTGAGCAGATGCTAGTAAGATTACTAATCAGATGACCTTAAAATAGAAAGATTATCCTGGATTATCTGGACAGGTTCAATGCAATCACATGAATCCTTAAATGTGGAAAAATCAGTCAGTGAGAGAGGTGTGGTGGAGGTGGAGGCAGGAGAGACTCGAAGAGTGAGAAGGACAACCTGCCATTGTTGGCTTTGAAGTTGACAAAAGAGAGCCATGAGCCAAGGAATGTGATGGGCTCTAGAAGCTAGGAACAGTCCTCAGCTGACATCCAGGTTGTAGAAGCTAATTCAGTCCTACAATCACAAGGAACTAAATTCAGCCAATAATTTGAATGAAAAAGGAGTCTCCAGAAAGGAATGCAGCCTCACCAACAACACCTAGTTTTTAGTCTCATGAGATCCATGTTGCACTCCTGATCTACAGAATCCTAGGATATTACTTTTGAACTATTTTAATCCACAAGGTTTGTCATAATTTGTCATGATAGCAATAGAAAGCTAACATATTCTCCAAGTGACTATTCAGATACACTTGACCTGTGGTGGTTTGAATTGGCTAGCACTAAGAATAAAGTGTGCAACCTCATTGAAGTAAAGCCTAAAGGCATGTTTTTGTTATTTTTCATTTGGAATCATTTCAAAATATTATAAGTAATGTGATCTCTTCATTTATTCTTTTATTCAATTCTACAAGCATTTCCCAAATGCCCGTTGTCTATGCTCACACTATAAATTTTGTTGAAGTTTGTAAATCTTCTTCACTGTATTCCATCAGTGGCTATAACATAACCTGGACATGGCAGACATGCAATGCATATTTAATGAATAAGTTCAAGTGTGATTTTGTCATCTAAGTCCTCTCTACCTGAAGCTCTTTATCTTCAGTAAGATGTGGATGATAATTTATCTAATTTACAGGATGACCTTAAAGACATACATATGCAATTTTTAGAAAATCAGTTGTAATTAGTCCCATATCATTTCTATATTCCAAACTTTAATCCCTTTTTGCCTTGACTTCTGTATCCAACTTTTCACTTTCCTTAAGTGTCTCTCATTTTACACAAGAGCATTCTTAGAGGACTACTATTATCTGGGTACTTTCCTGTTCAAAATTCTCTAATAGCTTTCCATGCCTTGGGGCTAAAATCCAAATTCCTCAAGATAGCATGGAAAGTCTCACAATATGTTTATCCAGAGAATCTTCTCTGCCACTACTTTGTAGCCTGACCCACACTCACAACCCCAATGCACTCTTCACTCAACTAAGACTTCTCTTTCTGACCTTACAAATGCCAAGCGTAGCCTTGATTTTAAATCACAGATCCTGTGCTACCACATCTGTAGTGACCTTGGTTTCTCCTCTTCAACCTGGCCTATTCCTTAGAAAAAGTCTTATGATTTCCTTCAAAAAGTCTTTCCTAAATAAACCAACTCAGAATAATTTTCCCACTTCCAGGTGTTGTCCCTGCTCTTGTATAATACTCACCTGGTTCCAGGTCTTAATCTTCATATTTCATATTGGTTGGTATCCTTCCCCAGTTAGGTCACAGTGAAAACTACTCATAATTCGTGCTTTTTAAATATCTGCATCCTCTGCCCACCCACAGCAATACTACTGGGTACAGCATAAATAATGATATAATTATTAACATATATAGTGCTTAATACGTTAGACACATTATTTTAAGTGCTCTACAAATTTCTAGACAATCATATGAGGTAGATATTATTTTTATCTTCATTTTACAGAAAAGGAAAATGAGGGACAGATACCCAATGTTTATTGTGGGAATTAAGAAACTATGAAGGAATTCAACATTTGTAAAATGATTAGAATGTAATATAGTTCTTTAAGAGAAATTTTGTAGTTTGGAGGTTCAAGTTTCGTTGTATTTTCACATAATGCAGGGTAATACATGTCTAACAAATAATCATAAATTAGGAAGACTGTATAACATACTTCTTTTAACAAGGTTAAATACATAATTAACGGCACAAATGGATTTGGGATCATATCCATTACATCAGGCTACTTTTCTAAGGCTTATAAAGAGACTTACTTTCAATTATGACTGACATAAATGTAAAGTGGTAGTCTCTTTATATTTTACTATTATCTGCCTTTCACCACAGCTCCTGAATCTTTGACTTCTGAATCTATGTGGAGGTTTTTTTGTTTTTGTCAGTTATTGTTGGTTGTGGTGGTAATGTCTGCTGCATTTCAAAAACTGCTCAAGACTGTAAGGAAAGAAGGAAAGCCCCAAAGACATTGATGTTCAGAAATAAAATTCAGTCTACTTCAAAACTAAGACTTTTCATGCAAAACTCACAAGAGTTTCACACAAGTTGTGTTAATACTAGTAAGTCTTCCAAATATATGTCTGGAACATGCATTTGGACCACAGCAGTTAAGGAGCTCACTCAAAATATACAAAATCCAACTTCTGGCTCCTTGAACAATGTTTACATTGTTGCCATCAACCAGGTGATAATTCTCAGCTCAGAACTCTTCATAAGTTATCTTGCACTTTTAATGATTTATTCACACTGTGAATAATTTATTAGCTCCGTTTAGCTCATCAGGCGATAACAAAAATAGTCTGTCTCAAACTCAGTTTAAGCAAAGGTCAAGGAAATCTTAGAAATTTAGCTTTACTGAATCAAAGCAGCTGTACAAGCTTTTCCAATCAAGATGACAAAAGAGTTATCTGCAGGCCAGGGCCCCTCCCGGACACTTTCTATTCTTATCTTCTGCTCCATTCACCACTGGGAGAAGCACAAGACCCTGTGTAAGTTCCCTGGTGGAACATTGTTTTCAATTAAAGATAAACAAAAACCTATTCCCTCCAGCTGGGGATACTTGACTCTCCCTATTTTTCCATGTGAGAAATGAGGCAGAAAGATCCTGTAGCTCTTCTAAAATGTCATGAATGTTTTACTGGGATTGGCAGGTCTCCCTTCTGAAACGAGGACAGCCAGAGCTATGATGATTTGCTCCTTGCCTCTTTCCTGGCATCCGCCTACCTCACCGGCAGTCACGCAAAGACATATTGATCTTTCTACGGCTTGCTGGGCAATGAACTGCAGTGGTCTTACAAAGATGAAAGGAATGATCAACTTGCCAAAATAGAATCTTCTGCCAGCCTTAGAAGAGTCATGAGGAGGGGAAGAAAGAATAATAACTTGTGAACTAATGGGAACCCCTTTAATATTTTAAAAAGCCTAGCGAACTCTCTTTTTTGGCACAGACAGATGGTTTTACTTTGGGGACAAATCCATAAGGAGTAGACAATTTGGGTGTCTTGGCTTCTTGGGAAACCTAGGGTTAGAAAGTCCTTGAAGTTGAGTGTCACAAATTGGCCAGTCTGAGCTCATCTATAATATGGCTTTAACTAGATTTTCAATGATTTTTGCTGCATTTGGGCATTTTCTTTGTGAGGGAGACCCTAAGTAAAAACAGACAAAATCCACTTTAGATCAAATGTAGTTCTCAATCTTCACATTGCCCCTTCAGTCTTCTCCCAAAACAGATGCCAGAACGTGGACTATTATCTGAACATTTCTCTTAGCTATGTGAGAAATGAGGAGAAGTGGGGCAAACAATCCAAAGACCAGCCTAGGTAACAACATGCAACAAGGGAGAGGAGAGCAAGGCCTGGGAGAGGGTTGCAATATAAAAGCCCACATTGCCAGCTGAACACATTGGGAAATATTTTCTGCCTGAAACAATAACAATCATAAATGAACTATTGTTAACACAAAAATACCAAATACTGGTAAGAGCTGTCATTTTGGTTTTCTTTAGACATGATAAATTACATTTGCAAATTAGTGTCTGATCTGAGATGACATGGAACAAATGGTAATATTTACATTCTGCACATTATCCTTGTCAGATTAAGCTGCAGTTGGCCAGTGTGGATATAAAGAGGCCTCGAGAGGCTTGCCTGCTAAACCAGCATGTAAATTGTCTCTAAACCATCCACACACTTACATTTATTATCTCCTCAAACCAGCAACAGCCACCCCATTTACATGTCAATTTTGCCCAGTTAGGATAACTTGACTGAAGAAAAGAACTAGTGAAGAAGAACGCCTCCAAGAAAGTATTCCAAAGTGGGAAGGACCACAAAACACAGTTTGTAACAAGTTGTCAAAGGCTTTCTATTTATTTAGCACTTTAAGAAGGAGAGGCAGAGGAGGAAAGTATCATTTAAGTGCTTGTGACGTGGAATGCATCATGGTGGGTCTTATGTTCTCCCATTTTATCCCCACAAATTTACCTCTAATAAGGGTATTATTATACCCACTTTACAGATATGGACACTGAAGTTCAAAATGTTAACTAATTTGCTAGTACACTTGGTGGGGACAGAGTTAATGTTTGAATTAGGGAAACTGACTCCAAAATTCTTTGTAGTGTATCCCTCTGGAACAGTAGCCTTAACTAGAAATGTTGGAATATGACGGCAGGTCATGGGATTTTCAGGAGAATATAGCCTAACAGAACACTGGGCTTCTATTGCCCCATCACTATATTGTGCAGAAATGCAGTGCAGGAGGAAAGGTATGGGGTATCACTGCTAAGCTTTGTTACCGGATGCAGAGCTGACAAAAAGCTCTTTCCATTTTCATCATAAAAGCTGCAATGGAGGTTCAGGAAATGTCTGTGAAGCTGGTTTGGTTTGACTTCTTACTACTCTTGTGTTTAAGCCTCAAAAACATAATATGCAAGATGGCCTGAGAAAAAAGAGGTTGACTTTTTTGCTCCC
Organism: Trachypithecus francoisi; assembly: GCF_009764315.1. Lineage (NCBI taxonomy): Eukaryota > Metazoa > Chordata > Mammalia > Primates > Cercopithecidae > Trachypithecus > Trachypithecus francoisi. The sequence continues at coordinate 28,003,233 of NW_022681460.1, forward strand.
AAGGTTTGTGTCAAGAAAGAAGAAGGAAGATAACAAAAAGAACCAGTGCCATACTGTGTGCTTGTTTCAGAAAAATAAAACCTTATGATTTGATTAGTCACTTTCATAAACCCAATTCCATAATTATTCACAAAATGAATGTGTGGATCTTACTATTATCTGATATAAACCAAACAACAATTGGAAAAAGATATTTTGCAACATTTCAGGAAAAGTACTGTGGATCAGGCACAAGATGACATGGATGAATTATTGTTGATAAAGGTAATATTGATACTGTTAGGTAGGTAGGAAAAATCCCATTTTTCTACAGAAATGGTCAGCATATTTAAAGGTTAAATGATATTGGAGGTAAGATTTCTTTTCAAATACTTCAGGAAAACAAACCATAGAATTAGAAGTAAAATGGAAAATCTTGATAATTTTTAAATTTTGGTAATGAGTCTAAGGTTTATTACATAATTCTCATTATACATGTGTGTTTATAATGATTCATAATTTTTTTTTTTTTTTGAGAGTCTTACTGTGTCACCCAGGCTGGAGTGCAGTGGCACAATCTCGGCTCACTGTAAGTTCTGCCTCACCGATTCACACCATTCTCCTGCCTCAGCCTCCTGTGTAGCTAGGACTACAGGCGCCTGCCACCGCACCCGCTAATTTTTTGTATTTTTAGTAGAGACGGGGTTTCACCGTGTTAGCCAGGATGGTCTCGATCTCCTGACCTTGTGATCCACCCGTCTCAGCCTCCCAAAGTGCTGGGATTACAGGCGTGAGCCACCACACCTGGCCCGATTCATAATTTTTTAAAAATACAGTGTCTTAAAATATAAAACTGATTCATTCAAAAACACATATTTAAAAAGCGATATGTTTTAAAATGTGTTTTAATCTTGGGCTTCACCAAGTTTACTAGACCAGAGTAATTAGTGAACAGCCCTGGGAAAGCCTGCAGCAAAATTCTGCAATCTGTCAATATCTGGGGGTTGTTTCTTAACAAGAACCCTTATAGAAGTAGCTATTACGACATGAGGAAGGAAGTGCTAAAATTGCCAGTGTTAATAAGACATGTTTAATTCCCCGCTCAGGGAAAGAGGTCTGTAAACTACAGAAGAGAGTGGTGTTACTATAAAGCATACCTTAGGATCCACTCTTGCTGTGGGAAGCTAGTGCTGCACAGTATGCCTTCTCTTGGTCTAATTCTCAATCAAAGCCAAGATGTGAGTTTACTTTGCTTGCAGAGGGATTTTCACATGCTCCATAGGGGTCATGAAAGGTATCTGGGGAAGAGGGTATATGAGCTGAGAAATGGACTCTCTAGACAAAGGTTATGCTTGCTGTCCTGCCAATAGCATCCACATTACCGAGGGAGTAGCCCACACGTAGGCTACACTGAACCTGGATCCAGAGCCTGCTCTTCAAGGACAGGACAAGGTGGGAATGGCAGAGAGGAGGTGCTGAGCAGCAGCCTTGATCCCCAACACATCACATTTTCAAAATGTTTGATTTAAAAGAATAAATAAAAGCATCTGTTTAGTTGAAATCTATAGAATACCAGTTCACTTCAATGCTAAGAAATATCTAGTAATATGATCCTCAGAAAGATCTGGATGAAGTGAGCAGGCAGAAGGGACCATACTATGACAGGGACTTATGGCTATACAAAGTGTTTCTCAAAGTGTGGTCAGAAGGCACTGCCTGAATCAGAATCACATGGGATGCTTCTTAAAAATGCAGCTTCCCTGACATTTCCCCAGACCCATTGTATCTGTCTTAGGCATGGGACCCAGGAACCTGAATTTTAAACAAGCTTCCCAGAATCTCCCATGAAATAAAGCTTGAGAACTCCTGTTTATCCTTTTTGCCTTCACTTGCATCTTTGCCACTCAACATGCATCCATTTCTCCCTCCCTGCTTGGGAGTTCTTTTTGATGATGGTTCCTTGGGTTTCATCTTTGTAGTTTTGTAGTGCCTGCTCACTATATTTTCCGATAAGTTGAACTCACAGATTGCTACTTGATTAAATCTTTCCTATGTTAGTTATGAATACCTGAGTCCTGCTTCTTCTCTGAGTTCCTACAGCACCTGTTTTCCCCCAGCACAACTTAGTATATTATATTGTAATTTTTCACTTACTTCTTAATCATTGAATTCCTCACTGGAGGGACTTCTTGGTATAAGACAGGCATTCAACATTTGTTTACCAAATGAGAAAATGAATGATTGTTTCTGACTCATACTTCTTACTACTTAATGCCAGTTCTCTTATTCCAGGAATTTTACAACAGGTATTTTTGCAAAATTTGTCTTCTCCTTCATCCTCAACAAAAGTGTTGAAACATTCTTTACACATTAGGGACAAGATCAGAAGGTGCCACTTTCTATGCTAGAAACATGTGATGAACTAGGCACATGCCTGGATTTCTCAGAATTTTGGTAAGGTTCTGAGTTAGTTTCCTGAAGAGATTTGCTACTTTCCTCCATGCCATCAGGAAACAATCAACACTATTATCTTTGAAAGGTAATGTATAGACTTGGAAATTGCAAGGAAGAACTGAAAACATAAGATGCTTTTAACTAAATCTAGAAATATGTGAGCTGAAAAATTTTTTAAACTAGTTTTTGTTATTTATGCTCCATATGTTTACAAAAAAAGATTGGGGTGTTTTTTGATAATAGACACATATTCAAATGGAACTTTTGAGAAACTTAAAAGATCAGAAGTCCACTTATTCTTTGCCAATGATATAGATCAGTAGAATCAGGTCTGTGGTTTGCTTAGAGGAAGATCGGCACAGAGCTTGATGGGTTGTCTGGCAAACCTTTGTTTTTGCAACTTAGGAAGGATAAAGTGCAGTCATTTAAAAATATAAGGTAGACTAACTCTCAGTCTAACCTATATGAGTTGTATCTGACCAGTTAATTAAGATGGAATGAATTCAATACTATTTTATCAGTGAGTGAGCTTAGGAAGTTGTTTGCTTCCTTTTCTAGTCGCTTTTGTCCTCCTAATAGTATTGTCATTCTGGCCAAGACACATTGCTCATGCATGGAACAGTCATGACTCATTTCAAACTTCTAATGGCCTTCTGGTATCCATTAAAACAAAAAGCTTAATAGAAAGCAACTAAAGAAATTAGAGAAGGCTTTTATATACCTCTACTATCCTTATCTTGCATCTTGCCATTCCAGTCTTGTGTACCTACCATTAGACTCAACTAATAAGTATAGTATTCACTTTGAATCCAGTCTAAAGAATCCAAATCAAAAGACATTAATTATTTCATTGATCTTTGTCTAGTGGTAAGTGAAAAGTTCATCATGTACTTGTAGGAAAAAAAATCTTCCCAGTCCAATTTTCCTGTGGTTGGAATCTTATTAGAATTACTGCCAAAATTTGTATTCAAATCCTAAAATGTTTATAATAGCTATCTGTATAAAATAAAATTGAGAAATATGTTCTGTGGAACTAGAACACCAAAGAATGTGCATACACCTTTGCAAGAAGAATATATACATTGAGACATACCAGATGGTGCTTATCAAGAGGCCAAGTTAAGGAAGACTGAGTTTTTGCTACATAGGAAAATTAAATCAAAAATCATTCTTCTGAATGAAAATCAATCATCTGAGCTCTTCCCCCACCAAAGTTACACTGTTGACATATAGAGTTTAAATTGGGTCAGATTCTCCTGGTGTTATTATTGGTAAGCAACAATTAACAAATTTGGCTAATATATGAAATAAAATTTATTGGAGAGACATTGGGCAGTTGAGAAAAATGTTTGAAAGGTCAGAGGATAAGGCTCAGAAATAGGATAGGAACTAGAACAAGCACAGGATGGCACTGGCATTTAGTCAAAACGAAGTGCTCAACTATCTGAAATAGATAAATTTTCTTTACGAACAGTCAAAAATGAATGCCTTTCAGCCATTGCACCCCTCATCACCTCCTCCATCATCTTTACAATTTGGCTAATGATTGATCAATTAGGGAGAAAGAAAATCTGATTGGTCTAGTTAGGACTATATGACTCCCTCCCTCTTGGTTAGGGGAGGTCAGGATGTCTTGCTTTACTTCTCCACCGAGGAGACACATAATGGAATTAGCATACTGTTGGAGGAGCAGTAAATGTTAAGGGACAAAAATACCAACTAATTTTATTAAAGTGCTTCATGCATTCTTGATTTGGACTTCATCATTGACTTCCACTACTCCCTTCTCACTCTCAACCATCAGATAAAAATTCCCTCATATGCAATTTATTGACATATACTTGATTCTGCAAGCAGGATAGAACCCTACAATTATTCATGCACAGAATCAACAGGTCAGCGCACAACACAATTCTCTTCTATAATTCCCAATTGAGGATGGAGGTTGAGAGGAGGGCATTCTATTTCCAAATGACCCATAATATATTTTAGATAAAAGCAAATGTTTCTACAGTAAAGGAGTGTAATGATCAATCATGATATAAATCTCTAAAGAATATCCAATTCCATTTATTCATATTTGAAGCTCATTAAAAGATCTTTAGATTTATAATTTAATATTGGGTTTATGAGTCAATTATTCTATGTCTTGAGACAAACAATTCATGAGAGCTTGATCCCTATTGTAGAAATGATAAAACCAAGACCTTTAAATTGCAGAGCTGTGGACTAGATCCTAGATCTGAGATGGTTGGTCGCCGAGTTATATGACACCCTGTAAGTCTTGGCATAATATGGTCAACTGGTCAACTGATCTTACTTGCTTTTGTTACAGACATTAAGCAGTTTTTCTGATTATCACTCTTAGGAATGGTCTGACTCAGAACATCAACTCTGACTTTCTAAAGGGCAATACATTAACCTGCCTTCTGGTTAGTACTAATTACTGCTTGTAAGGAGAGCTCAGATGTTATTTACTTGATTTCCTTTGTTATTTCCAGTGAAAGTGATGGATGTCTCCCCTTCTGAGTGTCATTCTGAAGTCAGAAAGAGTAGGTTGGAGTTAGTGAAAGTTTCAGATTCATGCACGTTATAGCCTTGCTGACTTGCCTTTCAGAGTCCTCTCAAAGTAAAATTTTATTTCTCAGTCAATGCCTGATTTAAGCTTAGAGGCATGTCTCCAAAGCAGCTCTCCCAGACACCCCCAGAGTACTGGTGCTGTACTTCAGGTAAGCACATCTCAGGAAGTATTATAATGAATGACTTACCTCTTGGGGAAGGATGGGTACTATACTTAGCTTTCAAAGGCAGCACAATTGTAGATCAACACATGTTTGTTAAATAAAGGAATGGAGTGTGATCTGACTCAGCACAGGAGACAAAGAAGTGATCAAAATGAGTTTTTGAAGTCTCTTATAATTTTATTTTAGGATAGAATTATGAATCTAAGGAACATAACTCTTGCTCTGTGTTGCAGATAAATGAAATGACGCTTTTCAAAACAAAAATACCATTAACACATGTCTACTAAAACCAGTTATTCTTTCACTGTGACTGACATTTAGTGAGAACAGCAAGTTTACATGTTTGTACATGTGTTTAGCTTTGACCTCTTCACCAAAAAATGTAAGTGAGTCACTGGGTCTTCACAAGACATACCTAATCTACGGTGGACATTTTGTACAGAGTCATTTTAGCTATGCGATATGTCCCCAGATTCCTATATTATATGGTTCCTCATTAAGGCAGAGCCATAAGAGACCTTTGCAGGAGATTTGGAAGATGAAAGTGCAACAGGTGTTACACCCTGAAGGTTAGTGGAGAGCACCACGTGCTGTTGTAACTTGCCTCTGTTGTCACCCGTGTGCTTGCTCACCTTGTCATGTTGGGGCAGCAGCCAGGCCCACAGTTCCCTCTGCTGAATATCCTCCTCCAATTTATCCAAGTTACAGACCCACTGCATGTGCAGCTGCATGGTGAAAGCACTGACTTCTTCTGCAAGCCTCCCAGGCATGGAGGTTGAAGGTTGCCAGTGTCTGAATGTTTGTGTCCCCACAAAATTCATTTGTTGAAATTTTAACCCCTAAGGAATTCTCACCCCTAATACCCTAAGGAGATGATATTAGGAATGGGGCCTTAAGGAAGGAAATACATCATAAGGATGGAACCCTTGTGAATGGTATTAGTGCCCTTATGAAAGAGACCCCAGAGAGCTGCCTTGTTTTCTTCCACCATGTGCATACACAAAGAGAAGGTGCCACCTATGAACCAGGAATGAGCCCCTCACCAGATACCCAATTGTTGGGACCTTGAACTGTACTTCTCAGCCTTCTGATTGGTAGGAATATATTTCTGTTTATAAACTACTCAGTCTGTGGTATTTTGTTATAGCAGCCCAAGCAGACTAAGACAGCAGTGGTGAGAGATGGGTACAGATCCAATTTGCCTGAAAAATATCTAGTTTGTCTTCACTGGTTCCAGATTTTCCTTGCTCTCCTCCACTTTACGTCTAGATTTTTGTCCCAACATCTGGCCCTGCTGGCCTTCAGGGACCTTAGGTCCACACCAGATGCCAAGGCAATTATTTCCCATGCAATTCTTCACCATCTCCCATGATTGCATGAGCTCTATTCTCTATAATGAATTTCTAATTATATATCACTCAGAGTTGTCCTATTTCCCTTATCAAACTCTAACTGATATGCCTGCATAAGCATTACCTTGTCCTACTGAAGTCACTCTACTTAATACATAAAGATTGAAACAGAATTAGGAGATAGACAGCCTGCGAAGAACACTCCACAGTTTATCAAGATGTAATTAGTTGCTCATTGTCTTAGTCTGTTTGGTAGGTTACAAACAACAGGAATTTCTTTCTCTCAGTTCTGAGTCTAGGAAATACAAGATCAAGCTGCCAGCAGGTTCAGTGTCTGGGGAGGTCCTGCTTCCTAGTTCATAGATGGTGCCTTCTCACTGTGTCCTCACATAATGGAAAACAACAAGGCAGCTGCCTGGGGCCTTTGTTATAAGGACACTAATTCCATTTATGAGGGCTCCACCCTCAAGACCTAATCACCTTCCAAAGGTCCTACCTCCCACATTTCTGATTAGCTTTCAACATATAAATAACACAGGAATGTAAACATTCAGACTATAGCACATATCTTTTGTAATCCCCCTTTTGATAAAAGTAATTGCTAATTAGGAGTCAATAGAATCATTTAAATTTTATGCAAGACTTATAGGGCTGCAGCATTTATATAAAGTAGCCATTTTCCATATGTAATGAATAATTGATTCACTCATCTAGAACCCCTCTTGACTCAGTCCGGATGGGATTTAGAGTAATCCAGTGTAATATAGTATGTCATCGAGAATAAAAATGTAAAATACAGTGCATCTGAAGAATTTTTAAGTCATTAAAAGCAGAGGAAATTAATTGCATAAGCCAATTAAACTCAAATATTCTAATAAGAGATTCCTGAAAACTGTCAGGTTATGTGAACTTTGTTCTATTTTCCTATTCTAACACTACTCAAATGTGAAAACCAAAGAGTCATTCAGTAAATGAATCAATAATCACCTTTCTCTGACATCATAGTCCACACAGGTAATTTTCCTTAAAATTAAAGGCAGAATAAAACAAAGAATAAAACCATAAGTTTTATGGGCACTTTTGAAACTCAAGCTTAAACTGCCTTCTCTCTGCTTAAGAGAAACATGGTCTCACATATTAAGAACTCACAGATTCCTGCCTTGTCCAATTCCATTTTCCCTTCCGGTTTCCACTGTTGTTAGCCATCCTTCTCTAGTCCATTTCCTTGAGAACTGGGACTGGTTCTTATAACTTTCTGTTACCAAAGTTCCTTGCATAAAGGGGGTGCTTAAAAAACAATTCATATGATGAGGAGGATGTCATGTCTACCTGGGCCACAGTTTTACTCTCCATCCATTATGAGGCAAGTATGGCATTTTAACAAAACATAAGATTTGAGATTTCTTCTAGAACTAGCACTTCCATTTTCATGAACTTCTTTCTCAGGGCCTCTCTTTTCCTTCCCCCTAAGATAATTCCAATTATTCTTTACAGTCCAGAGAACAGAGTCCTCCCATGAAATCTACTATAGTACTTTTCAGCACGCAATGCAAAAGTGAGCTGACACTGGGATTTGTTTTGTCTGGGTAGGTGAACACCTGCCAAGGACTAAATGCCTACCATCAGCTGAAACATTCAGAGCAGTGTGGCACCACCATGAAGGCACTTCCTGGACACCAAACCTGAGGTCAGACTCTGATCTGCTTCCTCTCTTCTTTTCCAGCCAATCAGCAAGTTTGGTTTTGCTTTCAGCTAGAGACAAATACCTGTGCAGTCGACTCCCAAGAAGCATGTGGCTGTGTCTACCAGACACTTGCTACAGTGATTTATTCACCCTTCTAGTACATTAGGTAAGGTCATCACAAGACACTCTACTATTAGGCCTAAATTCTTGGGAAGAGTTGAAATAGTTTCAGAGATAAGAGGCCTTTTTTGGTAGATGAGACCAACCAAAACATAGACTCCTCCAGGCCAAAGAGCACCCAAGCAATCTTAGCCTAAGTAACTGCCAAAGAGAAACCCTGAGAAAAGTCAGTTCCAGAAAAAGAAGGAGAATGTCTAGAGTGTTTTTGGAATAGTCCCAGGTAATTTCACACTAGTATGAAGACCTAAAATATTATTATTAATTAAGCCAAACCCTTCCAGTTTGGAGTTTGTTTATTTTCAAGCACAGTGATAACACAGGGGATATTATGGCAATAGGAGATTTTGTATGTGAGTGACTGCTGTCATCTCAGCTGTAAGAATATAAGACCTTTAGGCTCAATGGACTTGCTAGTTCACCTTATCTTGGGTGGTGAAAGCATTGGCAATTGTGTCCAAAAGAACTTTGAATACCAGAGCTTTATTAAAGAGATTAGTTAATTTTTCCTCTGTTACTGTTTTTTCCACACACAAAAAATACCTTAGTACATAAGTTACAAGGACCTCTGGCTGATAAGTGATTTATACTGAAAACACTGAACATAGTCAGGAGAAAGCAATTCCTGCTATTTCCCCAGCTTGAAATCTGGATCCATTCCAGACATTTTTCTCTGAATCAGTCCCAAGCAACCCCATCTGGGGTACTAGCAAACTGGTGAGATCTTCTGCCTCATAAAAATCCTATAACCTTAACAAAACAAAGTAGACTTGCCTTATCTTATAGGTCTCTGAACAAAATACTTATATTTTTTCTAATTTAGTCAAAAACTTAAAGTTTCTCTTTCACTTTCATACACTTTAAAAGTGGTACAGAGTGTATTTTCATATAACCTCTAGCATCACACCCCATCTACTGCTGCCAGAATTTACAAGGTCTAGCTGGACTTTCTGAAATAGACCGGTGCCTTCTGATTAGATTCATGACTCATTTGAGCCATGCTGGCAAATGCAATTAACAATCTATTCAGTAAAGCTTGCACACAGAATACTTGCAGGATACACTATTAGGATCTGTCCATGAGTGGAAATTCAAACCAATCCCAAACACTCACACACATCTTTGAATAATCAAGAATCAATATATTTAACCTGAAACAAAGGGAAAAATTTTACTTGTTAAATCTCACACTCCTAGTTCATGTTAACAAAACTGTAAGGCTGGAAGTTTCGACAGGTCATTTTGTCCATATCTCTGTCTCTGCCAGTTTCTTCATCTAAACAGTACCAGGTGGGGTTGGTGATCTCATCTAGATTTGAAAGGATACAGAAAAGAGAATTTTTCAACATACCTTGGCATTGTTCTTGAACTTTCTCTTTCATTCCCCACAAAATGTCTTTCTTTATGACCTTTCTATTCCTATTAAAATCTACTTCCTCCTTTTCTATTTTCATAGGATCTGGAGAACACTACCAAGTAGGAGATATGTTTTCTTTTCACTTTCTCCCTACTGCAGAGTCTCACAGTCTCACTCACTGCCTCCCTTAGTGGCCTCCCTTAGTCTATTCAGGCTGCTGTAACAAAATACCTTAGACTTGTTCTTATAAACCAGAGAAATTTATTGCTTACAGTTTTGGAGACTGAAAAGTCCGAGATAAAAAAGTCAGCATATTCAGTGTCTAGTGAGAGCTCGTCCCTCATAGATGGCACCTACTATGTGTCTCACATGGAGGAAATGGCAAAAAGGCTCCCTAAAGCCTACTTTATAAGGGCACTAATCCCATTCACAAGGGCTCTGCAATCATGACCTAATCACCTCCAAAGGCTCTACCTTTTAGCACTATCACCTTACAAAGAGGCAGTTCTTCCTGTTGCTTGCTCTGTGACTGAAATCGACTTGGAATTATCTATTTTATATCTCAAATTAGGCCTCCTCCCACCCCATACACCTCAAGTTCAATATATAATAAAGTACTAAAGATAAACCCAGGCATTAGTCATTTAAAATCATAAAATATATGTAATATTTTTTGGAACAAAGGACATGACTAAGTTCGAGTGAAAAATTAACATGAATAGTATCTGTTGTGGAGGGTGGGAGTCCTGATTTAAAAATAATATGTGTTCATTATTACTTAAGTGAGAAAGTAAAGTATATAATCATACAAAAAATAAAAGCATTCATAATCCTACTACACATACATAACCATTAACACCTTCTGTTTTTTCTGAGATTTTATATTTTTAACAACTTTATTTATTTTTGCTAACTCAACTGCTAAGTGAAAAGTCATTTAATTACACAAATATTTCCATAGTTTTAATGGTTTAAATGATATGTTCCAGTCAAATCCAAGATACTAAAGGATTTTTACAGATAGCAAAATATATCAGATGAATGATTAAATAAGTTTCTAGAAATAACAATAACTGTAAATTAAATAAATACAATTTGAACATTAAAATGTGATGAAAGGTTATTGTACTCACCAAAAAAAACAGAAGCCTTGATTATGAGTGGGTGATTGGAGATGAAGGGCAAAGGAACCATTTTCTAGAAGGCAGTGAGAGTGATCAACTTTCAGACAGGTAACCTTATTTGGGCACCTGGTTATCTTGCACTCAAAATGCATGTTTTGATGTAGACAAACACATCCCAAATTTTAATGGTTTAAAACAACAAACCACTATTTTTTCACAATTCTGTTGGTTAGATGGGCTAGTTTTTAAAAATCCTGGTCAGCTTGGCTGATGTCTCTTGTTAGCCGGTGACACAGCTGGAACTGTGTGGTCTAGGACGGTGGTAGGCAAACTTTTTCTATAAAGTTCCAGATGGCAAATACTTTAGGCTTTTCAGGCCATGTTTTCTCTGTTGCAGCTACTCCACACGGCTATTGTAGTGTGAAAGCAGCCCTCGGCAATATGTAAACACATGGCTGCGACTGTGTGCCTTGCCTACCCCAGGTCTAGGATGGCCCCACTCATGTGTTTGGCAATTGGCCGTCTGGTTGGTCTAGAGAAGTGGTTCTCAGAGATTTCTATGACTTCATGCTCAGACATGAACATGTATTAAAATTACCTAGAGGGCTCCTTAAAACATAGATTATTAGGCATTACATCTAAAGCTTTTGATTCAGTAGGATAGGGGTGAGGCTGGAGAATCTGCATTTCTAGCAAGTTTACAAGGGATACTGCTACTGCTAATCTGGGGATCATATTCTGAGAACCACTGGTCTAAAGCACCTCCTCTAGAATTGTTTATCTCTGTTCCATGTGTCTCTCTTCCTCCAGGAGGCTGACCTGGACTTCCTCACCCTGGTGGTGTCAGGGTTCTAGAGCAGTAGGAAAGGCAAGCCCAAATGCAAAGGTGCTTTTCAAGCCTCTGATTACATTACATTTGCTATTTTCCCATTGGTCAAAGCAAGTCATATAGCCAGGCTCTGCCAAAGTGGAAGGAGACCACCCAAAGGTGTAGATAAAGGAAAGTTTGAAGAAACTGGGCAACATTACTGCAACAATCTACCCATGGCACACTCATGTGCGTGTACACACACACACACACACAAGTTATAACACAAACACATCTTTAGAACAAGATAGATGCTACACAGTAGGAGGCTTTGAAACACATGGAAATAGCTCACACATACAGTGGTTGAGAGAATCATAGAAGATAGTACCTTTTTATCCCACTCATCTTATGTATGTTTGCAGAGAAAAATACTTTGGGTTCATCCACATAGGGCAATCCAAATTTATTTCATATGATACTCTTATTAGAAACTGCTGTTATCAAGTAAGTTGGTGAATGGATCTTTGCCTGAAACATAATGTGAATGCATGATTAATATCATGTTGATTAAGTGGGTTTTGGGGAGAAATAATTATACTGAGGGAAAAAATTGAGTGAAAAGGGGAAAAGTGATATAACTTTTCAAAAGTTGCTTTAGTGAAAGGTTAACCAACAGTTATTATGCAAGATAAATCTGCATATGTTAAGTACTCTCATAATTTCTAATAAAGAAAAATGGAAAAAATAAGTTTTATATCAGTTAAACTCACAAAATGCATGTTGCAAAGATGACAAATGAAATTAACAGTCCTGAGGAACCTTCTCAGTGGGGCCCAGGATGGGAACATGGAATATAACCCTGAGGTGCCCAAAGAGTGTTATGGAAAGTCAGTACACAACTCACCCCTCCCAGCTGACCTTTGTAGATTTCACAACTCCATAGATTTGTTATATCATGACTCTGATTTATAAAAGGTGTCACATAATAGCATTCGTTTTCAGAAATCTGTCTCTAAATGAAAGCCTAAAAATAAAATGAGTGATGTCAAAACCAAATGGCTTACAAAATACCTAGCACTGTGTTTTATGAGACACAGAAGTATTTATACATTTCAGCATAAGTTGAAGCACACTGAACTTTTTTGCACTTGAGTTTACTTTATTGGGGATTAGAAAAATTGGTTTTGTTTACATGACAGCATGGCTTCAAAATTGGTGATAGATTCTATGAGGAGTATTCTCTCCTAAACTAAGCACCAAATTAAAATACAAATTGAAAACTAAAATACATAACCTATATAGAAATTCTAAAAGAACTGCCATATAAACTGACATGCCAGTATTTTTGCCTCTGAGCACTTGGTTAAATTCAAACTAGAAAAAATATGAATTCTAATCTCAAGAGGCTTACATCATAGGTGAGAGCCAGATAGGCATATATCACATAGACCAATAAACAAAATATTTCAGAGAGCAGAAAAACAACAGGTTGGAAGATGAGAGGGTGACCAAAAAACCTCCCCAGTTTCCCCCCGGGTACAGAAGTGGAGATAATCCCATTAAATGTGTGCAGTTACTGTGGTGGGTCTTATTAAAGTTATTATTATACCTGACGATGCCTGTCTGTTTCATTGAAAATAAAGAAATAATATGATGTCATTCCTGAACCATAAGCACTAAATTAACCATTCTCTTTCCCCATAACTGCCATCTGCAAATTCTCTCACTGAAAGGTTTGGTTACCATCTTTCATTCTTTCTGTTCCATAAGCAGCACAAAACCCTGTTATGGACTGAACGTTAGTACTCTCCTTCCAAAATACGTATGTTGAAGCGCTAACCCACAATGTGATGGTATTCAAAAGTGGGGGCTTTGGGAGGTAATTGAGTTTAGATGAAGTCATGAGGGTGGGGACCCCATAATGAGATTGATGTCCTTGTAGAAAGACCAGAGCGCTCTCTCTCTCTCTCTCTTTCTCCCTCCCTCTCTCTTCCCTATGTGAGGACACAGCTAGAAGATGGTTATTTGCAAGCCAGGAAGACCATTTCACCAGGGAACCAAATTGACTAGACCTTGATCTTGGTCTTCCCAGGACCCAGAACTATGAGAAATAAATCTCTGTGGTTTATACGGTATTTTGTTATTGCAGCCTGACCTAAGACGATTCCAGACCCTTCGGAGGTTTCCAGAGAGACTATCAAAAAAAGATTCCCAGCCAAGGTGCTTTGGATTAAGCTTTTGAGTCAATGGCCAGAGAACAGCATTGGCTGACCTGTTTTCCCTCCCCATACCAAGTAACATATATTACCTCATCCCAGCATCACTACTGTCATCCTACATCTTCTCCTGGCTACTTCCTCGCCACAATACCTAAGGCCATCATACATGGCTCATTGTGGTCTATCTTGTCAACAAATTATATTTAACAACAGGAACACTGATCTTCTTCTCTTTTGAAAAAATACTGAAATGCATGTTGGTGAAAAGGGTGTTACCTTGTGAAACTTCCCAGTTAAGACATGCTTTCTCTTAAAAATGGATTATAGTATAAGATTTAAAACAAAATGGTATTTCCTAATAGTCATAGATAAAAAGTATTATGTCCTAATCTTTCGTTTTGATGTGCTGTGACCTTTCAGTACCTGCCTTCCACGCATTACTCTTGCAAAGTATGTATTAACAGAGGGGTATTTGGCATATAAGGATAAATTAGGAGACAGAGCTCTGCAGTGGGAATTTATGGGAGATTGGATCTTGAAGCTTGTTTTTCCACCAAGTTTAGAGACTTGTTAACTGCTTTGGGTGCCTCCAGGGTGACATCAATTAATTGAACTCTGGCCTTGCAGAAGTTGATTGATATGCAGGTGATGGAAGCAGTGGCTGTGTCTCAATATTAATTACCCCGCTCCTCCAAAGAAATGTAGTGGTGAGAGAAATCGAGAGCCTGCTCTTTCATAGATCATGTGTTACCTACTCATCACTTGGGAGGTGGCATTTGTCAATAAAAAAATGGAAAAAGGTGTTGGAAGAAAGACATTTTAATGCTTAAGCACTGTTAGAAGACATCATTAACCCCTTTTCCCACCAAGACATTGTTTTATTTAGGACAATATTTCTCTTGTGGTTTAGCTGGAGACTGTATGTGTGGAGGTGTTAAGGTTTAAATACAATTTGGCTTGTAACTTCTTTATAATAAAGGATCATCATGCATTAAGCACCTTCTATGTTCAGGGTACATGCATATGCAGGCTTGCTGTATGTTTTCTTTATTTTATAATTATTATTATTATATTTTTTGAGATTTGGTCTTGCACTGTTACCAAGGCTGGAGTGCTGTGGCACAACTTTGGCTCACTGTAACCTCCACTCCCACGCCACCCTGGGATAAAGAGATCCTACCACCTCAGCCTCCGGAGTAGCTGGGACCACAGGTGCACACCACCACACCTGGCTTTTTTTTTTTGTCCTTCTCATAGAGAGGTTTTTGCCATGTTTCCCAGGCTGGTCTCAAACTCCTAAGCTCAAGCATTTCACCCTCCTGGGCCTCCTAAAGTGTTAGGATTACAGGTATGAAACACCGCACTCGGCCTATTTTCTTAAATATTCCTCCCAACAGCCCCATTTAGCAGACAAGTAAATTGAAAGTTTCCTTTGGCCTCAGAGCTAGGAAGGGCAGAGCTGTGATTCAAACTTACATCTGCCTCAGTTCAAAATCAGTGGGAAATTCTTGAAAGTTTATGTTGTTGTTCCACTACCTTTCGTTTAAAATATGTATGGAAAGGGGTAAGTGGAAGGGTAGAAGATAAGATGTGGGCCCTCATATATTGATTTTCATAACAAGATTGTCCCAGAGATAAATTTTATAAAATATAGAGAAAGAAACTCAAATATGGGTCTCTGAGTGTATATATACAGTTCTCACACTTTTAAAATGCAAAACCTCTAAATATAAGGAAAAATTTAATCTGGGGAAAATGGTCATTTATTGTTTTTGATCCACTCTGTGGGATATACCCAGCTATATTATGATCCAAACATGGAGAGGAGGAGGTGCTGCTAAGAAGAAAAGAGAATATTGCATTTGCTTCTTTATTTATAGGAGAAATTTTAAATCTATGATTTCAAGATTACAAAAGTGCTGTTTTTCATTTTTTAAAAATTACATTGTGTGAGATCTTAGCTCATACTTTTTTTTCCCATGCTAAATGGCTTGTTCCCTTTAGGGGTGACACACACACATTTCTTTTGTTGGGAGTGACACACACATTTCTTTTGAGGGCTCTGGAGATAATGAGCAACAACCTTCACACCTGCTATTAGCCACTTTTAGGAGCAGAAAGATGGGCTGTCTATGTAAAAGCCATTCTTTGTCTGCCTTGAACTGAGACATTAGGTCCAGCCCTAGAAGAGGGATGGTTGGATTTAGGCTGGGAGCCCACGTGCAGGGTGAATGATCTTTTGGCAGAGGACAGTAGTAGAGCATTTCTTTTAAGGAAGTTGACTTTCCTCTAAGGAACATTAAGAAAGTGGTGTGTAGTGGGGAGGGTGGGGCTGCCAGCACTCAGTGACTTGTGTGGGAGTCAAAATAAGCCATTCAATCTCTCCATGCCAGACTCTTTTTATTAATAAAAGGGAGATAATAATTAAAGGATTATTGTGATAAGTAAATGAAATATCATCTGTAAAGCATTTAAAACAGTGCCTGGCCCTCAGTAAAGGTTGGCTATTATTAATATTGATAAAGAATTCAAGGCATATCGATTTTTCCTTTCAATTTTTTCCCTTTTATTTCCCCCAAAGTTGTTTTATCTTTCTAATCTTTAATTACCACCCACCACGTCCCCATTCACCCTCATTTCCTGGATAGATGCAGTTGGCTATTATGGTATTTTTCTATTTAGTCTTGGTCTCAAATTAAGAACAAATATTAATAACCACCAAAACATATAATGTAGAGTGTCACAATCTTTTTTGTTTAAGTCAAAGCCAGTATTTTTT
The DNA here is from genome assembly GCF_009764315.1 of Trachypithecus francoisi. Taxonomy (NCBI): domain Eukaryota; kingdom Metazoa; phylum Chordata; class Mammalia; order Primates; family Cercopithecidae; genus Trachypithecus; species Trachypithecus francoisi. Next base: position 28,019,913 of record NW_022681460.1, read on the forward strand.
TTGACAAGCACATTACATTCTGCTTCTAAAGTTGAATCTATGTTATGGGTTTGAGATATTAAACTAACATTGTTTAAAGTGCATTATCCATGGACACCTTTTACAACACCCTTGTTATCTGCTTGTCCCTCGGTGCTGCTCCATATTCCAGCATCTGGCAGGACTCTGAAGGAGATGATACTGTGAGGCACACAGCCTTACCCAGGTGATGGATGGGTAGGTGGTGGGTAACTCAAAGTGGGTTTACTTTTCCAAGTTTGTAGTGTTCAGAGTAGACATGTGTTAAGTCATTTGTCAGAAATGTGGAACGCAGTGACAGAAATAGCCAGATGCCCTGTAACAAGAAGCCACAGGGCAAACTTAGAAAAATGAAATAACAATACATTTCTCTCCTTGTGTAATAAAATATTGCTTGCAACTTGAAGTTTAACCTCCATTTGTATATGATGTATTACTTTCCAAAAATACTTAAAGAATCCTAGGAAAAAAATCCCATAACATCCTTAATGTTCACAAAAGACCTTAGTACTATTCAAGTCATTTTTTAGGGCATTTATAAAGGAAAGAAAAAATGATTGGTTAGGTGAACTTAAGAATATATATTTGAAGAAGAATAGTGCCTAGTAGCCCTGGTAGCAGATAATGTTTCCTTGCCTATGGTATTGTCTGGTGGATTTCTGTTGAGAATTATTTTTTCAGTCCATAACTTTAGATTAACAATTACTGTTGGGCAATGAGAAGAGTGACCTGAGGAATCCAATCTGATGAAATCATAACATACAAGGGAGAATATAAAGCTGAACAATAATCAAAGTGAAAAAACAAATATTCTCTCAAAAATGACAAACTTTTGAGAGGAGGGTGGGAGGAGAGTTAGGATTTTAAAAACTACCTATTGGGTATTACACTGATTGCCTGGATGACAAAATAATCTGCACACCAAACCCCCAATGACATGCAATTTAGCTATATAACAAACCTGCCCATGTACTCCTAAAACTAAATAAAAGTTTGAAAAGAATCCACATTTCATTTCATCCTGTGTTGGGAATAAAACTCCTCTCCCTAATCTTCCCACTGTAAACTTTCTGTGACTTCAAAGTCAGTCTTCTCACAGCCTTGAGTTTTTTACTGGAATGCCCACCCCTTGTCTTTCTTTCCTATTAGCTATTATTTGATTGCTTATTCATTCGGCAAACCATTCCTGTCCTCCCATTTATCAGCACTTACTCCTGAAAGCAACATGAAACAGCAGTTCAAATTTTATCTCTACCCTGATGTTGGGATAGTAGTCAATAACTCTAAGGCTAAAGCTTCTGTTTCCTCAATAGTTAAATGAGGATAAAAATAGTTACTATAGGAATATTATGAGAATTAAATACAATCATGTACTTTATACAGTATCTGGCACAAAATATGTTGTTCAGTAAGTGTTAGCTACCAGTATTATTACTTTGTGCTATATTCTATCCTTAAGTTGGTTAAGTTCGTGCCCAACTCTTTTATGAAGGCTTTCCCATCACTGCAGCACTCTAGATCTTCTCTTCAAAATCCCAAGCATAGGAATTGCCACCCAGCTTTAATCACATGATAGCAACAGTGACGATGAAACTAAGATCTAATTACATATTGTCTTGTGTTTCAGAATTATCTCCTCAAATAGCAGATAAGTTTCTTCAGGTCAAAAGCTCATTTTCATTACTTATTCATCTTTAATTTAAAACATATTGGCCAGGCACGGTGGCTCACGCCTGTAATCCCAGCACTTTGGGAGGCCGAGGCGGGCGAATCACGAGTTCACAAATTAAGAGTTCGAGACCAGCCTGGCCAACATGGTGAAACCCTGTCTCTACTAAAAATACAAAAAATTAGCTGGGTGTTGTGGCGGATGCCTGTAATCCCAGCTACTCAGGAGGGTGAGGCAGGAGAATTGCTTGAACCCAGGAGGCGGAGGTTGCAGTGACACGAGATTACGCCATTGTACTCCAGCCCTGGCGACAGAGAGACTCCGTCTCAAAAAACCAAACAAAACCATATTATCTGCACATGAATATGCTCCTGGAACTACAGAGGGTGATAGACAAAGGATACAAAGATGACTGAGCCAACATATCCACCTTGGAAGCACTCAGTTTAGTAATGATACAAGACAAGTACTCAAAGATCAACAGGATAAAGCAGTGTAGGGAGACACAGGCCAGGTGACGTGATCCAAAGAGAAAGGAGTCAATTCTGGAATGCCTAAGGAAAGCTTGAAGGAGGAGGTTTTCCTCTTTCTATTTAAACTGAGTGTGGTAGGACGGGAAAAGAAGGCTGGAAGATCTGACAAGGAGTAGAGGGTAGAGAAAATCTCCAGGCAGCCTGGGTCAACAGGACACCACAGTGTGGGCTTGGGGAAGACAGGGCTCTCTCACTTGCTTGGAACCATCCAGAGCGAAGCCGTGAGAGAGGGGATGGAAAGAAAGACTAGGTTTTGAGTTAGCCAAACACACCTGCAGGCCTCATTTAAAGCCCAAATGAGGCCCAAAAGAGACCTCTGGAAAAAGATCTGTAGAGGTGTTTCTGTGTCTGACATTTTTATCCTAAGTAGCACAGCAAAACTGCATTTGAAAAAGTTACAAAGTGTTATATTTGTCCCAGTGTTTCCATATATCTTCTCTGTGTTTTTCGTCAGGACACTGTAATACAGTTCCACCCCTTCCCATTAAAAGCTACTTCCTCAAATTTGTCATTCACATTGTAGTCTAAATTAACTCCACGAAGTCCAAGAATTCTCAATTTGAACCTGATCTTTTATGTCATCATGAAGATATACTTGTCAAGGTAGAAGGAGAGAATATATTATGTAGTTGTTTATTAGTGTTATACATTTTAAATATTTAAGCATATGGTATATGGGCCTCCATTGGTAGTTTTACCAAAACCTTAGAAATATCAGGGGTAATTATCCTTAGCAAATTAATGCATGAACAGAAAACCAAATACCACATGTTCTTACTTATAAGTGAGAGCTAAATGATGAGAACACATGGGCACATAGAGGGAAACAATATACACTGGTGCTTATTGCAGAGTGGAGGGTGGGATGAGGGAAAGAATCAGGAAAAATTACTAATGGGGACTAGTCTTAATACCTGGATGATGAAATAATCTATACAACAAACCCCCATGACACATATTTACCTATGTAACAAACCTGCACATGTACCTTTGAACTTAAAATAAATGTTAAAAAAAATGTCAGCACAGGTTTACCATGCTAGAAAGGTTTGCAAGTACTGATTCTGGGACAAAAGATGCCTTCCCTTTGCCTCAGTCTAATGTTCCTGGCTTGCTTCTCACAGGCCTGCTGCTGTGTTTCAGTAGCCAGAAGATAGTACAGATTCACAGTCCCTTTGAGTTGGAGCAGAAATTAGTGCTCATTCTTAACTCTATCAGCACAATATACACTGAGACCTCAACAACCTCAAACTGGGTTGTAATTTTCACAGTCAAGCTGTGATGTGAGCATCACAGCCATGGTCGGTTTCTAGCAAATGTTGGCATTGCTAATGCCTGCAATGGGTGGAAAGAGAAGAAGTTTCTGTGAGCCTTTTATCTACATATTTGCTGTTCTCAATATGTCTTGCACATACCTTTACTTTTATAGGAAAAGAATTATGTTGAAGCCATGAGTTTTATTGTACCCAATAAATGAAGTTTCTGGGATATCTCCCGGACAGCTACAAGGTGAAGTATAAGAATGCCAGTTCTTGGAAAATACTCGAATGAGTTTGGCAGCTTACTGTCTGAAAGATGGCCTCAAAATAAAGAAATCACTGCCTCTCCCTTCTCACTATAAGACAGCCAAATTCATGAGGGAAATAAAAAATGAAAGCACAGCTCCACTATAGGGCAGGAAATGAAGAATAGCTTTATAACAGAAATGATGTGGGGAATTCTTTATGTTGGCAGCATGCAATTCCCAAAATAGATGTTGGCCAGAACCAGTTTAACTATTTGGAAATAAATATGTGGTTTTTTAACTCACTTAGTATGGTCAGTGAAGACTTTCCAAGGCTTCAGAAAACAAATGCAAAAGAAGTCCTCTTGAGATTCTGGGGTCTGTTCATCTTGTTATTATCTAGAGACAATGGAATTGACATCAGTTTGCAAAAGTCTAGTTGCAAAATGTCTTTTTTCAAATTATTGAAATAATAAAAAGCATGTCTTTACAGGTAAGTGTTTTACTTGAACGAATTGATTATTCAATTGTGTTGAATTATTTGGTTTAACATTCCAAATATCTGTATGAACTTGATACATTTAATCTACTCCCTTTTCATACTTTATGACAGTCCTTTTCCTAATATTTACACTATCAATGTTAACCTAGAAGCTATACATGCAACAGAGGACCTGTGGTAGTGATCAATCTCTTTCTTTATATTCCAATCTTTAAGTGAACCAAGTTGATTTAAAAAGTAACGTGGGCCGGGCACGGTGGCTCAAGCCTGTAATCCCAGCACTTTGGGCGGCCAAGACGGGCGGATCACGAGGTCAGGAGATCGAGACCATCCTGGCTAATGCGGTGAAACCCTGTCTCTACTAAAAAAATACAGAAAAACTAGCTGGGCGAGGTGGCGGGCGCCTGTAGTCCCAGCTACTCGGGAGGCTGAGGCAGGAGAATGGAGTAAACCCGGGAGGCAGAGCTTGTAGTGAGCTGAGATCCAGCCACTGCACTCCAGCCTGGGCAACAGAGCGAGACTCCATCTCAAAAAAAAATAAAAATAAAAATAAAAAGTAATGTGCTGTCACTTTCTCTCAAAACAAGGTACACATTGAGTAACACAGAAAATTCAATAATTTAATTTAATTTATAAAGTTTTATACACACACACACACACACACAGCTTTCTGAATTCTCTTGTGTCTTTGAGAGTGCATTTGTAAGACCAGAGATCGTGTCCCAGCAGTTTGTGGATAAGCTAATTGCCCGAGAGGCATCTAATATGTGATCTGACTTCGCAGACACCTTGCTAGAACCGCAGGCTTCACTCACCGCTTACTCTTGAAATCAGGAGGTTTATTCATTTATTACAAAGTGAGTGCTGGTGAAGTCTAGAAACTTTAGACCCAATGAATATTCCTAATGTGATTATCAAAGCTCCTTAACTTAGGAGAAAATGAGCTCAGTGATTCAAAGAACAGGAGGGCACTAAATATTAAAAGTTAGAACTATGTTGAACATTCACCCTGAAAATGGTTTTGTAAGAAGAAACCTTTTAAAAGCAAGATAACGTATCAAATTATAGAAGGTCAAAATGGTGGTGTAAATTGCCCATTATTCTCTGTTTTGCCAAAGATATAACATTCTTATTATCTTTAAAGAGGCTTAAATTCAATTATTTTAGAATCTGTAAATAATATTGCTAGCAAATGAAAACAATATAAGGTTTCCATGCATATCTTTTTAATTGCAAGAAACAAAAGTAAGAACCTTGAGCTTGACTTTTAAGGATAATCTTATTACTGATATGCCAGCATTTACCAGCTAATTTGGAAGCCTGGGAACAAATCACCGTTTGATTTTTGGTGAAATGTTCACTCCCCAACCTGTCAACAAACTTCTCATGAGATAGTGCACTTTTACTTTCAGCCCAGGTTTGTCACAGCATGGAACATCTTGCATGGCCCAGAGAGTTTCGAGGAATCCCAGGAACTGTGAGTGTCAGGTATGTTTACGTATGATGCTGAGCATAAGAGCTTTCGGTTTAGTCTCTTGTGCAGAGATAATAGTTTGCGTTAGATTGATGATATGCAGACTGAGAAGTGTATCTTGTGCAAGAACTCTGAGGCGTGCTGAAAGATAAAAATCCCATTTACTGCATTTTATATTGGTAGTCTCTGATGTGGACAACACAGGCCTGCATAGTCCTTCTAAATCACAGATATAATGAGGGCCAGATAGCAGCTCACTTAACTGTTGAATGAAGTAAGTGTTTCTTTACTTGAGATTGAAGGATGGCATATTTGTTATCTAAAACCTTATGCTATCAGGCTGAAAGAAGTATTTCATTTATATCTCTGAATGTAGAATAAATAGCTCCATAGTTATATGAACATTCCTGGTGTTATATAGCAAGGTTTTAAGAGAAGTTTTATTTATTCACTTTTATTTAATTTTTACAGTGATCTCCCTGGAGGCCCTTTAGTACTAAAGATGAGCTGCTGTCCAATTTCTTCCTCTCTCTGTTTTGCCACCAGTCCTCTGGGCAAAGAACAAAGGCAACCCCTTGGTAGCTAATCAACATAATTCTTTAACTGGAAACTGGGTTCTCAGATGGAAAAGCAATATAATTCCAGGAAGCAAGAACAAATCCAGACCCAGTAATCCTGCCTGAGTGGAACATAAGCCTCACGAGTAAAAACACCTTTGCTTCTAACATTTCATTAATCTCAGTTTTATAGGCAGCAGTTTATTTTATGTCTAATAGAGCTATTTCCCAGTGTTTTATAATATGATGCATTTCAATATCTACAAGATGAATGGTAATTCTAGTTTTATAAGTGGAGGAACAGGAGCATGGAGGGATTATGAGGACCTTGGTGTTAGTGTCACCAGCAGAGTTGTTTCCTACTTGTGCCATAAACACACACACACACACGCACGCACATGCAGTGACACACATAGATAGACATATAGCCACTCTTATGCCCCTGTACACACATAAATTCATACACACACATGCACACTCTCACAGGCACACATCACACATACGCATTCTCACATGTACACTTCCAAGTACAAATGCACATATCCACACTCACACACTTATACACACTTGCACACATACACACACTCACAAACATGAAGACCTAAAAAGTAAAAAGCACTCTGAATTATACTAGTTGGAAGAAAAGCAATCTGACTTATGATAACTTTATAACATAATATTGTTTAAATGTTTCCTTTTGGACATATTCAGTAACTCCAACAGGCCAAAAAGAATCACTTACTTAATATATTTTTTGCTTGGCAGAAATACATAAGGAGTTTGTTTTAATGAAGCCTGAAATATATTTTCAATAATCATTGCAAGCACTAAAAATTCAAGAAGCAGTTTCTCAGCCAAGAGCTTGGCATATAGTAGGCACTGAATAAATGTTCTGAATTTTAAAAGTGTTTATTGAAAAATGTTACAGACTTCAGGTTAAACATAATAGTCTGAACACATATGTTTATCTCTAGTCTCCCCTGAAAGCCAATTAAAATGAGGCTAGAGCAAGATAAGCAAATAAATAGTAATAAAGTATAACACAGAGAGACAAAGAAAACATTAGAGAAGATGGAAGCAAATGAAGACATCCACAAAAATTGAAGAAGGAACTTAAAAGGAACAGCGAACATTGACTTAACAGAGTGAGGAAACCTATGTGCCTGTAGGGGAGAAGACAGAAAGACACTAAGACATAAGCAATTCATGTCACTGAACTGGAGAAAGGCCCAGGAATTGGAGTTCCAAGGTTCTATAAAAGCAAAATATTACTAATAAACCCAGTAGCCCCAAAAGATGGGATGTTCCCAATTACGTATTGCAAGATTTATTCAATGGCCAGGGAATAGAGAAGTGGGAACACGGCTTGCAGATCTCAACTAGTGAAGAATGACGAGGTTAAAATACAGAGTCTCTTTAATGAAGAGTTTGTACAGTAAAAGCAAAAGGAGCAATATTCATGTCTTTTCCAGAATAAGGTTGTAAACTTCTCTGAACCAGTAGTGCTGTCTTCCTTTTTCCTTTTATGACTTCTTCTAGTTGTTGTCATGGTGATTATCAACTGTCATGGCACTGGTGAGAGTGTCATCTAGATGGAAATGAGATTATAATGAAGCTTAAGCTCTTTTTAAGTCATTTGGTAGGCTATCTTGGTTCTAACGAGTCTCAGCTGGTCTGATTACAAAGGGAACTTCTTACAGTAGGCATCCTGTTCCTTAAAGATAAGCAAAGTTAGAGAAGGGTAAAAATTTGGCTATGGAATGTAGGCATTACATCAGGTAACAAAAGGTCAGGGGCAGAAGTAAAAACAGCATGATTGGTTAAAAGTTTATGTGAGGAGCAGTTAGACCTTACAAGTTCTCTTTCTTGTCTAGGAAGGTGGAAGTTTACTCTTTGGGGGAGCCTCTAACATGGAAGACAGACATCTAAACAAACAAGTAAACAGGGAATTTGACGTAACAAAGCAATGAAAAGAACTGGGACAATTCTAAAACGCTAATATTAGCATATAAGCTATACTAGTCATTAAACTATAACATGTTATTTAAAAATATTAAGGGCTACTTTTTAATGGGTTCTTTCTGTTTCTTGTAAATTTAAGTTCCTAAAGGATATGAACAGACACTTCTCAAAAGAAGACATACATGTGGCCAACAATCATATAAAAAAAATGCTCAAATCTCAACACCACTGATCAATCATTAGAGAAAGGCAAATTAAAACCACAGTGAGATACCACCTCATACCAGTCAGAATGTCCATTATTAAAAAGTCAGAAAACAACAGATGCTGGCAAGGTTGTGGAGAAAAAGGAATGCTTACACACTGTTTGTGGGAGTGTAAATCAGTTCAGCCATTATGGAAGACAATGTGGCAATTTCTCAAAGACCTAAAGACAAAAATATCATTTGACCCAGCAATCCCATTACTGGTTACTTACCCAAAGGAATACAAATCATTCTATTATAAAGACACATGCACATGTATGTTCATTGCAGCACTATTCACGATAGCAAAGACATGGAATCAACCTAAATGTCCATTAGCGATAGACTGGATAAAGAAAATGTGGTATATATACACCATGGAATACTATGCAGTCATAAAAAAGAATGAGCTCATATCCTTTGCAGGAGCATGGATAGAGCAGAAGGCCATTATCCTTAGCACAGTAATGCAGAAACAGAAAATCAAATACTGCATGTTTTCACGTATAAGTGAGAGCTAAACATATGGACACACAGAGGGGAACAACACACACTGGGGCCTATCAGAGGGTGGAGGATAGGAGAAGGGAGAAGATCAGGAAAAATAACTAATGGGTACTAGGCTTAATACCTGGGTGATGAAATAGTCTGTATAATACATCCCCATGACATACATTTACCTATGCAACAAACCTGCACATGTACCTCTGAACTGAAAGTAAAGGTATAAAAAAAGAATAAGGACCAGTCGGGGAAGAATAAATTTAATGAAATATGAAACATACTAAAATAAAGGTTTCAATAGAAGAGCTGCGAAGTAAAGTTGAGGAAATATTTCAAAATTAAAATGAAAAGGTAAAAAGATGAAAAACAGAAGGCAAAAGATGAGAAACCAGAGGTTTTCTTTAGGAAAGTGGATATGTTACTAATAGGAGTTCCAGAAATACCATGCAGAAAAACTAGAGAGAAGTAAATAATAATAATAAAAAAAATACAAGAACTCTCCCAACTAAAGGATGAGATCTCCAGATTTAAAAGAGCTCACCAAGTTCCCTGCACAGTCATTAAGAAAGACCCATATCCAAGCATATCTTTATGAAACAGTGAAATAACTAGGTGTCAAGAGGAGATACTAAAAATTTCCAGAGAGAGAAAACAAAACTAAACAGAAAAAAATAAATACGCAAATACAAATGAAAATGGATTACATACATAAAAACAGGACATGGAATGGTAAAAGAACCCTATGTAGCCAGAAAACGATGGAAATGTTTTCAAATTCTGAGGTGAATAAAGTGATCTTCAACCTAGATTTATACACACAGCCAAATTATTAATAAAGTGAGAGTATAAAATAAAAAGACAAGTTTTTTAAAAAAGTGCCTCCCTTATATCCTTTTTTGGGAGACTATAATATAAACAACCTCATCAAAAAGTGGGTAAAGGATATGAACAGACACTTTTCAAAAGAAGATATTTATGCAACCAACAGACACATGAAAAAATGTTCATCATCACTAGCCATCAGAGAAATGCGAATCAAAACCACAATGAGATACCATCTCACACCAGTTAGAATGGCGATCATTAAAAAGTCAGGAAACAACAGGTGCTGGAGAGGATGTGGAGAAATAGGAACACTTTTACACTGTTGGTGGGACTGTAAACTAGTTCAACCATTGTAGAAGACAGTGTGGTGATTCCTCGAGGATCTAGAACTAGAAATACCATTTGACCCAGCCATCCCATTGCTGGGTATATACCCAAAGGATTATAAGCCATGGTACTATAAAGACACATGCACATGTACATTTATTGTGGCACTATTCACAATAGCAAAGACTTGGAACCAACCCAAATGTCCATCAATGACGACAGACTGGATTAAGAAAATGTGCACATGTACACCATGGAATACTATGTAGTCATAAAAAAGGATGAGTTTGTGTCCTTTGTAGGGACATGGATGCAACTGGAAACCATCATTCTCAGCAAACTATCACAAGAACAGAAGACCAAATACCGCATGTTCTCACTCATAGGTGGGAATTGAACAATGAGATCTCTTGGACACAGGAGTGGGAACATCACATACTGGGACCTATTATGGGATGGGGGAGGCAGGAGGGATAGCATTAGGAGATATACTTAATATAAATGACGAGTTAATGGGTGCAGCACACCAACATGGCATATGTATATATATGTAACAAACCTGCACTTTGTGCACATGTACCCTAGAACATAAAGTATAATAAAAAAATACAAAACAAAAAAAACACCTTACATAAAATTTACTGTTTCCAAGCCCTGTTCTAAGCATTTTGTATATAATAATTCATTCTAACCTTATAGAAGTGTTGTGGAGCAGCTGCTATTATGAAAAAGCTGAGGCACAGAGAAGTAACAATTATTGCCCATGGTCATCCCAGTTAGTAATGGAGAAAATGAGATATGAGCTAGGGTTCAGGGTCAGTACTCTTATTGCCTGCTACACTGCCTCTCAGAAATGCTGAGGCAGGAAGGAGAAGTTATACATCATGTGGCTCAGCTGAGAGTAACATTCACATGGGCATAATAATGGAAAACTTGAAAACAGGTTTGACAAAAGTTATATAACTATTTTGGAAGATGTGGAGAAGTAAGAGAGAGTGGGAGAGGTGTTGAGAGTAACTAGAGTCAAATTCTGACCTTTCTTACCATCAAATGAGTAGGCACTCTCTTAAGTGGGAATAGTCAAACTCTATCTAGCACATAGAATGGACTCACTGTTGGTGGGATTGTAAACTAGTTCAACCATTATGGAAAACAGTATGGCGATTCCTCAAGGATCTAGAACTAGATGTACCATATGACCCAGCCATCCCACTACTGGGTATATACCCAAAGGATTATAAATTACTCTACTACAAAGACACATGCACACGTTTGTTTATTGCGGCACTATTCACAATAGCAAAGACTTGGAATCAACCCAAATGTCCATCTGTGACAGACTGGATTAAGAAAATGTGGCACATATACACCATGGAATACTATGCAGCCATCAAAAAGGATGAGTTTGCGTCCTTTGTAGGGACATGGATGCAGCTGGAAACCATCATTCTTAGCAAACTATCACAAGAAGAGAAAACCAAACACCGCATGTTCTCACTCATAGGTGGGAACTGAACAATGAGATCACTTGGACTCGGGAAGGGGAACATCACACACTGGGGCCTATCATGGGGAGGGGGGAGGAGGGAGGGATTGCATTGGGGAGTTATACATGATATAAACGTCATGCACATGTACCCTAGAACTTAAAGTATAATAAAAAAAATAAAAATAAAAAAATAAAAAAAATAAAAAAAAAAAAAAAGAATGGACTCAATAAATGTTTGTGAGTCAATAAGCAATGTGAGTGATATTCCAGGTCTGTATCTCACATCTTCATTTGTATATTTACATGGCATTGTAATAGAACGACTGGAAAAATCACTTTAAGTATCTCTAATGTGCTATGTATGTCATGGAGAAATGTTTATGACAAATTTAAGTAAAAAATAGCAAAGCACAATACTACAATTCCTTTTTTTTTTTTTTTTGAGACAGGGTATTTCTCTGTTTTCTCTGTTGCCCAGGCCAGAGTGTAGTGGTCCAATCACAGCTCACTGCAGCCTCAAACTCCTGGGATCAAAGGATCCTCCTACCTCAGCCTCCCAAGTAGCCGGGACTACAGACACGTGCCACAACGCCTGGTTAATTTTATTTTTATTTTTTTGTAGAGACAGGGTCTCTCTATGTTGCCCAGACTGATCTCAAACTCCTGCCCTCAAGTGATCCTCCTAACTTAGCCTTCCAAATTGTTGGGATTACAGGTATGAGCCACTGCGTCTGGTCCTACAATTCCTTTTTTTTTGAAATAATAGAATGTACATATGTGTATGTATTATTTACAAATACATAGGATTATATCTGTAGAATAAAATTTCTGAAGGAATAAATCCTTAAAACATCATCAGTGAGGAGTGAGGTTGGGAAGAAGGGATTGTTTTACTTGATACGCTGTTGTCATTTCTACAATTTTACAATGTGCATTTATTTTCATAATTGAAAACTAAAGATTTAAAATTTATTTAAATTGTTATCAATCATATTTTAATTAAAAAATGTTTTAAAGGTCAACATTTTTATATTTTGTACTTGTAACACCTTGAGTCTATTTTATCATTGCTTCAGTCAACTACAGAAGTTTGTCAATTCTTGACAGAATAGATTAAGGAATGGCAATTTGTTGCCATCAGGAAAACCACTCGCTTACTCTGAATTGTGGGTTGAGATGGAACTGACGGGATTCTGGGCACAAAAATTGGGAAACTTGGAAGCTGCTTTGCTGGCAGCCACTGGCCCAATAAAATCTTGACATACTTACATTTCCCTGGCTTCCAAGCCAATAGCAGTCAGGTGGGAGCATGCCAAGCAAGAAGGGCAATAAACCCTGAATAATCTCATTGTGTGTCATTCTCTGTGCCAGTGTCTGATGTGTAAGGCAACTGAAAGGTAGCAAACAGCCTTATTTGTTCCCATCCAGAAACTTTATCAAAGATTCCTAGACACACACTCCCATTGTATTGTCTAAAGTCCTGGGTGGGCTCCTTTACGAAAGCAGCAATTTATAGGGAGAGGAGAGACTTGCCAAGGCTCTAAACTTTTCACTTCCTATATTTGTTTTTTAATGTGTTTGTTCTAATTTGGAGGTAGGATTTCACTCAATCCTTCCCTATCACAAAAATTTAATGAAAGAGGGAAGGTAAAGTCAGGAAACTTGCCTCTCATACACACCTCATGTTGGTTAGGGTGAGAGGTTGTTTGGGGGTTTTGTTTAGGTGGTGTCTTAAATTAGGCATATGGTTGGTTATGTACACACAGAGCTGGAAAGTGAAAGCATCACTTGTCCTTTAGTGGGAAAAGCTTCAAGTAAACGGAGTTTTTAATCCTCATTATGCCAAGAGCTGGAATAATAAATACAGATAGGAGGCAGACTCATACTCCAAATAATTTGTTGAAACTTTGTTCACAAATTCAGCCTGTTTCTATTTGTGCAGTTGTTAACCATAAGAACAGTCGTAACCCTTGCTTGGTCTTGGACAAGTGCCTTGCCAATCACTCCTCACATCAACCCAGGCTTGGTGACTAAAATTAGTTGATACTGCCCAAGTGTTCAAACTATGATCGATTGTTTCAACTTTCAGGGCAGACCCTTGAGTTTGATTGGCAGATCAAAATGGCAAAATGGCAACTATCTTGTTGGAAGGGCAAAGGGTGCACTGTGTCTGTATCTTATGGTATAAACAAGGCTGCAAAGAAAAGAACAAAGAAGGCAGAATAAAAATAAACTGGAAAAATACCACAACTAAAAAGCGTATTGCTTAGCTGTAAGAATGTAAGATACTTAATAGAATAATCTTTCCGAAACTTATGTACTAATAGTTCTTCATGTATTGTTCTGAGAAAAATAATTAGAATGTATCAAAGTTATATTTTTGTCATAAGCTTTTCTTGTCAGTTCTTTTGGAAAGAATCTAAGGTGTATGATCTAATAGGCTGGATCTACCAATATCCAAGATTTTTAAAAGAAGTGAAATATTGAATAAATCATGTTAGAAATAAATAATGACAAAACTCCTATATAGAGAATTGTGTTAATAGTGAGGTGTTTTGAAACTAGGTGGAATAAAGTTTATGAATGTATTTTATCCTTAAATATTTTTCAAAAAATCAAATAGTTTTTTTTTTTTTTCTTAGCAGAGTCCAGCTTCCTCATCTCCTATCTTTTCTTAACCCGTTATATTTGGAGATTTAAACCTAACCTACCACTAAAATTGCCTTTATCAAGGTCACACATGAGCTACATCTTGGAAAGCCAGTATCAGTCTATCTTCCCTTAGCCTCTAGACAGTATCAGATGTAGTTCATTACTCCATCCTACTACAAACTTTTTGTACTGTAGGCTCCATGACACTGCAATTGCTGGGTTTTCCTCCTACCTCACTGACCCCTCCTCTTCAGTCTGTTTTGGCTGGTTTTTCCTCCTTTCTCATAACTCTTAATTTTGGAATTTCCCAAAGATCTGCTCTCCCCGTTCTCCATGAGTGTTCTCATTTAGCCCATGCCTGTCAATAGTATGTCTAAACTGGTGACTCTCAAAATCATATGTTAAGTTGGCCAACCTCTTTAATTCTGGTTTCATATCTCCAACAACTACTAGACAACCCTAGTTATATAACTTTCACTGCATACTTAACATGGACTAAACAAAGCTTTAACTGTCATTCTTTCTCCCCAATTCACTGTCTCAAAGTCTGCATTTTAACAGTGGCACCACTGTCCATTTAGTGCTCACGCTAGAAACCAAGAGTAGTCCTTGTTTCTTCCTTTTTCTCAGAGCTCCCCTCTAATTCATCAGCCAGTCTTGTTAGCCTTACTTCTAGCATAGAGCCAGATTCTGACGACATCTTACTGCCATCAGAATTTCCATCTCTCAGCGCAACATCCTGGTACCCAGCCTTGCCATCTCCACCCTTGTCCCTACTCTCCATCCTTCACATAGAGGCCAGGAGAACTCCCGGTGTATAAACCAGATCTTGATATTCTCCTGTGTAAGGTCTTACAAAACCTTCTGCCTGCCATCAGAAGAAAACCCAAGTTTCTGACAGGGCCCCTGCCGAACTCTCAACCCCACTGCCCTCATCTCCAGCCATACCAGTCTCTCTTTTGCCACTCAAACACACCAGACTTGGTCTTGCTGCAAAGGCTTGCACTTGCTCTTTCTCCTGCTTGCCATGCTCTTCTCCCAGATCTGGATGACCACAGACTCCAGAGGGCTGTTAGGAGGTTCATATGAGTTAATATACGAAAAGTGGCTAGAATGGTACTTGGCATGTAACTGTTGATGGTTTATCTCTTCTTTAGTCTTTTCTTTCAAGACTTCAGTCAAATATCATCTCAGACTGCCTCAGTGAAAGCAGCCCCACCCCAATTATAGATCCTCTCTGCCATATTATCATATTTTATTTTTTCACACATGAATGTGACTTTATAAAATGATTCTTTGTGTATGTGACCTGTCTCTCCCTACCAGAAGGTAAACTCCATGAGGGTAGGGATTCTGCCTCCTCACTCATCGCAGTCTCACTCTTGCCCAAAGTAGTGCTTGACATGTGCAATCTCCATACCTGTTTGCTGAGGAAAAATATACCTTAGAACTGGTAAAATCAATCTGCCTTGTGTTGCTAATTAAAAGGTGAGATTTGGGCTTGGGGGTAGTGTTTTACTCCTGTAATTCTAGAATTTTGGGAGGAGAAGGTGGGTGGATAGCTTGAGCCCAGGAGTTCAAGACCAGCGTGGGCAACATGGTGAAACCTCATCTCTAAAAAAATAGAAAAATAGCTAGGCATGGTGGAACTTGCCTGTAGTCCCTTGGGAGGCTGAGGGAGGGATGACTTGAGGCCTTCGGAAGTCATGACTGCAATGAACTGTGATCACACCACTGTACTCCAGCCTGAGTGACAGAGTGAGACCCTGCCTCAAAACTAAAATAAAAGGTAATATTTTGTTACTATTCAACAAATTAAACCCATTTTCAAAATGCATGATTTAAATTTGAGAACTTTCCTCTGGCCCCATTCCTGGACAGCTGCTCCAAATGAACTTTTTTCAGCACCATAAGATTTGCCTTGGGCTCACCTCACCCTTCCATGGCACAGGACCAACATTTGCCTTTTATGTTGCCTAGTTGAGAAAAAAATTGAGAAACAAACGTGTATCATTTAAAAACCAACTATTTTGGCTGAGCGCAGTGGCTCACGCCTGTAATCCCAGCACTTTGGGAGGACGAGGAGGGTAGATCACGAGGTCAAGAGATCGAGACCGTCCTCGCCAATATGGTGAGACTCCATCTCTACTAAAAATACAAATATTAGCTGGGCATGGTGGCACACACCCGTAGTCCCAGCTACTGGGGAGGCTGAGGCAGGAGAATCACTTGAACCCAGGAGGTGGAGGTTAGGTGGAGGTTGCAGTGACCTAAGACCCTACCACTGTACTCCTGCCTGGCAACTGAGCGAGACTCCATCTCAAAAAAAAAAAAAAAAAAAGAGCCAACTATTTTAGTGTTTGGGACAATGTGGCAATTTCTATATTGTGATTTCAATTGCCCACAAATTATACCTTTTACAGGGGAGGGAAAAGGTGGAGGACTGTGGGTCTTATTTCTTTTAATTTTTTATTTTTATTTATTTATTTATTTATTTATTTATTTATTTATTTATTCTTTTTGAGATGGAGTCTCCCTCTGTCGCCCAGGCTGGAGTGCAGTGGCGCGATCTCGGCTGACTGCAAGCTCCGCCCCCCGGGTTCGCACCATTCTCCTGCCTCAGCCTCCTGTGAAGCTGGGACTAAAGGCGCCCGCCACCTCGCCTGGCTAATTGTTTTTTTGTATTTTTAGTAGAGACGGGGTTTCACTGTGTTAGCCAGGATGGTCTCGATCCCCTGACCTCGTGATCTGCCCGTCTCAGCCTCCCAAAGTGCTGGTATTACAGGCGTGAGCCACCGCGCCCGGCCTATTTTTTATTTTTTATTTTTTTGAGATGGAGTCTCGCTCTGTCGACCATGCTGTAGTGCCACGGCGCATCTCCACTCACAGCAAGCTCTGCCTCCTGGGTTCACATCATTCTCCTGCCTCAGCCTCCCGAGTAGCTGGGACTATAGGCGCCGGCCACTATGCCCAGCTAATTTTCTGTAGTAGAGACGGGGTTTCACCATGTTACCCAGGATGGTCTCTATCTCATGACCTCGTGATCTGCCCGCCTTGGCCTCACAAAGTGCTGGGATTACAGTCGTGAGGCACCACGCCTGGCCTATTTCTTAAGACAGTATCTTTCTTCAGAGCCAACTAGCTCCCAAGTTGAGTTTTATCCAACTTTGTGGCTCCCAGCAGGATGAGATCTTGTACTTACATGCAGCCTCTGCTGAGCTAATAATAAACAATGCTACAGAAACCCCAAGACAACGCAGTGACAGGTGACAGAACTCTCAGATGAACACATGCTCCTAGGAGTATCTTAGCACAGCTGTGTTGTCTATGCAAAAGAAACCCTTCTCAATATCTTATGACATTTAAAATAGTCATGTTTTCAGGTAATTTTCCATGTAGCATTGACCAAGCACATCAACTTGGTCACATCAAGACACTCTTCTCTTTTAAACTATTACTGGGGAAAATCCTATTATTAAAATTTTAGGAAAATGATTCCTTCTTAACTCACCAAATGCACTAAGATATAATTATGTATAGGCCCATTTGTGATTTTTATTTTTCAATCTTGTTTATAATGGAGAGGAGATGCCATGCCCTCTCTCCCTTATTGTTAGTAATGTTTCCTACAGGCAGCAGTTCTTCCAAATGAGTCTCACACTACTCAGTAGTTCTGTTTTTTCTCTCTTACGCACTCAACTCACTTGAACTGATTCAGAAATGGTACATGTTGAGGGGTTACCCAGATCCAGCCTTTTCCTATATTCCAGGGCCTTTATTTATATCTGACTCACCTCAGAGGACTGATATATGGGTTACTTAGAACAGGCTCACAAAGGATACTGAAGTCCTTAGATAAGCATGCTACATAATTTGGGGCATTACCATTAAAAATACTTGACCTTGGAATATAATTATTCCATAGGCAGCCACAGACAAGCCCTTTCTTGAATAAAAGTTTTTAATTTCTAGAAAAAGTATTCTACATGTCTTTCTACATCAAACTCTTAGAGCATAAAAAACAATCTAAAACAGAAAAATCTCAGTAATGTTTTTTAGTAAGAAGATATTATAAAATAACTTCAATTTAAGAAGCTTCATTGGCTGATTATCATGTGTTAAGCATTGTGCTAGGATCTGTGGATAAAGAGAGATCACAATTCAACATGGGTAATAAACATGCACACTGTACCTCTAGCTATAATCTGGGTAATACGTACCAAATTAACAGTAAGAAAAAACATTAAGAGACTAATTCTGACTAGCGTGATACGCATCTGTCTTAGAGAAGACTATAGGCTGGTCATTAATTCAAAAATCATTGATTGAACATATACTATACCCTGAGCTGAGTTTCAGAGGGAAATGATACTTGAGTTGAGCTAGATGAGCAGAACTTGAGAGGGATGTTTCCAATAGAGAGTGCAGAATGTGTGATACCCAAAAGAAATTGACATGTTCTGAGAATGTTGAATGTTCTTGTGTGGTAGAACCAAGGCTGTGGCTAGGGAAACCACAGAGATACAGTCCAGGAATTTGGGGTGGGTCCATAGAATTTTGGGACTGGAACACCTGGCCAGAGAGTCTGGAATTAATCTAAGTACCAGAGTCATCAAAGGTGCTTTTTTTGTTCTTTTTTTTTTTTTTTTTTTTTAACAGTGGAATAATCTGATGAACTTTGTATTTTAGAAATCCCAGTCAGGAGTCAGGATAAAGGAGGGCTTGGCAGGAACAAGACTGGAGTCAAGGAGAACAGTTAGGAAGACGCTGTAATATTTTAGACAAAGATGTTACAGACCTAAATTAGAACAACAGCTGTGAGAATGGAGAACAAGAATAGTATTAGAAAAGATGTCATAAACTGACAACACCACAAACCCAGTTTTGTCTTAAATGACTTGTTTGAAGTATACAATATGAGTTGGTTTTTACTTGAATTCACTGACAACATCATAAAATCCAAAGACTACTCAAAACCTAAATTTACACCTCCTCTTTAGAAACGTAGAGATTTGCAGTACTGCACTACATTTCCTCATAACAATACCTTGCCTGGCAGTAAGAAGCATATGCTCTTTATAGACAGCATACGCTCCCCACCTGACCACATACCCTTCCACCAAACCCAGCCTGTTTTATTTTATCTGCCAGGCTCCTACAGACATTTGAGAGTGATTTCTGAGATTATCTGGAAAAAAAAAAAAAAATCAACAGGTCTCTGTGGTTAATAAGTACAGGAGAGTGAGAGAAGAGGTGCAGGTTCAACCCCAGAGGTTGATGGGTAGAAAGGAAGGAGTAAGTAGGGAGAGGCAGGTTCAGCTCCAGAAGTTGATGGGGTGATGAGTAGAAATGAAGGAGTGAGGGAGCAGATGCAGGTTCGGCACCAGAGGTTGATGGGTAGAAAGGAAAGAGTGATGGTGGAGAGGCAGGTTCAGCTCCAGAGGTTGATGGTTAGAACGGAAGGAGTGAGGAAGCAGGGGCAGGTTCAGTCCCAGAGATTGGCAGGTAGAAAGGAAGGAGTGAAGGAGCAGGAGCAGGTTCAGCCCCTGAGGTTGATGGGTAGAAAGGAAGACGTGAGGGAGGAGGGGCAGGCTCAGCCCCAGAGGTTGATGGGTAGAAAGGAAGGAGCAAGGGAGCAAGGGCAGGTTCAGCTCCGGAAGTTGATGGGTAGAAAGGAAGAAGTGAGGGAGCAGGGGTAGGTTCAGCCCCAAAGGTTGATGGATAGAAAGGAAGGAGTGGAGCAGGAGGGGCAGGTTCAGCCCTACAAAGTTGATGGGCATAAAGAAAAGAGTGAGGGAGCAGGGGCAGGTTCAGCCCCAGAGGTTGATGGGTAGAAAGGAAAGAGTGAGGGAGCAGAGGCAGGTTCAGCCCCTGAGGTTGATAGGCATAAGAGAATGAGGGAGCAGGGACAGGTGAGTTGCAGGAGGTGACAATTTGAGATGTAACTACCTGAGATAAGGAGCATGGGAAAAGGAAAAACTTTGGTGAGTGGGATTATTAGTTCCATTTTGGACACGCTGAGTTAGTCTATTTTAAATGAATCTATCTACTGGTGTGATTAAAGGAAAAACCCATCTTCTCATATAAGCCTTTATAAACAGACTCTCCTTTAAACCAACCTATTAATTCTCTTTTTTTTCTGCCAAAAATGTCTTTGATCCAAAACATATAAATATTCTGTATGCATAAAGAGATGTCATTTTTATCAAATTTACATTTAAAGTGTCACAAGAAATTTTTATTCCTCCTATCATTATTTATATGAAGGAAAGTATTGCCAAATTTAAAGGCAAAGGAAATTAGCTTTTCTAGTTAATGTCATAAGACACTAAATATTTTTACTCTGATGGAGTAAAGAATTAGAAAATTTTCAAGAACCTTTACAGTTAATTTAATCTTACTAGAAAGGGGTATAAAGATACTAAGAAGGTGATTTTTCTCCTAATGAGGAAAAATAACAAGATAAATGAGTTTTAGCCCTGAAATTAATTAGAGACATGTTGTTTATGGAGAATTAATAGGTTATTCCACATTACAAAGTATCCTCTTTCCACCTTCCTCCTATTCACTGAGGGTACTTAAAGGTCCACTCTGGAGTTCCAATACATACCCATCTCTCTCTTCTCCAAACCCTTTACTTTTAGTTTCTGTAATAAGAGTTCAGCACTCATAACTTCCCATAATGGTTTTATTTGTCTTCTTTTCACTTCTCTTACAACACAGTAAGTTCATGAATAAAGAAAACAAAGTTATGTTTCTTCTATGGTCCCCTGAATACTGTACACACATTAAGTACTTATAAATATTTTTGTCTGGTTAAGAGATAATACTAAGGGGTAATAAAGCATATGTCTGGACCCAGCCTGATCCCAACTTCTTGACTTACGAGCTATGTAATAACGTTAGGTTATATAACCTTTTCTGCCTCAATCTCATCATTTGTAAAATGATAGTATCTATGTCATAGGGTTGTTGAGATGATTTTTAAAAAGTTAACTAATGAAACACTTAGTGCATATAGTAAGTTCTCAAAAAGTATTAGCTATTGTTGTCATAAGTCTAGGCTCTGATACAAGTTGTCCAACCGTGGGTAAATTATTGCATCTCCTTGTGCCTCAGTTGTGTCTTCCAGAAAATAGAGATACTGTTAGTACCTGCTGGTTAGCATTCTTCAGTAATTCAATGGAATACGGTATGTAAATATTCTTTGAATAATGACTGGAACATAACAGGTGCTCAAAAACTATTAGCTATTATTATTATCTGTATCGTTATTTTATTAGTGCCAAAGTAACCAGTCAATTGGTTGGTTGAGGAAAGAGGAGTAAGTGTGTTGGGATAGAAAAAAAAAAATCTAGATTTCTAACAGGTAGAAATCTACAATGTTCTCATATGTTTTAACACCTTCTTTGCCAAGGAAATACCATTGCTTTTTACAATATATGAACAACTAGTCCCACGTGGACACTTCAAGTCACCGAAGTGGTAAAAGTTCAATGATACACTCTCATCAGTATCATCTGTACAAAGGCAAAGCTGGGAATTATCACTACAAATACATGGGGAAAGGTTTGCTAAGCAAATTAACAGTACAAACAATAGTTTTCAAATGTCTAATTACTTTTTAGAATAAATTGGTATTCAGTACTTTATAAAGGCCCATTTATACACAGGAAATTAATATGCTCCAATTTCAAACTATCAGTTTCTCAAGGTCTACTATTTAGAAACATATTTACAACCTAATTTTAGTGATCATGCATCAACCCCAGCACTTTGGGAGGCCGAGATGGGCGGATCACGAGGTCAGGAGATCGAGACCATCCTGGCTAATACGGTGAAACCCCGTCTCCACTAAAAAATACAAAAATCTAGCCGGGCGAGGTGGCGGGCGCCTGTAGCCCCAGCTACTCGGGAGGCTGAGGCAGGAGAATGGCGGGAACCCAGGAGGCGGAGCTTGCAGTGAGCTGAGATCCGGCCACTGCACTCCAGCCTGGGCGACAGAGCAAGACTCCGTCTCAAAAAAAAAAAAATAAATAAATAAAAAATAAAAAATAAAATGTAATTTCTTTTAATTTAACAAACACAAGTATTAGAGAAATTTTTAAGTATATTTTAATTCAACATAATGCCATTTTACACCAACTATGTGTCAAGTTCTGTTCGAATATTATTTCATTTAACCTAACAACATACTTGCCAGTATATATTATTATCCCATAGCTACTAGAGGTAAGCCACTAGCCTTGGTCACCCAGCTTATGCAGCTGAGTTAGGATCTTAACCCAGGCCTGCGTATTCTAAAATCCATGTCTCTTTCTATATCATGTAGTATTTAGAAAACATTTATTTGAACAATGTGCAGACCTCCAAATATGTATGGGTTGAAAATACTAAATAAGCTGGTCACTCACATAATTTAGTATCAATCATGCATCATTTAATGACAGGTATACATTCTGAGAAATGTGTCGTTAGGTGACTTCATCATTGTGCTAACATCACAGAGTGTACTTAAACAAACCTAGATGATAAATATACTTTTATTTATATTTTTTTTATATGGAAAATCACATGCCCCACCACCATTACTAAATATTAACCATTTCCTCTACTCAATCTGCAATGCTAGCATCAAGTATCATATATCAAATTTCTATATATGCTCCATCATAATCTTACAGGACCACCATAATATATGTGGTCCATCATGGACCAAAATGTTGTTATGTGGTGCATGACTGTATTTGACTTTTATTGATTTCTGGCTAAATACATTAAAAAATTAAATGTAGTTTTAAAATTACATTTAATGTAATGTAACGTAATAAAATGTAATGCAACAATTTTCCTCTATAGACTACATTCAAGGAATGTACTATACATGTTCATAGGATGTATAACAAAAATGTTATGTTGAGCAGATAGAAGCCAGGTGCAAGAGAGTGGAATGGATGATCCCATTTATATGAAGTTCTAGAACAGGCTAATACAATCTTTAGTGATACAAATCAGATCAGTTTGGTAGAGTTAGGATGGGGTAGGGTGAGAATATGGATTGACTACAGAGGGATATGAGAGAACTTTCAGGGGGTGAAATAAAAGTTCTGTATCTTAATTGGGATTGCAATTACACAGGTACATACATTTGCCAAAATTCATCAAATAGTACATTCGAAAATAGAAAATTTTAAAAATGAAACAGAAAAGAGAGATTTATACACAAGATAACACAAATTTCTAATTTTCATTTATTAGACTACAGCAATCTAATAAATGTTAGTGGCCAATATTGGCCAGAAAAAAAATCGGAATTAGTTATTTTAACATCAAAAGAGTAGAGTTAGCTGGGCACGGTGGGTGGTTCACGCCTGTAATCCCAGCATTTTGGAAGGTTGAGGAGGGCAGATCAGCTGAGGTCAGGAGTTCAAGACCAGCCTGGCCAACACGGTGAAACCCCGTCTCTACTAAAAATACAAAAAAAAAAAAAAAAATAGCTGGACATGGTGGCATATGGCCAGCTACTCAGGAGGCTGAGGCAGGAGAATCGCTTGAACCCGGAGGGGGCGGGGCGAGGTTGCCGTGAGCTGAGATTGCGCCACTGGACTCTAGCTTGCATGACAGACTGAGACTCCGTCTCAAAACAAAACAAAACAAAAAGAGTAGAGTTTAAGATAATATATACATAAGGTATAAAGTATTATGTACTCAGGAAAGAAAAGTCAATAATACAAAAATATACTTATAAAAGATAGCATATCTATACATACGTGTGTGTATGTATGTGCTAGAGTTATGGAAAAGAATTAATTAATTAACCTAGAGATTAGGAAGTTCAACACATCCCTCTCAGAACCTGACAGATCAAGTAAATAAAGAAAATAAAAGATCTCAGTCGCATCATTACTAAGTTAAACAACTAATAAACAGAAAAACATATTCTTACTGAGAATAAAACATTCACAAAATTGTGCAGGAAAACAGGTGAAGCCTAAATAAATTATGCAATATTGAGGTCATAAAGTTCATACAGACTATATTCTTTGACACTAATGCAACAAAATTAAAAATCAATAACCAAGTGAACCCATCCTTACAGGGTTAACAAGAATTACAGATTCTGGACAGACATATGATAAGTATTAAGCAGGTTGCACTTTGTCTCACTCTCTCATAGCTGTTGACTAACCAAAAGACACAGAGCACTAGATACTGACCATGTGCATCTCCATTGTTCCTACACATAGATCTGACCTTAGAATCACAAAACTTTTATTTAAGATTTGCTTATGATGCTTTTCAGATCCTGAATTCCAGCAGAATGGCTGACATCAACCAGTTTGAAGACCCTCACAGAAGAACCCAATCAGCATGAGAATGTAGTTCCTTCATCTCCCATCCCATAACTTCATTTTGTACTCTTCAACCAATCAACAGTCCCCCTACCTTGGCCCACTACTCTTTCAGACCCTTTAAAATCCCTAGCCCCAGACTCCTCGTAGTGGCACATTTGGGGTTTCCTCCCTTCTCCTCATACAGCTGTTTACCATTAAACCTCTTTCTGTGAGCCTGTGTCTCGGTGTATTTACTTGCTGTACATCAGGCAACAAACCTGTTATGATAACAAAAGAATAACTACAATACCCCCATATGTCCAGAAAATTAGAAAAAAATACAATATAAATCTTAAGTTAAAAAGGACATCACAAGGAAAATATGAAATATGAAGAACTAAAAGACAAGAAATTATTACATATCAAAACTTGCGGGAAACAAAAAATTTTAAACATTCAAGTGCTTTTATCATTGTTAGTAGCAGTGAATCATACAGGTCTGCAGCAACCTCAATTCTAGCCTCCTTAGAAGAAAGAACTCGATGAAGGGCATAAGGCAGAAGGAGGGACTGAGGCAAAATTTAGAGCAAGAGTGAAACTTTATTAAAAAGTTTTAGAGCAGGAACGAAAGTAAAGTACACTTGGAAAAGGGCCAAGTGGGTGACCTGAGAGATTCAAGTGTGTAGTTTGACGTTTGATACTTGACTTGGAGTTTTATACATTGGCATGCTTCCCAGGTTGCATTGCTACTCTCCTAATTCTTTCCTTGGGGTGGCCTGTCTGCATGCACAGCGGCCTGCCAGCACTTGGAAGGGGCCCATATGCAGTGTGTTTACTAAAGTTGTGCATATGCTCACTTGAGGCGTTTTTCCCTCACCAGTCCAGCATTCCTAGAGAAGGTCAGATACCAGTTAAACTCTGACATTTGGCCTCTTAATGCACATGCTTGAGCCCACTTGCCCAACTCCTGAGATCTTATTGGGAAGCTGCTGATCACCAGTTTCAGGTGTTTCTTTCTTTTGGGAGACTGCCTTTCCCCGTTGCTGGCTGAGTGCAATTAGTATTTTAGAGAGATCCTTTAACAACAGCCTGACCATCACCTGATGGTCACCTGACATCCCTGGTGGGTGGGAGGCTTCTCCTGCCCTCCTCATGTCTGAACTACCTACTGTAACATCATCAATAACCTGAAACTTCAACATGGAAGCCAGGAAAAGAGCAATAAGATAAACCATCCCCACAAAAGCCATCCCACCAAAAAAAAAAAAAAAAAAAAAAAAAATCAAGACGGAAGAACACAAAAAGAAAATAATAGTAATTAATGAAATAAGCAACAACAATAAACTAAATCTGGTTCCTAAATAGGATATAGGGTAAACTTCGGATAAGATTGACTAATACCTCAAAGAGACCAAAAGGTGTAAATAAACAAATGCATAATAAAATAGGGAAGTAAACTATAGGGATTTTAAAATCATAAAAGAATGTTGTGAACAATTGCATGGCAATAAATAGGAAAGTCCAGGGAAAATGTGATACATTTCTGAAAAAACAGTACCACAACTGGCACAAGAAGAAATCTGAAACTTGAATAGACCAATAATGTCTATGAAAGTTAAAATAACAATAATAAAATTTTGTCTCCCCACCACTAATAGAGGTCCATTTAATTTAAAAGATGAGTTCTACCACACTTTTAAGAAATACAAAATCCTTATTTTATAGAAATTATTGTAAAATGTAAGGGAAAACAAGGAACTCTGCCTGATTTAGTTTGTGAAAGTAGTACGAAATTTATTTTAAGATGAAATTTTTATTCCAAAACAAAATCAAGGCAAATTCAGAGATGAAAATATAGGTCAATTTAACTTGTGAATTTAGGTATAAGAATGCTGTGATGTTTAATATTGCCAAATTGATTGGATTGAAGGAAGTAAAGTATTGTTCCTGCGTGTGTCTGTGAGAGTGTTTCCAAAGGAGATTAACATTTGAATCAACGGACTAGGAGAAACAGACCCACTCTCAACCTGTGTGGGCACCACTTAATCAGTTGCCTGTGTGGTTAGGATAAAAGCAGGCAGAAGAATGTGGAAGGACTAGACTGGCTAAGTCTTCCGAACTCCATCTTTCTCCCATGCTGGATGCTTCCTGCTCTTGAACACCAGACTCCAAGTTCTCAAACTTTTAGACTCTTGGACCTACACCAATGGTTTCCCAGGGGCTCGGGGGCCCTTGGCCACAGACTGACGGCTGCACTGCCAGCTTTCCTACTTTGAAGTTTTGAGACTAAGACTGGCTTCCTTCTCAGCTTGCAGATGGCCTATTGTGGGAATTCACCTTGTGATCATGTGAGTTAACATTCCTCAATAAACTCCTCTTAGTATTTTCTTCTATCCAATTAGGCCTGTCCCTCTAGAGAACTCTAACACAAATTCTAAAAAAAAATTTATGTAACTAACCCACCAGGATATTAGAAAGAATTCCAATAACTCAAAGTTTAACATGAGAAAATCAATCAAGATATTTGGTACATTATTGGAATAAAAGAGAAAATCATAAATTATTTTAATTTAATAGATAAAATATTCAATAAGTTTCACCATATATTTATAGTTTAAAAAAACTTTTAAAAATAGGAATAAATGGGCTAGGCGCAGTGGCTCACGCCTGTAATCCTAGCACTTTGAGAGGCCGAAACAGGGGGATCACGAGGGCAGGAAATCGAGACCATCCTAGCTAACACGGTGAAACTCTGTCTCTACTAAAAATCCAAAAATTTAGCTGGGCGTGGGGGCGGGTGCCTGTAGTCCCAGCTACTCAGGAGGCTGAGGCAGGAGAATGGCATGAACCCGGGAGGTGGAGCTTGCAGTGAGCCGAGATTGCACCACTGCACTCCTGCCTGGGTGACAGAGCAAGACTCTGTTTCAAAAAAAAAAAGGAAAAAAATAAATAGGAATAAATAGAAATGTACTTAACATGACAAAGACAATCTATCCAAAGCAGTATATCAAACAACACGGGTAATAGGAGTATTTTAGAAATATTGTCATTAAAGTCAAGAAGAATATAAGGATATCTGTTATTTATTGTAAAACACAGAAACAAAAGAAATCCTAGTAAATACAATAAGAAAAGAAAAAAATATTATTTGTTTTGTAACCCCCCCACCAAAATCACCTAACCCAGAGTTTTATACACAGTAGGCACTCCAACTATGCTCTTAATAGTTTGAAACATAGAGAACAGCAATTGATTTTTACTACATGAACCCAATTTGGACTATAAATCTATCATATTCACTTGACAAATTATAAAACAAAGAGCCCATGAGCATGGACAGTACCCAGTCTGCTTCTAGAAGCTGCAGAAGCAGACTTCTAGAAGTCTGAAAGCAGACTGCTTTGCCAAAACAACAAAGTATGTGCAGCACATGCACATAAATAAGAATGAAATATATGCATGTTTAATTAACCAGTAAAGATTGATAGAATAGGCTACAGAGTCCTAAATGTTCAGAGAATGTGAGAAAGCCTGAATCAGGTATTGAAGAACCTAGGCTCAAACCCAGTGGTACCACTTCAAGTAGTGTAGCCTGCGGCAGATCATAACACCTCTCTAAGGATCAGTTTCATCTTTTAAATAAATATATAACACATATACTCACATTTCGTTTCACCATTAGATTCTTCTAAAAGTCATGCAAGTTAATATAATATCTAATATTTAATGTTACAGAGCTTGCAAAGCAATTTCATATAAATTATCTCACTTTAATCCTTAAAACTTAACTGTGAGGTTGGTATTATTCCCATTTTTCTGTTACTTAATTTTCACTAGATTCAAATTCCATGGGAGTCAGAACTTTGTCTTCCTGTTTATCACTGTATTCCCAGACTTTAATGTTAATGTAGCACCTGAGACATTGTAGGCACTTTAAACAAAAATTTTAAACTAAGGTTCAGTGATATTGTGACTAACTGAAGCTGGGACCCATGGGAAAAGCTTTTTTTACTTGGCTTATTATAGAACAAAATAATATTATGACTAATGCCTGATATAGAAACTAGAAAGTAAAAAGATCTTATTTATTCAATCTAAAACTGATTTGGATAATCTACAACAAAACAGCAAGTAGATAGTGCTAGAGGATCTATTAAAGCTCTTTCATTATATCACTTTGGGAATTATGCATTGAAAAAATAATGTTTAGTCAGAGATTTTTTCCCTTTAAATTATATTAAGAAGACATAGTTTCCAAGCTTAAAAAAGGCTATCACTTTTAATATTATCTTGAAAGTCTAGAATATTATTAAAAACAAACACATTGTACTTCCTTTTGGAGGGAATGAATAGAGATGAGTAGAAGTCTGAAAGCAGAGGCTGAGTGGGGAAATCAGCATCCATAGGAAACATCCTTAAATAAGTAATTGGGAAGCAACAGATCTTGTAACGCAACAGGGGAAAATTGCTGGAGGGGTTTTAATTTTAAAGCTAAAAGTGACCTGCGAGTAATCTAAGAATAATCTGTTTGTAGAGAAATTAGAGCTAGGGCTTGTTTTGTTAAGTATCTTGAGAGGAAAATGAAGAAAGCAGAATAAAAGTTAGTGGTTATTGTACTACTTGAGTAAGAGTTAACATATTATGTTCAAACATTTTTAAAAATCTTAATACAGATCTTTTTGTGTTTATTTCACCCCTTACCTACCAACATATCTAATTTGTAGGACTATATTAATGAGTAGCTAGATTCTTTCAAAAAATAATAACGTGTTACCATTACTTCCTTTCTTAGTTACGCTCCTCCAGGGTTAGCCAAACTACAGCAGCTCTTTTATTCCCCTTGTGGAAATGCCTGGAATTGCAGGAATAGTTTTAAGAGGAGCAAACCTCCAACACACAGCTGAAGAAAACACAGATCTCCATTCATATATTCAACAAACACTTATTAGGCACTAAAAAACATGAGATGATGGAACATAAAGATGAATTTCAGTGACAGCAAAGTTCGAAAATACTTAGGAGTATACTATACACTGATGTGACAAAGGGCTCAGATGAAACAAATATCTAGCACATAACATTTAATTATCGAATTTAAAGTATTACAATCTAATTAATGTTTGTTCTGGTTGTACATTTATTAGCACCTTGATGATTATCAGCACCATATGTACTAATACATGTCTGTACCATATGTATTTATAACAGGATTCCAGCTCTTGAGAGAATAATTTACCCTAATATATATCTCACGGAGAACACTTGTTTACTCCTGACTGTGATAAAGCCCTGATAATTTATTGGGCTAGTCTGAGTACCTGCTACAACTGATAGTTGCCAAAAAAAAATGTAAAAAGTAAAAGAAAAAATTATGTGTTCTGATGAGCAATTTAATACAGAATGAGCACTATTCACTTTTCTTGGATGCTGCTCAATTACACCACTCCTCAGGAGAAGAAAAACCTAAATTTTATTTTATTTTGCAACAACATAATCTAAAACACTCTAACTTGTGAACTGAAATGCCTCCTTTAAAACCTGTTGAAAACTATTACTTTACTGACTAGTTCAAAACAGTTGCAAATACATAGTCTATAATTTAGGGCCTCAGCAAATTAAAACTATTTCCTGGCCTGCCTAAGGCCACAGAAGTTACTGTAATAGGCTCTGGAGGCAGGTTGTAAGGAAACTAGTGGATGCATGAAAGTCTTTTTAAAATACATATTAACTTTTGTTTGTTTCTGTGTTACTTAGGGATACCAAATGAACCAAGATCCCATGCACCGAACTTCACCTCTTGATTAGAATATAAACACTTGATTTAGAGGTGCTTTTCTTTCTTTGGACTTACCTTTATTCTTGAAATAGAAAGCACTGATGTCCATCTCTATGTGTAACCTGCTTCCTGGCTTAGAAAATGAAATCCACTTTCCAAGATGTCTATTTATATAGCTCCAGGAAAAGCCATCCATTAGAACAGAGCTGGAGATATAAAAAAGATTCAGATCCATATCAATCCATTCAGGGTTTTTAATCTTTATTCAAACATTCATTGAGCATATTCCAGGTACCAGATACTTGCACAGTTCTTGAAATACAATGAAGATAAAAATTGAACTCAAAGAGCTTACAGTCTAGCGGCCTAAAGCATAAACTTTGTTCTTTCTGAGCGTATGAACACAGCCCTCAGATCTCTCCAGAGCTGCCCTGTGAGGCTTGCTTTCTAAGTGATACTTTGTCTGGCTTCCAGAGGCTATATAAAAATAAAGCCTTTCAATAAGTGGGAGAAGTTTGCTCTGGGGAAGGATTTTATGCATTCCATCCTATTGTTGCTCTCTCTCTAGAACAAGAAAGAAAGGGGAGGTTTTAGAAAGGAAGCATGTGGACATTCGAACAGGAAACATTATAGAGAAAACTCAGCAAGGCAGATAGGGGAAGAAGGTCTTTGCTTAATTTTTCTCTCAAAGCAAGGGTATCCCACTTTCAGAGCCAGTTTTCTCTTTCAATATAACACTCAGGAATATGTAATCTTAGATGAATTCATGTTCCTCCTTTCCTCTATCTTTTATTTGCATTAAATAATTAATAAATTTTGAGGTAACAAAAACTGTAATAGCAATTTTTAGGAATCTTCCTCCTATATTTGCACACTTGGCTCTCAACTTCTGGAACTGCCTTCTACATAACACACTATGTATTTGTTACTTAAATGTTCTCGTTTCTTCAAACAAAACATAAAGGTAAAGAAGTTTGGTGACCAGAGCAAAGAACCTCTTTACAAAAGGGCTAAACTCCACACTATCTTGAAACTGAAAACACCCAAATCTTTTCCTAACTTTTCCTGAAGTTAACAGTCTTTTGAGCCCAACTTTCTGGGGAGTGATTGAGGACTGAAGGAATTGGGGTTGGCAAGAAAAATGTCTCTCCCTCTGACGCTTCTGGCTGCATACTCTGAAAAGACAGGGCATTTGAAGAAAGAGCATAATCAACCTGTCAGAAACATTTTGATTTCACTTAAATACCAGGCAATCTGACAACAACTTTTCCCACAACTAAGAAGAATCTCCTAATATGAGAGGCACTTGAAGACGTGTTAAAATTTTTACAGCTATTAACACATTCCTAAGAAAAATACTGCTGGAGACACAAGAAAGCCAAGGATAACAATCTTCTCTTTTCCAATGAAAACGTTTAGTCTGTTTGATTAAAGGAAGATAAATGAAAGGGTAAGGGCAAACTCACCTCACATTCTGTGCTACAGTTTGGTTTCCCTTGAGACCAAATTGTCTCGCTTAGGAAAAATGTAGTCTGATTTCAAGTCCCTGTATTCCTGGAGCAAGGAATCAGATGAGGAATCACTTAGCATTCAGCACATCTCAACTGGCTCTGAAGGGCCTGAATTCTCTGGCAAACTTGACCAGGAATAAGCAGAAAGGAGAAGGCAGGGCATAGCCATCAATTTATGTTTCCTTCTTCTCCTTATCTCCCTATTCTAAGAGATTCAAAGAGAGGTACAGATAGCCCTCCATTAAGAACAAAACCCTCTGGACCAGGGGACCTGGGCTCTCGTCTCTCAATTAAAAGTTGAACATAACAAATAGGGCCCTACAAATACTCTCTGTCTTATTCAAAAGTGATAGATTTAGATTGCTGATTCTACAAAGATCCTATATTTGATGTCAACATCTTAACAAGCATGGCCGATGACCACATTTGGTGTATTTCTTTTAAAAGGTTTGTAATCCTTTCTAGATTGAAATGCCCAAATCATTGAACAAAAGAGACTAAATTTCATTATCATTGATCCTATTAGAAAAATAAGTCAGTTGGTCCAATAAATTTTGAAATCAAAACTAGAGCAACCTTAGATTGTGTGCTAATGTTAGCAAAAATAACAGAATGTGCAGATTCAAATCCACGTGGGATGCAGCAGCCAAAGGTTTTTTGAATTCATTAGTTTTAGATTTTGATGGTATATAGTAGGAAGCAGACTAGTAGGTAAAGTAGTGAGACAGATCTGCTGAGATCTCATGGGCATGTCATCTTTCCTTGGGGATTCCCAAATAGAGTCAGCAAGAAAGGATGAGGGGTGGTAAAGGAGCTGCCTGTCAGATTGTTCTGTGCATTTTTATTCTATAATATTCCTGCTGGACCCCAAGAAAATACGACCATGGGACGTGCAAGAAAGATTGCTAACAATGTGTCTTATCTTTACTTTCCTTGTTTAATAATTACCTTTAGGATATAAACAATACTAGACAGTATTTTAAATGCACTCCATATTTTAAAGGCCCAAATAAAAATTGAGTGCAAATGAATAACCCTTTTATAATGAAGACACAATGATTTTAAATACAATCATTTTCATTGTATACTTGATATAATGTATATCTGTATATTTGATACTGTATACTGTATACTTGATATAATGGCAACTTTGCCCCCTAACTCTGCCAAATAGCCTAGAGAACTTCATTGTCATTTTTTATGTCTAATGCCACCCAAACTTTTTAATAGAAATCCCACTGTCAGTGTGTATACTTCAAGTGGTGATGCTGTGTTATGTAAGCTATGTGAGTGCTAATTATGTGCCAGGCACCATTATAAGTGATTTACATTTATGAGATGATTTAACCTTACAAAATCTCTATGAAGTAGGTACTATTATTATCCTCTTTTTACAGATAAGGAAACTGAGGCTTAGAGAAGTTATGAAACTGCCCAAGGTTTCACAGCTGAAATGTATAAGGTCCTGGACTTGCAAATTTGTCACAAAGTTCTTCTAATAAGAAGGCCATAAAATAACCAAATGATTTTTTATGTGCCTATAGAACCAAAAGAACTATTTCAGAATGTCGGCTGAAATGTATGATATTCCAGATAGGTAAGAAAGTCAAAACTCAGGAGAATCAAAGTTCTGTGGACTATCAACTTTCCTCAATTTTCCTTCTCTTCTAGGGACTTCTTTACTCCTAGAATAGAAAAGCTTGGAGAATCCGTAGGAAGTTAAAGACAAAGTCAATATCTCCTGTTGAAAGTCAGGGTGAAATCACATATCTTATGTATTGTTAATTCTTCCTACAGAGGTATTTTAGAATAAGTCCTGTCTGATTGCATGGTGAATAGCACCTTGTTTACCCCAATGGGAAATAAGTTGGAGCATCCAACCCTCACACCCTCAGTTTAGATTATTTCTCTTCATAAAGTCATGAGACATGTGCTATGGTTTGAGTCTGCCCAGCAGCTGTCTATATGTTGGGCATGTCCGTTTGTTGCTAACCTCCTCTTGTTAACTTTTTTTTTTTTTTTTGGCAAAAGTAGTAGTTTTGTTGTTCATAGTGCAATAGCAATTAACATAATTGCAGATATTCTTCAAGATTTTCAAGATGAATTGTTCTATTTCCATTCAGTTGGACAATAGCTTCAGCATTCTGGATAAAGATCTGCCTCACAATAGTTTTGTGTGAAAGGAAAGAGAAAAGAGTCAGGATAGAGATAGGAAGATTTTCAGTGTATTCAAATACCATTGAGGTATGGTGTGTATGTAAATATATATGTGTGTGTATATATATATGTATATATACATACATGTACTAAATTTGCATTTAACTAAATACAATCACTGTAATTTCTATCATTATATTGTCTTGTCCCCTTCTTTCCTCAACCAGTATAAAATACTTGATATCCATGAGGTTGATTGGAAAGATTGCTAACAATGTGTCTTATCTTTACTTTCCTTGTTTAATAATTACCTTTAGGATATAAACAATCCTAGACAGTATTTTAAGTGCACTCCATATTTTAAAGGCCCAAATAAAAATTGAGTGCAAATGAATAACCCTTTTATAATGAAGACATAATGATTTTAAATACAATGGTTGACAACACATATTCATTCACCTTCATAAGTTGGGGACTTACTCTCTTGAATAATCAATTTTGGAAAATAATAGTACAAAAATCAGCACATAGGCAACAAGTGTGAAAAATTCCTAGTAATAGCCTGTGCTGCAGAATTTCTGTCTTGGCCAAAATTTATTATCAAAATGAAGAAGCCATAAAAGAAAAAATATTTTTGGATCTCAAACATAGATCATGAGGGAGAAAGGAAGAGTAAGCAGTCTTTAGACAAGACAAAAAGTAATGAAAAAGTATCTCTAGTTCAACAGTATTTGGGGGAGTTAAGCTTGGGAAACATTTCTGATGTACTAGCATTTGGGACGCCAAGCAATCAGCAAGGCGTAATCTGGGAAGGCCGTTTCATCCTTCATTCCATTGGAGGCAAAATCGTGTTGATGTATAAATGTACCTTCTGGTTTCCAATTGTTCTCACTCAGTAATGAGGCATGAAGCCTGAGAAACCACAGATATTTGGATCTAAGAAGGTATTTTATTTCCCCTCTCCAGAGTGGAAAATACACAAGGGCACTTTATCTTAGTCCTGTGAGTTCTCATAAACCCATAACCCTCTTCCCCTGAGCTTCATGCTCTTTAACTTGATCTGTACATAATTCTATTACCTAAAGTGCCCCTGGTATACACATCCTAGACCAGGTGGAAGATGGGGTCTCTTTCTTCCTCACACATTTCACACCTTGCCCTTCTAGCCTTTCAGGTGCCAGAAACAGATTATCTTAAAGTGAAGCAGCAGCATAGTTGGACTTCAGCCTCCATATGCTTTAATTTTCTTATTGAAAAGGAGAAAAATGGTTCTTCCCTTGCCACACACACACACACTCACACACCCCCTTTTTCTCCCAAAATCTCCGCATCATCTGAATTCCTTAATTCCCAAGACTGAATCAATCCCAGTGTCTTCTATCAGGGAAAAAGCGAGACAGAGCAATGAATTCAGGGCTTCC
This sequence comes from Trachypithecus francoisi, assembly GCF_009764315.1. Taxonomy (NCBI): domain Eukaryota; kingdom Metazoa; phylum Chordata; class Mammalia; order Primates; family Cercopithecidae; genus Trachypithecus; species Trachypithecus francoisi. The sequence goes on from NW_022681460.1 coordinate 28,055,373, forward strand.
CGGAGTGGTTTTTACTTTCCCAAATCCTTAGAGACTTCGCTCTACAGTTTTTTTCTTAGCTGTACTTGGAAGCTATAACAGATCTAGAGGCCATTTTAGAACCTCATTTATATTGTCCTGACACTTAGGAATCCAGTTTCTGTTATAGGGATGTCATCAAAGTTGGTGGGCTCAAAATATGACCTACTTTTTAAAATCCATCTGTTAGGAGCCTATAGATTTTCTTGGTTTGTTTCTGACTGTCTACAGAAAGGGCAACAGCAACATTCTCACTTTCCAAGCCTACCTCCCAAATAGCAATAAACTAAATACCATGAAGGAGCTGAATGCCTTTCAAATATGCAGCAGGCACAAAGCAAACAAATAAACAACAGTGATACTCCTTAATCTGGAGAAAAAATGATGAGAGCAGGAAGTACTGTTCAGGTTAATTTATGCGCAACTAGGCTATTTTAATTTAAAAACTTACTCTGGACCAAACAGAACCAGTTAGCTTGACACACCTTTGCCACTGTGGGGTCACAATGTTACAATTCTCTATAACAATGAGGCTCCTAATACCACACATCTAACAAAGAGGGATTTGGGAACTGCAAGTTGAAGCTGATGAATTATTTAACATAAATCACTATTACCCATGGATTGGTGAGTTGATCTTCAATGTACCCTTTCCATTGATTTTACCCTAGCTAGATGGCTAAACATACATACACACACATGCACGCACTCAATGAAATCTCTAAATATCCCCCAAAGTCTATCATTCCTGGATTAGAATAAGGCCACAAATAGGGATGGCGGAAAAAGAGAGAGAAAGAAGGGAGGGAGGAAGAAGGAGGGAGGGAAATGGTCAGGAACAGGGAAAGTGGAAAAGAAGAATAGGACATTCATATATACTGGCTATTCAGCTAAATTGTTTATCTACCTAAAATACACATTGCACATTTTTTATCATTTAATTTTACATCATGGTGACCCCGACCAAATTTTGGTTACTGAGTTACTGATTCAGAAGTACATTGTAATATGATTGAGGATCCTATTTTAGAGTCTTTTAATTAAAGCCCAGCCTCCTCATGTCCATGCCTCCCATCTCGAGTTCCGTAAAGAACCTTCTTTCCCTATTACTGACCCTGCACTTCACTCTACTCTTGCCAGTTTTATACTCAAATCCTGTCAGTGGTTCTGCCTGGTCCACTGGAAAAGTTCTGAGTTCATAGCCTCATATACAAGGCCCTCTGCCTTCTGACTCAAAACTTCTATTTTAAACTTATATTCACTATGCCTTGATTTGAATGCTCACAAAAATAGCTCTCCCACTTATAGAATTATATCTATAATTTAAGTTAGAAGAATAAAACAAGAGAGGAATAAGAAGTAAAATGTAGACTCTGTACTAGGAAAGCAAACATTTTTCAACAAATCCCTAAAACACACCAATTTATATCTTATTGGCCTGAAGTGTTCATGTAGTTACAAATACCTGCAAGGAATCTGGGAACAAATAATTCCCCAGAGAAAACTGAGATTCTGATAGTAAGGAAGAAAGGAAGAATGATTATTGGGTAAACAACCTGCAATGTGTATCCAAAAGCCCAAAGCCAGTAGTGGAAGGAGGTTACAAGATATTTTGGTAACAGAAATTATACAAATACATATGCTGTGCAGGGCTAAGCTCTACATAGTAGCCTATGAATTTACACAGGTTTTTGTTATAACAAATCAACTCTAGGCAGATGGGATATAAAATATCCCAAATTATTACATCCATATATAAATATTTTTATAATTCCTTTGCTCTCATTTCTGAGTTCTGAGACCAAGTCATGAATTGCTAACAAACAGAATGTGATACAAAAAGTCAGTTATTATAACACTGACAACTCAACTATTGTTTTGAATTAAAAGATCTTAGTCCCGGGATAATAATAAATATCAAAATTATCCAATATTTTAGCAAGCAGCTTGAGCACAGGCACATTAAGGTGGCTGATATTTTTGTGCTGAATCAAGCAAAAATTACATAAATATTTACACATCCTTACAGCCTGAAGGGAATGGATCATGATTAAAATAAATCAGTCTCTTGGCCAGATGTGGTGGCTCATGCCTGTAATCTCAACACTTTGGGAGGCCGAGGCAGTCAGATCACCTGAGGTCAAGAGTTCGAGACCAGCCTGGCCAACATGGTGAAGCCCCATCTCTACTTAAAAAAATAATAATAATACAAAATTTACCTGGGCATGATGGTGGGTGCATGTAATCCCAGCTACTAGGGAGGCTGAGGCAGGAGAATTGCTTGAGCCTGGGAGGTGGAGGTTGCAGCGACCCGATATTGTGTACCACACTCTAGCCTAGGTGATAGTGTGAGACTCTGTGTCAAAAAAAAAAAAAAAAATTCTCTACATAAGCATTTGCACTAAAATTGAAAATAAATGAAAGTATAAAAGTATGATGTGTATACTTGCACTATATAGACATGCAAGTATGTCAGTTACTTTAAGATAGGTCAAGTCTAGAAGTGAGGATGGGCAGGAGTAATTATCTTTGTGATCTAGCCTGTAAGCCTGTAGTGAGTCACATTCTTTATGTCTAAGAACTGTGACTGGTACATAATGCTGAACTGTTGGCTGGAAAATAAAATGAAGTTTTATCATAACCACATTGAACTATGGTGGAAGTATTCCTTAAAGGAACCAAGGAAAAGTCACTTCCGGATTTTGCGCCAATAGAGAAACTTGCTATCCTTCTTCCACTATGTTACCACTGTCTGCTGATTTCAGCTGGTCTTCTCACTTTTCGATACTCTTATTTTTGGCTTCCACACTATCTTTGCTTTTAAAATGTAAGCTCCCAGAGGTCTGTGTTCTTTGCTTTAATTTTAACAAGCTTCTAAGTCAACAACAAAATGTTCTATGCCCAAATCTGAAAAAGCCCAGGCACAGTCCAAGAACTCAGCCTTCCAAGGTATACTTTGCAACTGACTTGCTGTGTTGGCATCAGGCAATTCATCTCCCTCCTTCCATTCATTCATTGCTGAATAGTAATAATAGTCATCCTTACTTACAGCAGTGTTTCCTTTGTCATTAAATATTTACTAAGCATCCACTGCATGACACAAACTTGGAGCTATACAGGCTAAACCAGCCAGATGCTGTCCTTGGCTTCAGAGAGCTTTTATGACACAAAAGACAGGCGGAGGCTGGGCACATAAGTACAGGTTAAGAGTATGCAAACTTGTGTGTATATGCATGTGTGTGTGCGCCAAAGAACAAAGGATTGAATCACAGCCATTTGCTATTTTTTTTTACTACATGTGTTAGCCTTGATTTTAGGTTATCTTTGGCCATGTGTAAACGGAAATATATTTGAACTTCAAAAGCATTGAACTTCACACTAGAGAGTAACCAGATTCTGCCTCTTTTTCTGTTTTCACAAAGGGCATTCACTAGCATATACCTAAAGGTACTGACATAGCAGGTACACAATATGACCCCACAGAATAATAATGAGCAATCAAACATTCACAGCAACAATGAGACTGTGGCTAATGAGATCACACCATGCAATGAGATAGGTTGGTGTTACCCAAGTGCATAATACCACTACAACATTATTCTTTATGATAGAGGTCAACATAGACTGAATTGAAATGGTTATTTCTGCTACGAAAATACTATCTCTGGACAGAAGACAGCATTTAGAGAAATGGGAACCAAGAGGGTATAGAATAGAAATTATGTTGTGTTAATATGTCTCCAGCTATGAGGCCCCAGCCATTTCCATTAACCTTGTGTCAATTTGTATTATTAAGAGAAGTCAATTATGTGAGGTACATTATAATTGTTTTTAAGCCAGCAATAGTTGGAGGTTGTCATATGGGACCTAGCTGTGCTTCCCTTGTTTGCTTTTACTGAAAGATGAAAATCTGCCATTTTAGCCTCAATACCTCATAATATGTATGTTAAACTCACCACTGCCTCATTATTTATTAATGTCAATTTATTATGCTTCAGTAGAGGATGAAGGCCGAAGCCACAACAGTGACAGATGTTCCAGAAGATCAGCTTATATAATGAGAAGTTGGGCCAAATCTGTTGAAAGCGGTGTTTTTTGAAAAAACACACTGACTTCAAAGAAATGAGTTGTGGCATCTGTAACATCTACAGGAGCAGCGCCAATGGAGGCTAGCGGGTCTGCAGAGGAGCAGCTCAAGTCATGCGATTATTGGAACTTGCAGCGAAATGACTGGAACAACATCTGGGCTGCAGCAAGCTGGCCAGGACATTTTAAAAGAGCTCCTGTGGTGCCTCCAACTTTGATTTTACAGAGCTGCGGGGAAAGAAACAGGCCGTGTTCAAGAGCTCATGTGTTTTGCCTCACATGTTTTGTCCTCGGTCACTGTGAAGGGCCTCACTCAGCTGGGGACCCTGAGGCACATTCTTGGGCAGTCGTTCTCTGTCTACTCTGCTAGCTCTGTAGGTTTGTGCTAGGGTCTAGGCAGGCAATCCCTGCAAAGGGTATAAAATAAGAAATACTTTGCACTAATTCTTGAAATTTATGCTTATTCTTTCTCAGCAAGAAGTTCTCAAAGGATGCATTTGTGCAAGATCAGTTAGTTGGGTTTGGATAATATGCCAGTTGGAAACTAAATAGGATGTGTATGTGTGTGTACATCTGTGTGTGTGCGTGTGTGTGTGTATGTGTGGTGAGGGGTGAGGAAATTATGTTCTACAACTGAGAAAGAAGAATATCCATTTCCAGTACCCCAGTATGATTCTCAGTGTCATAGTATCACAGTGTTTAAAAACACCTTTTCCCTGTCCTCTCTAGAATATTCATATATTTAACAAATATTATTGTGAAACTACCATGTGTATGACATATAGTAGAGAGGATCCTGGACAGAGAGCACCTGGGACTGAATCCCAGCCTTGTAGCCGACCAGTTTCATGAGCTTCTACTACTGAGATGCTTTGGAAAACATTTATAAGGTACTTTGGAAACTCAGAAGTTCCATAACATAGTGCAGGAGGTGGGACAGCAGAGTGATGAAAAGCATGGTCCCTGGAGTCAGAATCCTTGGGTGCAAATCTTGACTTTGACACTTACAGGCTGAGTGACTTTGGTCACATTATTTAATCTCTCTTTATTACTCAGTGTCCGTGTCTATAAGATGGGGTGATAATAATAGCATATACTACAGAGGCTTGTTTTTAGGAGCAAATGTGTTAATATATAAGACATTTTAAAAATTTTACTTGGCACATACAAACTATTATTGAGTATTTGATCCTTTAAAACTCTCTCTCTCTCTCTCCTGCCCCCATCCCTTCCCCTAAAGCCCATACTGGCACATGTGTCAGAGCCCTTAGTGGAGGCCTTAGTCAACCCAAACCTCAGATCAGTTGTAGGAAGGGATATGGGAAAAGAAATGATCTAAACCAATAAGAAGGAGAATGAGAAAACTCTCAGTTCTTTCTCTTTCCTCATTTCTAGTCACAGATGCCCAATGGCATTTGCAAATGCCTACCCAAATATGCCAACAGCAAAAGGAATTTAAAAATAACTTAAGTATGATTATAATCTTCATAAGATACTGCATTTAATGCAATCTCCAAAAGTGACACTCATCCTCGTAGGACATTTTAGGTTCAAGTGCTTCAAGAACTAACAGAATCATCCCAATGTGGAGGCCCCATAAATGATCACTTTGGGAAAAGCATTTTTTTTCCTTTTATAAACTCAGTAACAGCAGAAACAGATCATAGTGTCTAGAAGCCACAGTGATAATCTTTCTTATCCAACCATTTTCACTTCAGGATGAAAGACGGTGTTGGGGCCCAGCAGATTTTTCTTGCAGTTTATGATGAGTCAACTACACAGACAAGAAGTCCAGCCTCCTCTTTGATATCTCCCTTTTTCCCTTATCTAAGCCAACTCAGTGTTACTTTTTATTGGATTTCCATTACCTCAATGTTCTTCATGGAGCCTCAGCTCCTGTAACTGTTACAGCTGATGGTAGTTTAGTACTTTGAACACAATTAATTAAATCACTGCATCACGCAGGCCAGACATATTTCCATCAAAAGTTGCTATCTTGTCTTCCAGCTTAGAAACCTTGGCTTAGTGCTTTCCTGGAAAGCCTGGATTGCATCTAAAACCATGTGGCAGAGGGAGAGACCAGAGACAGGCCATCCTGAGAAGACTCAGGCTGGGACGAAAGCTCTGCTCTCCAGGGACAAAGTAGCAGGGGACCAGTCATGCTCAGAGATACTCCACTGGCCTGTGAACATTATTCTGAGCAATTTCACTTGCTTCCACACCACCTGCCCCCCAACACTTCTATTATAGTGGCAAATAAATCTGATACCCAACTTCAACCGCACTTTCTTTCCAAAATATATGTAACACTAATAAGTCTGGTGTATTTACTGCTTATTATTAACCAATAATCATTTCCATGGAGTATGAAATAAATTCCTCTTTTCTCCAATAATCCTCTAAAGGTTGTCTTTATATGAGAACATTTCCTAAGTCACAACCGTTAACCATCTATAAAGAAAGACTCGTTTTTTCCTTTGACTGATGAAGTACCATATGACTGCTACAATGGATAGAAGGAAAGAAGTAAAGGATAGTAGCACTTACTAAACACCTATTATATATCAGTCCTATTCTGTGACTTCAAAGATCTTACATTCACATTGTTAATCTAAGGCTAACAAGCTCATAATAGTGGCTACCACTTTTAAAGCACTTTCCAATGATCCTGCGTTCCATCTCTATGTACTTCTCTTTTCAGTCCTTACTTTTTAAAGAAAATATACCCTTTCACTTCCAAGTTCCACACAGGTACCAGATATCCCAATGCTCCTACTTCTCATTTTTCCAATAATTCCTAAGTAAGACTACATTTGCTAAAGTATTCAACAGAATAGCATTACATTCCCCAGTCATAGAGCTATTTCTCTGACTGATGCTTCAGAACTATGCTGTCCAGCATGGTAGCCACCAGACACATGGCTACTGAGCACTTGAAGTGTAGCTAATGTAGCTGCAGAACTAGAGTTTTTTAATTTCACTCAATCTTAATTAACATAAGTTTAAAATTTAAACTAATAGCAATGTAAATTCACTCAATCTTAATTAACATAAGTTTACATTTTAAACTAAAAGCGATGTAAAAAGTGAAAATTCACTTATTGCTAGTGTAAAACAGAAACTGGAGCTCAAAAGCTAAGTACAAAAACAGTAAAATCTTACAGTTTAATGTGGTCATTAAGCTGTTAATGTAAGTTTAATGTGGTCAGTAGAAAATTTTAAATGACATATGTGGCTCATCTTCTATTTCTATTGGGCAATGATGTTCCAGAAAGAGAATTATAAAGAGAATAAAAAGAGTATTCTCCACACCTGGAATGCAGAGGGTGAAGAATAGAGAGGAAAATAATGAAAAAAAATACTAATTTAACCCAGCTAACTACATGAAAGAAAAATAATTTTATGTGAGACCAAATCATGGTCTCATTATTTCCCATAGGGTTGATTTTCCATTCCATGTTCCTCATTAAATTTGACCTTGAGAAATCCTTCACTGGCCACTTCTGGGTGGTAAGCTTGCCTTGTGTGATGCTGACTACTCAATGTCTGGACACAACTCAGCCCTCTATCCTTAAGTAATCCAGTAGAAGATTATAGAAGTTATAATTTTATTCATTCATTCATTCATTTATGTCTACATGATCTGAGATCCATGTTTTTGGACAGCACAATTTGGCGTGCAAATATAATAAATAAATTGAGTTTCAAACATTTTTAAAAGTACTTAAATGGTATACTAAACACACAGCTTACAGCAATGGCATTAAATGTCCCCTATGTGATATTTTTTGGTGGACTTAATGAAATGAAAGGATTACAGAAAACGTTTTTGTCAAAATGATTCTGTAAAGTGAGACTGTAGATCAAAGTTCACCACTGTCAAACATACAACTTGAGAACAAACTAAAGTGCTGCTATTAATCATGGTTTCTGGGGATTTGATGACACAGATTACACTGCTGTAAAGAATACTGCTGTGCATCATGTTCTTGCAACTGTCATCAGCACTTCTGCCAAGTGTCCACAGATCATGAAGAAAAGCTGCTTAGCCTCTACTGCAGGTATCTCTCTCACTGAGCTTAGCCAAGAATATGAATAGCAGGTTTAAGTTCATGACAATACCTCAGAGATACTGTATCTGCAAAGCCACTGTTTTCTTAGGGAAGAAAAGGCTTGATGAGTTTGAGAGGCAAAGTAGAGGTGGAACATGAAGCAAGTAAACTGAGATCAGATACTACATGACTTTCATTTCCATTTAACTTTCAAGCAGATAGACTTTCCATAAATACTCTGTAAAATATTTTAAATAATTTATAATGTGCCATATTTCAAAGGTCTGAGGCTATGTAATTGTTTTTTGTTTTTGTTTTTTTTTTTTTTTTTTTGAGACAGAGTCTTGCTCTGTTGCCCAGGCTGGAGTGCAGTGGTGCTGTTACCGGGTGGGTCTTTGTCCTTTGAGCTCCCAAGATGGTGGCGGGCCACTCCCAAGATGGGGCAGCAAGCCTTTTGTTCTCTGACCTGGGGTTCTCGGCCTCATGGATTCCAAGGAATGGAACCTTGGGCTATGTGGTGAGTGTTATAGCTCTATTAGAAGCCATGGATCATGGAAGAGAACCGAGGAACCCAGTGACTAGTGTTCAGCTCAATTAGGATGAACCCAGGCACTTAGCCATGTAGGAACAATGGTGAGCCTCTAGCCTGAACGGGAGCGTCAATGGGTACCTCACTGGATCAGAAATGCAGCAGACAACCTGCTGGATCTGGAGGGGTGGAAGTCAAGGGGGAGTCTGGAAGAACCATTTGTAGTTTTACAGCTTTGATTCTGGAAGACAAACTTAACAAGGATGTTAAAGATGCAGGGATTGAAACGTCTGGCCTGAAGTGCAGGGGCATATGGGTGTGGTCGGTGAAAGTGGGGATTCCTTTAGAAAACCTCCTATACAATGAGGTATCAATATTTCCGGAAAGCCGCATTCTCCATAGAAGCTCTTGGTAAGGGGAGCTACTGGTAGTACAGCAGCATGGAGGGGATGCAGTGAGTGTGAAAGGTGATAAGAGAACAGTAAAAAGAAAAATATGACAAGGGTGGGCCGTGGGGATCTACGATTCTAGTTACTTTCCTCACAGTTGTCACTTGAAGAGCAGGCACAGATCCTCTAGAGGTTCACAGGAACAGCTAGCATTTTCTCCTGGATTTTCGGATTTTGGCAGTATCCAGGGTTTAACTTGAGTGTGATGTATGCAAAACTCCACTCCAGCAACTTTAACTGCGGTTGGGGTAGATAAAATGACTGGGTGAGGTCCTTCCCAGTATATATCTACAGATGGGGAATTAGAGGGAAGGGATTTGACTAATACCATGTCACTAGGATGGAATAATTCCTTTGCCTCCTCTAGGGGACAGGTTGCCTGTGATGTTTTAAGAACTTGTTGATATTTGGCTAAGGAGGTGATGTCTGCAACTAAGTTGGCTGTCTCTCAGTCAAGCATAAGGTCATTGGTTAGGAAGGGCCATCCATACAGCATCTCATATGGGTGCTTTTTGGGGAGAGTTACGGATTCTTAGTAAGTCTATAGGCTACAGAGCAGGTCATGAAGGTGGGTTTCTTGGATTAGCTGTTTTAGATGTCGTTTGAGTGTTTCATTCATTTTCTCGACTTCCTGAGGATTGTGGCTTCCAAGCACAGTGTAAGTGATATTGTATGCCTAATGCCTGGGATACTCCCTGGATTACTGCAGCCTTGAAAGCAGGGCCATTGTCACTCTGTAAGCCTAGGAGAAGTCCAAATCTGGGAATTATTTCATGAATTAGTGCCTTTATTACCTCTTGGGCCTTTTCTGTCCTATAAGGAAAAGCCTCCATCCAACCAGTGAAAGTATCTACCCAGACTAGTAGATACTGAAATCCCTGAGATTTGGGCATGTGGGTAAAATCTAGTTGCCAGTCTTCTCCTGGGTAATGGCCTGTTTTTTGTTCTCCTTAAGGAGCTTGGCGATAAGGCAGGGGATTATTTCTTTGGCACACTTCACAGGCCCTATCTGCTTAACAGTTTTGAAAAGGCCTGGTCCAGTAAATAATGATTTGGCCATCTGATGGGTGCTATCAATGCCTAAGTGAAAGGTCTGGTGAAGAGTTTTAAGTAACTTCCACTGGTTAGCTGCAGACAAAAATATTTTTCCTTCTTTGGTGGCTAGCCATCCTGACGGGAGGAAACTATATCCTCGTGAGGTTCCCCATTCTATTTCTTCTGCTGAGTACCCGGGCTTGGTTTTCTGGAGGAGATTATCCCATACTAGGGGTCCTTCTAGAAGCATTTCGAATGGAGGGTCCCGATTTGTGGCTCCTTTGGCTTCAATATCCGCTTGGCAGTTCCCTTCTATTTTCCTTTCCTTTCCTTTCTGATAACCCCGGCAGTGTAAGACTGCCACCTCTTTAGGTTTCTGTACAGACAATAATAATCTCCTAATGGCTTCCTGATGTTTGACAGGTATTCCCTCAGAAGTCAGGAATTCCCTTTCTCTCCATATTGCTGCATGGGCATGGAGGACTAGGTAAGCATACTTAGACTATGTATATATATTTACCCTTTTTTCTTCTCCTAATTCTAGCACCCGAGTGAGGGCTATTAGTTCTGCCAGCTGAGCGCTAGTTCCTAGAGTGAGGGGATTATTTTCAAGTATTCCATTATCACTGACCACTGCATACCCCACCTTTCAATGTCCTTTTTCTACAAAGGAGCTTCCATCAGTATACAAGCTGAGGTTGGGATCAGTCAAGGGAACCTCTAGAAGGTCCCCTTGAGCAGCGTAGCTTTGAGCAATTACTTGTTGACAGTTATGTTCTATCTTTTCTTCATTGTCAAGAAGAAATGTGGCTGGGTTAAGAGTTGCACAAGTGCGCAGTTGCAGCACTGGCCCTTCAAGTAATAGCGACTGATATTTAAGCAAACGGTTGTCTGACAGCCACGAGTCTCTGTTAGCAGTGAGTATGCCATTCACATCATGAGATGTCCACACGATAAGATCTCTTCCCTGTATTATTTTAACTGCTTCAGATACTAAGACTGCTACTGCTACCACTACCCGTAAACAATGAGGCCAACCCTTTGCCACTACATCAATTTCCTTACTCAGGTAGGCCACGGGTTGCAAGCTGGTTCCTTGGACCTGTGTAAGGACTCCTAGAGCTATTCCTGTTTTTTTTCTGTGAAATATAAAGAAAAGTCTTGCCCCGTTGGCCAGCTTAACACTGGGGCTTGGGTTTGGGCCTTCTTTAGGGCCTGAAAAGCTGCTTCTGCTTTAGGTGTTCATTTTGTTAAATGGGTATTGGCTTTCTGAGTTTCCTTAATTAGTGTATATAGTGGCCTGGCTATTTCGCTGTACCTGGGAATCCAAATTCGGCAGAAGTCTGTTATGCCAAGGAACGCTCTTAATTGCTTCAGGGTGTTGGGATGAGGATAATCCAGAATATGCTGGATACATTCCTCACTGAGGGCCCTCATGCCTTTGGATAGTTTTAGCCCTAAGTATTTATGTAAGCAGAGCTGAGCCTTTGGTTTGGAAAACTTGTAGCCACAAGTGGCAAGGAAGTTTAAAAGCACTTGGGTGGCTTGATGGCACAAGGTTTCTGAACGGGTGGCTAGAATTAAATCATCCACATACCGAAGGACACAGGTATCCAAGTATGAGAACTGGCTCAAGTCTTGGGCTAATGCCTGGCCAAATAGATGGGGGCTATCCCTGAACCCTTGGGGTAAAGTAGTCCAGGTGAGTTGAGATGTTGGGTTTGAAGGATCTTCAAAGGGAAACAAGAATTGAGAGTCAGGATGTACAGGGATGCAGAAAAAGGCATCCTTAAGGTCCAGGACTATAAACCACTCTGCTTCCTCTGGTATTTGGGAAAGCAGAGCATAAGAGTTAGGTGCAGCTGGGTACAGAGGGAAAACAGCCTCATTGATAATCCTGAGATCTTGCACTACCTCCACTGTCCATTCAGTTTCTGTACTCCTAAAATTGCAGTATTGCAGGAGCTATTGCATGGTTTTACTAGGCGTTGGACTTTTAGGTCCTTAACAATCTTTTGGACTCCTTGTTGGGTGTCGGGTCTAAGGGGGTACTGCATTTGGTAGGGAAAGGAGGCAGAATCCTTCAGTTTAATTTGAACAGGATGGGCATTCTTTGTTCATCCATATTGTCCTTCTGTTGCCCAGACTTCAGGACTAATTCCTTCCTCAAGTAGGGGACAACAAACAGATGTTCCTTCTCCTATGTTCAGGTGTATAATGGCCCCTGCTTTTGCTAGAATGCCTCTCCCTAAAAAAGGAGTGTGGCTTTCAGGCATAATTAGAAAGGCATGTGAAAAGAGTAAAGTTCCCCAGTCACAATTCAGTGGCTGGGAGAAATATCTAGTGACTGGCTGTCCTAGGACCCCTCGGATAGTGACAGATCTGGAGGACACTTGTCCGGGACAGAAGAGTAAGACTGAAAGGGCTGCACTAGTGTCCAGGAGACAGTTAACCTCCTGGACCTCAATGGTCAAGCGTACCCAGGGCTCTGTGAGGGTAATGGCATCAGCTGGCACATGCCATGGGCACCCTGAATCGTGCTGCTGGATCATCTGGTTAGTGGCTTCTGACTCAGAGGACCTTTGTCCCCTGGGGCAGTAGGCCTTCCAGTGATTCCCTTGACATAAGGGGCATGGATGAGGGGGCAGCTCATTTCTATTTGGACAATCTTTTTTAAAGTGTCCTTGTAGACCACACTGGAAGCAAGCCCTATTAGATATTCGATTTGCCCAGCCTTTCACTGTTCCAGAGGCTCCGAATTCCGCTTGCCTGAGGGCCATGACTAAAGCGGTGGTCTTTTTCTTATCCCGTTTGTCCCATTCTGTCTGCTCCTCCTGACCTCTATTATAAAAAAACAAGGTTCCCAAGTTCAATGGGATTTCTAAGTTTTGCTCCAGGCCTAAGGTGGACTTCTGAAGTTTTTTTCTAATGTCTGCAGCTGACTGAGTGATAAACTTATCATTTAAGATGAGTTGGCCTTCCACAGAGTCAGGTGACAGAGGTATGCTTCCTCAATGTCTCCTTTAGTCTCTCCAGAAAGGCAGTATGATTTTCTTCTTTTCCCTGTGTTATAGTGGACATCACTGAATAATTTATAGGTTTCTTCCTAGTTTTCCTTAGTCCTTCTAGCATGCAAGTTAGCAAATGTCTGTGGCACCAATCTCCATGTTTTGATTCTGCATTCCAGTGAGGGTCTACACTGGGAACTGCCTGCTGGCCTGTGGGTAATTGTTCTGTTACCTCTGTTGTCATCCTATCATTGACCTGACTGAGATACCAGAGATCATCAAACTCTCGGGCTGCAGTTATGGCAGCACCTCTCTCATTTGGGGTTAGTATCTGATCTAGCAGTAACATATCTGTCCACGTCAGATCAAAGGATTGTCCTAACCCTTGTAAAACATCAATATAGCCATCAAGGTTATCTGAGAATTTACCTAGGTCTATTTTAATTTGCTTCAAGTCTGAGAGGGAAAAAGGTACATGCACTCTGACTGGGCCGAATTCACCTCCCACCACCTGGAGGGAGCATAATCGGGGAATATTGGCACTCTTGGGTTCATTGTTTACCCCTTTGTCTATCTCTTTTTGGACTGTTTGGGTTGAAGGGGGTCCTTATTAGTTGGAGAAGGAGCCAGGGAAACACTGGGGCGGGGGGTAGACTCTGAGGGCTCCCTGTAGGGCATAAATTACACTTTTTACATAATTGCGAATTGTCTCTTAATGAAAAAAAAAGTTCGCACATATGGCACTTCACTTCATTTGCCCTCATTTCTACAAAAGAGGTCTAGCTGTAAGATGGTGTTATAATTTATACTTTCCTCAAGGGGCCAGGTTTCTCCCCTTTGAAGAGGATATTGTGGCCAGGCGGTACTGCAGAAGAATATAAGTCATTTCTTTCTTAGCGTCTGAGGGTCAAATTGGTCCCGATTCTCCAGAATACATCTTACAGGCATTTTTGCCTTGGGAGGAATGTTTCCCATCTGAAAAAAGAACATAGGGATGCCAGCACCCCTAGTCATTCTCCAATGAGCATTAGTCCTAGAGCGTCTTCTATGGTCCTAATGCTTATACTTTTCCAGGGTGTGTAACCAAACCATGGACCTCTGCTTATCAGATTAGTTACGCTTACTGATGTAGCAGTCCTGCACCCGTTTTCCCACCTCTCTTGACCACAAAGAAAGAGGTCTGGGCTGCTGGATTCTAGTGGTCCTTTACCAGCGTGCCCAATATTGCCTTTGTGCTCAGTGGTGAGTTCTAGATCTAGGCTGGGTTCCTGAGTATTTCATAACAACCCAGTTGCCCCATCAAGATGCATTCCCATAAATACCAGTTCTTATGCAAATTCATTTCAGAGAGGGTGTAGGTAACCTTTTGAGTCAGGATTGAGATAGAGTTTTTTTTGAAGATGATAACCATTTTTTCCAAAGTGAACTTCCTTTATGTCTGTGGACTGAACTGTCTAAGGCCACAAGATTAGAAGTTAGGATAATATAGGTTACACTGTTAACTTTTAGTGAAATTCATTTTTATTGAAAACCTTGTAAGTCTGGAATTCCAATTATCCTTTGCTATTAATAAGACCTTGTTTAGTCTAAATTACCTTAGAATCGGTATAGATGGTTCCTTTCTGGTTCTGTGCTTTAAGGCTTGATTGAGTGCAAACAGCTCGCACACTGAGCAGACCAATTATTAGGCAATTTTCCCAACTCTGCTTCTACAAGAATTTCCCTATCAATTACTGAACGCCCATTGTGGTTTTTCCCTTAGTCATCTGGGAGGAAGCATGTATCATCCTGTCCTGAAGGGGGTTTCTCCTAGGTCTGGTCGGACCTTTGTATGGTACTTAAGATTAAAATCCCCTGTTAGGAAATCTGCTGGGTTAAGGGAATTATTGGTGGTTAGTGTTAAATCACCTTTTTCTAACAGAATAGCCCCATACTTTAAGATTTTTGAGTTAGTAAGCTACATTTTGGCTTTTTTTTGACTTAGGATAGCCTGAACTTGTGAGGTGTGCTCACAATGAGGTTTCCTCTAAAAGTTATTTTTCTACTTTCTTCTGGTAGCAAAGCAGTTGCTGCTACAGATTGAATGCCCTTGGACCATCCGTGGTTTACTGGGTTTAGGATTTTTGATAGGAATACTACTGGTTGTCAGTGGTCTCAGTGCTTTCGGGCTATGCCCTTGTTTGGTATTGGAGTGTTATAGGGTCCCGGAGAAGACCTTCAATTTACCAATAATAGGTTTTAAATTTACCCTGGCTTTTAAAGGAATAGGGCACACTGTTCTTTTCTTTACTACTTCTCTCTCTTTCTCTCTCTGCCTTTCTCTTTCCCCTCTCTCTCTCTTTCCTTTCTCTCTCTTGTTCCTCTCTCTCTCTCTCTCTCTCTCTCTCTCTCTCTTTCCCCCGTCCCTCTCTTTCCTCTCTCTCTCTCTCTCTTTCTGTAGATGGACTTTGGGAACACAGTGCAAGGACATTTGTTGGCTGCCCCCATTTGCCACTACAGTAATATGTGCCTCCCTTTAATTTACTCAATTCGTTTTCATCCCCATCTCTTATGTTGTTGTAGATCCAGTTCCAGTTGTTAAAATACTGGGTCATCAGTTCTAAGGCCCTGACCAAGGAGCCAAGGTTTGGAGATTGTATTGCCAGGGTTGGGGAGGGGTTGTTAAGCTGGGTAGAAATGGGGGAGGAGAGCATCTTACACAATGGGAGAGCAATCCTCATAGCCATTTACAAACTTGGGGCCCTGACAAGGGTGATGGGGAATGGGTCCCACAAAACTGCCCATGTCAAGAGCTGTATACCTAAATTGGGAGGGACACCAGGGGCAAGACTCCCTGGGTTCATAGCCTAAATGCCCAAGGACATAGTGTAGAGCTTCCTTATATCCCTTTGGAGATACAACTTGCTCTAATACTTGGGAGAGGAAGTGAAAGTTTGAAGCATTAGTACCTAGGAGGCAGGGATTGGAGGAAGTAGATTCAGAGGTGAGAAGACTTTTGGGACTACACTTTCAAGAAAGTCGTGGTTGGGACCTAGGAGTTATGGGTCAGAAGGAGAGGTAGGAGCACACTCATGGGCAACTGTTGGGTAGAGACTTCTGGCTGTGCCATGATCTTGGCCAATGCCAGGAGTTTGGGATGACAGTTTTCTGCCTCTGGTCGGCCCTCAGCTTCCCCAGGAGAATTGTGAAAGTGGAAGCTGGTTCCAGGCAGACCAGTGCTCCCAACCCAGAAGGGTTGGAGCCTCAGGAAGCCTCACACCTGAGTCTTAAGTCCAGCAGCCACACCAATCGGTTTTAACCGACCAACAGGGGCCTGGTATTTCCTCCAATTCTAAGGAAGGATAGGACAGAATAGCAAGTGAAAGTGGTCCGATATTACTCACCACTTTGGAGAATCCCCATACGAGGCCACCAAATATTACTGGGTGGGTCTTTGTTCTCAGAGCTCCCAAGATGGGGTGGCAAGCCTTTTGTTCTCTGACCTGGGGTTCTTGGCCTCATAGATTCCAAGGAATGAAATCTTGAGCCATGCAGTGAGTGTTATAGCTCTATTAGAAGCCATGGGTCATGGAAGAGAACCATGGAACCCAGCAACTAGAGTTCAGCTCGATTAGGATGAACCCAGGCACTCAGCCATGCAGGAACAATGGTGAGCCTCTAGCCTAAATGGGAGTGGCAATGGGTGCCTCACTGGATCAGAAATGCTGCAGACACCCTGCCATTTCCAGAGGGGTGGAAGTCAACGGCAGGTCTGTGATGACAGTGAACAGCAGTGGTGGACTGTGAGTGAAAGCTCAGCTCAAGCGGGAACAAACATGGGCCAGAAGAGTTTGCAGTTGCAAGATTTAATAGCGTGAAAACAGAGCTCCCATACAATGGGAGGGGACCCAAAGGGGGTTGCCGCTCCCTGCTCGAATGTCTGGGTTTATATCCTGAACATTGTTCCTCCCCCTGTGCTCTCAGGTGATATATGATTTGACTATTTCTTTACCTCCTGCTTTTAACCTAATTTGTATTTTAGTGAGCCCTCTTTACTACCTGACTGGTTGGGTGTGAGCTGAGTCACAAGCTCCATATTTAAAGGTGGGTGTGGTCACCTTCCCCAGCTAGGCTTAGGAATTCTTAGTTGGCCTAGGAAATCCAGCTAGTCCTGTCAGTGTGATCTTGGCTCACTGCACCCTCTGCCAGTTCTCCTGCCTCAGCCAGTTCTCCTGCTTCAGCCTCCTAAGATTCAACCAGTTCTCCTGCCTCAGCCTTCTAAGTAGCTAGGACTACAGGCACATGCAGCCATGCCCAGATAATTTTTTGTATTTTAGTAGAAACGGGGTTTCACTATGTTGCCCAGACTGGTCTCGAACTCCTGAGCTCAGGCAATCTGCCTGCCTTGGCCTCCCAAAGTGCTAAGATTAGAGGCATGAGCCACCGCACCCAGCCTCACGCTATGTAATTTTTAAAATTATTTCAAAAATCTTCCAAATAGGAATGCTTTTCAGAGTTGATGGCATCTTACAATCACTGTAGGGCAGGCAGCATGGTTGTTCAATTTTAATCATTTTCACTGAGTTCTTTGCACTGCTGGTACAACAAGGATTGAGTTTACCAAATAAAATGTCTTCAACAAGGTTACATTAGGAAGCAGCATTGAAACAAAAGACTACTGTGCACATAAGGCTTAGAAAGAAAAAGATGGAGCATAAACTTGACATTAATGAAGGTCACAGAAGGAATGGTGTCAATTCCACATTTTCTTACAGCAACAACAAAGCACTTTATGGAACCAAACTAGTAGAAATCAACTTAGAGTTTGTTTGAGACATATGCAAAAGGATAGACTATTGCATTCCAAATAATGCAATGGAAAGCAGAAGACTTCAAAGTAATGAGGGACTGATGTGACTGATTACATGTTGCACAGGACTATGGATAAGGCATTGTATCAAGTTTAATTGGCATCATGTTTTCTTCCTGGTTCAATAACTAATGACACATCTTAGATTTCAAAAAGTTAAATATATAAGTAAACAGGTAAACGGAGACTTGTGAACGAGCTTGTGCCCTCAGTTTTTTGCGGGGCTACAGTGATCCATTTATAAGGGACTTAATTTTCTTTTGGTAAATAGTAAGTTGTCTCCTGCTCTCCTTTCTAACACAGAGAGTGTTTGGATAAAGTTCACGTATCTCCTTATATACTTTTTCAAATGATTGTTTTAAGATATGTACCCCCTGTATCTAAAGTAAAAGCTGAAAATGAAAATATGTATGTATATATGAATCATTTGGTCTCTCATAGGTGAGCAACATTTAAGTACAGAAATGATTGAATTTTCCTGTGTCTTGTTACCTACAAATAAAATCAAACGATTACCCCTTTTTACTTACTTATGATCTAACAGAAATGATTATAGAGATTTACTAAAGAATGTTGATAGCTTGTTTTGATCGCCAGGAGAATTAAATGCTAGTTAGGTGAGGATCAAATACATAGCACCTGCATTTGTGTATCAGGCTTCTGTTTTTAATGTCATACTTTGGCAGTCACACAAGAAACATTTCCCACGCTTTCTTAGTAAAGCAATACCACAAATACACTTGGCTTGCAAAAATGAGGTACTCAAGAAAACACTGCTATTCATATTATATTAGCGGCAGCAATACAGTGTGTCCAGGATGCAAGTGTACATTTTCATGTCTTCTGTTTAGAATCAAGACTTAGAAAGTGTTTCTTCCATCAATCATGTTCTCCCTAGCATTTGTCCTCATAGCACCATCAATGCCCTTTTCTTGGAGAACACTTACACAGTGGTAAGTTTACATTCATTTGAGTTATCATTTGATTACTGTTTCTTCCACCAGATTTTATACTGTATGTGTGCAGAGAAGTTCTATGTCTTGTCCACTACAATATTCCTGATGTCTAGAATGATACCTGATCCACAGTTGATGTTCAATAAATATTTGTTAAAGATTGAAAACATTAATAGACAGATAATTGTGCAATCTACTTTCAGAAAGCCATGAGGATTATTTTAAGTCACTCTTACTAAAATTAGCACAGTGCTTTGATTGTATCAGCATTTTAACCATTTTAAGTGTATTGTGCTATTGAATTAAGTGCTTTCATATTAATGTGCAGCTATCACCACCATCCGTCTCCAGAACTTTCTTATCTTCCCAAACTCAAACTCTGTACTCGTTATACACTAACTCCCAGTTCCCCTCTCGTTGCACCCGCTGGCAACCACCATTCTACTTTGTGTCTCTGTGAATTTGACTACTGTATGTATTTGTAAGTGGAATTATATAATACTTGTCATTTTGTATCTGATTTATTTCATTCAGCATAATGTTTTCAAAGTTCATTTATGTTGTAATGTGTCAAAATTTCATTCCTTTTAAGGTTGATGTACAGCCATCACTCGGTATCCCTGGCAGATTGGTTCCAGGACCCTCCTTGAATACCAAACTCCACAGGTACTCAAGTCCCTTATAACAAATGGCATGGTATTTGCACAGAACCTATACACATTCTTCCATATACTTTAAATCATCTGTAGTTTACATATAATAATCAATGTATGTAAATGCTATGTAAATAGTTGTTACACTGTATTGTTTAGGGAATAATAAGGGAAAAGGTCTACATGTTCAGTACAGTTGCAAGCATTCATTTTTTTTTCAAATATTTTTGATTCATTGTTAGTTGAATCCATGGATGAGGAATTCATAGATATGAATACTGCATTTTGTTTACTCACACATGCATTGATGGACACTTCAGTCTCTTCAAATTTTGGTTATTGAGAATAATGTTACTATACATGTGAATATATAAACATTGATTCAAGTCCCTGCTTGGAATGCTTTTGGGTGTATACCTGGAAATAAAATTGCTGGATCATATGGTAATTTTATTTTCCATTTTTAAAAATACCATCATACCATTTTCCATAGTGGCTGCATCATTTAACATTCCCAACAGCAATGCACAATGGTTCTAATTTCTCCACATCCTCACCAAAAGTTCTTATTTTTTAGGTTTTTTGTTTGCTTTTATGTTAATCATCCCAGTGAATATAAAGTGGTATCTCATTGTGATTTTGATCTGCATTTCCCCAATGATTAGTGATGGTGAGCATCTTTTTATGTGCTTACCAGCCATTTGTATCTCTTCTTTGGAGAAATGTCTGTATAAGTCCTTTCCCTATTTTTTAATAGGGTTGTTCATTTTTTGATGTTGTTGAGTTGTAGTTCTTTATATATTCTAGATACTAATTTCATATCATATATATAATTTGCAAGTACTTTCTCCCATTCTGTGGGTTACCTTTTCACTTTGTTAATAGTGTCATTCGGTGCACTGAAGATTTTAAATTTGAAGTCCAATTTATCTGTTTTTATCTTTTGTTATCTAGCATTATGTTTTGCAACACAGTGAAAACAAGTCTGGGATCAGATGGACTTGAGTTCAAATCCTGATTTTGCTCCTTTCCAGTTGGGTAGCCCTGGTAGGTCAGCCCCTTATTTTTGTTTTAATCACATATTTATAAAATCATACTAAATAGTATCTTCCTTATTTAGGTTTTGGGGACTAAAATATATTAAGTAGCTTTGGGGTCACAATTCATGTTATATGAATAGCAGTTAATGTCAACAATCATAAGATTTACCTCTCAGAGATAAGTTTATATTATTATTATCTTTATCTTTAATATCTTAATATTTTTAGAATATGTTTAAACAGCATCTCTACCAAAACTACAAAAATTAGTCAGGCATAGTGGCTTGCACTGGTATTCCCAGCTATTTGGGAGGGTAAGGTAGGAGGACTGCTTGAGTCCAGAAAGTGGAGGCTGCAGTGAGCCAGGATTGTACCCCTATACTCCAGCATCAGTGACAAAGCAAGACCCTGTCTCAAAAAAGTAAAATAAAAATGTTTACAGAGGCCTGGAAAAAAGAGTTTTATCTGGAAACCTCACCATTAAAAATAACTTATCATAGCATTTTGAAGTTTCGTACATGTATCTCTAGGGGAACTAACATCATAAGAGCAAAAGCTGAGAGTTTCATTTCCCCCTTTCTAATCCCTAATGGTAAACTCTTAAAAAATCACCAAGACTTTCCCACTGGCTGTGCCCTAGCTCTGAATTCCTCAGCTCCTCACTCATGGTAAAGTGCTGTTCACCGGATGGAAGTAAGTGGCTAGAGGAAGGGAAGTTTTGTTGAAGGATATGCTTTGGTGATTGCTTCTCCCAATCAATGATTTCACTGACAGGAACTTCACCTCTAAAATGGCACCCACTAGCTGCTGGGTCAACATCCATCCACATGGTTTTTTTCAGAGCAAAGCAGAGTTTCCCCAAAGTGTCTTGGATCTCCAACAAGACAAAAAAAAAAAAAAAAAAAAAAAAAAAATCAGCAAGGAGGAAGAACCTTCATTCTCTTTCCTCTTCCCTTCCCTTCTCTTCTCCCTTCTTCTCTCTCAGTAAGAATTATTTCCCTAATAATTGTTATTGCCCTAATCTCCTTTCTTCCATGTTTACAGATGCTATTTAGGCATCAGAAGACTTATGCTGAGTCCCAACTTTTCCCTTGATGGCCAAGTGATTGTGGATAAGTCTTTAACTTCTGTGAGTCTCAGTTTTCTTACATACAAAGTTAGGATGAAAACATCTCACAGAATTGTTGGAAAGACAAAATGAAATAATGGATGGAAATCTGTGGTGTGTAATATAAAATGCTGTGTAAACTCTAGTGGGTTTTTTTTTTTTTTTGTACCTCCTATGAGGGAAATTCTGCATTAATTTTTTTCTATCTTTCCCTGGGAGGCACTGTCTTCTTAATGCATTTAATTTAATAGGGGTAAGGCCAGAGAAATAATCACATTCACAAGCAAATGATTAGCTGGGTTTTGTTCTGGTTTGAGAAGGGAAGAGGTCGAGGCAACAGCAGAGAAGCTTTTCTCCAGTGGTTCAACAGTGGACATTATATGGAGATAATGAGCATAGGGCCAGGAGAAAAAGGCAGGGCATCAACATCTCATTGTCTAGCAGGTCAGTCAGACACTGTACATGCTCTGTGTCAGTCTCCTCTCTTCAGAATTAATAGCTGCTCTTCCCAAAACAAACCTTGTCAAAGGAGATTACAATGTATAACTCCCCCAAAGAAACTTTTTGGCCACTACCTTATAGAAAGGAAATGACATGCGTCCTGGGTCATTTCTGGACAATTGTGTGATAAGACTAACTATGGAGGACAGAACTGGTTAGGCATTCAATACACTTATTTGTCATGAAGCAGTTGACTGGCAGAGTCACCTAGCACCATCGGTCAGTTTTCAAATAGTCACAGAGTCATCACTACTCATAATAACTCTCCAGAAGCATCATCCACACAGAGGGTGAGCTGTGCATTCAGGGAACTGTTCTCCCATTGTCATTGTTCATATTTCTCTTAGAGTGCATATCACTTTCTACTTTGCAGAGTTTATTTTTATTTATTTATTTATTTATTTTTATTGTACTTTATGTTCTAGGGTACATGTGCATGACATGCAGGTTTGTTACATATGTATACATGTGCCATGTTGGTGTGCTGCACCCATTTAGTCGTCATTTACATTGGGTATATCTCCTAATGCTATCCCTCCACCCTCCCCCGACCCCAAAAGAAGCCCCGGTGTGTGATGTTCCCCTTCCTGTGTCCAAGTGTTCTCATTGTTCAATTCCCACCTATGAGAGAGAACATGCAGTGTTTGGTTTTCTGTTCTTGTGATAGTTTGCTGAGAATGATGGTTTCTAGCTGCATCCACATCCCTACAAAGGACACGAACTCATCCTTTTTAATGGCTGCATAGTATTCCATGGTGTACATGTGCAACATTTTCTTAATCCATTCTGTCATTGATGGACATTTGTGTTGGTTCCAAGTCTTTGCTGTTGTGAATAGTGCTGCAATAAACATACATGTGTATGTGTCTTTATAGCAGCGTGATTTGTAATCCTTTGGGTATATAGCCAGTAATGGGATGGATTGGTGGTGAGGAATCACCACACTCCCTTCCACAATGGTTGAACTAGTTTACAGTCCCACCAACAGTGTAAAAGTGTTCCTATTTCTCCACATCCTCCAGCACCTGTTGTTTCCTGACTTGTTAATGATTGCCATTCTAACTGGTGTGAGATGATATCTCATTGTGGTTTTGATTTGCATTTCTCTGATGGCTAGTGATGATGAGCATTTTTTCTTGTCTGTTGGCTGCATAAATGTCTTCTTTTGAGAGGTGCCTGTTCATATCCTTTGCCCACTTTTTGATGAGGTTGTTTGTTTTTTTCTTGTCAATTTGTTTGAGTTCTTTGTAGGTTCTGGATATTAGCCCTTTGTCAGATGAGTAGATGGCAAAAATTTTCTCCCATTCTGTAGGTTGCCTGTTCACTCTGATGGTAGTTTCTTTTGCAGTGCAGAAGCTCTTTAGTTTAATTAGATCCCATTTGTCAATTTTGGCTTTTGTTGCCATTGGTTTTGGTGTTTTAGTCATGAAGTCCTTGCCCATGCCTATGTCCTGAATGGTATTGCCTAGGATTTCTTCTAGGCTTTTTATGGTTTTAGGTCTAACATTTTAAGTCTCTAATCCATCTTGAATTAATTTTTGTATAAGGCCTAAAGAAGGGATCCTGTTTCAGCTTTCTACTTATGGCTAGCCAGTTTTCCCAGCACCATTTATTAAATAGGGAATCCTTTCCCATTTCTTGTTTTTGTCAGATTTGTCAAAAATCAGATGGCTATAGATGTGTGGTATTATTTCTGAGGGCTCTGTTCTGTTCCATCAGTCTATATCTCTGTTTTGGTACCAGTACCATGCTGTTTTGGTTACGGTAGCCTTGTAGTATGGTTTGAAGTCAGGTAGCTTGATGCCTCCAGCTTTGATCTTTTGGCTTAGGATTTTCTTGGCAATATGGGCTCTTTTTTGCTTCCCTATGAACTTTAAAGTAGTTTTTTCTAATTCTGTGAGGAAAGTCATTGGTAGCTTAATGGGAATGGCATTGAATCTATAAATTACCTGGGCAGTATGGCCATTTTCATGATATTGATTCTTCCTATCCATGATCATGGAATGTTCTTCCATTTGTTTGTGTCCTCCTTTATTTCATTGAGCAGTGGTTTGTAGTTCTCCTTGAAGAGGTCCTTCACATCCCCATAAGTAGGATTCCTGGGTATTCTGTTCTCTTTGAAGCAATTGTGAATGGGAGTTCACTCATGATTTGGCTCTCTGTTTGTCTGTTATTAGTGTATAGGAACGCTTGTGATTTTTGCACATTGATTATGTATCCGAGACTTTGCTGAAGTTGCTTATCAGCTTAAGGAGATTTTGAACTGAGACGATGGGGTTTTCTAAATATACAATCATGTCATCTGCAAACAGGGACAATTTGACTTCCTCATTTCCTAATGCTTTGCATAGTTTCTAAAGCTTCACTGCCCAACATGGTAGCCACTAGCCACATGGGGCTAAACTTAAATTTAAATTTGAATTAATTACTATTTAATAAAATTTGAAATTTAGACTCTCAGGCAGACTAGTCTCATTTCAAGTGCCCAGTAGTTACACGGTCTAGTGGCTACTGTACTGGCCAGTGTAGACAGAGAATATTTACATCTTTGCAGAAAGTTCTATTGAATAGTACTGTTCCAGAATACTCACTTACCATTTCCATCACCCTTCCCTAGCTATTATACCATTCTTTGTAAATACTTGTTACTGTGGTTTGAATATCCCTTCCAAAACTCATGTTGAAATTTAATCACCAATATGGCATTATTGAGAGATGGGGCCTTTAAGAAGTGGGGGAAGACGTCAGTGATAGACTGGATAAAGAAAATGTGGCACATATACACCACGGAATACTATGCAGCCATAAAAAGGAATTAGTTCATGGTCCTTTGAAGGGACATGGACAAAGCTGGAAACCATCATCCTCAGCAAACTAACACAGGAACAAAAAACCAAACACTGTATGTTGTCACTAATAAGTGGCAGTTGAACAATGAGAACGCAGGGAGAGAAACATCACATACTGGGGCCTGTTGGGGGGTGGGAGGAAAGGGGAAGGATAGCATCAGGACAAATACCTAATGTATGTGGGGCTTAAAACCTAAATGACGGATTGATAGGTGTAGCAAGCCACCATGGCACATGAATACCTATGTAACAAACCTGCACGTTCAGCACATGTATCCGAGAACTTGAAGTTTAAAAAAAATTGTGGCTTGGGAGGCTGAGACGGGTGGATCATGAGGTTAGGAGACTGAGACCATCCTGGCTAACAAGGTGAAACCCCTTCTCTACTAAAAATACGAAAAAATTAGACGGGCGTAGTGGCGAGTGCCTGCAGTCCCAGCTACTACGGAGGCTGAGGCAGGAGAATGGCGTGAACCTGGGAGGCGGAGCTTGCAGTGAGCCGAGATCGTGTCACTGCACTCCAGCCTGGGCGACTGAGCGAAACTCCATCTCAAAAAAAAAAAAAAAAAAAAGGAAAAGAAAAAGAAAAAAAAAATGCCAAAAACCCAAGGCTGTCAAATTTATGAATATAAAATTCTACTGAGTTCATGACAAAATAAAAACGTGTTATTATCTCAAAAAAAAAAAAAAAGAAGAAGAAGAAGTGAGGGCAAAGCCCTTATGAAAGGATTAACTCGTGCATGGATTAATAGATGAATGAGTTATCATGAGAAGGAAATGGGTGGCTTTATAAGAAGAGGAAGAGACACCCGGGCTAGCATGTCAACACACTCAACCTCATCACCAAATGATGTCCTGCAAAGCCTCAGAAATCTTCAGAGAGCTCTCCCCAGCAAGAGGCTCTTATTAAATGTGGCCCCTTGACCTTGAACTTCTCAGCCTCCATAACTGTAAGAAATAAATTTATTTTCTTTATAATTTACCCAGTTTCAGTATTCTGTATAAGGAACAGAAAAGGGACTAATACACCTCTCTTTGTACACTTATCACATTGTATTATGATTATGTGTTTGCACATGTGACCTTCTGATGAGTCTGAAATTTTCCAAAAGAACAACTTTCCTTCCTCATCACCACATCTCCAGCAACAGAATATGGCACTTGGCAGGTGCTCAACAAATGCTAAATGCAGGGATGAATGAATGATTGAACTTCGAGCAAACAACTTAAACACATGTTAGGAACTTAAGGTGTCATTCATATCCTTCCCCCTGAAATTCTGACAGATGCATCACACACATGAAGAATAGGGAAAAAATGTAGAAACAAAATAGTTTTATTAATCTGGGCAGGTATCTGGTACCCACAAAACAGAGCTATAGTAAAAGCTGGGATAGGGAACTCTGGAAGGCCTCCTGACTACTCTATACCTCCTCTTCTCAGTCTATGCCTATTTTTTCCCCAATCTCTTAGGTGCTCTTACCACAAGAACCTGAGGAAATACTAAGCCAAAGTAGTCCCATATGTTCCAGAGAAAAGGGAATGAGGCAGACAGCAAGAATGAGCATGCGTGCCCCAATACGGAGTGCATCACTCATTTAAAGGACCTATCCTCACACAGCACCAGTTTCTGAGTCCACAACCACCAATGTGTTTTTTTTCTCAGAAGAGAGGTTTTCTCCAAAATGTCCTGGATCCCTCCTTAGAGAGAAAAAAAAATGTTTTGTCCGACAGAGTACCTCTAATCTATGGGGTATTAGAGAGTGCTCTAGATACTCTTACTATTCTATATAAGAAAACAAGCACTTTTTTCTAGATAAAATAATATTTATTGCAATATCAACACACTTACAGAGATAAACTAGAAGTAACCATATTAGTAACCTAACACATCAATCCCTTCAGAGACCCTGGGCCCATACCTATCAGGATATAATATGGCCATCTCTTGTGAAGCTTGGGCTTCTCTGTCACATTAACTATCCCACTGCTATCAACACCACATCTGTGGCAAGCTGGATGCCCTGGAACATAAAAGGCCTCACTTTCCTGATGTTATTCCTAAACTAGACTCTAGGGGCTACCTGCAACAGAAACTGTCAACTCCTGAAACTACAGCTGAAGTTCTCCCTAGATGGAATGATGTCCAAGTTGCATACAGAGAACTACCTTCTTCCCTTAGGAGTAGTTCTCTGTTAGATTCATATAACATCCTAATGGCTTTGGGAGACATTGATGATAAAACACCTACAATTTTAGGAGGAGTATCTTATTTTTTTTTTTTTTTTTAATTTTTTTATTTTTATTTTTATTATTTTTTTTTTTTATTTTTTATTATACTTTAAGTTCTAGGGTACATGTGCATAACGTTTATATCATGTATAACTCCCCAATGCAATCCCTCCCTCCTCCCCCCTCCCCATGATAGGCCCCAGTGTGTGATGTTCCCCTTCCCGAGTCCAAGTGATCTCATTGTTCAGTTCCCACCTATGAGTGAGAACATGCGGTGTTTGGTTTTCTCTTCTTGTGATAGTTTGCTAAGAATGATGGTTTCCAGCTGCATCCATGTCCCTACAAAGGACGCAAACTCATCCTTTTTGATGGCTGCATAGTATTCCATGGTGTATATGTGCCACATTTTCTTAATCCAGTCTGTCACAGATGGACATTTGGGTTGATTCCAAGTCTTTGCTATTGTGAATAGTGCCGCAATAAACATACGTGTGCATGTGTCTTTGTAGTAGAGTAATTTATAATCCTTTGGGTATATACCCAGTAGTGGGATGGCTGGGTCATATGGTACATCTAGTTCTAGATCCTTGAGGAATCGCCATACTGTTTTCCATAATGGTTGAACTAGTTTACAATCCCACCAACAGTGTAAAAGTGTTCCTATTTCTCCACATCCTCTCCAACATCTATTGTTTCCTGACTTCTTAATGATTGCCATTCTAACTGGTGTGAGATGGTATCTCATTGTGGTTTTGATTTGCATTTCTCTGATGGCGAGTGATGACGAGCATTTTTTCATGTGTCTGTTGGCTGTATGGATGTCTTCTTTTGAGAAATGTCTGTTCATATCCTTTCCCCACTTTTTGAGGAGTATCTTATTTAGATGTCAGCCCCAACCCTCTGTCCATAAGACTGTGCTCAAGCAGGGGGAAAAAATAAATTAAAAAAAAAAAAAAAAGTAAAGAAAAGAAAAAGAAAGAAGCATTTCCTTTCCTATCTGTGAGGAAATGAGTCCTCTTTGTCTCTTCTGATACGGCAAATGGGCAGCTGACCAAGCAAAACCTCCAGACCTCCCAATTTGAGGTTTCATTCCAAAGCCTACAAAATTCACTGTTTTACTCATTTATTCACATATGTATTTATGTACTCCCTCTTTTATTAATCATTTTATCTTTGCTAGGTCCTGTGGCAAATACGTAAATGAGATACAGCTCCTACCCCAGAGGACTCCCATTATAGCTAGGCTGGTTGATCTAAATGAAAAGGGAACGTTGAGGTGTGTTCTTCAAGAGGGCACAGAGTGTTGTGACAGTATTTTAGATGGAGAGCTTATTTCTCCTGGGGAAAGGGAGATGAGAGAAATAGAAATTGGGAAAGTCCTCACTGAGGACGAAAGTCCTTGAAAATGAGAAGGTAGGTGAGAAAGGATATCTAGGACTGAGAAAAAAAAAATGTGAAGAAAGACAAGGAAGCTTGAAAATGCTCTATGGAGCCTGCCAAGGGGACTGTCACTGAAGTTGCTGAAGCTTCTAGATGGGTCACAATGGTTACCTCTGAAGGTCACATGGGTCTCCACACAACTCACTCCTACTTGATCTCTAAGGACCTTCCAGTTCTTTATTTTTATGTTTCTGTCTGTTTGTCTTCTTAGTATCCTCAAGGTAAAACTGAGTAGACAGCAAATATTTAAACATATACAATTTCTAGTTCCTTTCTTCCCCATACACCAAGGTTATCCAACTTAGAAAGACAAAATGAACAAATCTGCAAGGGGTCTACCATAGTGTTCATTCATTCTTGGCCAAATTTCCCCAAGGCAATGGACTACTAGGGCTTTGTAACATTACTTGATAGAAGTGCCTTTTTTTTTTTTTTTTGAGACAGAGTTTCGCTCTTGTAGCCCACACTGGAGTGCAATAGCACGATCTCGGCTCACTGCAACCTCTGCCTCCCAGGTTCAAACGATTCTCCTGTCTCAGCCTCCCGAGTAGCTGGGATTACAGGTTTGCACCACAATGCCCGGCTAATTTTTGTATTTTTAATAGAGACAGGGTTTCACTATGTTGGCCAGGCTAGCCTCGAACTCCTGACTTCAGGTGATCCACCCACCTCGGCCTCCCAAAGTGATGGGATTACAGGCATGAGCCATCGCACCCGGTGATAGAAGTGCTTTTTAAGATTCTCTTTATTATCGCTGAGTGAGAGCTTTGATTTTGTTTGGAAAACATATGGTTCAACACATTTTCCCTTGAAATTCATTTAGACAAACTAAGAAAAAGGAATCTGCAAATCTCTGCAATCCATTTCACCAAATACCTTTAAGAAAAACGTACAGGAGTTTTCCAAAGTCCTAAACAAGCACGGTTTTCCCTTTCTGCTATTAATAGAGGAATATCTTATTACAGTGCTGTAAACACAGCCAAACTGAAAAAAAATGAATTTTAAATGACGTTAGGGTTTCCAAAGAAAACCACAAAACAAACTCAGAGTTAAGGCGATAATGCATCCCTGTTGTACCTTGGCACAGAAGCAAGCATTTTGCAGTGACCATCTGGGATATGTAACATAGTAATAAGGGTGAGGGCACCAACTCATAGAAAAGCCAAGAGGCAATGATTTTTTTTCCTGCCAACTGTGATATATTGGAGTATGAATATATATTTTATATATATATATATATAGCCAGCAAACCAGCATTTCAGCTTTTACAAGATGTTCAATTATATCAACAGTGTTCTTCACTGTTGTATCCCAAATGACTAAAATGATGCCAAGGAAATAGTCAATACTTAATATTTATTAATTTAATAAATATTGAAATTGCCAACCATTTCTTATGGTAATAAAATGTTTGTGATACTTTGGGATCCTTCTGTCTTCCTTTAAGATACTGAAGGAATCATTTATTTTTCCAAGAATATTCAGGTGTGTTGGGAAGAGGGGTAATTTATCAAGTACTACTAAACGTATACACCTGAAAAGCACCTTCGAAATATATTACTACTACTACTACTACTACTAGGAATGTCAAAAGGCTGATTGAAAGAGCTCATCAAAATGCTTTGGTCCTCACACCACAGACATAAACAACAAATTTTTTTAAAAAAATAGATAAATTGGATCACTTCAAAATTAAAAACTTCTATGCTGCAAAAGACATCATCAATAAAAGTAGAAGACAGCCCAAAGAATGGGAGAAAATATTTACAAATCATATATCTGATAAGAAGCTTATATCTAGAATAAAGAATTATTACACCTCAATAATAAAAAGACAACCTGATTAAAGAATGGTCAAAGGATCTGTATAGATATTTCTCCAAAGAAGATATACAAATGGCCAATAAAGCACAGAAAAGTATGTTCAACGTCATGAGTTATTAGGGAAATACAAATAAAAACAACAATGAGACATAACACCCACTAGGCTGGCTGTAATAACAAAGGTTGATAATAACAACTCTCAGTGCAGATGTGGGGAAACTAGAACCCTCACACATTGCTGGTAAGCATGGGAAATGGTGCAAGTGCTTTGGAAAACAGTCTGGTGGTTCCTCAAAAGGTGACCTCAGAACCTTCCAACTCCACTCCTAGATATATAGCCAAGAGAAATGAAAGTGTATGTATGTCTATACAATAACTTGTACAGAAATTTTTACAGCAGCATTATTCATAAGAGCTAAAAAGTGGAAACAACCCAAGTGTCCATCAACTAACGAAGAGATAAACAATTGTAGTATATTGATACAACAAAATATTATTCAGCATTAAAAATGAAATATTGATACATGCCATAACATGAATGAACCTTGAAAATATTATGCTAAGTGAAAGAAGTCAGTGCAAAGACCACATATTGTATAATTTCTTTGACACAGGTGCCCAGAACAGGCAAATCTACGAAGACAGAAAGCATGTCAGTGGTTGTCTAGGACTTGGTGATAAGGAAGGAGTGAAGGGAAAAGGAAGGTGACTAACAATGGGCATGGAGTTTTTTTGCAGAGTGATAAAAATGTTCTAAAATTGACTGTGGTGATAATTACACAACTCTGTGAACATATCTAAAACCACTGAATTGTTCAATTTAAATAGGTGAATTATATGGCATGTGAATTGTATCTCAATATAGGTGTTATTTAGAAAAATGTCTTGGTCTTTTTATTAAGTAATTGTAGTGACGTAATTAATATGATTTTAAAATATGGACATAGGATGTGTGTGTTGATTCAGCCTTGTATAAACTCAGTGAATTGCAGAGTAATAAACTGCATCATATTATTGTATCTGAGTCTCAGTAGGAATAAAATCATTCAAAAAGACAAGTTCAAGTGTTTTCTCGAGGATTTAAATGTATTTTGAATGGACTTGGAATGATCTCCATATATTATAATAGACTGCCATACTTATTTCAAAACAAAATAATTTAATGCCATGTAATTAAGAGCATCACGAAAAGGAAATTTTATTAATATCTTTTACTATTCACTATAAAGTAGCAAATATGTTACTAAGTATAGCTTTCTTCTAATATTAAAATACTAAAATTTATCCTATAAAACTAAAGCACAGTTCCATTTAAAGGATAAATTCCACAAAATTCAACAAATCAAAAATAATACTGATAGTGTTATGTTCTTTGTAAAGCCATACAGTATATATATTCAAAAATAAACAGAATATACTCCAAAAGATACAATAGTTTTATAAAACTAGTTTCCCAATAGCAAGCTAAATATTTATATAATAGGACCATATGAGTTAGAAACTAAGAGGAATAGTAACAATTATCATCCCAGCCATTCCTTTCACACGTACCAAAACTGAGACATAAAGCAGCTAATTTTTTACCCAAAATCATGATTGAGAAATCCATAGTTTGAAACTGAGTTCTCTAATTCCCAAGGCAATGTTGTTCTCATCATACCAAAGTTCAATGAAAAGAAAGCACATTATTTGAAAATCTATCAGCATGCAGAGGGATACTAAGTTTATGTATCTGTTGAATGTTTGTATACTTGAATATATGTGTCGATTTCTAGCACTGATAATTTTTAAGCTCCTAGAATGCTGTAATTATGTATGAGTACTTAACTGCTCACATATTTAACCTTACTCTCAACTTATCTGAGCATTTCTTTTTAGAAAGGATGAACAATGAGATTAAAACACAACATGGTAATAGTTTAACACAATTAGTTCTTAAGGGAAAGCTTAGAAAAACCTTCATTTAGATGAGCCAATAAATTTCTCATGAGGAAATAACACTGTGTTACACTTTGCAACAAAGCATTCTTTACAAATCTCTCTAATTAGAGACAGCATCAGGGTAGCATCCAACAGCTCTACCAAGGCTCCTGAAAGAAGTTTATGAAATGATTATTTTTAATTATTTTAATGCTTTGCACCAGGACACTGCAGAGTTTAGCTAGGGATCTCTCTTCTTGCACCTTCTCCTTCCCATACAAATCTTCCCAGAATTGTCCTGCTACAAAAATTACTCTTTTTTTTCCTCCAAGTCAAACCTCCAGCTATCTCCAAAGCTGCTGTTTATTAATTTCACACTAAGGTGTGAGTTAACAGTAGGATTAAGTCTGGAGGGGTGATGAAGAGCTATTTACATTTTAAAAGTGAGGTTGCTTTTCCTCAGAATTTTGCTAATTGATGTAAAGAGTGAGTATGATCTTTCCTTATATAGGTTACGCTGTGCCCCAACCTCCTCTGGGGGCCACCAAGGATTCCTGACCCCCTACATTCCAGAAATCAAGGGTCAGCAACTGGGTGCCTCACTTGTGAAAAGCTGTTGACCTCTGGAAGGCAGCTTGTAAGGAAGCAAGTGTTAATTTTCAAAATGTGACCGGTCTTGATAGCAGCAACCTCACCCCATCACGATGTCCCTTGGAATGTTTACTAGTCAAGGGGCATAGAAGTAATCTGTCATCACTAGTCAGTGGTGCAAGCCACTCATTCTTGTAACCTTGCCTTTCTCCCCTGGACCCAAAACAAAACATACCACCCCATCCCTTTCCTCTCACATTCAAACTTTCATGTGTTCAACATTTGTCAGGGTCTTCACCTTCAATGACATGGTCAACACACCAAGAAATTATATTTAACACATGAAAAATGGACAGCAGGCCCATTTCTTTCTGCCATGTGATTGAGAGGTACAGAATTTGCATTTGGGGTATGCATGTGTGTGCTTATTCTTGAAACAATATTTTTAGACACTAAAATGATTACCCTCGAAAATCATAAAAGGGTTTAATAACACACTTTAATATAATTTTAAGTACTTTTTAATAAAATACAGATATATAACTATCCAGGTATGCATGTCATTTAATTCAGCAATAAAAGGCTAGTCTCTGAAGTGACATGGTGATTAATATTTACAGTAAAACCTAAAAAACAAACAGCATTTGTACAAGATTGCTAAAATTTTACCACAAAAAAAGGTTAATAAAAAATTATACTCATATTGTAGTATCATCTGAAATTACCAACAGCAAGAAGGAAAATGTTCTTATTAATACATATGGGTATAGAGCATTACTTTCCATGTTTTTTCAAGATGGAAAACTCTCTGTTCTTGAATTATACACCAAGCACTATGGTTGAGATGGACTCATTCTTAACGCCTTTCCCCAAATCTTTGTCAAGCTATTAATGCCATACCCAAACATCTTACACAGATCTACCTACTGCAAATATTTCATATCCCTTCAAGCTAGTTTTAAATTTAAAAATTCAATACTAATTTGATGAACTGCTAAGGAATCCAAAAGGAAATTTGTTAATATGTATAAACAGAGTCACATCCTGTGCAATTTCAACAGTATATCCCCCTAAATATCTAACAAATTGTGTTGTTTCAAAGTGAAACGGCAAATCAGGAGTGGTACCTTTTCCCCACCAAATCCAGGGATGAGTTAAAGCAATTCTGTTTAGCAATGAGAGGAAATCATGCTCTTTTGCTTAAGATATATGAAATGTAATGAATGGGTCAATGCACAGACATGTTATTTTACTTTCTCCTCAGAAGGGGAATGTGCCTCATCATGCATTCTTAGCCTTTTTTATTTATCTCATAATGTGCTCTCAAAGTTACTTGTTTTTAACTCTTCAACCATGCATACATTATTTTAGGAATTAAAAACATTTAATACTGATTTTAATTTCTCCAGTTCTGAGGTTACAAATTCTGTTGAGGTTAAAAGTTTTATAGTTCCTTTATCATAATTAGTATCTTCCTCCTTAGTCGTCCAAAAGGGCCTTTATAGTAATGGGCTTTGGCCTTTGCACTATGGCTCCCAAAAGACAGATTGCTGGAGATAACCCACTGAAATTCCTCACTGCGTTATTTAACACCATACAGGCTTAGGAACTATCTGTTTTGGCAAAGATGCAGGCAGACGGACAAGGTTAAGGAGGGGGAAAGGATTGAATGTGTAGAATTACAAGGTATAAATAAGTAGCATAAATGCATTTTTTACTTATATACTATGGGTCAGTAAGCTCAAACTATACAAAAACATAAGGTATAGTTAACAATAGTATTACTCTTGATTTAAAAGATAGACATTTCTCATTGGAATCAATGGATTTGAGGTGGATTTATTTTCCTTTTGCCATTCCATTCATATCACATATTCCTCCCCTGGTGAAAATTGGAATTTAAAAATGTTTATAGAACATTCTTTAACAGTCTATTCGATAATTAAAATAAGCGAGAAATCAAAAATACAGGAAATTTGTTCTCTACAGATGAATAAGAATCTCTTATGTGCCCAATGCAAAGTGAAAAAAATAATCACAAGCCTCTCCTTTACCTTCCTTAAGAAAATAACAATTATTATGGGTTATGATTTTTTATAGATCCAAGGTCATATGGTATCTGTGGTAAATAAGAATAAGCAGGAGTGAAAAAGTTGATTACAAATACCTCAGAACTAACACTAAGACTTCAACTGGCTTTTGTATTTTAGATTCTCACACTGTGTCCAAGAATAACAGAAATCACAAGACTCTACATGCTGGTTACTGTTGGTTATCAATACGTCAAGTACGAAACTGTTTAGGGCATTTCTCTGATAAATTAAGTTATAAGTGTTCATCTGGATAGTATCATTGCCAAGTTTTAAGTTTACCATCTTGTTTTTAAAAGAGTCTGAGAACTTTGCTTAAACATACTACACACATGCCAATACTCTGCAACTGGATGAAGCAGAGGAACAATAGGGGCTGTGATATTCCATGTGCTATGTATATACAGCATACATACATACCATAGAGAATTACAATCTCACCATAATAAAGTCAAAAAACCCAGTGAGCCTTCATTTTCTGTTATACGTACATTTTATAAACTACAGAGAGTTTCCACATAGCTTTTAAAAAAGAAAAAGAAAATACATTAGACAGATTCAAATGTCATTTAACTTAAAGGCTTCATCAGACCATATGTGCAGATACTTGAGATGATGACAGAGTTAAGCTTCCTAGGGTCCTAGAGTCAAAGAAACTCTGCTGACCCCCACTGCTAAGCAGGTGCACTCCTTCCACAGGGGGCAACATCTGCCGATCCGTCATGGTCCCACTCGGTGAGGACCCCAAGAAGCTTCCTTGGGAAGAAACAATTTTCTCAGGACTGGCAGCCAGTTTGGGGGATGTGGAGAAGTTATATCCATACAGTGCACAGGGGCTGTGTAATCTGAAAGTATTATAGGAACCCTGATGGGTCTGGTTAGTGGCGAAGGCGTTGCTGGAGGGTGATGGCATGATATACTGGAGCTGGGGGGACATTCCTGAAATCTGCATAGATAAGCTGGTCTGTGGGCAGCTGAAGGTGTCCCCGTCAGTGCCACCCATGGACATGTTCACGGAGGTGCTGCTGCTCACGCCCACATAAGAGGGAGTCCTGGGTGGGGCAAAGGTCTCACCAGCCTGATTGGTGAGCCTGTTGTAGGTCTCGGCCAAAGATGTGCTGTATCGGTTGAGGGTGAGGCCCGAGCGGGCACAGGCAGAATAGTCAGCAGGGGCCAGACTACACAGCTGGCTGGTGTTGGGCCCCAGATGGAAGGCAGGAGAGGAGCAAGAAGAGCCAGACAAAAGGTGAGGGTGAGTGGCAGGAACGCCATTCCCAGTACCTTGGAGCAAGGTGGAGGAACTTGTATTGCCTACAAAAGAAGTTGAAATGTAAAGAATGACTCCACAGTCATCCTTTCCTTTCAATTTTGTAAATATGAGCTAGACACAGCTTGTTACAAGGCAAGGGTTGGGGGAATGCTACAGAGATGAAAAGGAGATGGTCTCAGCTTTCAAGGAATTATCTGGTTGAAAAATCTCATTTCCAATTAGAAAACAAGTTGTTGAATCACATGCTAAGACAAGAGCAGAGGTCCAACAAATAAACAGTCCTGTGAAACTCAGAGAGGGTAGTTAACCCTGTGTCCAACCAATGGCAGCGATGGTGCCCCCTCTGGATCTGCTGGCAGATTGATGCTTGCAAATTTGACAGAACTTAAGGGGAGAGGAGAATTCCAAAGGACTGGACAGGTTGTAAAACCTTCATTGCTCTAGTGATGGTGTTTTACATAGTGTCTCAAAATAATCCAAAAGGCCAGTCCAACCAATGATTATCTGAAACCTAGCACAGTAAATTCTCACTGGAAGCTGGGCAGGATGGTGGTAAAAAGCCTGAATGTAGGAGTGAGCTGAGAGTGTTACCTATGGAGCAGACCAGAGAGGAAGCAACATCGCTTTCCATGCAGTTCCCTCTGAGGAGAAATCAGCCCTGGGCTGCTGAGAAATATTCAAACATGAGCCCAGGAGAGTCGGCCTGAATGTACCTGACCTTCTCATCATTAACCCAACACGAGAACCCTGCCCAGAGGCAATTCTGCTGAAGAAAGAAAACAAACAAGATGTGAAGAAAGGGTGGAGTGGGGGCACCATCAACAATTTCTTGTGAAGAGCACCTGGCATGAGAGCACCTCTAATTTTAATACGAGATTTAAGGATGAGGTAAAGGTCATGAAATATATAAACAGCCTAAGACATCTAAGATTTAATCTGTGACCATGAGAGCCATTTTTTCCTGATCCATCCCCATACCATGCAGAAGACAGGTGGAATCTGTAGGACAATGTTGGTGATGAGGTCATTATTGTAAGTATAAATAATGACTTATACACTTTTAGTGACCGAGTTTCTAGGCAGGAACGGGCTGTATATATGACCCAGGAGACTTTGTGAGTTACCTTGCTTGGGAATTCCAGGGATATCTTCAAAGGTCAGAGTCCGTAATGATGGTCGCCAGAATGCATATGATTCCACCAAGGCTTCCAAACCCATTCTAAATGGAAGCGGTCAGGATAGGGGTGGACAAAAGAAGTCTAGTTAGGAGCATTTGGAGCTTTTACCAGCAGCAGGCATCTCAAAACAACACTGGTATTGACAGTACCCCCACATTGTCAGGTTAGGAGCTTGCATTGGCAAGAAGAAATGCTTCAGCAATGGGCTAACATTCTGTTACCAGCAGCAGGAGATAACTGAAACCACCCACCCAAGATGCCTGTTAATGTTCTCTGAAAAACTCAGCTGACCTGAGGGGTGAAAAGCTGTTCCCTTGGGCTAAGGAGCTGAGGTGGAGAGACCATTCTGGCTGCTGTGAGTCCAAGGCTCTGCTGTGATCTGGCACACACCCTCTCTCCTTGTCCTGTTACTTCTCCCTCTAAATGAGGAAGGCATTGCCACGAAAGCACATTCCTAGAAAACCAGCTCTTTTGTAAGAGGCATTACTGCCCATCATTTGGTGCCTCAGCAGCCAGTTCAGGGGAGCACTCATCCAAAGAAGATTGATTGACTTCTTTCTCAGGAACACAATCTCTACCAAACCCAGTGTAGCCAGGCTGAGCTCCCATCAGCAACAGGAGGGCCATGAAGAGATGGCACTGGCCTCTCCCTGCAGTGTGGGAGGAGAGCAGGAAGGTGACCTCACAGGGCTATCTGGTATATGGAGTTATTATTAAATCACAAATTATTTTAAAGCCCTGAAATACACTTAATGAATGGATACTTAAAGAGACAGGATAAGTTTGATACAGACTATTTACATGACATATGTATATTTTTAAACAAGGGCAACTACTCTAAATACATGTATCAACCATCTCCTACCATGAATGATTCAGAGACTTCCCTTCTGTATATCAAGTGACTAAGTCCTTTGGGTTCTGGGAAGGAGGCCATTCACTCAACTAGATCATTCTCAGGACAGCCACACCTGAGACCTCATCACTCCTCCTTCAACCACCTCAGCCCTAAGTAATTTGTTGATCTAGATAACATTATACTTTTTAAGAAACCTGTAGCTCTACTGTAGAAAATACTTGCTTCCTGGGATGTCCAATAATAGGCATCTCCTGTGATTTCAAGTATCTTTAATAGTTTGACTCAAGGTGCTACCACCTCTGGAGTCCCTTCACCCCAAGTCATAACCTGCAAACTAAGACTAGAGTAGTCCACCCCAGAGAGTCATACCACATACACAATATGCGAAAGCTCTCTAAACACCAAAGGTAAGTGACTTGTGCTGTTAAAATTATCTTACACTACTTATCCATCTGTTCCAAGGCTTCACACACAGACTTTGCTTCCTTAGAGTGTTCAGGGTATAGTCTCTGTTAATTGATTTCTGTACTCACTCTGGAGGAATATGCCTACCCCATCTTAGTGATAGAATGATGTAGCTATGCGTATGTGGAGGGGTGGTGTGTATACATGCACAGACTTGCATGCATGAACACACCTCATGAGGTTGCACATAAGCCTGACTCATCTCTTAAGTCACAAGCTCTGGGGGTGCAGCTCTGGGAGCACTTCAAAGAGATGTCTGCAGCCCCAGATGGGATAGTGCAGGATTGCCAAAGAAAAGAGCAGAGCACAGAGGGGACCTGCACCTGCTCCACCTGGCCTACCCTGAGAGAGAACAGAATCTGGCTTCTGATGTAATCAATGTGTCACAGAGACAGAATTATTTAGTGGTAAGGATACTAGACTGGGGTCACAGTGACTGGGCTGGCACTGCAACTCACTTAAACTCATTGTCTGACCTTAAGTAAATTTGCTAATCTCCCTGGACTTAAGTTTCTCACAAAGCGAGGATGAGATTACAAAAGCTCTGAAACCCTAATTAATCCTAACATTGTTTCATTCTAAGTGATTTTTTTTTTCCAAACCACTCATCATATCTGTGACCAAACTACAAGCCAAATCCAAGTTCATGCCACTTGATAGTATTTTCTGTACTAGTGTATTGATTTCTGGGCAGTTTGGCAGATGTGGTCAGTTCCAAACCCCGTGTTGCCTGTGGGTGTGTTTAATACTGGACTAATGAACTCTGAGTCCTGTTTAGAATATCACCCTCTATTCAGTTTATACCAATACTAAATTTTGTGACTTTCTAGAAATACAACTATTTTAAATGCAAAATAATGTTAAGACACAGCTTGATATAAAACAGCTTATTATTATCACATAGATGAGTTTGAGTAATTATAGTTTTAAATATTAAAAATACTAAAGTGATTATAGAGCAGTCTTGAGGGAAGTTTACTAAGATAATTAACAAGCAACCACTGGACTTAGAAACTGACTACAGAGATGTATCTTACTGCATTATTTGCTTTAGCAGTGTAAACTTTATTACAATTCAAATGCAAATCCATAAACTAAATTCTTAGGGAGAAGTTACTGATCATCACAAATATATAACCCTAAACTTTAAAGAGATGCTCTGAAGGTGACATATCTACAAGTGATCTGATTTGGAGCAATCGATATTTTTCTTAAGGCTGCTGTTTCACACTGCAAGTTCCAGAAAGGATTTTAGATATTTTGCAGGAAACAGTTATAAAATATTTATTAGCTGAATCTGGACATTTTTTAAAAAGCCTTCATTTTCTCCAGTAATGGAGACCTTTCCTGGCTAGTTAAAGAAAAGATAAAAGGCACGTCCTGCAGGAGTGCAGCCAAGGCGATAATTTATACAAGATGCCTTTGAACAATTTCCACATTTTATCACCACCCTAATTTATGCTATCAAATGGCCAAGTTTATTTAGTAAAATGGTTATGTTTCTCCTGAAGTATTTAAAGAGAAGAAATTTTTGTACCTTCCTGAGTAAAAAATTTTATAGGGTCAAACCTAAGGCCTAACTGAAGAATGAAACTATTCTCAGCACATAAATTCTCTCTCACATAGCAAATGTCTTGCAGAAGAGCTTTTAAGGGCCGAAGCTACTGATTCCTGTAAAATAGGCTGTGGAGTCATAAATAGCCAGAAAAGGATAATTTTTAATTAAGGCAAATTGTTTTATAAAGTTTAAACAATCCCAAGTCTATGTTTATTTCTTGTCCTGGTCAATTTGCATATTTCATGTACAGGGTGGGGAAAATAAAAATAGAATTTGTTTTAAGAAAAACACTAACAACAGCACAATAGAACTAGGGGTAATAAAGAAATATGTTAAACTTTTTCTCATAGCCTTACTTCTCTACTACTATATTTTAAAAATCATGCCCCTTCATGCCCATGCTCCCCAAACAACTGTGCCCTCCACCAAGTCTTACATATAACTTGGTCTCTTTTTTTCAAAGAAACTAATACATAAGTTAGAAATGTTCACTTATGTAATTCAGTGACTGAATTATCTCTTCTCCCAATGTGTCTTTTGCATTTGTCAATGGGAAATGTTACAATCAGATTTTTAAATAGAGGAATAATGATTTATAGATAGTTAGCCTTCCAAAGTGAGAAGTATTAGTAAATAGCTTGTCTATAATAAGCAAGAGAGTTTCAACAAGGAAAAAAGTTGAAACTTTATTTCACTAGCAAGAAAGTCATATATAGGCTCAATGTGCTTTTCATGAAATATAATACTGTTTAAACACTTGGAACAAAATAAAAATTTTAAATTTTAACAAAATTTTAAAAGCATGAAAACATAATTCACTGTCTTCTGTGTGTTCCTCCAAAATTTTTAAAGTTTTAGAGTCAGCGAAGAAATAGTAACAAGCACCATGGATGTCATGCCTACATACTCCTGAAATAGCCAAAGGGATAGAAGAATCCATATCAAAGCTAGCATTTTGACCTCATCATATCAAACAATAGGCCTAGTAATTTATATTCAACAACACCACTGTCTTTTTCACTGATCAAATTTAAGTAACCAAATGTATTTTCATTATGCTGAATATCTAGAATTCTTCCTAAAAACTTGTCATATGCATCTATCATCTCCCTTCTTGTAGAGGTTCGTTCACTATTATCTGTTCAAAATATACTTCAAAAAATATTTTAAATTTATTCCTTCAAAAATGAACTGACTATATACAAGCATGTGACCCTTGAGTCAGTAGCAGTGAAGTCTTTGCTAGAGCAATTGATAACTTGGATATAGTTGCTGGTTGTATATTCTTCAAGCCTGAATATTTCTCTCCTGGAATTTCAGTGTTTTAATAAATTCCTTTTCTGCTTAAGAAAAAAACTAAAAGTAATACAAGACTCTTAAATGGACAAATACTATTCTGCTGTAACAAAAATCACAAAATAATTCCATCAAAGCATTTGCCAAGGTAGAACAGGAATCATCCCAAAGGTTCTCTTCAGTCACCTCATTAAGTGGCCATTTCCAGTTATTAAATGATGGTTCAATTTACATTTAATTTTCAGAAACACCTCTGAAAAACAAGGTTAACCAGGAGCTACTGTAATAAAACAAAAGCCAAGCAATTTTTTTCTCTACATTGAAACAGACATCCGAAAAACAAAATAATTTCAATACAGCAGACAACTTTCATGTGTTAGGAATATCTGCAAACTTTCCTACAGAGTGAAAAATTTCAGAGGGAAGCCCTGCTATTAGTCTTCCTGATCTGCCTGCACTAAGTTGAAGGCTACTCTACTCTCAGTGCATTTTAGCTGCATTTCAGTCCTCGTGTTGCATGGTGTTTCAATGATGCCACTGCATATAAAAATGACATCACATCTCTGCAAGCACTTGAGTGTATTCTGAGGAAAGGTCTCTGTCACCCATCTTGTCCAATTAATCAACTGAAAGAACTAAGAATGGCTTGTTTTCCCTCTAAAATTTCAGAAGAAACTGTCTCTAAAATAATTGGGGATTTTCAAGGAGTATTAGAATAATTTCAGGAGTAAAGTCATAAAGATTGTTCAATTACTTCTTTTCAAAATCAAGTTGCTTTTAAAAACATTTAAGCAGAAGCCTTACGCTGAAAAGGCAGTTGTAGAACTGTAGTCTACTATTACTCTCTATTACTACTTACTAACAGTTACTTTAGAAAATGTTGTACTGAACTATATTGGAGTAGAGTCATATCAATAAATTCAAAAACCCTTTGGCACATAGACTAGGTGATCTGCTTTTTGATAAAAGTAATAGAGTGGAATTCATTATTGTGGCTCTACCACTTAGTACAAACACCACAAAACGTGAAACAGAAAAAATAAACAAGTGTGTGGCTGTCAGCAGAGCCAAGACAAATTTGGAAACTAAAGAACATCAGCTCTCTTGGCAATGGAAAGTAGTTTCATATCCCAGTTGGAAATATGACTTAATGAAAGACCCTATCATACTCCACAAACAGTATCAACAGATGGTTACATCATCACCAAAGAAATTCTAAACCAATAGTAGAGGCAGAGAGGATATTTAATTGGGATACTGAAGCCTCTGTGCCTGTAAGGGCAGGCTTCTTCAAGGCCCCTTGAGAAACAGCATGCACTGTACACCCTGAGAGCTTCCATTTTCAGCTCAGCAGCATACATGAACATTCACCTTAGGGTAGGTCACACCATTACACTACAAAAATAAGTCATCTCCGCAGCACAATGGTCCTCATCAGAAATGATTTCAATATCGTATTAGTAAATTTAGCCATTTACTCTGTAATAGAAAATTCATAATAAAATATCAAATATATTTATCACAACCAGAATGGTCTTCACTAAGACCCACCTGTTGCGCCCAGAGTCTCGGAAGCCTTTAGCAAATGGATTCCTATCTATCTTCAGGCGAGTAATCTGCAGAGCAGAAAAAAAAAAAAAAATCAAATCTTATATAAATGTCAAGCAAGGTTTTTACTTGGTTGCAAAACTACAATGACTAAAAAATTAACTGTTAGAGGACTCTATTGTATACCTCTCTTTTATTCCCCAAGTATTTTAATATCCTAGCAGTAAAGCTAAGGAAAATTGCAGAAATCATCTAAAAATTTCATCTGCTCTAAAAAAGATACTTCACTCCTTTTCAATCTGCATTAATAGATATGTTAGTTTTGTTATCTAATATTCCTGGAAAAGGAGATTCTGAATCATCTGTTGGTAACTTGCCCTGTAACTGACAATTCCCTCTGAATTGCAGTTCTTCCCTTTAACTCTGAGATGTGGTTTAATCCTGTTTCTTTCTCAATAAAGGTAATGAGGAATAACTAGTATCCAACTTCTATTTAACAGCCATTTAAATGTTGTTAAGCTTCTACACAGCTTTCTCTTCTTCAAAATTAGGTAATAATATGCACACTCCTTTAATTTTCTGCCTCTGTATTTTTCTTTGTCTCTCCTTTAATATTCTTTGAGGCTCTTATCTGAAAGTTTTATTATTTTATCTGTGGAGTCCTAACCTGGTCAGAGCACTACAGTGAATGTCTAAACAGAGGTAACTACTACTTGAAGGTTCTAATGACATCAAATCTCATACTGAATGGAGTAAAAATAAATGATGTTTTCATTTTAACTTTCTTTCAAAATAAATTGTATTGTGTTATACTGAGGTACACAACATACTATGAGATATGTATAGGTAGTGAAATGGTTCCTATATATGATGTTTCAGTTTTAACAAGAGTTCTAATTTGTTGACTCATAACCAGCTTTTTGCCCACTAAGACACCACGATTTAGGGGGGAAATTTTTACAAATGGTTTAATCATCTCCATTAATAGTTTTTTTTAGTTATGACATCCTGAACTTGACACTAATAAATACCATCCCATCTGCTTATTACCAGATCTCTACTTTGCCCAGAGGAATTTACAGCCTATTTTCTAAGAGACACGTCATGTTTTGGCTTCTAAATTCCTGGGCTTAATGAACTCTACAAAGT
The DNA here is from genome assembly GCF_009764315.1 of Trachypithecus francoisi. Classification (NCBI taxonomy): domain Eukaryota; kingdom Metazoa; phylum Chordata; class Mammalia; order Primates; family Cercopithecidae; genus Trachypithecus; species Trachypithecus francoisi. Next base: position 28,099,926 of record NW_022681460.1, read on the forward strand.
TAATGAACATACTTCTAATTGCACCATCTTGGCTAAGGACAAAAACTGTTGGATAAAAGTCATCTGCAGTCCCCCTACATTGCCTGTGCATACTCTCCATTCGGCCACGCAACACTTAAGACATATGTGTTCCATATGATGTTATATTAGTATGTGGATAAAACTACATTATAAATGATATAATGAAAAAGTTTGCTAATTAAGTCATCATGTCTGCCACTCTGTCCTTGAAACAATTCTTCTTTACAGATCAATATAGCTCAATTTTCTGTTTATTTTAATAATGTTTAAAAAACATTAAGCAATGTAAATATTCATTTAAAATATTGTTTTTTAAAAAGTACAGATTTATATAATGGTGCCTTCTTAAAACAGAGATATAACACAATTGCTACTATCATCATTTTTATTACTAACATATGTATTGAGTGCATAAAATGTACACTGTGCTTAGTTTTATGCATACTATTCATTTAATTACTAGAGCAACTTATATATAGCTATTATCTCAGTTTTGTGTTTTATTTTAAACTGAAGCTTAAGTAAGCCAGGACCACAGGCTCCAGAGCTCATGCTATTAACCACTAATCTGCTTACAATGTTCCGTTAAGTTCTTAAAAATAGTAGCCAGGAAACTAAAAAGTAAATATGATTGCATGTTATCATTATCAATTTCCCCTCTAATCTATCATCTTAATCAACTTCTCAATGTTAATTAATTTGTGTTAGTCACAACATGTGCCAAAACTGCACTTACTGTACCACTGAGGGTGGAAGAAAATACAGAAAGAGCACAGTTAATTTGTGTGTGAGAGAGAAACAAAAAGAGAGGAAGAGAGACAGAAAAAGAGATGACGAATTGAGATTGTTAAAAGAATACTAAATGCCTCTGCTATTTTCTCATGTGTTACTTTTCTCCCAAAAAATCATTTTCTGTCCCTCATATATTTTAATATATAAAATACATAATTATATCTCATATAATGTACTAAATGTAATTATATTAAGCATATTATAATTACATAATATATATTATTGTATAGTGTATTATACAATTTATGTATTTATATCGATGTTTATTTTAATATATTTATTATATTAAATATATTATATATGTTACATATAACACATTAAACATGCTATATTAAATCTATTATGCTTGCTTCAGCAGCACATATACTAAAATTGAAACAAAACAGAGAAGATTAGCATGGTCCCTGTACAAGGATGATACACAAATTCATGAAGCATTCCATAAATATATATATAATATTGAATATATTTCAACGTATTATTAAATATATTACATTAAATATATTTTACATATTTTGAATATATTAATATATCTGATAATCTAGTAGATATATTAATGTATTAATAAATATGCATTACATATATTTTAATATATTATTAAATATATTATCTATGGACCTTTAAAAAATAACATTTCATGTTCCTTCCTAAAAGCTTATAAAAGAGTGGCAAAATGAGTGTGAGAGGACAGGACAGCTTCGGTTTTGAGACTGATGTCTCCATACGGATAAGAGCTATTGAGCCTCTCAGCCCAAAGAACACATGGGATAGGATCTAAATCTTCTAAGAAGCTTTATAACAACAGAAACCACACAGAGAGATTTAAAAGCCTTAAATTTGTAATTGAAATGTATATAAATGTAAAGAGAAATGGAGACCTAAAACAATTCTGCTGACCACTGAAATAAAAGAAAAAAAAAAAATCTACCACAGGCCACAGTGGCTTATATTACATGGATATTTCTTATGAAAACCAGCTGGAATTCCAGCATGGATTACATATTGCTTCTGATTCAATTCTCCACCTAACTGACCCATATAAACATAGCCTTAGAGAAATATATACGTTTACACATATAGAAAGGAAATATTTCACTTCTCAAACTATTTCTAACTTTATGAAATGATTATTCCACCATTGCTGATCTCTCAGACTATAAGCATGTTTATCATTTTCTATCATAATTAAAGCATATCTTGAAAGAAATACCCCTTTTGTATATGTACCAAAAAGACTATACAGGATGTTTCTGAAATATTTTTAGAATATAGTTTAAAAATAAAGTGAGCTATCAAGTCGCATGCTCTATAATACAATTCATTTTTAATATTTTACATGTCTATTTTTTAGGCAATAAAAATACATTCTAATTTTAATTATGATATCATAATTCAATAGCTCAAAACGGAAAGTAAACCTACACTGTCGGTCATGAGACATGGTTTGTCTAAAGAAGTCAACCTTAGAGCAGCCTTACATGGAAAATCATGGATAAAGAACTGTTATTCACATATATACACTCTGAATGTCATATATGCCAAATGCTTTATGCTAATTCATAACATTTAGAGTGAGAAGGATACCTAACTTTCTCTCTTCACCCGAAATGAAAAGTCTATAAAGATACCAATTCTGAGAACAATACCTGCTGATTCTGATAGGCAGTGACGGTTGTGAAGACAGTTTCTGGAAAAGAGAATGCCTTTACTCCCTCCCCGGATGGAACAGGCTTGATGGGAGAAAGATCATCTCCACAGTCTTTACGGATGACGTGCACTCGTGGTTGGTATTTGTGCATAGAATGAAGAATAATCTGTATCAAAGAAGGAAAAGCCAAATTTATCAGGAGCCTCTGCCCAATCTCAACACCATGACAAAATATTTAATGTGTACAATCAATTCTGATTGGAAAGGTGTCAATTTAATGAGATATATCAGAACTGGAGAAGGAAGGATGCAGAGGTGTCAATTTAATAAGATATATCAGAACCGGAGAAGGAAGGCTAAGAAGTTATTTGTAAAATGTACATAAAATACAAAATAAAAGGCACTATTTTAGTGAAACCCTGTGTACAACCATGTGAACTTAACATCAAATTTTCTGTTGCTAAAAACACAGGAATAAATTAAAGAGCATTTTATTTATAATGAGCTCAATGGAGCACAGAGTCCAAACCAATAAAACTACAAATGAGACTGAAATCATCATTTAAATTGTACCACACCCATCCCGTAAAAGATAAGTATTCACAGACAAGCTTTTTTTCAGAGGAAATGTTTCCCCAATTCGTGACTACATATGTCTATTCAAGGGCAAAGGGAATTTTAAGGACACTCCAGAATCTGTTTTTTGTGTGGCTCACAAAGTTTCTAGTTTGCTGGGAGCGCCCAGTGTCTGCGCCTCTATCACAATGAGGCTTCCATTACTCAGATTGCAGAGAACAGAAAAGCTGGCCCTCTCAGATGCTGCTGGGGAAATCTGATAATATGGTTTAACTACCTTCTACCCAATGATTCCACATCTGAGAATTTATCCTAAGAAAATACTACAAACTCAGAAAAGCTTCTCATGTACAAAGATGGGCATCACATTATTTATAACAGTAGAAAAATTATAAACCATTTACATTTCCAACATGAGTAAATTACTTAGGTGAATGAAATCCACACAATGAAATACAGCATTATTTTGTTTTACCATGTAATGAAATAATACTTTTAAATCTTAAATTTAAAAAATGATCTAAATTGTTTATAAGCTTTTTACAACTACATAAAAATAGAGTAAAAATGACCCATAGAAAGATATAAACAGTGATTGCTCTAGATGATGGAATTGTGAGTGAATTTTTTCTTCTTTATATGTTCTATGCTTTCAAGGCTGATGGGGTAGGATGAAGAAACAGCTTCATCCAATGGGATTTTCTGTTTGCTGCTGGGATTCCATATTCAGGTATTCATTAAGGAGTTTCCTTAAGAAACCTGTATCTTTACTGAGCTATAAGATTTGAATTCAATTTCTGAGCCATTATGAATTTATAGAACAAAGGTTCACAGAAAACTCTTAGGGAAATGCAGTGGTTGGCCTGCCTTGTGTTTAGGATGTGGGCAGTTTAATAAGACACATTCAGAATATTTGGTCAGCCCAAACACAGATTGTCCTATATCTGGAAAGTGTGTTTGCTGCCACAAGAAGATTCTTTACTTTCTGGCAGCAACCAGCACTGTGGCCAAGATTTTTTTTTTTTTTTAACCCTGCAGTTTTCCTTCTGTCCGTGAAAGAAATGCCTAGATAGCACATGATCATGCCGACCAGACACACTAAAGGAGGAAGCATGAGTGTGAGGAAAGGACAACAGGGAAAACAACCCTCACCATCACCTGGAGACACATGCAAATCTGCAATCTCAGGAAAATTCTCTTTCCAGAATTCCAGAAATTCTGGAAATTTCTCTTTGCTCTATGTAAAGGGAAGAATTTTAATGACCTATTAGTGACTTATGAAATCAACATAAAGGGTTGCAACAAGAAATTCTTTTAATAAATAAAAGTACAAAATAAAGTAGAAAATAAAATGTATATCTTGATGTGTGTAAAAACACAGAAGCAACATTTAATTATAATGGTTCTAGTGATCAGCACACTCTAAACAGATTTTTAGTGAATATAGAATATTTTTATTCTCATTTCTTTTGTATATTACCTGAGTAATATGTTCACTAATCCTCATTTAAAAAGGTATAATCGGCCAGGCATGGTGACTCACGCCTGTAATCCCAGCACTTTGGGAGGCTGAGGTAGGTGGATCACGAGGTCAAGAAATTGAGACCATCCTGGCCAACATGGTGCAACTCTTGTCTCTATTAAAACTACAAAAAATTAGCTGGGCATGGTGGCACGTGCATGTAGTCCCAGCTACTTGGGAAGCTGAGGCAGGAGGATTGCTTGAACCCGGGAGGCAGAGGTTGCAGTGAGCCGAGATAGCACCACTGCACTCCAGTCTGAAGACAGAGTGAGATTCCATCTCAAAAAAAAAAAAAAAAAAGGTATAATCTAAATCTAAATTTATGTTCTTGGAAGCACAATATCTCAGCAGGGTTGAAAAGTATCTTGCAGACATGTGAACCCAGTAGATATTATTTTTCATAACTATATTAGGAAAAAAGAGTAGGCAAGATGGATTCTGAGGTCTGTTTACCGCCCTCCAATTAGAGGTGCCTCCCTTCCCTGTTTGATATACAGGGTTCTATGTGACATTACCTTAGATATATTTAAGTCTGAAAAAACTGACATTAATACTCCAATTTATAGATAGAAAACTAAGGTCTGCATAAGCAAGAGACTTCTGAATTCTAAAGGCTGAACCTGGAAGCTGGGTCCCTTGGCCCTTGGCTCATCCTCTCACCACCACATTCACATGCATTCATTATGAATTCATATTTTGTGGGCAGGCATCATCACAGGGCCAGGCCCAGCAAAGGAAACTCAAAAAAGGGTCTCAGCCTATAGAAGCAGTTAATTAAGCCCCATCTGGTGTCTCATCAGTTAACGTACCTTTTAACATACTCTTTTAATATAACTATAAAACAGCAAATGACCAATCATGTCATAGCAACCATTAATGTTAACCCTGCTTTCCCCCTCCCTCTTTATTTCTTAATTAATTTATCTCATTAGAAAGTGATATTCACTTGATATTTTGGGGAGCAGGGGAGTTTAAGGGAGAATTCTTCCTCTTCTCCAAGCTAAGAAATAAAATGCCACTGGTAATCAAACAACAAGGGACAAAACAATGACATTTATAAACTCCCAGGGAGAATTAGCATATCTTTTAGAAACAAATTTCTAAGTAGAAGAAAAACTGGAGAAAAGTTACTTTACATTAAACAAACAAAAATAAATGCATAGCCAATTTCAGAAGGTTGGACTGAGTTGTAATTAAAGAAACAAAGATTCATTTGGGTTTCTTTTTACTAGTCAATGAAAAGCAGGTTCTTGTTTTATGAGGACTGTTCTCTCTAGCAGATTTCTCCATATAGTTATAAATATTTTAAAGTTACTTTTCAAAATATCCTTACCATATTTCAAAAGAGACTTCAAGTGGGGTATATTGGAGTAGGATACATAAATGGTTGATGTATGTCTTGTCTGCATGTTAAGGAGCAACTATCAATAGTAATCTGAAGATTGCTCAAGAAAAAATAATATGCATTCAGTATTATCTACAAGAATTTTGTGTATCCCTGGAATTTTTTAGATACGGAGAAACAAGCCTCAGTTCTTCTTTGTATGATAGCATTAGATGCCTTTTAATGTTTCATGTGGTCCTAGGTCCAGTCAAAGCACTGCAAGGATTTGATTCCTGCAATCATTTTGTGCTAAATGAATAAAAGTCCCAGGTCTATATGGAGTTCTCAAGTCACTATGCTACACAGTTGCACAGATTTGGCAGAGTAAAAGTAGGAATTGAGAAGAGAAACAAAAGCAATTTAGAAAGCAAGCTAGAAAATCACCTCTCATTTGAGTCTACAGCTTTACTAATTAGAGATCAGTGTTAACTTCTTTTGGAACTGGGGGCTCTGGGGTGGGCAGGGGCACAGGGGACGAACTATTTGATTATTAACTATCAAACTTATAATTATGAATGCTCAATAAAATTTTGCTTATTTAATAGAGTAAATAGAACCAGGAGAACCACTGGTCTTATAAACAAGAAGACCACAATGATATGATGCCCATCTCCAAAACACAAATAATTCTATGTGATGTGCAAAGTTCAATGCTCTCTGATCTGTTCAGAAGGATTGTTTTCTCTTGGGTTTAGCTAGTATTACAGTCACACAAGTCCATAAATACAAACTGCATTCACAGTACAGGCTAATACACATTTTTCTACTCTAAGGACACCTAGATTTGTGTCAAAAAAAAAGCATAATATTGTATATTTCTCATCCGATGAGTCAAAAGAGCCTGAGATCTCACAGACAGGCAACTGTGTCTAGTCTTACAGGATAGCTCAATAAGAAAACACTCCCTGCTGACTGGAATTTTTCCAGATGACCTAAATTCACATGATGTAATAAGCCAGTCAAAGGACCAATGAGAAACAGATAACAAAAACGTTGTTCCCTACATTTTTTGGTAACACCACGTACTGACTCACTTTAAATGGTAGGAGTCGAGGCTATAACAATGGATCACAAACTCCGTAGCAAGGTAGGCTTCTTTTTGTTTTATGCATGATGCTGTATATAGTGGACTCTTTACAGATAAGTACTTTTGAGTTCATCAGTTCATTTGGTTCACCCTAAGTTCTCTGATTCCAATATATACAATCCTTAGAAAATCAAGCCTCAGAGAGTGAAACTGACTTGCCCACAAACACAAATGTGTCATACTTCTAAGCAATTGCAAGGTCCTTCCACCAGGGAGACCTCCGCAATCTCCCCATAACATACTGCTTCCACACCTGATTCTCACGGAGAAGCGAGAAAGAGTGAAGGCATCAGTATCACTGAGTCCTCAGCAGCTGTGGGTACAGGTCCTCCCACAGGCCCCACTGTGGCTGTCTGGCCAAGCTTCCTTCCAAAGCACCACAGCACCGTGGGTACAAATCCTTGAGGCTTAAGGCACACCACTACCTGTTAAACGTCTTCTAATTTTTAATAAAAATGCTGATCTAAATGTTTTCCTTCAGATGGAAAATTCCAGAGGAATTGGGAAACATGTACATGATGGGAAGGAATTACCCTACTCAAGCATACTAACCCCTCTGCACATAGGTAGCTCAAGGAACAGTCTTGTATAAAAGTCAGCATAAAGCTGGCTATGGATTCACCAATGATCAGGCAGACATTAAGGTCTTCAAAACATTCAAAGATTAACTGTGGAGTGGTGGAACATTTCCACTCTCGAATTTCACCACTATTCCTCTCCAAATAATTCATGATATTTGAACAACTGAAAAGTCACTTTGGGGAAAACCTCAATGTCACATCATCTCATGTCTCATGTGCTCCTACATCCAGTCAAAGCACTGCAAAGATTTGATTCCTGCCATCATTTTGTGTTAAATTAATAAAGTCCCAGGTCTCCAAGGAGTTCTCAAGTCACTATGCTGCACACTTGCACAGATTTCGCAGAGTAACACTGGAACTGAGAAGGAAAAAAAAAAAAAAAAAAAAAAGCAATTTAGAAAGCAAGTTAGAAAATCACCTCTGATTTGAGTCTATAGCTTTACTAATTAGAGATCAGCATTACTTCTTTTGGAAATGAGGGCTGAGGGTGGGCAGGGGCAGAGGGGATGAACCTCAACTATGTTTAAGGGTAGAGCGGTAAGTTCCCAAGACGTCAGTGCATCAGCAAAGGAACGTTTACATTAGAAAGTCCTACCATAACAATACTACTGTCTTCTTATACCCTGAACACAATCAACAACCGAATTAGAAACAAATTCCTAATATTTAATCTAGCCTCATTTAGGGTCATCAAGCTGAGTAAATAAACAGATTCTTTCTTCACAAAGCCTTTCTCATCTTTTCTGGCTGGAATACGGTGACACTGGCATCTGTACTTCTCTGAGCTGGCAGGATGATAATCTGTGTGCATGGCTTCTTCTCTCCCCACCTAGGCTAGAAACTCACAGAAAGCGGAGATCATGGCTTTATCTTATTTTTTTATTTTTTGAAGCAGAGTCTCACTCTGTCACCCAGGTTGGAGTGTAGTGGCATGATCTCAACTCACTACAACCTCTGCCTCCTGGGTTCAAGTGATTCTCCTGCCTCAGCCTCCTGAGTAGCTGGAACTACAGGCAAGCACCAACATGCCTGGTTAATTTTTATATTTTTAGTTGAGACGGGGTTTCATCATGTTGGCCAGCCTGGTCTCAAACTCCTGACCTCAGGTGATCCGCCTGCCTCGGCCTCCCAAAATGCTGGGATTACAGGCATGAGCCACCATGCCCAGGCCAAGCCACCGTGCCCAGCTTTGTATCTTTTACCACATTGGATAACATCTTCAGAAGTATGTTTTCTAAATGAATAATGGAAAAGAGCACTTTCCCTGCTACTTCTCCTCTAGTATCAAGCAATACGTATGTACATTTTTACCATTACCAAAGGCAATTCACTTGCTTCCAAGTTGCACAGATACATCTCTCTCCCTGCTCCCCACATGTTAATGTACCTCTATTTATTCAACTAGTACATTCTGCTACAACTTTAAAGGAAAAATTTCAGCAGTTAGACAATATACATCTCTATGTTTTGCCTATTTTCTGCTATGTTTTTTATTTCCCTAATAGTAAAATATAATTATTTCAGTTTAAGTAACTGAATTTCAATTTGTAATCTATTATTTTGTGTTTTAAACAAATGCTGTGTGACAGTTAATCTTATGTGTCAAATTGGCTATGCCACAGTACCCAGATATTTGGTCAAACACCAGTCTAGATGTTGCTGCCAAGGTATTTTTTAGATGAGATCAACATTTAAATCAGCAGACTTTGAGAAAAGTGGACTACCCTTCATAACGTGGGTAGGCTTCATTCAATCAGTTGAAGACCGTATGAGAAAACAGACTGAGATCCCCAGAGGAAGGGGCAATTCTATTACAAAACTACCTTCACACTCAAGCTGCAAAATCATTTCTTCCCTAGGTCTCCAGTTGGCTGTGCAGATTTCAGACTTGTCAGGACCCAAATTTTCCTGGTAAGTTCCTTTAAATAAATTGCTCTCTCTGTCTCTGTTTTTCTCTCTTTTTTTTTTCTCTCTCTCTCTCTCCACACACACATACACATCCTATTTTCTGAAGAATGCTGTTTTAAATAAAGTCTACTGAAATCATAAAGTTAGTATCACACAGGTTGATAAATTACTAGATCTACATCTAATATTTGGTACATTAGATATTAAATAGAAAACCAGTAATTTGAACTGAAAGAATTAGAACTGTAAAATGACTATATTGATTTAAATTATTAAGAAGCTTATAACTTATACATGATGGCATATAGTTTTTATCACCACTTATCTCTTTAGAGCATATGTTCTTTAAACTGTAGAACTCACGAGAAAAGGTAGTGTACTTAAGGTTTTGATAACAAGTAACGCTAAAGACATTAAGTCTAAAATGTTCTATTCCAAAAAAAGTCCTTCAGTGAATGTGCTGAGCATATTTCAGTCAGCTGCCTCAGTGACACAGAAGAAACCAGTGTTATTTCACTGAATTCCTGTGAAAAATAATTGTTACAACTGTGTTAAACTGTGAAAATAAGGAATAAAAACAAGGAGAGTGAAGAAGTAATGCACTAAAATACAGGACATGAAGTTGGGTGCAGAAAAGAAATCTACTATGTTACTTTTTTATTTCTGTTTTAAGTCATAAAAGGCAACAATCAAGAAATAAAAACACTGGCAGTGTGAGATCTTACTAGTTACATCTTAAAAATCCACCTACTACATTTGTATCACAGTGAAATTTATACTGGAATGTTTTCATTAAGGTCAATTTCTTAAGATACTGTTTGGCAACTTCCAAACCATATCCTGTCATCACTATATTACTAGTTTTATGACAACCTGCATTTTGTTTTAAAAGATATTCTCATAAATATGCTATCTTTATATCACTCCTTTAAGAAATAAACAAGTTGGTATTTCTTTTATGTATGACATATTCTTCGAAAGGCATTTTAATCCTGCCTTAATCAAAACTCTCTTAAATAACATAAACCTAATTTTAAAAATGCTGGCTTTGAAGAGAAATCAGCAAGTATCCAGTTACATATTTTTTAACATAATAGTGTAGAAATCTTGCCTGGAAGAATACTGCATAAAAATTACTAAGTTGTTAAAAATGACTGCATTATTGGAATGGCTGAACTTTGATTTATGTATCATGTTTCAGCAGTTTTAAGAACAAAAGGCCGGCGCGGTGGCTCAAGCCTGTAATCCCAGCACTTTGGGAGGCCGAGACGGGCGGATCACGAGGTCAGGAGATCGAGACCATCCTGGCTAACACGGTGAAACCCCGTCTCTACTAAAAATACAAAAAACTAGCCGGGCGAGGTGGCGGGCGCCTGTAGTCCCAGCTACTCCGGAGGCTGAGACAGGAGAATGGCGTAAACCCGGGAGGCGGAGCTTGCAGTGAGCTGAGATCCGGCCACTGCACTCCAGCCTGGGTGGCAGAGCAAGACTCCGTCTCAAAAAAAAAAAAAAAAAAAAAAAAAAAAGAACAAAAGGAATGACTGTTGCAACATTTTGACACATTAGATGTCATTACAAAACAACTGGAAACTTGCAGATGGAACATACAAACAGCATAAGCTTAGGCAATTACTGAGAAGCAATGAGTCTCCGCTGACAAAGAGCTAGATGTAGGCAGGACACAATAAATCATTATTCTTATTAACCCAATTCCAAAGTGTTCATATTCACAGTATAATAATTAACACCTCATGAGATTTCACACAAATATTTTGCCTAAGAACATCTCTGCTTCCAGTACTTTCATTGCAATAAAAATGCAGTATCTAGTTTTAACCTATTAAATGCCCCATAGGATAACTCAGGCAACAGGCACAGTCTATACAAATATAAACTTGATTTTGCACAGATTATGTACATACTAATCAATCAGGCAATGAACATTATGATCTTAGAAGCATCTATTTCCTTCAGTCAGGCACAGTGTAGATGTGGCTGTGCCATCTATAGATGCAATAGAGAGGCCATCTACTCACATGGCCTTGGTCATCCAGTTCATTGTTGGTGAGCTTCAGCTTGTCGAAGCTGATCACTTGTCTCATCCAAGTCTCCCCCGAGGCAGGCGAGTCTGGATGAATGTATACCCGGGGTGGCACAGGGGAATCAGCATTACCTGCCACCATCCACTTTGAGCTGTGGTAAACATACCTAGAAGGCAATGACCAGGCGTTCAGTATATTATTTGTACCTTGGAATGTCCAACTCAGTAGAATCAGACAAAATGTGTGCCTATTTTGTTTCAGGTTTAAAATAAATCAATTTCCTCTTTACACTAAAAATGAGATTTCAAGTGCTTTTCAAAACCTTTCTAAGGCAGCAGTGGCCTGCTGACAATTCAGACTAAGGGGCGTGTTAAGGGCTTTGTGAAAAATATGCACACTATCACCACCATAAATGCAAGTGTCTTCATTCTTATGAATGACACTTACTCACCCTTGACATTCCAACTCTGATATTTTCCATTTTTCTTCTGAATATTCCATCGACATGAAAAAACAAACAGCTTGTCAAGCTCACCTTTAAGTAAATCTCAAAAATACTTGAGAGTTACGTTTTAAAGTGTCCCACTTCCTTCAAGATCGCTTCCCATGTTAGACTATGTTCAGGCTTATAGAACAGACAGTAGAAAGGCAAGAGGAAATAGTCAGAAGTTCTAGAAACTTTTATTTTAATAGGAAAAAATGTTTTATCTGTTATCATTTGGTATTTTTTCCAATACTATGACACTATATATTGAGGACAAAGTATTTGGTTTAATTGGAACATTCTGTATTATCATAAAATGTAGGCCCTTATTCATCTCCTATATTTCTTTCCTGAGCCTTTTAAAAACATTCTTTCAAATCATTTTCAAATATTACTAATCAAAAAATAAATCAAACTTTGAAAATAATGGTATATCTAATATTACTTTTCTAATTAGAAAATAAAACATCCTATTCTATTTCTTTACATGACAAATATATTGACTCAGTAAGAATAATACATTTAAATAACAATGCCTCAAGAAATATTAATATTTAACTATATTGAGATTACCATTTAATAATTTAAAATAAGCTAATTAAAAAACTAGAAACTAGTATAACAATGAAGAAAAAATCATAAAATTCTATACTTAGATATTTTCCTTCCATTTATGTTAAGATTAGCATACAATTTAAAGCCGTAATTTGCAAATAGTCTCAGAAAAGTCTACCTGTGTTATATACACGTTTCTTTATATGAGAGTATAAAATATTTCAGAACGTCTCTGATGAGGCCCTTTGTTTCAATTATTTGTCACATATTTCATTTTGGGCTCAATACACCTTCTAGTCTTTCATTTCTTTTCTTGGGAAAAAAATATGTAATCATAAAATTAGGGATACTCTTTTAGAAATCTTCCTTTAGGCCAGGGACTATGGCTCATGCCTGTAATCCCAGCACTTTGGGAGGCTGAGGTAGGCGGATCATGAGTTCAGGAGTTCGAGACCAGCCTGGTCAACATAGTGAAACCCCGTCTCTACTAAATATACAAAATATTAGCCAGGCATGGTAGCAGGTGCCTGTGATCCCAGCTATTGGGGAGGCTGAGGCAGGAGAATGGCTTGAACCTGGGAAGCAGAGGTTGCAGTAAGCCGAGATCACACCATTGCACTCCAGCCTGGGCAACAGAACAAGACTCCATCAAAAAAATGAAAGAAAGAAAGAAAGAGACAGAGAAACCTTTTTCTTTTAATTGGTATGATGTAATCTCAATAAGTTCCTAATTGTGGGCTTTTGTGAATATTAAGTTATATTCTAACAAGTGACAATAATTTTTAACTTGACGAAATACCACTCTAACATTAGAAAATGAGCCAAATTTTTTCCTAATATTGCTGAAAACATTGATAAATGAAATGAAAATCTTAGAAATTCAAGAAAAATTACACTGTGGAAATGAATTGAGTTACTGCCAAAACAAATAGAGTAATATGCTCTAGCAAAACCTTGAAAAAGTATGCAATTAGAATAGTCAAAACTCCACACCCACTGACAGAATAAAAGCTACAAGTTACACATTCTTTGTAAAACATTCTAAATACAAATAGTACAAATAAATTTCTTCTTGGGAAGCAATATAAGTGAAAACAAATTATGTTTTACAATTTGATCTTTTAAAACCTGGCATCATAATACTAATTTCTGAAATGTCTTTATTTCTATGATAGTAAATTTGAATCAATTAAGTAAAATAAAGCAACCGAAATGTAGGGAAGACATTGGGAAAATAAATAGGAGACAAACTTAGAAGAGAAAGAATAATTATTAAGCTTATTAAGAATTATATATCTTCCTCAGCACAAAACCCCATTTTAGAATATGGGTTTTAAATCAAGTATATTTAAAGAATGAACTTTAATGTTTTCTAGCTTCTGTCATGTGGTAGATCATTTTAGCAAAACTCCCTAATGATTTATTTGATTAAAATAATATAACTTATACACAAAACAAATAATAAGACTGTCTTTTTTATTACCCCTTTTTGTAGTATTCCATATGTCCATGGACTAATTAAAATCTGTGTACTTTTGATACCAGTAGGCTATTTCAAAAAAGCAGTTCCTTAAATTGCTGAAGTGATAAAAAACAAATCTGATTTTGTTTAAAAACGTATTAAAAGCTCTGTCCCATACAACAACAACAAAAAGTGAGAAACGAAGACAAGCAAAATTTAAAACAGTATCTTCTAATCTTCCAAACACACAAAACTTCCTTATTTAAATGTTAATGTTTTAAATGCTTCAGAAAAATATAAAGCATTGTCACTGAAAATTGCTGATTTGTTTTCTTGCAGAAAAAAAAAAAGAGTAACGACTGGTTTGAAACTGAAGAACACGTATATTTTCAAACTTTACTTGATCTTTACATAAATATGTTCTCTTTCAAAATCCAAATATTAAAAGTTTTTAAAAGTTACTATAACACAAACCAAAAAAACAACAGAAAGGAAAAAATTTATTACTAGTTTAGTGATGTCTTAATATCACATAAATTATACGATTTTTTTCTTACTTGTAGAAAACCTTAAATAATCTTCTGAAATTAAAAAGCAGTCTACAAACATTGATGGTTTTGTATGTAACAAGATAAAGGAAATTTACATGACAAAAAGATCACGAAGAAATTATGACTTTCCATTTAATATAATTTATATCTATAAACATTACATAACATTTCCTCTCAAAATTCGAATTGAAATGTAAGTCAATATAAAAGACACATTTAGTTTAGCAACACCGAATTATCCCCTTTTAAAAGTTCTCAATATTTGAAAACATTTCTGTGTCTACTAAAAACAAAACAAAAATTAAGTTTCCACATTTGCTGCAAGAAAAGGCACCATCTGGGCCGCTGGCACCCATGGGCGTTAAAGTATGGATCTGGAAATTCTACAGACTTCTGGAAACAAAGATCACAGTCCTCACAGATCAAACAGGCACTAGCCTGCAAAATCCTAGTTTTTTGTTTTTTGTTTTTTTTTAAATCATTCAGTATCTAATCACTGTACCTGTATCTTTTGTTGTCCACTGGTACAATATCCATGGCAATGTAATATTGCTGGTGAGGATCTAATCCAGAGATCTTCACTCTCATTGCTGGAAACATGCGCCTATTTAAAAAGGCGAAGAGAAAGAGGGTTTGGGGTTTCTATTTGTGACTAAGGATGGTGACTGAACAAACAAAGAAACCTCTTGGATCTCTATTTTTAATATGGATAAATTTATAGTATTCACTTTGCCAATGTAATTCAAGGAGTGGGGATATAGAACATATCAAAACTGATATTTTTAAATGTAATTTGTTGCGCCCTGTGTACATGTGTTCTGTGTTTACTGAAATGTCAGTATAGCTAAAAGTAAAAGAATCTTACACTGAAGGAGTAATGGCGCAAAAGAAAGCATCTTAGTTTTTAAACAAAATCGATAAGCATATTTACTTTAGTAATATGACTAATAAAATGTAACAAATGGTAGAAATACAAAATGTGGATCTCTGAAAGTGATAAAATACATTATAATGTGAAATTTTTAAAGGGTTATAAAAAACCACAAGGAGCCAATGTGCCATGCTATAACCAAACAATATGTTCTTTATTGAGACAGGACTTCCTGTCTGCAGCATGGTAAAGGTGAAGTGCAAAAGTTGCTTTAAATTTGAAAGGTATAGTAAAACTTCTTTATTGAAAGCAGAAACTAAACACAATGTATATTTACCAAATCATTTCTTCCCCCGCCATACCATGAAAATATTTTCTTACTTAACCACACTTACTCAAAACTTTGCTAATTAAAACAGATGAAAATTTGCATTTATGCTGGCTTCCCAAAGATGTGTATCAAAGGAGATGCTAGCGTAAATGCACCCATCGGTTTAAAAAGACACAACAGCAAAGAATACAACAGTAAATTAATGTATATAAAAAACAAATATAGCAGTTTGATTTTTCAAAAATCATCTAATGATTTACATTTAAGTCCCTTCCAAGGAAATCTAATTTTTGTTAATTTAACCTTTTAACAGAAATTTTAGTAGTTATTTACCAAATTTTTTTCTATAACAACCATGAAAGACTACTTCCAGAAAAAAATAAAGTCTATTACTCCTAACTAGGTATGAGAACAATTTAATACGCTGGCTATTTTAGTGTTACTTCAGTGCACCTGTAAGATAAAGAGTAAAGGTCTTTAACTACATCCTTTATAAGACAACTATTGCTTTGTGTTGGTGAAGACTGAATTTGGATCATTAATAAAATCTCTGAAAATGTAGAAGGTAGCATATGGATTCAATAAAATATGTTTTTTTTTGTAATTTCTAATAAGTTTGGATACTTTTTATGCTATCCAGGTTTTTACCATGTGTACTCCCTGAAAGAGTTGTGTGTGCTTTTTAAAGTTCCGTTTAAGGAAGTTTATTATTCATAGATTTCATTGCACTAAATAAACTGAAAACTTTAAAATGCAAATATTCATCTACCTACCTTAAATTAATATGATCTGCCCAACAAATCCATTTATTTTACTAACCAATGGATGGGCGAATTTCACACTTTTTGAAAAACCGATATCAGTTTTTATTTTTAAAAAAATGTAAGTATTCCTCAGCAAATTCAGGCTGTGTTGGATTCCATTTAGGACAAAAATAAAATAAAATAAAAATAACCAGGTACTCTATAAACAGGATGCTTTTTAAAAATCAGGGTAATTATTCTTGCACCTATACATAATTAAACATGTATTGTGGGTGAGTCCAGTGACTTTTCCTCCTAGTCTAATATGAAATAGCAGGACAGATCATGTTATCAAATTGCCAGGATATCTTCTGATAAAGAACCAATCTGCCTGGGAGTTTCAAATCTGAAAAAGCAAATCATAGTTTACTGGAGTAAACTGCTGTTTAAAAATAAAAGAGAAAAGGAAAAACAAAAAAGAATTTGTTTCCTAGTTCCAGAACTGACAACTAGAGCCTAAATAAATACCTGGACAAGAGTAAATACGACCTCAAATTTATAACCACTCTGAACCCAGAACATCAACCGCGACAGCTGTGGCATCAGCGGCGACAGTAATTTTCTTCCCGGCATTCAACCAGAGGGCAGTTGGACTGTGCACCGACTGCACTCGTGGTGGGTAGCCAAAGCTAGCCTCCAAAGTGAACCACGGTCTGGGGCCTTGTCCCGTTTGACCGAAAATGCTAACCAGAACCCCTGCGGAGCTGCAGTCCCTTCTTCCTGACTGAGCTAGAGGTGGGTGAAGACAGGGTCTGGGGTGGGGAGGGGAGTCCACGCCAGTTTGCCCTTTACCTGCCGGCCTTGGTGATGATCATCTCAGTGCCTATCTCATGAAAGCGCTTCCAGAGCTCGGCTCCCTGCAGATCCACCCGCGGGGCCTGCGGCGAGGGCAGAGGGGTCCCGGGCCGAGCCAGGGAGGGCGCCGGGGACCCCTTCGGGGAGCCTCCCGGTGACGCCAGAGGGGAAGCTCCCTGCTGGAAGCCGTCCTCACAGCCGCCTGGACAGCAAAGAGAGGGTACCGGTGAGGGAAACAGAGGGGAAGGCAGCCGCTGAGACGGGCCCACCAGGTGGCTGAGAAGGGGAAAATGACCGGGAGAAAAGGGGAAGCTTCGGTGCCATCGGATCCTCCTAAAGAACAAGCCAGTCGATAGACACCCACATTGTGCCTGTCGAAGGGGCGCATTCGGAGCTCCAGTGTGGCCTGCTTGGTCCCCGAGAGTCCCGAGCCTGGGAGAGGCGCGCAGGCAGCATCCATCCCACCCGCTGGGCCTCCGCACTGTCAAGGCCCCAGCAGAAAAGGTTTCACGCCGCCGCCAGGGTCTGGGACGCTTGCCCCACGGAGTCAGAGGAGCTCCCGAGTCCAGAGTCCCCAGTACAAACTCCGATGTAACCTGCGCCTCTAAGCGCACGCAGCAAAAGCGCCCGGACTCTGGTCCCAAGAGACTGGGCCTCCTTAAGCCATAGGCGTCTGCGGCGCCTCGTTTTGGGCCTCGTTTTGGGCCGGGCCGGAGGCATCTTCTAAAAGGCTCTGCAGACCCCGCTTTCGCCAAACTCCCGGCCGCCCTGCGCTTCCAGCCCAGCAGAGAACGTGTGAAAAGCAAGCCCGCGGTCGCCGTCGGCCTTGGCAGAGAAATCAAGGGGAGAAGGGAAGGGAACCGCTCAACTACCCTCAGGGAAACCAAGTTTCCACATACGCCGCCCTCTTCCTGGTTTGCACAAACGGTTTAGGGCATTCGTTCCGGTTTCGGGGTGGGGTGTGCCGTCGCTCCCCTCCTCCCCGCCCTGTGCTTTTAAAAGTTAGGAAAGAAAAAAGAGCACCCATTGGCTGGAACCCCAAGGGAGGCAGATGCAGGAAACACACAGAGCTGCACCGCCAGACGCCGCAAACAGCCGCGGCCGAAGGCGCGGGTCGCCAAGTGGGCGGCGGCTGCCCGCGATACAAGGCTGGAAGCAGCATCTCAACTGTCTGTAGAGTGACCAGGTTGCGCGGCTAGCTTTGCGCCTGACACCGCCAATGCGCTCGCGGCTGAGTGGCCTTGGCCACGTAGGGACGCGGCCACACGCACACCCACAGACTCGCAGAAGTTCAGGTTCGCGCCGAAGAGAAGTTAGGCAGAAAGGGGCCCACTCACCCGCGGCTCCGCGCTCCAGGTCTGCGCCACTCCGAGCCGGCCCAGACGCCGCCCGAGCAGGCGGCGGGAGCGCAGTGCCTTCGTCGCCCTCAGAAGGGCCCTTTTCGCCCGCGCCGCCGCCGCGGCTGCAGCCTCCGTCGTCCACTGCCCCCGCTGCCTCTTCGGCGCCCAGTTTTCGCCGCTTCTTCTGAAGCTGTTGCTGCTTCTCGGCGCCGATCAGCGCCTCCACGGAGAAAGCGTGCGCCTTGAGGCTTAGCATGCTGCACGGCGAGCCCCTTCGCTTCTCGGCCATCCCCCCCGCCCCGCGCCTGTCCGCCCCTCTCTCATATACACTCACGCGGGCACACGCGCGTTCTCGCTCTTCCCCTACCAAAAACTAATAGGCTCTCGGGGCCTCCCGAGATCTGCCCCTTCCCCACCGCGGGCAAAAAACCGATTTGGCGTTTCCTCTTTCTCGCTTGTGTTGGGATCCGAGGAACCGGCGACGCGCCGGCCAAGTCTCCTTCCCTGGGTCTCTCGCGTGCTCTTTCACTGATGCACTCCTTTGCTCCCACCCCTTCCACCTCCTCCTGCTGCTCCGAGGTCTGCCTCAACTGATGCGCCAGAGAGGACTAACATGGGTAAAAAACACTCTGTGGACACAAATTAGGGATTGTAATTGAAATTTGTTGCCTTGATCTGTCAGCACTTCCAGGCAGGAGAGCGGTGGGAAGAACTTGCTCATTAGTGTCAATAAAGCGGCGGGGGCGGAGCCCGGGACCCTGTCCATCACTCAGACGGCCGGCCAATCGGGAGGCGCCGACTCCGCGCAGTCCGCGCCCACTTCCTTACAAGGTAGCGAAAAGCCAGGAGTGAAAAGCGCCGCCGTCTGGCTTGGATGTGCCAGCCCCACGCGCGCTGAACTCCATCTGTCTCTCTGACGTCCCTAGCTGACTCCAGCCCCGTAGTCTCCAGCTTTCCTCACCAGGATCTGGGAAGGCGGAAGCTCCCGGCTTTAAACTAGACGTTCAACAAGTTAGAATATCAAGAATCTTTCAAGATTCCGTAATTGCCGTCCGACTTCCGTGTCACTTAATGTTGCTACAACTCAGAATATGGGGAAGCTGGGAAGAATTCGCAGGCCCCTCCTTTCTCATTTAAACGTTCCTGCTTTTGGTAGCACTCAGTCTACCAGATGTGGCTTAGGCTTTTTAAAATTTTACTCCGTGATTTTTTTCTTGGGGGATACCAGGTTAAGAAATATGTAAATTGTTTAGGAGTGTAAAATGTTACATTAACTCTCAGTCCCTCATATAAATGTCAGAAAAAGCACGTCCTTTCCGCAGCCCCGCTTTTCTTTCAAAGAGTGGTAGTTATTTTAAAACGTAGGTCATGGAATTTTAATTCTGTATGTCTTTAACGATATGGACAACTTTAAAACCCCTTAAAACTTCGCAAAATGAAATAAGTATAAAGACGTAATAAAATTCCCCATTTGAAAACCTTCTCTGTGATTTAACTAACTTTGTATTTGTCCTACTTTTGACAATTTATCATTGTTACTTCAGGCTTTTTTATTTTTATTTTTTTTTGAGACAGAGTCTCGCTCTGTCACCCAAGCTGGAGTGCACTGGCCAGATCTCAGCTCACTGCAAGCTCCGCCTCCCGGGTTCATGCCATTCTCCTGCCTCAGCCTCCCGAGTAGCTGGGACTACAGGCGCTCGCCACCTCGCCCGGCTAGTTTTTTGTATTTTTTAGTAGAGACGGGGTTTCACCGTGTTAGCCAGGATGGTCTCGATCTCCTGACATTGTGATCCGCCCGCCTCGGCCTCCCAAAGTGCTGGGATTACAGGCTTGAGCCGCCGCGCCCGGCCACTTCAGGCTTTTAAGGAGTCCACTGATATATTTAAAACAAATTTAATAAAATCAGTGATTTTTAATTAAATGACACCAAACATATATATGTACAATTTATTTTGTAGTTTCCACTCGACTTTTGTTAGGATTAACAAAACATATATTTATGTTTGGTATAAATAGAGCAAATCTCTTGTGGAATAAAATTAAACATGCATATTACTCCATCTTTAGTATAAAATACACGGCAGGCCGGGCGCAGTGGCTCACGCCTGTATTCCCAGCACTTTGAGAGGCCGAGGCGGGCGGATCACGAGGTCAAGAGAGCGAGACCATCTTGGCCAACAAGGTGAAACCCCGTCTCTACTAAATAAATAAATATATAAATAAATAAATACAAAAATTAGCTGGGCGTGGTGGTGCACACCTGTAGTCCCAGCTACTCAGGGGGCTGAGGCAGGAGAATCGCTTGAACTCGGGAGGCAGAGGTTTCAGTTAGCCGAGATCGCGCCACTGCACCCCAGCCTGGCGACAGAGCAAGACTCCGTGTCTGTGTCTCTCGCTCTTCTCTCTCTCTCTCTCTCTCTCTCTATACACACACACACACACACGCACATATAATCCTTTGTCATATATATGACATCTCTCTATATACAATCCTTTGTCATGACATATATATATATATATATATATATATGACAAAGGATTTTTTTCCTCTCCCTCGTCTCCCTTGTTTAGTTCAATCTCCGCAACCGTTGGCTGCCCTTTTATCTCTGACTTCTCTGTAAGCTTTCAGTAGAGTAGTATTTGGGGGTAGATTCGCCACTGAGATAGATCCTTTTACTGTAGAAGAGAACACGCGGTCTCTGGAAGCCAGACACTACAGCAGGGGCAGGAGCCTGGCAGGCGATGAGCAGAGGCACGAGCAAGCCGCCCAGCCAAACCTGGCAGCCTTGAGGTCAAAAATGATGTTGTAATATCCTTGCGGAGGAAGTGTCCTCTAGACGCCTGAGAAACAAACTCAATTGGGAGGAGCTGTTTTCCATTTACAAAATGAAGGCTTTGCGACCGGTTTAGAGCTGTCTCGTCCCTGGTGGGTCTCCAAGCTCCGGGGTACCTTAGGCCAGTATTATATCCTTAAAAAGAAACGCAAATTCCATTTCTGAAACTAAGCCGAAGGTGGGCGCCGGCGGGGAGAGCTGAGAGGCCGCCTAGAGAGTTTGGGCCAGGAGTGGGAGTGGGACAACACGGGAGCTAACTTAGCGGGAGTAGACGCCCGAAGTTGCATTCAGCTAAGGTGCCCCGCCCCAATCCCAGGCTCTCCGGGACCCCAAGAAAGGAGAGACCCGGTGCTTCTCCGAGTGGTCCTTACAGCTTTAGAGACTCGTAGACGCTGCTGCTCAGGGGTGGACTCGTCGGAGCCCTCGGGCCTGCTGGGGATCAGCAGCCAGGGTAGGAGGAGCCGGAGAAACTGTCAGGGACAAACACTGTTCGCTGACGCAAAGCCTATTCCGCAAAGAAGTTCTCCCTATATATGTCCTGCAGCTCAAACTGATTTAGAAAGGGCTACACAGGCCTGCAAGGTGCTCTCAGGATCATACAGCCTCACGCCCTCCTCTTTTCCTCTGCCATTTCTTTATTTTTTTCTCCTTCACCCTTGGCAGCAGACCCCAGAAGGGGAGGACACCCGGGGACTGGTGTCCACACAGCCGAAAGGCTGGAAAGGAGGGCCTCGTCGACATCCACGATGTTTCTAGAATGTGGCCCTTAGAAATAATTCAAGTGCGAGTAGGGCACTGAGGACAGGACAAGTCTTTGCCCCCTAGTCCTGGTACTGGCTAAGGAGAATTATAGCAGTAGAGCCACACCGCTGCTCCCCGCCGCCTCCGACTTCCGTGAAGTTCGGCTCAGGCTACTGGATTGAGCAGGACCAGCGGCAGTGTGTCACAGACTGCAGCCCACTCCAGCCTTGGCTTCTGGAGAAGGGGCGTCGAACCTCCCTTGGGCATGGGAGGGAAAGACATTCCGAGTTGACTGACGGGAAGAGTGGCAGCCTTGAGAGTGTCCACAGCAAAGCCTCGTCCTAGCAAGGCCTTTTACCAACAGCGTGGCACGCCCTTGCAAGGAGAGCGCCAAGCCCTTGCCCTTTGCAAGTCAAGAGAGCAAAGAAAGCGGGGACAGGTCACCTAATCTCCCAGGAAAATTCGGCTATGTCCAGTCGCGCGTGTGCACGTGTCTGTGTGTGCATGCGTGCGTGAACGTGTGCACCTGCTCAAGTGTAAATGTGTCTGTTGGCAGTTGGGGTCTAAGTACCTGAGAGTGTGTCTTCTGTTGCTTTAGGAGATAAAATGTCTTTTCCCAGTATTGAGCTACATTGAGGAAACAAAACTGAAATCAACTGTCAGGCCTCTCTCAAGACCAGCCAGATTCTATGTTAAATAAAAGTCAGCCAGAGGAGAATATTGTCAGAATGAATCAGTCTCAGGGACTTGGGGAGAGAGGAAAGGGCAAAAGATCCTTGAGCTCCCAGATCTGGGACAATGGTATAGGGTGGAATCCATGTCCTGCAACACTAACTGGTGGGAGGGGGCGTGCAGGGCCAGGAGATGGACTTTTAAAAAGCACATCCGGTCTCTTCTTTATTTTTCTTGGTGCAGTTTAAAATTGGACAGTTCCGAAATAGTGTTTTTGTTTTGTTTTGTTTTTAAAAAAATTCTCTGTCGGCTTCCACTCTGCTTTTTAGCCTGGAGCCTGTTTACATAGCATTGACACATGGCCAGTTGTGTATAGTTTGCTATTTCATCTTACCTGATTTATAAGATACTTACATTTTATTTATAAACAATTGTTTCTTTTAAAGTTATAAATGTTAAAGCTCTATGAGTCTGGTCTTCATTCTTTCGAAAGACTGAATTTTTTTTTTTACACTTGACACTCGCGGTGTTTAACCCCTATATTTGATTTTTCAGACTTGATAAGGTAAGCCCTGATTCTGTTCAGACAAGAGTCTGTTCTTTGCCCCTGATCTCAGGGCACATCAAATGGTTCCCGAGTCTTCAAATAATCCGGACCCAGACTTCTTTGCCACGCATAGAGAAGTTTATTATTAGTAAAAGATTAAGTGAGCTAGAAGCAGAAATGGGAGGGAGAATAGGGGTGGGCAAGGGCCAAATCCAAACACCAAGAGGGGTACTTATTTGGCCGCGTTCCTCTTTAGTTTAATCTGGGAAGGAGCCATAGCCTAATTGGGGACGTGAACTTCAGCCTCCGCTCTGAGTCACCAGGCAGCGCCGCACAAATGGGCTAGGGCTTCCCCTCTCCGCCATTCCTGTCCCTACTCTTTCCCACTCTCTTTCTTCTTTTTGCACATACTCTTCTCGCCTCTCCTTCTGATCTGAGTTAATGAAAATATTTTAACTTGTACAAGTTTATAAAGGCTATGGGAGTAAATTCAGGAGTCCCAGGGCTCAACGACTGCATTCTTGCGGGTTTCTCTGCCGGGTCTGCAGCTGCAGCTGCAAACCCAGGCCCCGTGAAGAAAGCGATCCGGAGCTGCAATTCCTCCCTGCTCACTCCTGTGGCTGACTGGCACGCACCGACATCGCCTCCCCACTTGCTGGCGACTGTTTTCCATTCTTCACCCTGAACAAGTCGTCCTTCTCAATTCCGATTAGCTGAGACTGAGGCTCCGATTAGCTGAGACTGAGGCCCTCTACAAAGGACCTATGCAGCTACGGAAGAACTCCACAGTTCTCAGGTAGAAGGATCAGAATCAGGTCTGAGCCCGCGGAGTTTCTCTTTAAGCGCTGATTTTTTTTTTTTTTAAATCAATGATCATTTCTCATTGGGGTTCCTGGGAGGTGCGCGGTTTCTGGAGTGTGGAAGGAAGCGTATACTCCCAGGGTAAGCTTGTCTTCATTCCTCTCTCCCTCCAACCGTCCCCCCGCCTCCAGTTTTCCAATTTGGAGAAAGGGGAGAAGGGGGCTTTTGGTCCACCAAGTCGAGGGATATTGAGGAAGTAACGAATCTGTAATGCGTCCAGAAGAAAATTCACCCTCTGCGAGAATGAGCTTCCGTATTCATGCATGGCCTATCTCCAGCGGTATCTGCTTTACCTCCAAACAACACTGCAATTATTTTTTTTCACCCCGTGGGTGAAAAACCGCTACCCTATCTCCCTCATTTGTTGACCCACACCCCTCCCACAACACTACAGTGTTGAGGGATCAGTAACAGAAATGTTCAAGAAGGCCACACTTGTCTCTATCACTAATATATGACATATAAGATGGCTTGAAGGAGGTACTGAAATTAACACCCAGATGTAAATGAATACTCAAAGATGCCTAGCTGGACATTGTTAATACCAACATTGCAACAGATCAATTTGGACATAAAGTAAACTATTGAATAGGGAAGCTAACTAATATTCTCTATTTTAGTTATAATGAGCATTTTAATAGTCTATGCTATATAAAAACATGTTTAAATTGATATTTAAAAATACACAGCTTCCTATTATTTGAATTAAATATTTAATGTTATCTTTCCTTACAGACAAAAAGTTACCTTGAGTCTGCTGGTTTTATAAAATGAATTGAAAATGGAACTAAATGTCCCCATTTAGGCCCTATTTAAGGGTCACTAGATTTAGTGTTTTGCTTTTAATAAAAATTATTACACCCTCTAATTGGCTGTAAATTAGGTCCTGTTCTCATATTTTACATCTGTAGATACCGACAGTTCTTAAACAGTGGAAATTTTGTGCACATTCATATAATCTGCTGGAAGTATAAACAATGAAAAACGTGGCTGGAATTTATTCATATTTTTGTACTGACAGATGAGGCATTTCAGTTTAGCTGAATGAAAGGATTTTTAATGGATTAATTTAAAGCCAGCACTGGAATTATGCAAAAAGAAATAAGCTATTGAAAAATTAAAAAATAGTATTAGCATTAGGAATGAACCGTGCACTTAAACACATGAGCATCAGTTTGACAAGAAGTTATGACTTTGCAGCATGACTTTTGCTTTGGTTTTGTCTTCACTTTAAATTGTGTAAACTCTTCTGTCCTTTAAAAAGTGTATCATAAACAATTAAGAAAAATTAAAAATCAAAGAGCTTAGGGTTTTTTCCCACGTCAATATAAAATTCTTAAAATTTATTTCAAATACAATAATCATATTGGAATATATTTCCAAGCTGAATTTTCAGAAATAGTCAAATGAGAATCTTCAAGTAAAAGGCTAAGAGTAGTCATAACGAGAGGAACTCTACCAAAATATCAAATTCAGTCATATGAAGAAAAGGGAATGAAAAAAAACAAAAAACAAACAAAAAAAACCTCTCAGACCATGCATAACAGGTGATGTAAATTTAGAATAACTAGCATTTCTAGAAAGCCTTGTGCTTTTTAATGTTCACCTTTAGTCTTCAGTGTGGGTTCCTTCTCAAATTACATAAAATGTACTTTAAGAAGCACTCACTACCTGCTACAGATGTCCAGGAAAACTGAATTATGGAAGTCGGAAACATATGGCAGTTGCCTATTGCACAAGGAAGGTACATATGAAAGTTATAAATTTCTTTCTTTAAGTCAGCATTGTAAACGCATTTTATAGGGTTCACAGTGTGTATTACATCTGTAGATTTAATTTTTGAAATATGTTTTTTGAGATATTCGTGGTCTGAGATTCTAAGATAAAGAACTCATCTTGTATTTTTTAAAAATCAAGAAAAAAAATCCCTAACAAATAAATATGTGGAGTGGCAAACATTTTTCTTTTATTTCTCAGCTTGTTATACTGAAAAGGACATCAGGCCATCTATTGGCAAAGAATTACTCACAACACGGGAGGTACCCGTCAGCAGGGCGTGCTATATTTATTGAATTCCCTATACAAAGAAGCAGATATATCAATTGAGCAAAGCCAGCTTGGGGCTGATATTAAAACCATCAGATTAAGATCTGGACCATGCAAATGTCAAAAACACACCAATTAAACTTGCTTTTGAGAAAAAATTCCAAGTACTTGCTGACTTTTTTTCCATCAAAATATTCAATTTAATTATTTAACACGTTTGAAACCACATTTTAATTGCAATAATAATGTAAAACTACGTATTCAGTATTATTAATGGATATCAAATACTATCAACTACCAAGACATCTTCTCTTCACCTTCAAAGTGATTAAAAAATAATCGCTCTAATTTTCTACCTGAAGCACCCTGTTATCTTTAAATATACATTTAATTTTGTAGATTTTAAGATTCAGAGTTCTCTTGTTTCAGTTTATTTGGAGAAATGTTTGACGCAAGTTATCTGAATGATCTCGGTCAAAAATGGGTTCAAACAAATAAATACCCTGAAAGTAGGCAGGTGCCTACAGGTAAGTTCGCCGTGAATTCACTTCAAGAAAACCATCTTTAGATTTCCATCGTGCAGGCATAGGGAAACACGCAAGATTGGTCTCCACTTTGTTGTAGAAGAATGAAATGGATTTGCGGAGAGAATAATGCAAAATTACAGCAGATGTTCCCTACCCAGGCAGAAGTTTTATTTGGTTGTGTTTTGAATTTCCCCTTTGCGATCAATGGAGTGGTCTGCCTGTATTGGTTTTCTCTTCTTTCCCAGTTCCTGCCTTGCCCAGTGCTCCCCCTGGCCAGGCATTGGATCACTGGGTCCTTGTGAGACAGTGAGGAATCGAGCGGTTCATATTATGGGCTTCCAGAAAGACGAGGGAGACGAAATGAGGCGCAGAAAACCCGCTCAGTTTCTTTTCCATCTGCCTACGGAAAGGTGGAAACAAGGAGAGCGCTGCAGAAATTTCTGATTTTTTTATTTTCTAAGTTTTTGTTTCTTGAGCTCCTATCCGGCCCTGTACAGGCCATTCCACGTCCCCTTGTTTCCACTTATAATTAGAACTTTGTAAGGGGACCCCAACCTGGCTCCACCCGAGAGTAAGCTTAGTTCGGGATTATTCATTTTTATGTAGCATTTATTACTTGATATTATTTAGTAACAAAACTCTCAATAAAGTAAAAAGAAATGTCAGTCCAGTTTCCGGGGACACCCTAAAATCCCTGGGGCTATTCCCACTGGTAAAATAACAAGGAATTCATATTTCCGATGAAGTTTCACACCTGAAATTAAAATCTAGTCTGGGTTTCTGAAGCTCATATTGTTTTGGGCAATATCTGCGTTTTCTTTCATTTAGTTTTCGTTCTTTCTGGTTTTGGTGCTTTTTTTTTTCTTCTTTTTACATTGCTGAAGACAATCTGATTTACAGTTTGACTGAGAGTTGCATTTCTGTTTAGAAGGTGAAACGTCCAAATCGGTTAGCCAAATTATTCCCCGACGGCTCCGATATTGTGCCAGGTTCCAGAGTCAGTTATTTTTATGTCTGACTGTATTTCACATGTGCAGGGTGATAAATAAAATCCGTCTCAAGCTACAAACTATCTGAGTGTGATGAGGAACAATGGACAAAAATTAACCCAGCCAAAGCGTTGGGGTTCAAGCGAGCGACTGGACCATAAATCAGCGTCGCAGTGGCGTCGGGAAGCTGAGCGCTCGGAGGCGCACTCAGTAGCCTCTAGGTTCGCCCAGCCCGAGAGAGCGGGGCTTGGCCGCAGGAGCCCGGGCAGGAATCGGATTCCGCCAGGGGTTCGGAGTCATCTGGGGAAAGGGGGTGTTGGGAGAGAAAGGCAAGACCACGCAGGAGCGACCTCCTAATCAATTCATCACTGAGAATTCTCCGGTGGGGTGTGTGTGTGTGCATATGTGTAAAATAAAAAAGACTTGGGGGGCAAACTTTGGTGGGGAGCATTGAGGAAGGCGAAACAATTCGCAACTTCTCTGGATCCCAGAGGAGTCCCTCTGATTGCTTAAGTCACTAGAAAAGGAGATTCGTCTCAGCGATTAACAATGATACCCTTTTTAAGAGAGATCAAAGAAGGCGCCTAGGAAGCTCTACAGCACGGCTTCTTGGAGTTCTGAGGCCGCCTGCGCATTCACTTTCCAGTGTAAGCCCCGCTCCGGAAGCCCGGCTCCAGCCCAGCCCGCGCCCCCTTCCCGGGAAAGACCTGCCCGGCCGCGCCCCCGAACCCCCGAGGCGTGGGTGTCAGCCTGAGCGGGGCTCGTCCGACCAGTCGCCTCCAGCTCTCTCCACCTGTTGGAAAGCCCAGGCCCAAGAACCGCGCCAGTGACGGGGGCACGTCACTCGGCGACCACGGGGAGTCAGGGGCCGCGGAACGCGGGTTTCTGTTGATAAGTGCAAAGTACAGCCCTCTCGGTGCTAAGTGCACAGTAAGTGCGAAGAATAAATACATCATCTCCCGGGGCGGCTGTCTTGAACAGGCCTCTTAGCCCCCTGCGTTTCAGAGCCCGTCAAGGGTTATAGCTTAGTGCGGGCGTCGGCGCCGCGCCTGCGCCTCCCAGCGCCGGCCGAGAAGGGCGCGCAGTCGCGGCCACCGCACACCACTAGCCACACAAGGCGCCGGGCTCCTCCAAGGGGAACTCGTAATGCTCACCAAAAGCCTCAGAAACCCTGGAACCTATAAGACCGCACCACCGCGCAAACGGTGTCCCGGATTGCGCTCCCAGACTGCGCTACCGGACTGCGATCCCGCACTGCACTGGCAGCCTGGGAAGCGAGGCCAACCCGGAGACGGCGCGCGGCGTGTGTGCGTGCGCCCGCGGATTCGTCTCAGGCGGTTGGTGTCGAATACCCGGGCAGCTCGGGTGGGAATGGTGTTGCGGAGAGGGAGCTGTCATTGTCTTCTAGATATTTGAATAAAGAGTTGCTTTTTAAAAATAGGTTCAGAGCCAAGTGAGTGAAAACTTAAAAGTCCCCGCGAGGAGCTCTAGTTCCTGGGCGCGCGGCCACGGGTTTCTCGTCGGTAGCGCTCTGACGCTGGGCGCACGCCGCTTTGGCTGTGAAGGTCCAGTGGCCGCGTCCTAGGGAGCTGGGGCCTCCTTGCGGCTCCGAGCCTCAGCGGCGCCCGCGCCCGGACTCTCCGGGCCCGGCTGTCTTCGGTCCCTCACCGACTTCGCCAGCCACACCACCCACCGCCTTCCCCCGCAGACGTAAGCGCGAATACGCCCCGGCCTCGGGTCTGGGCCTCGCCTCGACCGGCGGCCAGCCGGGCACTACAGGATTCGGGGGCGGGGTAGGCAGGCAGACCTCAGTTCGCGACGTGGGTCCACATGTTTTTATTTCGTGACCCTGACCGCGTCCCGGCCATAACCTCCTCTGCGTTACAACGGGGATAATAATCCCCGGCCCGCCTGCCTGGTGGTGGTGGGATAATATATCCCGGTGGGGGAAGTACCGGGCTTGGGCAGAGACACTTAACTATCTCGCTGTGTGGCTGTTCACAATCCGCCCAGATTTAGGGGTGGGGTGGGAGGTATTCGGGCTCCGGCCTGCGCCCCCTCTCCCCACCCCGCAGAAAGGGGTTCGTGGACAATTTAGGTTCCGCCGGACTCCCCGGGCTGCGGGCGGGTGAGCATGTGGCGCCCTCTGGAGACCGTCCACCGCACTGCCTGGCGTCCCGCCTGGGGAGGCGCAACCTAGCGCGGCACCTCCCGCCGCCTCAGGCTCCGAGGAGCTCTGTACCTGGCTCCGCGCCGACCCCTCCACCTGGCTGAAGGCAGCAGCCCTGGGAGACTGTGGCACACTGGGCCGGAGCAGGAGCTGTGCCCATGGCAACCCAGACTGAAAGGGAAGCCCTGTCGGTTGCTCTGTGCTGCGGACTCGAGGGAGGTCGTCTCAGAAGCGACCTAAAGAAGGCACTGCCCTCTGCCTGCCGAACCTCCGCGAGATAGACTCTAAGTCTCCCAGTAGTTTACAAAAATATGAAGCCATTTGGAAAAGCTAGCAACCACATGGATGGAGGGAAACAATTAAAAATAAAAGGTAATTAGGAGGAGGGACCTGAAAGGAATATTAACGTAAGTGTTCTTTGCGCTTGAGTGTGAGGTAACCCCAGATTTTATTTTATGATGAAGAGGTTTGTCTAAACCTCAGAATTTTAATGGAACAAACGAACCAACTGACAAAAATGCCAAGTAGCCCCAAGCCCTGGTCAGCTAAGGGATATCTCCCAGTCAAGTTCCCACGATCCGTTACCGTTATCATCGCTCCATATAGTGTTTGATGAATGAGCAACTCCTCCACTGCATTTCCATTTAAAATCCCAGGGCACTCCACCTATAACTTTCTTTGACTTCTCTCATTAGTGAAGTTATTTTTGCCCCATGTTTTTTTTTTAAGAAAGGCAGATTTCACAAGTTTGTAAGTAGATCAACTGTTTCAAACTGCCCCCATGTAGAATGATAGCTGACCAAAAAAAAAAAAAAAAAAAACCAAAGTAAAGGCATATAGGGGTGGTGTTCTAAAGTGCTTACGGACTCTCAGTTGCATAGTTATTTCTAAGACTTCATTTTTTACTAAATGAAACATTTTGGGGCAGTTACAGTTACATTAGTACATGTTGTGGAAATAAGCTTGCATTTAGGGAAAAATTATTAGAAACAGCTGTGATGTTAATGATTCAAAACCCAAAGTACTCAGTATGCTCAGTATCTACTTTTCATCATATTTTTTGTGTGCATCCACATAATGCATACTCTCTGTGTGTAATACAAGACACTTGTTTAATAAAGCAAACGATTGTCTGTGTCAGGGAGATTTGGTCCTCTCTCCCTCTCCCAATCCATGTGC
This sequence comes from Trachypithecus francoisi, assembly GCF_009764315.1. NCBI lineage: Eukaryota > Metazoa > Chordata > Mammalia > Primates > Cercopithecidae > Trachypithecus > Trachypithecus francoisi. The sequence goes on from NW_022681460.1 coordinate 28,131,245, forward strand.
AGAACAGATCAAAGACCCGAATTACCTCTGTCTTTCCAAAGGCAGCCAGATGGTGTCTTGATTTTTCTTCAGAATTTTTTTAGCAGTAGAATTCAAAGGATTAAAGAATCTGTGTGATGCTACAGATGAAAGCCCTACCCAGGTAAATTACTTTTCTTTTTAATGTCATGCATACCTTACCTTATTCCACTAAGGTTTTGTGAAGTCTCTGGAGAATACATATAATAAATATGTAAATGGTGAGTAAAAGATTAAAACCAGGTAAAACTGAAATCACAATCCAGAGTCAAGATTAGAAGAAAATGAGAACTCTGATAGTCATAGAAATACTAGATAGTTGTTAAAGAGGAACTTCACATTTGTCTCAGAGCTTCCTAGCAGCAAAAGTAAAAAGCAAAACATGACCCTATCAAAAGACAAGAAGAAATCATATCAGTTACAGAAAGCAATATATTCCCTAAGATGATGACGATGATGATGATGATGATGATAATGATAATGATGATGGTATGATACTTGCTTCAGTAGCAATAGTATGTTTAACATGCTGCTCTATTTGGGAAACCAACTGTCCCTGCCTCACCTCAACACACACAGCTATTCTTCCTGGACTATTTTTACTTTGTGACATATAGATTAAAGCTGCTTCTCTACAGAGAGGCAGTTTGCTGTTGAATTTTGGAATCAGACAGACCTGGATTGAGTGCCAACTTCCTGCTCCGCTGTAACCCTTGGCAAGGCACGTAGTCTCTCTCTCTCTCTCTGTCTCTCTCTCTCCCTCTGAGAACCAGTATTTTTTATTAAAATGGAGAAAATCTATCCTATTAGCTGAAAGAGAGACTATTATATAACCTGACATGTCAGAAACTTTTTATAAGTGTTAGGCTATTATTGTTTTAATTGTCATCAATGTACCACAAATGTCAGTTTCCTTCCTCCCTTTTCACAATTTCATAGCATTCAAGGGTACTTCTTCTTTTGGGCCTCAGAGCAGAGGATAATGCCAAATTTGAACTCAAAGACCTGTCGGTACAGTAAGATGAACAAGATCTCTGAGTTCCCTCACCTTCCCTGCTTGTCTGTAGTAAAGAGTGGAGTCAGTTTCTGGGAGAGAGAAGTGAGTGCTGGTAAGATGTGCATTAGATCAGCAAGTACAGGAGGGGCCAGTCCCTGACTGCTCTCTGTAGCAGCCACACTCCTAGTCACCAGTGGGGATGGCAGCTGACTGAATTGCCTTAATATTGGGATAAGTCATGGCATGAATTAGTTCCAAAAGGAGGTAAGTATATCCAAAAGAAGGTAAAGAATATTATTTTGGAGTGGGAGGTTTTGCATGTCACTACGGAAAGTCAATATTCTTTTACAGTATTAAGTACTGGGGATTTGGAGCAGCCTAAAAAATGGTCACACTCTCTTCCCCACATCCTTCCTCATCCTGCCACTTCCTGTGTAGTGCTTTTAAACTGAGTATTTGCTGAGACCCAGCAGTGGTGCTAGGTTTTGTGGAGACAAGTTTTCTGTTCTGGATCCATCACCTAAGACTATCCAGACAATTGGCCTCCAGAGAGGTCTTCTGTTTTTGGTCCTCTTCTGTCTTCCCTTCTTTCACCTGCTAAGCATCCACTAAACTCTTACCCTTCTCTTCCTGCAAAAACTTGTGGGTTGATAATAGATTAAATATCAATCCCATGTATCTAAGACCCTATATTGTATTTCCCAAGGTTAATGGTATCTTAGAAAAGTATGGAGAAATATATGTGCATGTTTGATGTATTCTAGTAGATCGTAAGCTCCCTAATATCAGAAACCTTATGATGTTTATGTACTGATTGACCAAATCTAGAACAGCAGATAATTTGTTTCAGCTTGATGTAGCCCCATGACTAAACTGCCAAGAAGCCACATGACAGCAGGGAGGACAAGGACTTGGAGTCAGAAGAGGGTGCCCAAGGCTTGTTGGCTCCATCACTGGCTCTATGAACCTGAGTAACTACTCAACATCCTGAGCTTCTACTTGAAGTATTTAGACAAGATGATCCCAATGGTGACACGTAACACCAACATTTTATGATCCTGAATCCACTTTATAACTGAGAGTAACTTCATCTTTCTCTGAATTAACTGCCATGGAATTTTCTGTCTTCCTCTTTTGATGGATATAGCACTCCTACCTTGTATTATAGTGATTGCAAACTATTTCTTATCTTCTCTGTTAGGCATAAGCCCCATGAGTTCAGGACAGGTGCCTACATCAGTGTTTCCAAAAGAGCTAGCTCTGTGTTTTGCACAACTGTGCTCAATAAGTACTTTTGAGTGAATAAAATCTGACCCTTTATTTATAACATACACTAATTTGGTATAAAAAGGGGGCAATGTCTGGGCACAGTGGCTCTCACCTGCAATCCCAGCACTTTGAGAGCCTGAGGCAGGAAGATTGCTTGAGCTCAGGAGTTGGAGATCAGCCTGGGCTACATAGTGAGACCCTGTCTCTGTTTTTTCAAAAAGTAGCTGGGTGTGGTGGCATGCATTTGTAGTTTCAACTACTCAGAAGGCTGAGGTGGGAGGATCGCTTGAGCCCGGGAATTTGAGGCTGCAGTGAACCATGGTTGCACCAATGCACTTCATCCTGCATGACAGAGCAAGACCCTGCTTCAAAAAAATAAAAGTAGTTAGAGAGCAAGCTAACACTCTCCCATTGTTTGGCAGAGACAGCTAGACTTTGGGAGCACTGGTACACATAGGTTCCTTCTCTGTCAAGTATTAGTGTCTTGTCTGCATGTCAGCCAGGTATATACAGTCATGCTTGTGCTTGTTATTTTTGTTTGAAGGTACAGGCCGAATGGTCTAGAACAATTATTCAGCTCTTGGCAGAAAAGAAGCAGGCTTTATAATGGCAGAAAGGAGAAAGGCACATGGGGGGACATTTTTTCTCATCTGATGAAGATAGGTAGTGGGTATTGAGTTGTGTCTTCCTAGTCCCCAGTATGGGCACACAGAGAGGCCTGCCTATTCCTGTGGCATGGTTTTCTTGGCCATATTTGCCAACTCTGTAAAACTCTCCAAGGGAAATGGAGATTTAAAAAAAAGGAATGAGAAGACAGCTGTACTCTGTTTGAAAGGTATGCCTCTAGATTCCTCTTCTGTAATGGATTCCAGAATAACCAGTAGACTGCTCTTTAGATCTTTAGAGTAATCCTGCTAAATCCCTATAGTCTTTTTTTTTTTTTTTTTTTTTTCTGCTTCTACCAGTGAGGTCTTTGGGACTGCAGTGCTGCCTCCTCCTCCAGGCCTTTATACTCACCTTAAACTGAAGTTCCCCCAAGCAGCCTTTTATGTGGTAGGCAACCCAGAGCCTCAGCCTAGGCCAGCTGGCCCAGAATTCACACACTTTTTCCCTAGAAGATTGGTGCTTCTGGAGCTTCTGCTGCTACTACTAAATGCCACCAAATTGCTGAACTTTGCTGTTGCTTCTGTTACTGATGCCATCTCCATGGTCAACCCAATTTCCCATTGCTGAGCCTGGGTACAAGCTTGGATCTTGCATGTTGGAGGCATTGCTAAAGTGGTCCAGTTTTGTTGCCTTTTCCTCCTGCTCTGGGTTCTCCTCCCTTCTCAGCCCCATCCCTACACAGCAGTGAAAGTCCTTTTCAGTGAGCTAAGGCACTCTGACTATTCTTGCTGAAGATCTTTCCTTGACTGCCAGGTCCAAGGGTGTGGTGGGGTGTGATATTAAATAGTACTTCCTTTGTACCTCTCCTTGTAGCTGTAGGAGTCCCTATGTATTGACACATGGAGGCTGATCTCTGTTCTCCTTCAGGCCAGTTAGGTTTCCTTGAGCTCAGTTGGATGTATGTTTATTACCATCCATGTATCATCTAAATCTTTATATGGTACACTTTTGCCACATTTATCTTGAAAATCTTAGGATTATTTATTTTAGGAACTATCAACATTCTAGCAGTTATTTATTAGTCATTAAAATTAATGCTAACTACAATATAACATAATCCCTGAATAACTGTGGAATAACTCAATAGTTTTCTTCTCACTTAAGAGCCCTGAGTGAATCAAGTGGCTCTTCTGTGCATCCTTCTTTCAACTTGTGACTCAGGGACCCAGAAGTTAACTCCTTTTTGTAGTGATGCCATTTGGAACTTGACTTCCATGTTTGCAGTGGAAAGGGAGGAAAGAGTATAGAGAAAGTGCACCTGTTCTTAATTACCTCAGCCTGGAAGTGACATTGTGACTTCTGTTCACATTCTACTGGCAAGATATCATCCCCAAAGCCCAATGTACCTACAGAAGAATCTGAAGAAATGTAGCATGTCTTTGTGCCCAGGAAAAAGAGAATAAAACAATTTGATGACTACCTAGCTTTCTGTCGTAAGTTTTGAAGGGAAACTTTTCTCTTTTCTGTGCTGGAGAAACACCAAGGCCAGTATGCCCCTGGCCTCAAATGATAGAGAAAGTGGAATCTACTGTTGAATCGGGTGTAAAAACTAAGTTGGGTGCTGTAGGCCATTATTTGGCTTTGTACTTATGGAACTGGTTCAAGGCCAAAGTTCTCTTTGAGGTCAGGGAGAATTATATTTCATGGAATTGAAACAAGGTGTCCGCAGGAAGTTGAGGATGTGAAGAACCAAGGGATACCCACTTATTGTGGTAACTGCCATATCAGTGTTAAAAGCCCCAAAGCCATTCTATTACAGATTTCCATAGTCTTTTTATTACCAGAGTAGTTGCCAGTGACTTGAAACTTGGGAAAGTTTTGCCAACAAGCTGTAGTGATATTCCAAAATCCACGATTTATCACCTCCTTTCTGGTCTTTTACTTTTAGTCCAAGGCATGCTGTCAGCACTCATCCTTCAAACTCTGTCTTGGTTAACACTTTATTTGTATCATTAATGATTTAACAGATGTCAAATCTTGTTATTGGTTTGACAAGGGCTGACATTGCTCTAACGTCTTTGCTCAATTCTGGTTAATTTATGAGAGGATAACAGACCACTGATGTTATTTGCATGTGCTTTGATGGAAGTTTTAGTGTCCCAACTACCCTGTGGAAGGAGCTTTATACTTCCAAAAAGTGGTTACAGTGTTCTTGTTAAGTTTCTTTTTTCCATTACAGTCTTGCATTTTACCTTCTCACCGAGCAGTATATTGTAATACCATTTAGGATAGTTGGTTCAACACCAGTACCATCACATTTTCCAGATGATAAGTACAGCAGAGAAGAAAACTAGAAATCTTTCTATTCTAGGACAGACAATGGACATTGCAAGCTAATCTGTATTGGGTCAAAGAGACTAGAAAAACATCTGTGTTGTCTGTTTTTAGAACAATTGCATTTATTGTTTAAAATAGCTTAACATTATTCTTTTTTCTGAACTTGTATGGGAATCTTAAAAGTCCTCCAAAATCTTAGAAATTGCTTAATTGGCTAATGTTCACTGGCCATATTGAAAACACCCAAGGAAGACTCTAGCCAAAGAAAATAATTTAATGGAGATCCACTGAGTGACAGGAGATACATGTTATAAACTGTATAGACCACGGAGAAGATGTGACCTTGGCCTTCAGGAGTTTATAGCCAAGTAAACTGTAGGGTAAATCAAAAATCAATTAACTCTACTAATAAAGCAAGGAAAGCATAGTCAGAGGCAAACCAATGAAAATACCTAAAGGAAATGTAGGTAAAAATATTTGGCTAATATTCTTTTAGGGAAAAATGTCAAAAAGTGTCCAAGTAGGAGTCAGGACAAAGCAAACCATAAGAATTGAGAGGTTGTTTCTGGTACAGATTCTTTCACTCACTACCTGTGTGACTTTGGGTAAGTTCTTTAACGTTTATGAGCCTCCATTTCCTCAAATGAAAAATGAAGAGTGTAATGTGGGCCCTGGCAAATGCATTAACTGACTGTGCAGGTTGGATGAGACTATACATTTTAAAGTGCTTTAGGATGGTAAAGTGCCACATAAAGTAAAGGCAAGGAGAGGCCTTATTCTTGTACTTCCTCATCTCATTCTCTCCTCTCTGCTTTCTCCTCTCCCCCCTCCACACCCCTACATCCACAGACAAACTGCTGTGACTCTTCATTTCAGCACATGGAAGAAGCCAATAGGAAACAACATATTTTGGGGAGGTGGAATGGGGGTGAGAATTTTTTGATATGCTATTTGGCATCCTGAATATATGTAAAAACAGTAATTTTAGTGAATAATTTTTCCACCAAACATTTGCTTGCAGGCTGCTGAAAACATTTGCTTTGTGAATGAAGACATAATTTAACTATGAGAGGAGGTAACCCTTGGTGGTGACTCTAGATCAGTTGTCTGAAAATCAATTTGCCAAATTACCAATTGCAGGGTAACCATCCAACAAATACATTTTACCAGAAAGAGGAGAATTTTAAAAGGCTTCTCATGAGCAGAAGTAGAGGCAAGCATGGGGCATATGCCACTGGGAAAAGAGAAGGCTGTAAAGTGTATGTAAAGGAAAGCTTGTCTGCTCATGTTTTAAATGTTAAATACTGGAAAAATGCTTCAGCATCGGAAATGTGAATCACATAGGAAATTGATATTGAACTGAACAGACATATGAAATCATCTGTGAAAACTACTGATGTGAACAATCACTAAAACTAACATTTTGAAAAAAATCAATAACAATTCAGTGAATTAGTTATTTAACAACTTGGTCAGACCAGTAAAGGGTGACTATTGATCAAATGAGAGTGGGTTGTGTCCAAACTGCTTTCTTCACGTGCGCGCACGTGTTTGTGTGTGTGTGTGTGTGTGTGTGTGTGTTAGGGAAGGGGGAATACTGCAGTGGTGTCATTTAGGCAGTGGAAATTTTTGAAGCTGGGTAAGAGAGTCATACTTTTCTACAGTTTATGCAATTTGGAGAAGGATATAGAATGGTGTTGAAGGTAAAAGATAAGAGTGGAGGCAAATGCTGGGGAATGCATCCCATAGAACTCAGATGTGCAAGACCATCCCAGGAACACTGAAGTCTGGATATAAAGAAGCCAATCAGATTTCAGAAGTACCCACAGAAGGTTTAGAGCTCTAATGAGGAATGGCTATGGAACCCCCGAGGTGGTCAGAGATGTGGATTGGTGGCATAAATGCCAGCATCTGAAGAGTTAAGAACCTGACAGCTAATGCTGGTCCAGAAGTCAGAAATCCCATGTTCTGGCCCCAGATCTTCCCTTAAATTGGCTTAGATCCATGCTTCTCAAACTCTCTGTGAAGGACTAACTTAAAAATTTTCCAATTCTTTTTGTACTGATACATGGTCCTAGTATACATGACTTACACACAGCTTGTGCCACATATGATTTACTGAGAGAATTAGATTACACTCAAACTGGTATGTAGTCTATTCAATGAGGTAAGTATACTGATCATGAGCTTAGATGTTACAGAAATGTAAAATTTCTGTGAATTTTTAAGTGTTTATTCTCAACTTTTGATCTTACCTCTTTATGGACTAGTAACAAACCATTTATAGACTATCACTGGAGATGATCTCTAAGGTATTTTCTACTCTGACAGTAAAATGCTGATGTGGGAGGGCCACTTATCTTTCAAGTACAGAAATGCTTCCTTTATGTATTGTTGGAGAGTGAGACTGAGACTGTATATTAGGGAATTTCTCCGAGAACGGAAGGTTGAAATACTGGGTAAGAGGATGCTGATGGCCTTGCACCTTTTATTCCTCCTTCTTCCTTAGTATTGGAACCAATAATCTTTAGGGGAACTCATAGCTCCTGGAATAGAAACTACATTTCCCAGATTCCTTGCAATTACTGCAGTTATGCGCTAAATTCTGGACAATAGGATGTAAGCAGAAGTGGTTTTTTCAGTGGGCTGGTTCAGGTTCTTGACTTCACCACACAAAATTTGAGAGCAAGTCCAAGTGAAGGTAAGTAAAGAAGTTTATTGCAAAATGAAAATACACTCTGATAGTTTGGTCAGAGCAGACTGTTCTAGAATGAGACATTACCATCTGGCACTGAGGAAACTTCCTTTATGGGAATCTTGCATCATTATTCATAAAGGGATGGGAATGGGCATTGTTGTTAAGTATATTGTGGGTGGTCTCCTGGATGTGCATGTGATATTGCTGTATGTACTAGTACATATATCACATGTCTCATTAATATTTTAATTCTCCACCCAGGGGTGTGTTTTTTATTATTATAGTGAGGGTAGGTCAGCCCAAAGAGACTAATCATGAGTTTCTGTACTTGCATGAATATGAGGATTTCCCTTCTGCTCTTTTACTCCCTTGTTGCAGGATGTTCTAGCCACAAACTCAGGGTACAATTTGTGCACTGTTGAGCAGTTTGTTCTCTCCATTATTATAGCAAGTTTGTGCCCCTTTAAGAGAGGCTATGATCACCCTCTCTAAGCTACCTTATTGTGACAACTTATGGGAAGCCTCCTGAAAGGAAAATAACTGGAATGTGGAAATAATTGCTTTATATGTTTAGCTGCCTTGGGAATGGAGGCCATGTAAAACACAGCAACAGGATAGATGGAGCCTTGATACCTTCCACCACAGCCTAGTGTATATGTGGGAAAGGTGAATTTAAAGCTACATTCAAAACTTTAAGTGTTTCATTTATGAATTTTGTCTTTGTGGGCACTTTGGAGCATTAAAGTGATTCATTTGTTTATATGGGTGTTTTTAAGCAGAGTAATGTTGTGACTTTCAATATTTAATCTTAAATATTAGGAAAATAAGTCAGATAACACTGTAAAAGATATATCAGATGGAGAAAAGAATGGAAAAGCAGGTAGTAATATACTACAGTCTATTATATACTACAATCTACTACAGCATAGATGAGAACATGACACAAGGCATCGGCTGTGAGGAAGGGAGATGCATGTGAGACACGGTTTTACAGAAACAGAGACTTGGGTATTGGGCAGGTATGTGGGATAAAGGAAAGTGAGGAGTCAGATAGCTTCAACATAGATGATGGTACTTTTAACTGATATTGAACTCAAAAAGCAAAGTTTAGGGAGAAAGATGATTTTAGTAACTTGGGGAAAGCTGAGATAATGCCCAAAAAACATGAAGGTTTAATGGTCACACAAATGTTTTGTAAATTTCTATAATCTGCTCCTGAGGGCATGTTGTTCTTTTTTCCTGTAGTGTCCCTAACAAATGTTGTTAATGACAAAGTAATTTACTAATTGAAAGTTCTCAGGAGGAGATGGGAGTTGGAAGTCAGTGATATATGTATAATGCTCAAGGCTGTGAGAGCTGGTGAAATGAACAATCATGAGCAGAGGTAAAAAGAGAATTTAGGAACCTTAGGAAATCTCCTCCTTTAGGAATAAAGAGTTAAACTAGTGAAAGGATGTTTCAGAAGGGGTGACCAGACAAAAATGTATTCAAGAAAACAGAGTTTCAAGAATGAGATGTTGGTGAGTTATATTAAATGCCACCAAAGAGTCAAGTTTCATAGAAACTAAGGTCAATGAATTTGGAATTAAGAGTTTGACAGTGCTCATTGAGAAAGGAATTTCTAGAGTGGTGATTCTTACACTGTAGAATCATCTGGAGGGATTGTTTAACACAGAATACTGGACCACACCCACCCTCCATCCTCCTATTCTGATTCAGTAGGCCTGGGAAATTTGCATTTTTAACGAGTTACCAGGTAATCCTGCTGTTGCTGGTCCAGGACTATACTTGAAGTATCACTGCTGTAGAGCACCAAGAATGGAAGAGTTGTTGGACAAAAAGAAAAAGAAGAAGAAGAGGAGGAGGAGGAGGAGGAGGAGGAGAAGGAGGAGGGGGGATGGGGGAGAGGGATGGGGAGGGGAACGGGGAGGGGGAGGGAGAAGGGGATGGGGAGGGGGAGGGGGAGGGGGAGGAGAAGGAGAGCCCACTCTACTCACTAATTAAGACTTCATCACCTACTCATGATACAAGCAACAGAATAGATTTTTCTTAAATACTCGGATCTGAAGAACTTTTGCCAAGACACACAACACCTTTTAACTTCTGTTTTCTGTTCTGTATAAATAGGGGTAATAATAAAACTTGCCTCTACTCATTGCTCTTAGGAGTAAAAGAAATAATATTCCAGGGATATGATAGCATTCACTTCAGCATTTGGTTTTCAAATAATTGTGGAATCTGAGCATATATATTATTTATCCAAAGATGAAATAGCTTACACAAATTACTGTATTTGGTTATAATAACTGCCTATAGAAACTTGCTGCAGCCCTCCAAAAGGTGTCTTTATAATTAGCACTCTAATGCCATCTATAAATTAAAAACAAATACACAAGACATGATGACTGTTTTCAGAGACAATGGAATTTTATAGTACATGCCACAAAACTTTTTCCTTCTTTCTTTTTTAACATGTGCTGTTTAAAAACTTCTGTCTTCCGAAATACTATGCTCTGGTATTTTTGTAAATAAACATTTTAATTAATTGCTTATCATTTATTTTATTAATGTGATGAGTGAATATAAATCACTAAAACATGTTTGAGGAAAGACTATGAAAATCCATTTAATAAAAAAGTGAATGTTTGCTAAAGAATTTATCTGGATGCCAAAATAAACAGTCAATATTTTTCATTAAACAAATCAAGTATATATTTAAGTCATACTAGGTTTAAATAATTAAACCCCACAAGGATAGGTAAATAAACCAGGATTTTGAAAAACTGAATTTAAATGATTTTAACAAATAATCTAATCCAGGGAGTGGTTATTGAATGCATTTTGTTTGTTTGTTTGAGACAGAGTTTCACTCTGTGGCCTAGGCTGAAGTGCAGTGGTATGATATCGGTTCACTGCAAGCTCCGCCTCCCAGGTTCACTCCATTCTCCTGCCTCAGTCTCCTGAGTAGCTAGGACTACAGGCACCTGCCACCACGCCTGGCTATTTGTTTGTTTGTTTGTTTGTTTTAGTAGAGACGGGGTTTCACTGCGTTTAGCCAGGATGGTCTCGATCTCCTGACCTCGTGATCCGCCCGCCTCGTCCTCCCAAAGTGCTGGGATTAGAGACGTCGTGAGCCACTGCTCCCAGCCTGAATGCTTTATTTATGGTTATAGAACAATAATATTTTTAAGTGTTCCTGAATTTTGAGATAAGGAAAATATTATCTATGATAATATTGGTTTTATATAATTTTTCTGAGGGTTTAAATTAGATAACATAGACAAACAGAATACTTGGAACAGAGTGCACATCGTAATAATAACAATAATAAACATAATAGCTATTACTATTTTTGTCTGAAATTGCAGCCAAATCATTACTCTATTAGCCTAGTTTAATCACTAGTACATCATCATATAGTAGATATTATCCCTAGACTCATTTTACTGGTGAGAAAATTAAGCCTTAGAAAAGTGAAGTAGCATCCTAAGCAACACAGCTAGTTTGTAGTGAGGCCTGTGTTAGAACCTAGGCTTTCTTGCTCCAGAGTGCTTCCTCCCTACATAACCATTATGGTATATATGTTTCAACCCTCCATGTGTTGGTGTGTACAGTATGCATGACTCTAACAGAACTGTTAATGAGGGGAAGGAAAATACTGAATATGTATCCACATCTAATTTTAATTCTAAGGGTTTAATTACAAAACATGCTGAAGTTAACTTGAATACAGAAAATGTGTCTCAATGGAGATTGTGATCATGTAGAGTGTTACCAAAATATGCCAAATAAAATTCTACACATATTTTCCCACATTTTTGCAATTGTGAATTGTGCTGCTATAAATATGCATGTGCAAGTATCTTTTTCAGATAATTACTTCTTTTTCTCTGGGTAGATATCCAGTAGTGGCATTGCTGGATCAAATGACAGTTCTGCTTTTAGATCTTTAAGGAATCTCCACACCATTTTCCATAGTGGCTGTACTAGTTTACATTCCCACCAGCAGTGTAGAAGTGTTCCTGTTCACATCCATGCCAACATCTATTATTTTTTGATTTTTTGATTATGGCCATTCTTGCCAGGAGTAAGGTGGTATCACATTGTGGTTTTGATTTGCATTTCCCTTATCATTAGTAATGTTGAGCATTTTTCATATGCTTGTTGGCCATTTGTGTATCTTCTTTTGAAGATGTCTATTTATGTCCTTAGCCCACTTTGTGATAGGATTCTTTGATTTGTTTCTTGCTGATTTGTTTGAGTTCATTGTAGATTCTGGGTATTAGTCCCTTGTCACAACTGCAAAAATGTGGAATCAACCCAAATGCCTGTCAATCAACAAGTGGATAAAGAAACTGTGGCACATGTATATATAATGAAATACTACTCAGCCATAAAAAGGAATGAATTAATGGTATTCACAGCAACCTGGATGGGATTGGAGACTATTATTCTAAGTGAAGTAACTCAGGAATGGAAAACCAAGCATCATATGTTCTCACTCATAAGTGGGACCTAAACTGTGAGGATACAAAGACATAAAAATGATACAATAGACTTTGGGGACCCATAGGGAAAGGGTGGGAAGGGAGTGAGGGATGAAAGACTACAAATAGGGTTCAGTGTACACTGCTTCAGTGATAGGTGCACCAAAATCTCACAAATCCCCACTAAAGAACTTACTCGTGTAGCCAAATACAACCCGTTCCCCCAAAAACCTGTGGAAATAAAAACAAAATTATACACATATTTTTCAAATAATATTTCTGATAAAGGTCTTGCATCTAAAATACACAAAGAACTCTTACAACTGAATAATAAAAAGACAACCCAATTTAAAACTGGGCAAAAGATCTGAACAGACATTTCTCCAAAGAGGATATACAAATAACCCATAACCAATGAAAAGATGTTTGACATCATTAACCACTAGGGAAATGTAAATCAAAACTGCAATGATATAACACTTCACACCATTAGGATGGCTATGATCAAAAAGTCAGATAATAACAAGTACTAGTGAGGATGTGGTGAAATTGGAAGTCATGCAATGCTGGTGGGAGTATAAAAGAGGGTGTGACCATGTTAGAAAACAGTCTGGCAATTCCTTAAATGATTAAACATAGAATCGTCATATGAGTCCACAAGTCGACTTCTAAATGTATACCCAAGAGAGAAGAAAATGTATGTTCACACAGAAACAAATGTAAAATTTACAGCAGCATTATTCATAGTAGGCAAAGGGTAGAAACAACCCAAATACTAACTGGTGAATGGATGAATAAATGTGGTATATCCACACAATGGAATATTATTTGGCCATAAAAAGGAATAAAGTACTGATACATGCTACAACATTGATGAGCCTTGAAAACTATTATGCTAAGGGAAAGGAGCCAGTCACAAAATACCATATATTACATGCTTCTATTCTTATGCAATGTCTAGAACAGGCATATCTATAGAAACAGAAAGTGGATTAGTAGTTACCTAGGGTTGGAAGAGATTGAGGGAGAGTGGGGAGAGATGATAGTTAAGGCATACAGGGTTTCTTTCTGGGGTGGTTAAAATGTTCTAAAATTGTAATGACACTCACATGTATCTGTGAATATGTTAAAAACATTAAATTCACTTTGGATGAGTAAACTGTATGATATGTGAACTATATCTCAGTAAAAGTGTTTTAAAAATAAAGTGTGTGTGCATGCATTTGTGTGTGTGCACACATGCATTGGGGCAGAGGGGTGTTTGTGCGCATACTTAAAAATATGCTTAGTGAAGAGGAATAGGTCCAGATGGCACCAAACACTTCATAGCAACATAATTAAAACATGAAATTGTGTTAACAAATAATTTTTTTACAAATAAACCATGTTTTTAAGATTCTTAATATTTCATTTTAAGGCATTATCTACTAACTTTCAACACTGGGTCAGGGGGAAATTAATTCTCTCTCACATCTCTTCTTTCTCTCCCTCATCACTCACTTGCAGACTTCCCATCTCCCCTCCTCAGATACAGTTACATCACAATTTTACTTAGATCTATATTAGTATTTGCATTAATATAACTATGGAAATGGTATTGCAGGTGAGCTTATTTGATACCTAAATGTCAAATCCTCTCTTCAATATATTCAGACACATTACACTTTCTACTAGGTTTGCATCCCAGAGTCTTTTGACCTGTTCTAATCTGTCCTAGTTACTCTCTAAGCACAGTTCTGGTTCTGGGATCTAAGGGAGTCCTGGGGAGTTTCTTTTTCTCTCTCTGTTCTTGGATTTCTGTCATCTGGACTCAGTGTTTTCTATTTCTTGGTGTACTATTTGATTTGGTGGAATACCTCTTTCCATAGCTTCTTGATAAAGTACACACACTGAGTAAAAATGTTCAGAGCTTGAATGTTTTAAAATGTATTTGTTTTACTCTTGCGTTGTTTACTCCTGCAAAAACTCTTAGTTTTGCTGATATTGAATTTCAGGTGAAAATCAATTTTCCTCCAAATTTATTATATCAATTTTTAAAGTCATTAAATCCACTATTTGTATCAGTTTTCCTCTAGCTTCCATGTTGCTGTAGATAAATCTGATTTTCTGATTCTTGATTCTTTGGATGTAACTTGTTATTTCCTACTGGAAGTCCTATAATTTCTTTCTTCCCAGTGTCTTAAAATTTCATGGTGACATATCTTGGTGTAGATCTTTTTAAAATTTATTATACTGAACATTAGATGGGCCGCTTTCAATCTAGAATCGCAACTCCTTCAGATACAAAAAAATTTCTGAAATTACCTGGTAGATTTTCCCCTTAGCTTTGTATCTTTTTTCTTTTTTTTCTAAAACTTCTTTTATTAACTGTTGGACTTCCTAAACTGACCTTTTATTTATTTTATTTATTTATTTTTTACTTTTTCTTTCATATGTTACCTAGTCCTTATGCTCTACATTCTTGGAAATTTCTTCAAATTTACTTCCATTCCTTCCATATAGTTTTCATTTCTGCTATCATATTTTATTTGTGAAGGGTTCTTCCCTTTTTCTCTGAATGTTTCTTTAAAATATCCTTCTGTTTTGCCTTACAAATGCACCATCTTTTATCTCTCATTTCACTGTAGACTAATTGCCTTCATATTTCAAGATTAGATCATGTAACATTGCAGAAAAGAGACTGATATAAATTACTCTAGAAGATATATGACTAAATTGAAGTTTCAACTGAAATATTTAACACTTTCTATAAATAATAAGCAATATATTTTCTCTTTATCTTCTCTGCAACTATTAAAAGATTTTATAAAGTTTTCACCTCACTATACTGTTTATTCTAAGATGCTCTTCTTCTAGATTTACTTTGGTTAATGTGTTTTATAACAGAGACTTTCCCTGGGTGTCTGGGTACGATCCAGCAGCTAGATATGGTCTCAAGGGACCTGAAGAAACTCTGGCTTCTGGGGTGGCTGTGTAAAGGGGCTAGGTAGTACACCCAGAAGTGCTGGGAAACTAAAGCCTCTTGTGGCAATGTTTGACCGATAGATAGGAACCAGAAATGAGTCAGCACATAAATTGCTCACATCCCCCCATTTCCTCCCAACAACAGGCTCTTTTTTCCAAATTACTGTGATTATATGTGGTCTCCCTGAAGAAATACCATGTGACCAATTATTCAGCCTGTGATTTCCTGAGGAGTTATGGTGAATTGACAATACATTTGCTTTCCTTTTTTTCTGCCTCAGTTTTCCCTTTGTCTTGTTTCATTAGGATTGTATTATCCAAAAAAGTGGCAGCATATAAGCTTTGCTTCAGGATCTGTTTTCTAGAGTAAACCTCCTCATATGTTAATGTTCATAAAAATTGCCTGAGTAATTCAATGAAGTACAAATTCTGATTCAATACCCTTGGGCTGGGGACTGAGATTCTGTGTTTCTAACAAGCTCCCAAGTGATGCCATGTAGCTGGTCTGTGGATCACATGTTGAGTTACAAAGCTGTAAGAAACACAGTATAAGGCAATTGGTATAGAAGTGTCATGGTACTAACCCCCGGGTATGCTTTTCTATATTAATATGCTTTAATATATTGTTAAAGCTGTTACATATGGTTAATTTGGCTGAGGTACAGGTGAGTAATATAGCATTAGAACATGGTATCTCCTGGACTTGAACATTATCAGAGAAAACAATAATTATAAGGATTGCAGTGTTGGATGGCTGCTTCTGACATCAACAGAAGCCTTGCAAAAAAAAAATGTATATATATATATGGGCTTAAGACAGCTAACTGATAACCTATGTCATGCTGTGACAGTCAGAGGACCTTAGGGCAATTTTAACAAAACTTTCATCTCCTGCAACTGCATGACTGACTGGGCTGAAATTCAGTCCCTCGATCTGTTTATAAGATGGCAAGTCTGTAAAAAAAAAAACTAAATGTGCAGCCTCAATAGTTTCTTTGTGTCTAAATGAGAGTTCTGATAAGGAAAAGAGTTCTGAGAGTTGGGGTACAGATACTTGGGTGAATATGCCTGAGAGCCATTAACCCTCAATTTTCCTGAATCCCTTGGCCATTGGAACCAAGTCCTTGCCAGTGGCCAAGGAGAGTATGTGTAACCTTTGCCAGGCCTTGGAGACTATGTGATTACTTCGAGTAAGTCGATGCCTCAGAAGATGATGTTCGTGGTCATTAAGATCTGTTCCCACTATATTTCATTGCTTCCAGACAGTAACTGGGATTAGGTGCCAGCACAGCCTAAGCAGGGAACTGATTCAGAAGAAACAATTACATACCAACAGGATTGTAGAAACAGGATGTGTGTGTGTGTGTGTGTGTGTATACACACACATATATATGTATGTGTGTATATATATACATGAATACACACACACACACACACACACACACACACACACACACACCAGCAGGAAAATAGGAATACATGCAGGATGGGATCTTGAGGGGGTTAACTGGGGTGAGGTGCAGCATATGGGTTGGGTAAGAGAGAATTCATAGGGATTTCACACAATTCAGTGTTCTAATGAGTATGTCTATCGCTAGTCTTAATAATTTGTTGAGATAACTCCTTGAAGTTTGGATATGCAGTGGTCTACAGTAAGTAAGGTAGTAAGGTCAGAACTTTTTTTTCCAGAGTATTGAAGAAAGGTCAGAAGGCTCAGTGTGGTGGAAATCTTAGAACTGAATTTGCACATGGGACCCCTGACCATGTTCCTGAGAGGCAAGAGGGAAAAATCCATTATCTAAAGCAGTAAGCACTGGTGAAGGGAACCCCCAATATCTTTGAGACCTTTGGCTGTGGTTGTCCTCTGAAGGCCACAGAACTTGGATCCCAATATCAATGGCGATGGTGTTATTATATAACAACTGAGGCTGGTAGCAGCATTAGTTATCAGAGGTAAAAGGGACATGATGGCTATAACTGTCCGTAAGACAAGAGTAGCAATCAGTGAGCCTTGACCACAGATCTATGGTGATGGCTAATAGATTATAAGTTTCTTAGAACCAAGATACAGGGGAAGTTGACTTGAGGGTTGCTTGATTTGTATAACAAAAATAATTGATATCTAAAAAGCAGACAGCCGACATCAGTTATAGCGATCGAAAAATCATTACCTATACCCTTGGGTTTCCAGACAGGGTATAGTTCACAGCACCAGAGTCTAGTGAAAAAGGGACTATTCCTCTTGGAAAAACAACCTAAAGTGTCAACTCAGATACATATGATAAATATATACAGGTCTTTTTCTCAAAGACCCCGTGAACAGGGTAATTTTACTCTGGGAAAAATGGAACATCCAGACTTTTTGAAGACTGCAAGATACGGTGGCTGAGCTGACACTCATAATGGGAGATCTGAACCAGGATGGTTCTCTGGGTAGAGTGGAGATTTATGATGTTCAGATACTATATGCACTGGAAATGTAATGTGTGTGTGTGTGTGTGTGTGTGTGTGTATGTGTGTGTGTGTGTTAGTGGTGGTGAGCATTGTTAGCTTCATTTTCGGCTACTACAGCATCAAGACACTTGGTATGCAGCTATTAATTTGGGGAATGCTTTCCTTTGATCTCCAGCAGTAGGAAGAAATAACAGCAATTTCATTTACATAGCAAAGATAGTATTTCACCTTCCCTACTTTCTTTCACAGTTGTCAGACCTGAATTGCACTCTCTCACTGCTTATTCCTGTTCTTCTTCCTTTTATCCACCACAAGCTTTTTCCTTAATACATAAATTGAACAAACAATACCATCTTGGAGTGGTAGAAAGTATTTATTGAATGATGATACAAATTAATATAAGGTGGAAGTAGGATTTATCCATTCCCAGTAGTCCATTTATGGAATTTCTGTTTCCCTGACCTGCCTCTTTAGGCTCTGCTGAGTTAGAGTTCCTGGGTCACAGATGGTAATGACTTCTTCTAGAAGACAAAGTCAGATCCACTGACCTGAAAGCTGTAATTCTTACCTGGCCATTTTTTATTAAACATAACTAGACCAACAAAGCCTGGGATAGTTAATCCTGATTATCATTAGGACCTTGGGTTGTGATTACAAATTTTGGGGCATGGAATAAGTATGTCTCATAGCCAAAGAACTCACTAGGTTGTCTACTGGTGTGCTTCTGTGGCCAGTGATAAGGGGTAGTGGGCAATTCCATCAACCATAAGAGTATAATTGAAGGCTTTGACTCCTCAGGAATGATTGTTTAATTCCAGTAAGTCAACACAATGCCAGCCAAGGATGAGGGAAGTCTAGAATGAGGTAGAGTAGGGAGCTAACTATTAATTATTCCTACAGGAGCAACTGCAGCATTAAGGATCAAAGTTTAGCTCAGCATTAAGGATTAAGCATCCACTGTAATGGCCAGTGAAATCTCCTAAAGAGACCAATTCTACTGGTCTCTTTATTACTTGCCATTATACCTGAGGTGCTACTCAGAACATTTTAGGTGTTCAATAAATGCTTGTTGAAGAACAAAAGATATAAACTCAGCAAACTGCTTCCACTCATGATGGCAGCTCCTAAATAGACTTTCCTAACAGCTTTCCTGTCCTTAGTGTAAATGATATGCTATACTTCTAATAGTAAATCATTAATTTGGGGTTTTGCTATAAGTTACTCTCATGACCTTCACTTGTGTAAGTTTTCCAAAATTCTGATCACTAGAGAAATTGTTTGATCACTGATGTTCCAATTTGAAGCTTTGACAAATTAAATATATCAGAATATAAAGGCTGTCTAAACATCTTTTGTCTCCTCCAGGTCTTCTCTAAGTTTGAGAGAGCCTGGACTGTTTTTGACGCTTGCAGTGTATTAGACAATAAACATTACATGGAGTTAAAATAACTGTAGTATATTTTAAATGTGTACAAGGAATAAAATAATGTTTTTATCTCTCAAAGTAAAACTTATTATATATAATTATTATAATTCCCTTTTTACCATAGGTTGTCAAAAGTCTGAATATGAAGCCCATCATGAATGTGGGACTGGCACAAATGGATCTCAAGGTTCCACTCAACTGAGTTTGACCCTGCTCAACGCATAAGACTTTTAACTTGTTGACACTTTAAAGCATTTTTCAATGACTCTTTTATACTTCTGAGAAATAGTTCTGCACTTCCATAAAGTGCACCTGGAAATATTGGTACATTTTGAATAATAGCTTTCATATTTCAAAATTAGATCTGATAACTTACTCTATGAAAGAATGAGAAAAACAGAAACTCAGCTAGAAGAAATTGTATGACATACAGTTTAGGTTGATATACATAAAACTATGCATAGGTAATAAGTGATATCATACCACTTAAGGGGATATTTTTGAAAATAAATACTATTCCTTTTATTAAGTTTAAATAAATGTTACATACATAGGCAGCAGCAAAAGTATTTATCAGTAGGAGCTTTTTAAGCATGGGTTGGTGATATGGTTTGGCTGTATCCCCACCCAAATCTCATCTTGAATTCCCATATTTTGTGGTAGGGACCCAGTGGGAGATAATTGAATTATGGGGGGAAGTCTTTCCTGTGCTGTTCTCATGATAGTGAATAAGTCTCAAGAGATCTGATGGTTTTAAAAATGGGAGCTGCTCCTCCTTGCCTTCTGCCATGATTGTGAGGCCTTCTCAGTCACGTGGAATTGTATGTCTATTAAACCTCTTTCTTTTGTAAATTGACCAGACTTGGGCAGTTGGTATAAATAATCCTTGGAATCTTCTAGAACTAAATGTTTTGCAATAATCTTTGAGGGTGCCCATGATCACAAAATTGAGTAATATAGATATGGGGACCACAGAATCTTGTTGTAGACATGGAATCAGGATATGGCAAGGGTATGTATCTTTCTTTTGAGTATAAACAGTTGAATGTCCTTCTGGCTGTCAGATTTCAAATCCTACCACTACTATTTGTAGAGCAGAATATTGTGGCAGGCACCGTGCTATAAATGTTGACTTAAGACTCCTCATGAATGGTTATTCTTTCTCATTTATCACTCTGTCCATAATGCTGAAGACACAAATAAGAGCTTGACAATTATTGATGGCAATGTTATAAAATGAATATACTACCACATTTGATCCTCACACTGACCCCGTGAGATATGTATTATAAACAATTCTATAGATGAGCAGCTAAGGTCAAGTAGCTAGTAACTAGCAGATTTACTAGCTACTGAATCTTAACTTGTAGGCAGATTGAATTTGGGATCAATTATGCTGAGATGTCCAGAGGGCACAGTATTATGGCACAGGCATTTGGAATTTGCTTGATGGACTTTATTTCCACATTAAAAAGTACATTACATAGACAAGTGATATAAACACTCATTTGGGGTCAGAACGATGACTAAGTGGGTAGCTCTGATCCTAAGTGTTCATGATATTGTTATTCCATAGTATATATTCTATGAGCCTCTATATGAGCCTCTGGGAGAGGCATGTATATATTGTTTTTAATTTGAATGCCTGTTCCGTTTTCTTAGAAACCTGAGCCAATACTTTCCTGAGTAACTGGAAAGTGTTTAAATTGTATTTTTCTTGCTTTTCTGTCTTTTTTCCCATCTAGAATCATATATTCAAGACCAAAGATCATATGTCATAATGAGAAGCAGCATGATAAGATGGAAGCAGCTGAATGAATAAAACTGAGATGAAATAATTTGTCCAAAGTTGCACATTTGGTAAGTCGTGGAGCCTAGATAAGAATCTAGGTTAGTGTGTTTCAAAAGCTGGTAATATTCACACTTCCTTCCTGCATGTCCCTGAACAATGATAAATGATTCAACTATGTGAAGTTGTTTGGTCCTAACGTGTAGTTGGATCCTTTCTGCTCTGGTAAAGACATATATCTGAATTTATTGATGTCTCATATTTTTATACTTTGAACCTAAGAAAAGCAAATCAGGCAGTGGAAACAGGTATAAAAGAGTAACCAACATATTATTAGCTGCTGTGCACCGATGTTTAAACAGTTAATTATTTATGTTAATTGTGCTGTAATTCTTTCCTGTATGTGGTGCATGCAGATCTTGGTTGTAGCTTTGATTGCAGCAGGTTCTTCTAGATGGTGAAATCAGTCTTGTATGGCTTGAGAATTAATATAAGATCTAACCTAAGATAGATGCAAGATCTGCAACTGACCTAACTGCCATGACAGAATTTTCTCACTGGGCACATGACAGATGTAGTCCTGTGGAGCCTGGTAAAATGGTGCTTTAAGCTTGGAGTAAAAAGTGGCATCACCCAAAGGGACCCTTGACAGATGAAGCAGGTGTGAGGCTCCAGCGTACCCCAGGCCCTCAGGGAACACACTGTCCTACAAGTTAATCTATAATTCTGCTGTTGATAACTCTTCTGACCTCCTGTGGACACATCTGTGGAGATGATATGTGCCAAGAAGTCCACCTGGAATCAGCTGAAGGCCAATGTTTCAGTCTGGGTGCGGAGTAGTAAGCAAAGAGACTGGTCCTTGCTGGGTGGTCTGGAGTAGGATGTTGCTCTACTTCAAAAGAATGAGCTGGAAAATTGCCTACATACACATTCATGAAACAGTCTAATGTGTTCTGGAGGAAATCGCTCATAAAGTGCTGCATTCTAAGGATCTGGTATATAATCCAAGCATCACACTGGAACATTTAAATTTATTTTATCATTTATTCCTTTATTTAGCAAGTATTTGCAGACTACCAAGCATGTGTCAGGCACTATCCTAAACCATTGAGGCTCAAAGATGAATGCAACACAGTTTCTGCCCTCAAGGAGCTCTCAATTGAAGAGGGAGACAGATACATTAAAATGTGGTTATAAAATAAGTGCAATATTGGCAATTTTTAAATTGCAGAGGATATTGCTGGAGCACCAAGAAAGGACAACTAAACTAGTGTGGTGTGTAGATGAAGTTTCAGGGAAGTGTCCTGGTCAAGGTAGCTCTTGTGTTGGGTCTTAAAATAGAAGCTGTAGTGTATCTGGCAAAATATAGGGAAAAAAACAATCCACGTAGAGGAACTTGGAGAAGCAAACCACCAAACACCAATGTGCCACTTTTGAGAATGCCATGAATTTTCTTGTTGATGGAGTGCAGTCAAGATGGATATGTGTCCAGAATGTAATCTTCCCTGTCAAAAAGCATAGCCAGGTTGTTCTCTTTCTTGAGTTCTTAAAAAAAAAAAAAAAAAGAAAAGAAAAGAAAAACAAAACAAAACCAAAAAACTCTACAAAAAATGAAAGAGTCTTAATATTTGGTGTGATTTGCGAGTATTCATAATTTGAACAATAAATCAGAGTTCAAGTGATGAAATTTCCATGTGTAATAACTATGACAACAGAATCACTCTCTTCTCTGTTTCTGGATAAAGAAGCTTAAGGCTTGGAAAGAGGCATCTGCTTTCTGCAGGGAGAAGACTGCCAAATTAAGCAGAAATGTAATCAGGACCACTACCCTGGCATCTTTTTAATGGAGACACTAATTTCTGCCTTCCCTTCTGGTTTGTGCAATTGTTTTTGATTGACTGTCTTGGTCTGTGGGACAACAACAGTTTCAGAGGTTTCCATTCAGTGTTCTCCACTATGATAGCTCTTACTCCACAGGCTGAGGACTCAATGTAGGGTAACTCCATCTGCCTAGTATGTGAATTCCAGTCATAAAATAGGGAACTGAGGAAATGACTGCTTGGTCCATAGACCTTATAAGCTAGATTTTAACCAGAACTCCATTTATTATCAGGCATCTGAAAGTTCCCTCTCTAGAAGGGGGCTATGATGATGTTTTGGGTCTCTGGGAATCAGTGTCAACTCAGACCTTATGTCTTGATATGTCTGGGTATTCCTCTTTTCCCAGTGTATCCAGTCACCCAAGTATATGGTTATATGTCCCTTTGGGGAAGAACTAGGGAAATCATTATGGTGTATGTTTATTGCAGTGTTACAGTGTTCTTCTTCTAGGGACCCCTTCAAGTCAAGGGGTTTTGGATCTACAAATTGGCCCAACTCCAGAAACTGAGCAAGAGATTGTAACTTTTAATTAGGGTGACTGTCCTCAGCCTCCTGTTCTTCCATCCTTCCCTTTTTTCTTGTTGTAGAGGTTACATAGCACACGTTCTAGCTACTGGTCTGTTGTATAACTTGAGGATGTCATGTCCTATTAACCATCTTCACAATTCCCTGTGGGGTAAGACTCAGCTACCTAAACAACCTTGCAAGGGATTATGGTAATTGCATCTTCCTGGCTCCTGGTGATTAAACACACCCACCTAGCCTCTATTACTTTCAGGTAACATCATCATCATGAATATTAATGAGTGACTGCCTTCCCTAAAGTCAGCCCTAGCCTTCTGAGGAGAGGTACCATGTACTTCTCAGTGATGCTCATACGACTCCCATCCATGCATTTTTAATGACCTTAGTGAATGGTATGCTCTCCCGTCTTTATGTAGAACATAATCATCCAGTCTTACAATATATCCGTTTCAGCACACACTCTTCCCTCAGCTTCCTTATATCTTCCTCTACCATAAGCCAAGGCAACTCAGGCATTTCCAGTGTTCTCAGCATTTGCCATAACTTTCTTCAAGCATCAAAGAGCTACTCTAGCAGTGAGTTTGTTGTATTACCTAGAGTCTTTGCCAGAGTACTAAATATAATTCACCAAGAAAGTGTCCTCAAGCTGGTAAATTTTTGATTATTTAATCTTACATTTGGGATCCCTTGATATAGTACCTTTTACCAATCTGGGTCTAATTACAAACCATAAACTACAATGTAATATGAACAAAGAGTTTTTAAAGTAAAGAATTATTAAACTATGGTACAGGAATAACTATAAAGATATAAAAGTGACCCTAAAGTGATTACTAGGGTGGAGGAAACATATCCAAGGAAGGAACATCTTGGAAGGAAGGTATCCTCCCAAGGCCAGAGTTCAGACCTCAATGGTGGAGGCCTGGTCTGGATGGCTGCAGTCTGGATGGAGGAGGTGTGGTCTGGATGGCTGGTATGTTTGCTGTTTTTTTTGGGCCAGAGTTAGTCTGCTTTTGTCAGGTGGCAAAAAACAACCTTTTAGGGTATAGGTGAGCTGGGGCTGGTGGGTGAATATGGAGAAGGGTTTAGGGCTCCATTGCCAGTGCAAGTTCTGGGGTGCACCAGTGTTGACAACAGGAAGACTGCAGTAAGGTAGTCACTGGAAGGGCTGCAAAGTCATCAAGGAGAAACTGTTCAGCTTCTGTATGCACTCTTGTATACACATGATTGTCCATGCAGTAACAAAACAACTCCATACTTCTTTCTAACAAGAGAGACCTATCCTTTTTGTAGGTGAAGAAGTTCTCTCGTACTGTTACCCAACATGAGATGACACACAGTTCCAACAGTCTCAGGAAACACTGCAGAACCATTTTCGGAGTAACGCATCCAGATGTCCCATCCAGTAGTTTAGGGTGTCCCAACCAGGGTTCTTAGCATAACAGACTTGCCTTGGGTGAAAGTTCAAGTGTCTCTGGAGCTCTGAGACTCAACTATTGAAGCTCTAGGGTGTTGCTCAGTTGTGTCTACTCTTCCACTTCAGAGATAAGGGCTTCTTTTTAAGCTACCAAAGTGTTGTCCTAATTCTCACGGTTAGGTTTTAACTGCCTGTTAATGACTCACAGTTTCTCATCATCCACATATATGGTATCAAAACAACTTAGCCACCTCCATTATTTTTGGTGTGTGTATTTTCTTTGTATTTATATTTTTCAAAATATTTTTCATGTAGTTTTATCATTTTATGGCTGAATTTGGAGACAATTAGAACCTTTCTATGTTGAGCTTTCAACATATGATCATGGCATATCTCTCTATTTATGAAGGAATTTAAAACATATGTTTCAATATAACTTTATAGAACAATGAGAGACATATTATAGAACAATATATTCCATAATATTGAAGTTCTATTCCATGAACATATTATAACTCTCCATTAATTTATTTATGTATTTATTTTAATTTTTTTTTTTTTTTTTTTTTTGAGACAAGGTCCTGCTCTGTCACCCAGGCTGGAGGGCAGTGGCACAATCATGGCTCACGGCAGTCTCCACCTCCTGGGCTCAAAGGATCCTCCCACCTCAGTCCCCTGAGTGGCTGGGACTACAGGTGCGTGCCACCACACCCGGCTAATTTTTGCATTTTTTGCAGAGATAAGATTTCTCCATGTTGCCCAGGCTGGTCTAGAACTCCGTGGTCCAAGAAATCCTCCCGCCTTGGCCTCCCAAAGTGTTGGGTTTGCAGGTGTGAACCATCATGACTGGCTCAGTTGTTGATTTTTAACAGTGATATTAAGAATCAGAATCAGATGGTAGTATGAGATAAGTAGCTTATTTGGCATTTGGAGTCAGATATACCTGGGTCTGAGTCTTAGTTTACTTAACCATAAGACTGGGTTACTACTAGTGTTTATCTCAGAAAGATCTGTGATGAGGACCAAGTAAGATAATGTACATAAAGCTTTTAGCACAAAACGTAGCACATCACACTCAATAGATTTTCCCTGTAAAAAATTCAACAGTTAAAGACTAGAACCATTTCACAACTATAAAGATGAAAGAAATGAGGGACTGGAAATAAGACAGATAAGCAGGGAGTCAGAATATTTCATTTGCTGTATTCTGTTTCTTGGTGGTTTCATTTTGAAGATGGATAACTCATTATCTTTTGGTCTAAAAGACAGTTCTTTCATCTCAGCAACTGAATTTATAGGGAGATAGCAGTGAACAAGCTGATTAAAATCTCCATAATAAGGGAGCTTACATTATAGTGGGGTATGGCTGTGTGCTCCTTCATTTCTGCAGAAACCCTCTTTGTCTGCGTCAGAGGAACTCTCTGCAAAGATTAATTTAGCTGGAGCAAGAAGGCTGTGGTGGGTTTCTACAAGGGTGGGAGAGAGAAACATCATTCTTTGCAATACCCCTTGGGTTCTTAATCAGAATTTTCTTCCTTCTCATAAACAGTGTAGTGGTTAAAAATGTAAGCCCTGCCCAGATTTGCACTTGCTTTCACCCACCAAAATGCTTTTGTATGTCCTGGGTAAATTACTGTACTAGGCTTCATCTGTCTCTCCAAATCTGTTCTCCAATCTTCACCCTGCTCTTCAGCCTGGAGGCTGGCCTGTAGGGACTGCATTGCCAAGTTCTCTTTACCTCTGGTTTACAGTTGGGTTCAACTAATAGGAGATGCTTCAGGAGATCCAAGAGAGGAAGAAGAGAGGAAGGGGAGGGTAGTTATTCTGTTATTCTCCCTGATATCTGCCTTCCAGGCCACAGTTTGTCAATCACTGTGCCCTTGTCTCAAAGACTTCAGCTGCTGTTGACTGGTTTTGCAATGTTCCAGACTGGGACAGTAAGGACTTCCTAATGGTGCTATCCTTTCACCACTGCTTGCTGGTTTCCCTTAACCATTCCCACAATTCTGAAAATAGCCCTTCATTTAATTCTCTTTGTTTACCTCTTCTGAAGCTTCCCTCTATTCCCTGCTGGGATGGATCCCATCAGGTATAATTATCTTTCATCTCTAAATCTATTTCCTAAGTATAGCACTTACATCATAGAATTTTTGTGATGGTTAAGTGAGTTCATATAGGTAAAATTCTTAGCACAGTTCCTAAGACATAGCAAGTGTTCAGTGAATGTTAGCTGTCATTCTCATTACTGTTATCATGATAATCATTTGTATTTAGAGCACAGACATAGGCACTGAGATAAAAATGCTGAGAGCTGGGCTTTTGACCAAAACCTCAGCTCAAGTCAGGATACTTGGCAACATCTACGTGCAACCAAAAGTTGGGTTCCCTTAGGCCCATTATATGATAAATCTACCCTTGCCAATATTCCTGTGATTGATAAAACTCACAGCAGGATAATTCTGATCATCATTATTTCTGAATACATTTATAGGATAATGGTTAGTGCCATTCATTTTTATGTATCCCTTGATGCAAATTAAGCTAATTTAGAGGAGAAATTATTAATCAGTACCATGAGGTAGAGGAAAAAATTCTTTAAGCACATAAAAAGGCATTACTGCAACTTAGAGAAGCAAGGCTATTTCATCCAAGTTCTTGAATACAAAATATATTACTGTGAAAGAAAATACCGAAGACAAATAATGCAATTTGTCTACATAATCTTTGTAATCATTTTCATGACCTCACTGTGGCTTGGATCAGTTAATTCGGATATTTAGGAGATAATAGTCCTAATGAGACTGGATTGTAGATCTTATCTTCATGTAAGCCTGATAGCATAGAGAAACATTCTGCTCCATAATTAAAAATTGTACTCATATCCTTATTGTCTGTGTTGCAAATGCGTGATGATGATTACAAGAGAAATGAAGAGAAAGTGGAGGGAAAATATGGTACCAATAAATTCCTGTTAGCGGGAAAATACTCCAAGTGCATGTTTTTCTGGGAATGGATAAATAGTATTATTTTCCTATGGAAAGGGCTAATTGTGTGTGTGTGTGTGTGTGTATGTGTGTATGTGTCTGTGTGTGTACATGCACAAATGGAATAAATTGTCATGTAAAGAAAAAGCAATGTAATAAACATACAAGTTCTAGTAATGCACCACTAGTGTCTGTGTTAGCGTCCTAGGGCCATAATGAATTACCATAAGCTGGGTAGTTTAAAACAACAGAAATTTATTCTCTCACAATTTTTAAGGCTAGCAGTCCAAAATCAAGGTATCAGCAAGGCCATGCTCCCCCTGAAAACCCCAGAGGGAGATCCATTTCTGTGTCCCCCTAGGTAATGGTAGTTGCCAGCAGTCTTTGGCTTTCCTTGGCTTATGTCAGCATAATCCAATTTCTGCCTCCATCTTCACATTTCTATCTTGCCTCTATTTCTGTGTTCAAATTTCCTTATTCTTATAAGGATGCCAGTCATACTGAATATAGGGCTCACCCTAATCCTGTATGACCTCATCATAACTTGCTTACCTCTGTAAAGACCCTTTTTCCAAATATTATTACATTCACAGGTTCTGGGTGGACATGAATTCTTCAGGGGAAACTATTCGATTTATCACAGTACCGATCACCCTGACTACTGAGGTCTGACTCGTTTCTTTGTGGTTTCTTTTAGGCTCTTGCTTTCCCTTTTTTCTTGAGTATTTGATTCCCATCTTTGTAGCCTTTCTTATTTTCTTTCTTTAAAAAAAGTTATTTTGCTCATCCAGAGGAGAAAGATGTAAGTTACATAATTTTAATGATTACACAGTAGACAGGTTCTGTTTGTGGAACAGATGGTCCACCTGCTCCTTTATGTGGAGTGGACTCATATTGTCATTATCCCTATGCTACATGGTATATATGGGTTGGTGGGGGAAAGGGATTTCAGTGAATTATGAGCCATCAGCAACCTTATCCATGTAGCATTTTATAGTCCATAGACTGCCATGAAATGCCCCTCCCAGTAATTCCCGGATCTCTATTGCCTCCCCCACAACTTCCACCTTCCTAATGTTTTCTTCCCTAAGGTTACTTCTTGTGAGACACCATTAGAAAGCAGACTTTCTTTTGACCCCATCTAATATATCATTTAAAAAATCTGACAATTCTTTTCCACTTCCCAACATATCTCATTAAACATATCGAACTGATAGATTGTTGGTCAGACAGAAAACTGAAGCAGAGAGAGAATCCTCCTACCTTTTCAATCCCTCTGTGCTCAGCCTCTTCCATGCTTGTCTCCAATCAAGAAATGGCTGTTAAGATGATTGTTCATAGCCTGGGATGACTGGTGGTCATTGTCACTTTGTTCATGCCCATGCATTTATGAACTCTTTACTGTGACTCTGCATCTTGCTGCTGGTGCAGCAAAAACACCAAATGCTGTCTTGTTCTCTCCCAAAGCATACCTGCATTTGTTAGTCATTGCTTTGATTTCTGTACAATACGACTGGCCAGAAGATGATAAGAACCTAATGTAAGGGCTTGAGGATAAAGAAAAGCTCCATTTATTCGTGTAGATTATGTCAAATAAAGAGTCAAACTTGTTTTACCTTCACTTGGTACTGGAAGTGATTGGGCAGGGCTAAGCCAGTAAAAAACAAACACCCTCCATTCCCCACCCTCCAGCACTCTGTGCTTTGCTTCCCTTGTGCCGTGTGTGTGTGTGTGTGTGTGTGTGTGTGTGTGTCTGTGTTTGTGGTGGCCCACCAGGTACCTCTTCAGAGGGATGATTGTTGGAGCAGAATATATACATTTTGGGTCTTATAACCAAATATCATCAACACCCCAGCAATGCTTCTAACAGGTATGTTATAAACAATGTCTAAAATAAGAGAGCTGGGTTTATTTGTTGACTTAACTTATCCAGGATATTCATTAATTCAGATAATTAGGAACTGGTCACATTGTGGCAGCCCATGGTATGTTCCTAGGCAGATCATATCAAAGGTGAAACTATGTTACACTGTTACTAGAAGTATTAGACATGCCTCCTTTGAAAGCAGCTTTGTACATACTTATTGCATTGGTGTACAACAAAAGAATATACATAACTTCTTAGTGGCTCTGACTGATGTGTTATCAGCTGGTCCTTAGACCCTAGTGCTGGTATCTCTGTATAATACTTCATTTTTCATGAGATATAAGACTCTCTTAATGGTAGTGTTAGTGGAATATTCTTATTCAACTTATTCAGTGACTAATTTAGAGATTATGACAATATTTTACATCCTAAGTCATTAGTTGAATAAGTATTAGAATCTAATTGCTTGTCTTAATTACAGTTTTTGTCTTTGTCTATCATTACATGTGTAGAAGCTTATAATAATAAGGAATCTCATCTATTAAATACCCATTACAGGATCATTACTTAAAACTAAATTTGGAAATGTGGCTTATTTCAAATTAGACTAACATGTGCGTTAAACTTCAGATGTCATTAAAACTAATAAGACTCCTTTTATTAATTGTTTTATTTTACCTTAAGTTCTGGGATACATGTATAGGACGTGCAGGTTTGTTACATGGATATACATGTGCCATGGTGGTTTGCTGCACCTATCAACCTGTCATCTAGGTTTTAAGCCCCACATTCATTAGGGGCTTTGACCCCTAATTCATTTAATTAACAGGACTCATAACAATCTTTCATGGGTTGTCTAAACAAAGCTAAATTTTGAAATACTGAGATAAAAATTTTGGCATAATCAAACAATTGTTCTATTTCGTAAGAATATAGATGTAAAAGCACAACATTTTAAAGAAATTAAAATTGTACTTAGCTTCAATTTTAGTCATTTGGTTACTCATTTAACATCTTTATTGTTCCAATGGAACCCAAGATATGTAAATAAAGATGATTAGAAATACATAAATACACAAAACTATGAGAAATATTTTATCACAGGTAGTACACAATTATTACCTATAAATGAGTATAACCATGGCTGATGAATATAATGTAGGTAAAAATGTTCAATATATTGAGAAGGGAGCTACATATTCTTGTGGGGCCTTTGCTCCAGAATTTGAGGGGACTCTTTGATGGGACAAATTCCTACTTGTTTTCTCCCACAAGAACATGAAGAATTTCTTGCTCTGATGCCATTAGTAAGGGTGCATTAGTAATTGCTTATTTATAAGTCTATAAACTGAAGGCAAAGTTGTTACATGACTTTCACCTCCAAATATACACGTATTGTCCCATGATTTGCCAAAGGCAGCATTTCCCAGTTATATTTTCCCTCTTTATGGCATTGTCAGTGAACTTTTAGGAAATGACACAGAGTAGCTTCATTTGGGGTCTGAGGAAGCAATACCAGTAACCAGAATCCAGGGGAGCCAGCCTGAGGGAAACTAAAGCCCACAAAAATTAAGTATTTATCCATGGTGACCCAGAAAATCATTAGCCCAAACTCTCTGACTCCTGAGACCAGCCTTTTTTTGCTTTCATTTATGATGTTATGTGCCTTCCCATGGCACCTTCTTAACATACCTTCTCAGTGTGTGCTTTGGCATGGCTAAATTTATTGAGGCTGTTAACTAGACCTTGAAATGTATGTTCCACTTTGTGGTGTTAGGCAGATTCAGATGTAAAATCTGAACTGCATCCTTATGACCACATACTGACTTCAATCCGTTTGGACAACTTTAACTTAATATCACTAGAAATTCCTTGCATGGATCATGAGCAACATGTGACCCTCAAATTCTTCTCAGTTCATTATAACCTTTCATCTCTTCTATGGCATCTGAATTTGAGATGTATGTATTTTTTATTTATTATGTCTCATCTCTTAATAATTTAAAGAAATATTTACTATATGAACATGAAGATTGCAATTGAAGCAGAAAGAATATTCAAGGAGTGTTGCACTCCTTTTTCTTGGTTTAATTGCTCAAGATGAGTTAACTGCAAAATTATCAGCTCACTGCTAAAGAGATTGGCCTGCCAGCCCACCCCATTCTTGCTTCAGGGTCCTGTGCTACTGAAGTTCCTCTAATGGCATAGGGCATAAGCATTTTTCATCCCTGTATTTGTGCCTGTGTCTGTTAAGACCTTCTATACAATAGCCTCAGAACTCTGGTTGCAATTAGAGTTTTGATTAGCTGTCAGTGATGTCATAGCCATGCTTATTTTAAATCCACTGTGCTAAGTGTTTTCCTTTTCTTAATGTACTGTAGAAATTCCATTTCTTGACAGCAATAAGACACTTCAGGCAATGTGTTTCAGGGCCAATATTGTACTTCTCATGAAGTTAAGACACTTGGCCTTCAGCCTCATGACTTATAACACAATCTGAGTTATGCTATAATCACCCAGATATATACATGGCCTGTTGTGTTTTATTGCTTAAATGGAACCTGCCCCAAGAGCCTCATCAACTGACAAGGTGGGAATATAGCCCCGAATGATTGTTCAGAATCCCAATGGGACTTGCATTTGGTCAGCTCTCCTTCAGCCTCTCTCGGGTTGCACTGAAATTCTGGCGGCCTTTCGTACATTTACCATGCAACAGAAACCAAACTCTCCAGCATCTCGGGTCTCACTGCCAGACTGCCTAACTTAGTTTGCCAAATATCTCCCCCTCAACACATTTATTGAACTTTAAAACAGCAGAGCAGCATTGAATGAAGTCCAGTAATTTTTATAGGATATATTTTAGTCACTAGACTTTGAAGGCTATTCCAACATTAATTATGAAGTTTCTGTGTCTGGATAACATATTGTTAACAGTTATTTTGCAAGTGCTAATGGCAAAATGGAAGATTTCCAATAATTTTATTGAGGAAGTAGCAATTAAAATGTTGAGCACTACAGCATACATACAAAATAAAAATAACCTTGCAGTGTACTGTTCTTTATGGCAAAAATGGGGAAATATGTTTTTAAAAATAGATATGATGATTTGATTTTGCATTTCCACCTCCTTTTTGCTCAAGGAGGATGAAGAGGTCTCTTTTTTGTTTGTTTGCTAATGTTTAAAAGCATGTAAAATGCCAGAGCCCTGGGCTGATTTGATATTGTTTACTACGACATCATGAAATGATTTTAAGACAAGTTGTTACCCATATTTCTTTCAATAACAAATATCACTAAAATGAGATCATTGGCTTAGTGTGACAATTTATGACTCTAGAAATGCATGAGCTGTCTTTTCTAAAGACTTAAAGACCTTGTCTAGCATGCTTTTTCCTCTAGAGCTCTCTGTGTGACCACCCATCTTCCAAACTCACCCTACCGCAGTCAGCCAGCAGCTCTGGGTGGTTAGCCTGTCAGAACCCTGAGAGCAGAATGATGGACAGCAAGAGGCAGCAGGCAGGATGGAGAACACTCCAGCACACACAACGTTGGGGCACAGCACACAGGGATAAGGGACACAACAGGGAAGTGGTGGATGATGCTTGTGGACTCCAGGTCCAGAACTCTGTCATCTTCAACACACTGCTCCTGATCATTTTAAATTTAGAGTGCAAATTATTAATTGCAGAATCAAGACCACTGGAATCAAGACAAACTGACTTTGTGTCAATAATTTAATGCTATTGTATTTTGAAAGAGTTCAGAAAAAGAGTACATCTGCTTTACAACTACTTGATCTCCATTTTCTTTTTTATGCATATCCTGACTGCTATATAACTTAAACCTAGGTTTTTCT
Source organism: Trachypithecus francoisi (assembly GCF_009764315.1). NCBI lineage: Eukaryota > Metazoa > Chordata > Mammalia > Primates > Cercopithecidae > Trachypithecus > Trachypithecus francoisi. Next base: position 28,164,820 of record NW_022681460.1, read on the forward strand.
CTCATCCATTTGGTGGAATATTTTTTTCTAAATGAAGAGTAATCTGTATTTTCTATTTTGATTTAAATCTATAATTGGAGTGCTTATCAACATTGGATAATGAAATCAACACTGTCAATACTATAATATTACAGCATGAAGTTTCTGGCTAAAATATTTTCCGTATGGTTCTGCTTTTCTAGGATCCATATTATATTCTTCCCTTGGTCTTTCTTTGGGAGTCATTTCTTTAATCCCCCCTCTTTTTTTCTGAAGTCATATGAGAGCAGTAGAATCAAGGGTTAGGTCTTTTTTCCTCACTTAAGAACAATAAGCATAGAGAAACTGAAATTATACAACAAAATTTTACTCATTTCTGCTAAATTGAAGAGATTTTTAAAAACAATTTTAAATGTCAATACACAGAAAAAGAATAATTCCCATTAATGGGGTTTCCTCTTTCTTAACATGTGTATTTATGGAATTAATTCATATATTTCCTGTTTATTTACTCATTTTTATGAATCCTAAATATTAAAGCAGGTTATTACATTGTTCTTTATTTTGTTTAATAGCACATTAAGGGAATTCAAATTTCAGTTAAATCATTTATTTCTAGAGATTCATAATCTAACCCAAGAGCAATACTTTAAGTTGGCATCCTATGAAAGTTTATCATTTGTTGATTTATTGCTTCTTATAAGAAGATTTATCATTTGTTATTTACTCCTTAGTAAATATTCTTAGATCATATTGTGTGTATATATTACTTCTCCACCTTTGCCTCTGTGAGGAAGCAAAACATGTCCTTTTTTTTTCTTTTTATGCTCAATGTGTTAAGATGTGTTCATTTAATTCGTGCTCAACAAAATGCCCACAAACTAATGGAAAGCTGAAGATCTGTATTTAATTCATCACATAATTTTCTTCAAGAAAATTAATCCTAATCCTTGAGTCACAAAAACCACATATGTCAAAAAAAATTGATTATTGCTTCATGTAAGTGACATTTTCTGATTTTCCAACGGATTTTTAAGATGGATAAACCAGTGCAACAGAGCATGGAAGAGTGAGAGAAGCTTCTGGATAAGAACCATTATAAGGGAGATAGATGGCAAACTTTGAGTGGATTTCAGCCTAAAGATGTCAGTCTTATTTTGTTAACATATTTCAAAGAATATGTACAAGATTGATTTTAAAATACAAAGTTTTAAAGCTAGATATAAAACTTGTATAAATAGAATTTGGTTTAGAAAATAAAATAGTTTCCTGTTGGTGGATGGTCCCCTGAGAGCCAATTAGCGAATTCTTCATCTAAATTATGCCTCAGGTCTTGAAAGTATTAACCTCCAAAGGGTGTACAATTTATCCCCAGGATGGGTGTATGTAATCTGCTAGTGGATGAGTGTCCTTAAAAAACCTGGAATAACTGTTACCTTTCTAGGAGTCACTGGAAAGAACAGTAGTTACCTGTTACAAATAGAGAAAGCTTTTATGACTAATACTCCAGAAATTTCACTTACTTCCTCTTAATTCCCTTCTGTGTCTCTGTGACTCTGTAGCTGTTCTACCAGATACTAGGTACCAAGGTTTGGACTATACTCAGCGTAGCCATTGAGAGGTAGATCTCCTAGAGTATGGTGGTTTGGACTTTGAAGTCTGACAGATTTAGGTTTTATTGCTGTCTCTGCTTTCTTATGCCAATGAGAGGCAGATCTCCTAGAGTAAGATGGTTTGGGCTTTGAAGGCTGATGGATTTGGGTTTGATTACTGTCTCTGCTTTCTTATCTATGTGTAACTGAAATATTACATTCCCTGAAGTTCAATTTCCTTATACATATAATGGGGGTTATATATCAGCCTCAGAGTTATTGTAAGGTTTAAATGAGAAGGTATTTGACAAGCCCTTGGCATAAGGTTTACATGCATGATAGGATCACAGGATATTTGCTGTGATTTATTTGCTTGGTAACATTGTTAGGTTTGTACTAATCCATATGTCCTGAGTTCTGTCTCCTTACAGAAATGAAAGAGAATGTCCAAGGCCAGGGAGTGGGGGGAGAGGGGAAAGCAGACTTGAATCCATGCATAGTATTAGTTTTATTAGGACCTCCTCATCCTAAAAATAGAGCTCCCCAGTGATTGATAGAAAAGCTATAAGATTCAAAATCTTGTGGTAGAGTTGGAAATTGGAAGCCCAATGAAGGAATGTATTATACTTCAGATGCCAGCAATGAGAGAAACTCTAATGAGCAATGTCCTAAAGTGTAAGGATGATAGTTAATAATTATTCAGTCTTTACAATAGACAAAACACTATGTTGGATGTGGGGTCTTTCACCAGTGTTAGAAGAAAAACTTTAAACAAATTGAATTTAACAGGATTTAATTGAGCAAAGAACAATTAACAAATTGTTACTCGCCTATTTGTTACAAGTGTAGGTTACAGTCTGTTTACACATCCAGTTAGATTACAGTCTGTTTACACATCCAGTTAGGTTACAGTTTATACATCCTGTTAGGTTAAGGTAGGGAGAAACCTTTAGGCTGAACTTAAAATATGTGAGGAGGCAGCTTTAGGCTGTATTTAATTTAGCATCAGAAACCATCACATTTAAACATAATAACAATGGAGAATCCAGACACTACTATTATCTTATTGTATAGATGAGGAAAGTAAAGATCAGGTGTTTGAGGGATTTATCCAAGATCTTTCCAGGTGTATATGGCTCCCTTCTACTGTATTGCTTCCAAACAGAATGGTCAGAAAATTACAAGAACTGAAAGGACAGACTATATCCTCAGGATGTATTAAAAATCAGAGTTGTCTTTTGGTTTGGTTTTACTCTGCTTTGTTTTTATGGAAAGGACTCTTTATACCAATAACTCACCTATTTTATAATCTTGTTAAATTATCTCTGAATAAAATTTCTGAAAATGATCTCGTGGAAAGTATACTAGCTGGGGCAAAGACTTTTCGATGATCAGCAAGAACTTTTCTTCTTGCTGTAAAAAGCCAGACGTTCCCCAGACTGTTTTACACTTGGGTGTAGCCAGGTGACTGAGTTCTAGCCAATGGAATGTGAGTAGAAGTGATATGTAGCATTTCTGGGCCAGGTGCATAAAAATTTCACTTTATTGTTTCTCTGTGCTCCTTTTCTTCACATGATTTAATGCAGAGGGGGCATGGTAGCCTTGAAAGCTGTTAAAGCTCATGGAGCCTCAAGACAGAAGGAACCTACACCTCTGAATCAGTGTTCACGGAGAGCCCCAGTTAATCAGGAATACTCATTTCATCTGCACATGCATGAGAAATGAGTGTTCGAGCCATTATAAGCTTTGAATCTGTTTTTTTATAGCACCTAGAATACCTTCACCAATTTTCTGTCTAATACGAATTTTTATAGAATTTATTTTCTCCCACAACTTGTTACTTAAGAGTATTTAAAGTCCTATGTGTCAGCTTTTGGTAATGTCTTTGAAAATGAGCGAAAAATTCACATTGAGCGAATGTTTATCTGTCTGACCATATTGTCATGATGCTTATTTTTACTGTTCTCTGCCAGCCCTGAATTTATTAAAATATGCAAACAGGCTAGTCCAATTTCAATTTGTCTTTTACTGATGTCCACATATCCTGCACCCCGCTCCCCACCACCAACCAATCCCTACTCTGCCACTGGAATTCTGCCTAAAATGAAACAGCAACAGAACAGAGGTCAAGAACTTGGAAGGATTCATATGGTAGAAACTAGGTACAGCTTGATTTAATATCAATATTTCATATGTTCAGAGAGTGAAGTTTCAGGCTACAAGATAACAGCCCATCATTTTTATGCCCTTCCATCTGTGAAAAGCTGTTCCTCAAAGAACAGTGTATGAACAACATAGCAGTTTTTCATTTTAGGCATGATATTCTGAAAAAAAAGAGATCTTTTGATGCATAACCAGACTTTGAGGATAATTCAAATCTATGGAGTTATAGGACCAGACTCATAAAGAATGCAGATTTTCTATCTGAAATATATTACTGGGGAAAGGTACAGAACACAAATCTTTAACATAATGAAACCTTTGCCTTCTGCATATATAAAACAAAGGTTACACCATCTACTATCTGCCAGTGAAGAAACAAGTATGCACATTTAAGAGATGGTGAAATAAGAGTCACAGGGATAGAATAAAAAGTTAAAAAGAAGTCAAATAATAGTTCATTTAAATTTACAGGGTCAGGTTTTATTTTTTAAAATGTACTTCTTCCTGCCACCATGTGAAGACGGATGTGTTTGCCTCCCCTTCTGCCATGCCATTTAAGTTTCCTGAGGCCTCCCCAGCCTCAGGACTGTGAGTCAATTAAACCTCTTTTCTTTATTACCTAATCTTGGATATGTCTTTATTAGCAGCATGAGAACAGACTAATACAAATATAAATCATGAATTAGGGTTATCCTGGGCCAGAGACATGTTACACCAGGTATTCAGCTCCCTATTAAGGCAACCAATAATGCACACAACCTTTAAAATATTGAGGGACACTGTGACAGTAAAAAGCCCAATTAATCTAGGGATGTCTCTTGTAGATCCAACCACTACAGATAGGATCATTGCCTCCCCCTCCTTTTTCTTTTTAACACTTTTGCAGTCACATTTTCCCACGGGAAGACCTTTTTATGTGAAGTCAATGTGAATAATTCATTCACTCCACAATTCTCAGAGGAGCAACTTTTCAGGAAAGTAGCATTTTTTGAGTTATAACTGAATCATAACAACATACATATTCCAATGAGAATACATTTAAAATGGATCATCTTTCTTCCAAAGTTCATCATATCTCTCCTTACATGAACTGTAAGCCGCTACAATGTATTGAGTGAATCACAATATATATATATATTAAAAACTTAAGCATAAGAAATAGATATCTGACGTGTTTCTTGAATTGCCAGTTTACTCAATATTAACCAAACCTAATATGTTCTAGGCCCTAGGTACTGTAAAGCATCAAGGAATAAACAAACAAGTAAAACAAAGTAGTTAGCAGTTACTGGAATGTGTCACAAAATGTTGTGAAGTGCTGAGTGTCCATTGTTTTGTTTAATATTCATAGTAACCCTATGAAGCAGGTACTATTAGGATTGTTGTTTTTAGATGAGGTTTAGAGAGGTTGGTTAAGTCATCCATCCGAGCTAGTAAAGGGCAGAGCTCCAGAATATGTGCTTTTATTCTCCATACAATATTAGCCATGGTATCTAAGATACTACTGCTTACTCTAGTGAAGGGGACAAGTGTGCAAGCAAGTATTTTTAATGCCTCAGCATGTTCCTGGAGCACAGTGGAGGGAGAGAATAATGGTGAACTGCAGAGTGGGAAAAAGAGGTGCTATTACAGAGCACTTGCTGGAGGGAGAATCAGGGACAGACATTGCAAGTAATGAGGAATTGAGTTCAAAACCAAAAAGGCATGAGACAGCACACTTACAATGAGATTCTCAGCATGGAAGTTAGGCTAGGAAGTTGGGCAAAGTCCTGATGGTTGAGAATTTCAAATGTATAACATGTTGAAGAAGTCTTTAAGCAGAGAAATTAGGCAGACAACCCCCAGCCCCCAACCTCTGCAAAGCTAGTTGTAGTGTAGAGAATGGACAGAATGGGGCAAGGTTGAGGGATGAGCAGAATAACATTTTTACTTTCATTTTTTGCTTCTGAGTATATTTCAGAGAGTGAAGGTTCATGTTTTGTGGAAGGAGCTATATGTACATAAAACATAATTACATCTTCCATGTATGAGGGTCCTACTATAAGCTAGTTTCTATGTTTGAAACTTTCCATATGCTATTTTACTTAATCCTCAAAAATAGTTTTGCAATTATGCTGCATGTGTATTCCAAGATAGATTTCTATGGGAAAAAAAAAAAAATCTCCATTTCATTGATGAGGAAATGGAGGCACTGAGAGTTTAAAAAACTTATACAAGATATCAAAATTCTACAGACTCAAGGAGTTCCAAGTATATTCCAGACAAGGAAAGTAGAGTTAGATATTTGGAGCATTACAGATGATTTCATTGAGCTGTACAAGTTCTTGTATGTCTGGTTTTGAGAAAGTCTTAGTACCTTTTTTTTTTTTTTTTTTTTTAGACACAGTCTCGCTCTGTCGCCCAGGCTGCGATGCAGTGGCCGGATCTCAGCTCACTGCAAGCTCCGCCTCCCGGGTTCATGCCATTCTCCTGCCTCAGCCTCCCGAGTAGCTGGGACTACAGGCGCCCGCCACCACATCCGGCTAATTTTTTGTATTTTTAGTAGAAACGGGGTTTCACTGTGTTAGCCAGGATGGTCTCAATCTCCTGACCTCGTGATCCACCCGCCTCCGCCTCCGAAAGTGCTGGGATTACAGGCGTGAGCCACCGCACCCGGCCAGAAAGTTTTAGTACTTTTGTAGTCACACAATATTTGGTAAATATTGGTCAGTGTGGATTTTCAGTCTTTCCTTTTTCAAACATAAGTTTGCAGTTGGCATCTGTTCATATTGCCCTGAATTCTAAGGAAAAATACCAGTGGCAAGCAGAAAAACTCTTAGATTAGCAGTAACCTCCACAGCAAATCTAAAGAGACTATCTAGTACTATTACACAAACGCAGCTTTGGTATTGATTGATGGAACTGCACACTGACCACTGTCCTTCTCTGCTGCAGGAGTTCAACCAGCAGCCAGCCAAACTAGCACAGATTTTGGAAAATCAAAATGATTTTCTTTTTTGTATTTGCCCTCCATGTAGCACCATTTCTTATATATTCGAGGCTGACCTAAGTTTGGGAAATCTGCCAATGAATTGTTCAGACTTCTTTTTTTATTTTATAACCCTGAAGATACTACTGACCAACACAGGAACACAACAACTGTTATAAAGAAAGCCAAAAACTACTAAGAACTTAATAATACATCGTCAGGCTTTTCCTTCTATAAGCACTCCAGAATTGAGTATTAAATTCAATCAACACAATTAGCTTTAATTAAATACACTCTTGTAGGGGTTGATGCTTCACTTTGTCCAAATTTTTTTTTACAAGGCAAATAGGATAATTCACCTAACATTTCTAAAATTTGGAATGGAACTAGGGAAGGTGGAGGGGTTGACAGTTAGCAAGTACAGCACCGTTCTTTTCACTCCTTAACAGAGGTTTGAAGTTCAGCCAGAGGTCTTGGATAATAGGAGTTTTTAGAGGATATTTAGTGAGGTCCCTATTGGAACGTTATCTATATTGCAAACAACTGTACATCATTTAGTAATCACGGGCAAGTTTCGGCTTGGGAAAGACCTCATGCTAATTAGCTTTATGTAAAGTGGAGAAGTCACAATTTTGAGGATGCCAACATAATTCTATCCCATGAAATCCCACATGTCAGGCAGTAGAGGAGTGGAGTAGGGGAAGGGGAGAGAAGCTCTGAAGCCATCTTTGGACACTAGGAGGTTTTCACACCCTCTTGTTGGCTAGGATATAAAATGTGGGGGTAGGCTGTGTGGTCTCCAAGGTCTCTTAAAGCTTTCACATGCTTTGCTCCTATCCTCTGTCCTTTGCTCTCTCAGTGTGAATATAAGGTTTGGGCGATTCAACCCGGAATGGTGAGAAGGAGTTTCCCAGCAGGGCCACCTGCTGCTGTTGTCATGAAAACTGGGCCAAATTCTCCATGCTCCTTGCATCTGGGGGCAACTGGTATCACTTCTGTGTTCCTGATGGGAACTCACTTTGCAGCTTGCATGTTTTGCCAGTCACAGCATTTTCAGAAATGACCTGGTCACTCAATCTGAGATGCAGTTCTCCATTTTTACTATTTTAGTTCTTTTAAAAAACATTATTATTCTTTAAGTTCTGGGTTACATGTGCAGAATGTGCAGTTTTGTTACATAGGCGTAAGTGTGCCATGGTGGTTTGCCACACCCATCAAACCATCATCTACATTAGGTATTTCTCCTAATGTTATCCCTCCCCTAGGCCCCCACCCTGCGACAGGCCCCGGTGTGTGATGTTCCCCTCCCTGTGTCCATGTGTTCTCATTGTTCAACTCCCACTTATGAGTGAGAACATGCAGTGTTTGGTTTTTTGTTACTGTGTTAATTTGTTAAGAATGATGGTTTCCAGCTTCATCCAAGTCCCTGCAAAGGACATGAACTCATGCTTTTTAATGGCTGCATAGTATTCTATGGTGTACATGTGCCACATTTTCTTTATCCAGTCTTTCATTGACAGGCATTTGTGTTGGTTCCAAGTCTTTGCTATTGTGAATAGTGCTGCAATAAACATACGTGTGCATGTGCCTGAAATTTTCCTTTTTTGTTGTGTCTCTGCCAGATTTTGGTATCAGGACGATGCTGGTCTCATAAAATGAATTAGGGAGGAGTTCCTTTTTTTCTATTGTTTGGAATAGTTTCAGAAGGAATGGTACCAGCTCTTCTTTGTACCTCTGGTAGAATTTGGCTGTAAAACTATCTGGTCCTGACTTTTTTTGGTTGGTAGGCTGTTAATTACTGCCTTAATTTCAGGACTTGTTATTGGTTTATTCAGGATTCAACATCTTCCTGGTTTAGACTTGGGAGGGTCCAAGAATTTATCCATTTCTTCTAGATTTTCTAGTTTATTTGTGTAGAGGTGTTTATAGTATTTTCTGATGGTAGTTTGTATTTCTCTGGGATCAGTGGTGATATCCCCTATATTATTTTTTATTGCATCTATTTGATTCTTCTGTCTTTTCTTCTTTATTTTCTTTATTAGGTCTATTTTGTTGATCTTTTCAAAAAAACAGCTCCTGGATTCACTGATTTTTTTGAAGAGCTTTTCGTGTCTCTATCTCCTTCAGTTCTGCTCTGATCTTAGTTATTTCTTGCCTTCTGCTAGATTTTGAGTTTGTTTGCTATTGCTTCTCTAGTTATTTTAATTTTGATGTTAGGGTGTCAACTTTAGATCTTTCCTGCTTTCTCTTGTGGGCATTTAGTGCTATAAATTTCCCTCTACACACTGCTTTAAATGTCCCAGAGATTCTGGTACATTGTGTCTTTGTTCTCATTGGTTTCAAAGAACATCTTTATTTCTGCCTTCATTTCGTTATTTACCCAGTAGATATTTAGGAGCAGGTTCATTTCCCATGCAGTTGTGTGGTTTTGAGTGAGTTTCTTAATCCTGAGTTCTAGTTTGATTTCACTGCGGTCTGAGAGATTGTTATCATTTCCATTCTTTTGCATTTGCTGAGGAGTGTTTTACTTCCAATAATATGGTCAATTTTAGAATAAATGTGATGAAGCGCTGAGAAGAATGTATATTCTGTTGATTTGGGGTGGAGAGTTCTCTAGATGTCTATTAGGTCTGCTTGGTCCAAAGCTGAGTTCTGAATAGCCCTGTTAATTTTCTGTCTCATTGATCTGTCTGATATTGACAGTGGAAGGTTAAAGTCTCCCACTATTATTGTGTGGGAGTCTAAGTCTCTTTGTAGGTCTCTAAGAACTTGCTTTATTAATCTGGGTGGTACTGTATTGGGTGCACATATATTTGGGATAGTTAGCTCTTCTTACTGCATTGATTCCTTTACCATTATGTAATGCCCTTCTTTGTCTCTTTTGACCTTTGTTGGTTTAAAGTCTGTTTTATCAGAGACTAGGATTGCAATACCTGCTTTGTTTTGCTTTCCATTTGCTTGGTAGATCTTCCTTTATCCCTTTATTTTGAGCCTGTGTGTATCTTCGCATGTGAGATGAGTCTCCTGAATACAGCACACTGATAGGTCTTGACTCTTTATCCAATTTGCCAGTCTGTGTCTTTTAATTGGGGCATTTAGCTCATTTACATTTAAGGTTAATATTGTTATATGTGAATTTTATCCTGTCATTATGATGATAGCTGGTTTTTTGCCCATTAGTTGATTCAGTTTCTTTATAGTGTCGATGTTATTTACAATTTGGTATGTTTTTGCAGTACTGGTACCAGTTGTTTCTTTCCATGTTTAGTGCTTCCTTCAGGAGCTCTTGTAAGGCAGGTCTGATGATAACAAAATCTCTCAGCATTTGCTAGTCTGTAAAGGATTTTATTTGTTTTGCTTATAAAGCTTAGTTTGGCAGGATATGAAATTGTGGGTTGAAAATTCTTTTATTTAAGAATGTTGAATTTTGGTCCCCACTCTCTTATGGTTTGTAGGGTTTCTGCAGAGAGATCTACTGTTAGTCTGATGGGCTTCCCTTTGTGGGAAACCTGAACTTTCCCTCTGGCTGCGCTTAACCTTTTTTCCTTTCTTTCAACCTTGGTGCATCTGATGATTATGTGTCTTGGAGTTGCTCTTCTCAAGGAATATCTCTGTGGTGTTTTCTGTATTGCCTGAATTTGAATGTTGGCCTGCCTTGCTAGATTGGGGAAGTTCTCCTGGATAATATCCTGAAGAGTGTTTTCCAACTTGGTTCCGTTCTCCTCATCACTTTCAGGTACACCAATCAAACATAGATTTGGTTTTTTCACACAGCCACATATTTCTTGGAGGCTTTGTTCATTCCTTTTTATTCTTTTTTCTCTAATCTTGTCTTCTCCATTTATTTAAGTTGATCTTCAATCACTGATATCCTTTCTTCTGCTTGATCGATTCAGTTACTGAAACTTGTGTATGCTTCATGAACTTCTTGTGCTGTGTCTTTCAGCTCCATCAGGTCATTTATGTTGTTCTCTACACTGGTTCTTCTAGTTAACAATTCATCTAACCTTTTTTCAAGGTTCCTACCTTCTTTGCATTGGGTTAGTACATGTTCCTTTAGCTCAGAGGAGTTCATTATTACCCACCTTCTGAAGCCTACTTCTGTCAACTCATCAAACTCATTCTCCATCCAGTTTTGTTCCCTTGCTGGCAAGGAGTTGTGATCCTTCAGAGGAGAAGAAGTGTCCTGGTGTTTGGAATTTTCAACATGGTTTTGCTGGTTTCTCCCCATCTTTGTGGATTTATCTACCTTTGGTCTTTGATGTTGGTGACCTTCGGATGGGGTCTTTGAGTCTATGTGCTATTTCTTTCTGTTAGTTTTCCTTCTGACAGTCAGGCCCCTCTGCTGCCGGTCTGCTGGAGTTTGCTGGAGGTCCTCTCCTGACCCAGTTTGCTGGGTGTCACCAGCGGAGGCTGCAGAACAGCAAAGATTGCTGCCTGATCTTTCCTCTGAAAGCTGTGTTCCAGAGGGGCACCTGCCAGATGTTAGCCAGAGTTCTCCTGTATGAGGTGTCTGTCGACCCCTAATGGGAAGTGTCTCTATTTTGTTAATTAAAACAAATCTGCCCTGGACTCCTAATTCAGGGACCTTCAAAGTTTTGGGGACACAACCCATGTTCAAAAAACAAAATATACGTTTGATTCAGCTCTATATATAAAAACACACGATTTATACAACATTGTCACAAAATAACACTTAGCATTATTCCATGTAATGCATTTTTTTCATTTTCCTATTTTATTTCACTTTAAAAGAAGTGTTTGTTGTGTCCCATTCAGTTGATGTTATAATCCATGGTATTATGACCTACAGTTTTACAAGTATTGTTCACATGATTTTTAATTAGATTAGCATGATGGTAATACTGAGTGTCAACTTGATTGGACTGAGGTATAGAAAGTATTAATCCTGGGTGTGTTTGTGTGGGTGTTGCCAAAAGAGATTAACATTGGAGTCATTGGTTTGGAGAAGGCTGACCCACCTTTAATCTGGTGGGCACTGTCTAATCAGCTTCCAGTAAATATAAAGCAGGCAGAAAAACGTGAAAAGGCAAGACTGGCCTAGCCTCCCATCCTACATCTTTGTCCCGTGCTGGGTGCTTCTTGCCCTCAAACATTGGACTCCAAGTTCTTCAGTTTTGGGACTCGGACTGGCTCTCCTGGTTCCTCAAGTTTGCAGACAGTCTATTGTGGAACCTTGTGATCATGTAAGTTAATACTTAATAAACTCCCCTTTATATGTATTTATCTATGCTATTAGTTCTTTCTTTCTAGGGAACACTGACCAATATAATTAGGGACTTGTTCTTTATGTCATTTTCTCTTCTAGAAGAGAATTTAAATACTAAGGGCAAGAGCATTGCAAGAGAGGCTGCAATATTATCATAGTACTACAAAATAATGAGCCTATACCATCCAGAGGATCTTTGCACATCATCTGGTTCCTGCTCCTGGAATTATACCTGAGACTCATAGAGTGCTTTCACCCAGAACCCGAAATTTATTTCTAGGAAATAGACACTGTTTTGTCATCATTCCTGGTGTCCCATCTCATTCAAGCTAGGTTAGTTATGTTTATCAAACTTTAGGTTACAGCCAAGAACTTTTCCATGGCTATGTATATATTATCATATAAATCTTTTATTTTTTAACAAAATTTGTTTTCTATACATACTTCGTTAACTGATTAGCATCATGTATTTTTCTTCATGTTCTTCATACCAAATATATGTTTTATAAAGAAATCAAGATATTTGCTGATTTTTAATGATGGGTATGGTTGCTGGTGGACATTTTTATGATTTTATTATACAAATTTAGCAGTTACAAAGCAATCTCAGAAAAAGTTCTCAATTTTTTTTTTTTTTTTGTAGATCTTAACTATGAGTTAAGAATTTTATAGAAGGATGATGTGGGCACCACATATTTAAATTCCTTGCACAATATCATACTAAGCATAGGAGAAAAATACACAGGATTTCAGGCTTCCCATACAATTCCTATTATAAGTAAGCTTATCCTACTTTAAGGTACTTGATAACTATTTGTGTGAAGTACTATCTGGATATTTAAGCTTTTCAGTGTTCTGAGGGTGTGACTGGTTATAACATGGTGCTAAGGGGAGAAAATATCTGGGGCCCCTCCACAGAGGATTCCAGAGTCCCAGACTGTATTTTTATTTCTGTAATTCACCATTTATTTATCATTTTTTCACTCTTTCATTAGGTCCCATCCACAAACATATATTGATTGTCCATCATGTGGCAGTCACTGCGCTTGCCAAAAAAGATGGATTGAAGGCATCTGAAGATACACAAGAAATGCTCTTGGTCCTTAAGGAACTTTGTCTCCAGAGTCATAAATTATAATAATAACAATTGCCATGTACTTGTAACAAATACCTGTACTGTGTGTGTTGAGAATCTGAATAACCAGTTTAATAAAGTCAAATTGTAGTGGAAAACACTGGGGAGATTCTGGAACCACTTTGAAAAAAACCAGAGAACCTTGGAAGGAAAGAAAAAACAACAAGCTTCCAAATAGAAATATTAATACATAAGAATTTAATTCCTCTACTAAAAATAATAGCTACTCAAGACATTTACTAAATATTAATAGGAACAAGATGAGAGGCTTGCCAGGAGAATAGGGAGCAAAGGTGAATATTATACTAGGAGTCTTCTATAAAAGAACGGAAATCCTTGGTCTTGAAGGAGTTATTAACCATCCATGAATTTTTATTTTAATAAAAGTCAGGTAGAAAATACAAAAAATAGGCTTGATGCAAATAATTTTACTATAAATCTGTGTGTTGTTAGTACACACAAGTGAATGAACATTAAATCTACGTTGACAGCTTTGACCAATAAGAATGTATAAATATTGAAAAGAAAGGGATTTGAAGAATGAAACATTAGGGAACACAAGAAAAAACCAGATTCCAGTTGAATTCCCACACTATAATTACCACTGCAGAGAAGCAAATGCTGAGAAACATTACTTTTAAAGCAGCAAGTTCACAGGGTTCAACCATTCAAACAATCTCCATTTTGCATAGAAAACAGAGAACAGACAATGACCTTCTGGAATCGTCTCATGCAAAGTTACCATCTGACCTCTCTGGTGCTATCTCTGTGTAACAATAAGAAGTGAGAAACAGGAAACATTCACATAGACATTGTGGGAAGGATGCTGAGTCAGCTAGAAGATTGTGACTCACTGGGAACCCAATTGGCTGACCGAGGATGGTATGGCAAAAGAAGTCTCACATGAGGGAGTGGAACCTGGCCTGGCTACCTGATGCATATACGATGCACAATTCACTTTTTTGTTGTTGTTGGAAGAAACTCATAAAACTCATTACAAGACTGAGGAATGGAGACCTACTTTTTAAAAAATTGTTTTAAACTTTTGTTTTAAGTAAAGGGGTACATGTACAGGTTTGTTTCATAGGTAAAATTATGTCTTGGGGGTTTATTGTACAGATTATTTCATCACCCAAGTATTGAGCCTAGTATTCATTCATATTTTTTAATTCTCTCCCTCCTCCCACCCTCCACCTTTCAATAGGCCCCAGTGTGTGTTGTTCTCCTCTATGTTTCCATATGTTCTCATCATTTAGCTATCACTTATAAGTGAGAACATGCAGTATTTGGTTTTCAAGGGATAGTGGCCTCCAGCTCCATCAGTGTCCCTGCAATTAAATGCAGATGCCTAAACAATATGAAAATATTCTAATTTTATAGTAATAAAATGGTAATTTGTAATAACACCAAGAGGCTATTCTTCAGCTCAACAAGCAAATTAGTGTAAGTATAACTTTATTATTAAGAATGGTCTGTTGCAGTGGAGATTTAGAAACATAGGCACTCATGGTTATCTTGCTGATTTTTGGATAATTCAATAATATGTATCTAAATAAAAATGTTTACTCACTTTATTTTAGTAGTTCTGCTTCTAAGAATTTATTTAACCCAAGAATATAGCCATTAGATGTGCTCAAATATTGATCTATTAGCATGTTCTTTGTACCATGATTTATAACAGAAATAGTACAAAAAGAAAACAGAACAACTATCACTTAGTAAGAGGCTGATTTTGGATATATGCTCAATCTAACCCACTGCCTCCACTTTAGTCCTAAGGGTCACCATCACTTCTCACCTGAACTACTGCAGTAGACCTTAACTGGTTTTCAGGCTTCCACATTCCTCATCCTCCAATACATTCTCCACACAGCAGCAACAGGTATCTTAAATTATAAATCAAGAACTATCATTCTACTCCTTAAAACCTTCTGGAGCCTCCCATTGCCCTGAAAATAAAATCTACATTCAGACCATGAGCTCAAAGTCCCTTCAAGAAATGGCCCCAGCCACAATGTGTGTGTGTGGTTGTGTGTGTGTGTTTATGCATCCTTTGTTTTTTAAAAAATTTATATTAGAGTATAATTTACACACAATGAAATGCACAGATATTGAGTGTATAATTTGATGAGTCTTAACAAATTTATTCACCCGTGTAACAAACACTCCTATCATATAAAACAGTTCCAATACCCCCAAAATACCCTATGTCCCTTCTTTGTTAACCCCTGCTCTAGTCCCTAATTATGGGACAACTGTTGTTATAATTTCTATCACCATAGAACAAGTTTTGCTTCTTCTAAAATTTCATATAAATGAAAGCATACCGTGTATTCTCTTTTGTGCCTGGCTATTTTTACTCTGCACAATGATTTCAAGATTTCATCCATGTTACTGCCTGTATCAGGAATGTATTCCTTTTATTGCTAAGTAGTATTTCATTGCACATTGTAGGTGTTTATACTCTACAGACCTTTGACCTTCTTCTCAGTAGTCACCAAACTTGAGCCACACTGATCTTCGATTTGTTCCTTGAATAAGCTTCCTTTGAATCTTCAGGGTCTTTGCCTCTGATGTTACCTCTGCATGGAATGCTCTTGCCCCATTCTTTGCATAACTCATTCCTTCTCATTTTCGGTCTCAACTAACATGCCTTCTCCACAGGCAGACTTCTGACCAGGCTATATAAAACACTTCTGCATAATTTTTCCCTAATATTTCTTTCTGTTATAACATTGATCACAGTTTGCAATTGTTTTATTTTTCTGTTATTCTATGTTTTCCCTCCTAGAATAAAGGCTCTCTGAAGGTAGATAAAATCTCTCGCTTGTTCACTGTTTCATCCCTAGCACTTAGGAGAGTGCCTGGCACATGGAAGGTGTTCAATAAATTTTGGGTAGCACTAGCTTTATTTAAATAAATAATAATTCTTTTAATTGAATTGCTTCAATCACCATTAAAATAACCCTGAAGGAAAATATATTGTGGAACATTTAGGTGAAAAGACAGTTCAATAGCTAGGTTACAATAGCAGTATGCATAGTATACACTCATTTTTGTGCAAAGTAAAAATGATATGTGTTTATGTATAATGAAAATATTGTTGGGCAGCATAATTTTAATCTTCTATCTCACCATTTTAATATCTTCCAAAATTTGTATAATAAAAATTATTTTCAGAATTGAAATTAATCGTTTATTTCTAATCAGCTGCCTTAATCTGTAGTTTGGTGCCATGCCTGTGCCTTCCTTTGCCTGAAATGCATCAGGCAGGCTGTGCTGTGTCTGAAAGAGAGGGGGTTCATTCTGAATATTTTGTAAGATGATAGTAAGAAGTGTAGAAGTCAGGGAGAGGCTCCAAGTAAAATCTTTACTTCTTTTTTTTTTTTTTTTATACTTTAAGTTCTAGGGTACATGTGCACAACGTGTAGGTTTGTTACATATGTATACATGTGCCATGTTGGTGTGCTGCACCCATTAACTGGTCATTTACATTAGGTACATCTCCTAATGCTATCCCTCCCCCCTCCCCCCTCCCCACAATAGGACCTGGTGTCTGATGATCCCCTTCCTGTGTCCAAGTGATCTCATTGTTCAATTCCCACCTATGAGTGAGAACATGCGGTGTTTGGTTTTCTGTTCTTGCGATAGTTTGCTGAGAATGCTGGTTTCCAGCTGCATCCATGTCCCTACAAAGGACACGAACTCATCCTTTTTTATGGCTGCAGAGTATTCCATGGTGTATATGTGCCACATTTTCTTAATCCAGTCTGTCACTGATGGACATTTGGGTTGATTCCAAGTCTTTGCTATTGTGAATAGTGCCACAATAAACATACGTGTGTATGTGTCGTTATAGCAGCATAACTTATAATCCTTTGGGTATATCCCCAGTAATGGGATGGCTGGGTCAAATGGTATTTCTAGTTCTAGATCCTTGAGGAATTGCCACACTGTTTTCCACAATGGCTGAACTAGTTTACAGTCCCACCAACAGTGTAAAAGTGTTCTTATTTCTCCACATCCTCTCCAGCTCCTGTTGTTTCCTGATTTTTTTAATGATTGCCATTCTAACTGGTGTGAGATGGTATCTCATTGTGGCTTTGATTTGCATTTCTCTGATGGCCAGTGATGATGAGCATTTTTTTCATGTGTCTGTTGGCTGTACGAACGTCTTCTTTTGAGAAGTGTCTGTTCATATCCTTTGCCCACTTGTTGATGGGGTTGTTTGTTTTTTTCTTGTACATTTGTTTGAGTTCTTTGTAGGTTCTGGATATTAGCCCTTTGTCAGATGAGTCGATTGTAAAAATTTTCTCCCATTCTGTAGGTTGCCTGTTCACTCTGATGGTAGTTTCTTTTGCTGTGCAGAAGCTCTTTAGTTTAATTAGATCCCATTTGTCAATTTTGGCTTTTGTTGCCATTGCTTTTGGTGTTTTAGACATGAAGTTCTTGCCCATGCCTATGTCCTGAATGGTATTACCTAGGTTTTCTTCTAGGGTTTTTATGGTTTTAGGTCTAACATTTAAGTCTCTAATCCATATTGAATTAATTTTTGTATAAGGAGTAAGGAAAGGATCCAGTTTCAGCTTTCTACTTATGGCTAGCCAATTTTCCCATAAAATCTTTTCTTCTATCTAGTGAAGGAGTTACCAAACCTTTTCTGTAAAAGGCCAGAGAGTAGATATTTGAGGCTTTGTGGGACATTTGTTTACTGTGGCAGCTACTCAATTCTGCTTCAGTGTGAAAGCAGCTAGAGACAAAATGTAATCCAAATGAGCATGGCTGTGTTCCAGTCACACTTGATTTACCAAAATGGGTGGCAAGTTAGATTTAGCCCCAAGACTTATGTTTTGCTGACACCTTGATCTAGCATAACATCCTGATATGGTTTGGCTCTGCGTCCCCACTCAAACCTCATCTTGAATTGTAATCTCCATGAGGGAGATAGGTGAATGGATCATGGGGTTGTTTCCCCCATGCGGTTTTCATGATAGTGAGTGAGTTCTCATGAGATTTGATGGTTTTATAAGGGGTCTTTCCCCATTTGCTTTCTCTTCTCTCTCCTGCCACCTTGTGAAAAAGGTGCCTTGTTTTCCCTTCACCTTCCACCATGATTGTAAGCTTCCAGAGGCCTCCCCAGCTATGTGGAACTGTAAGTCAATTAAACCTCTATCCTTTATAAATTACACAGTCTCAGGGAAGTTCTTTATAGCAGTGTGAAAATAGACTAATACACATCTCAAACTTTATTTGCTTATCTTTCTTAATTACCTAGTGAAATCAAATTATCAGAGTTCACAATTCCTGGCTTCACTACTTGCAGGCAGATGAGTCAATGAGCATATTGCTTAACATCTGTAAGTTTGGTTTTCATGCCTGTAAAACAAAGCTAATACTAGTACTTACCACATAGAGTCTTTTTGATGATTAGATAAAATAAAATATGTAAAACACTCAGCCCAGGGTGTAGCATGTAGTAAAGGCTTGTCCTAGTTACTCTGTTTGTCCTAGGTCCATTCTCTGCCTTACTCTGCCCTGTGCTCAGAAAACTGAACCCTATACATATATAACCTGGGCCCCCTGCCTGGTTGGCCTCCACTTGAGTTCACTCACTAGGAGGCACTGGCTATAGACTGTAGGTGGGAGAAAACAGAGAGCTTTACTGAGGTATTTCTTCCTCCTCCTTCATTATTTCAGCACTGCTTTTCTGACCACAGCTGGGTCTCTCCCTAGCTAAGGCTCCATAGCTAAGGCTCTCCCCTACTCTATGGCTTCAGCCCTCCTTCAGTGAGCTCTGGGAGCACTATTTTCCTCCCTTGGACTTTAGACTTCCTACTTTTGCTAGTCTGTGGATATCTTCGTATCCTTTGCTTATTCCCTAACCCTACCTACACCTAGACAAAAAGTGTCTTCATTTGAACCTTCTGGTGAATTCTGTTCTCAGCTGGCATCCTAACTGAAACATTACTCTTTCATGTTAGAAACAACAAGGATAATGGTAACTATGAAAACTACTGTTATTGTTGTAATCATCAATTATTTCAAAACATTTTTCAGGTGTAGGTCTCTGAACTAATTATTGATATACCATCCATTGTTCTTCTAGATCTTTCCAATATAATTGTTATCAGCTATGATAACTATGACATTTGATATTGACATTTGATATTGATTACTGGTGCTGAGAGAGACACTGAGAGGTCAACTAACATATTTTCTTGCTTTAAGGTATGAAACATTTTTCAAAGTCAGACAGGAATCTACAGTGCTGTACCCTTTTATCTCCTTCATGTAGGGAGAATTAAGATACAGTAACATAACCCCAAGTATAGATTTTCCAACAGTATGAAAATCACTCAGCACATAGAGTGATGTTTCCATTTTTACGCCACTCTTTTTGCAAGTGGTAGACAGGAATAGGGCGATGGACAAGGAAAGGGTAACAAAGGCACCATAACTCAAGGTTTTCTGGAGCCAGACATGTCTGGTCATGTATTAGGGCAGCAGTCATAGGTCTGTGGCAGAGAGACAAAGGCAACCTACCTGTGGACTGGGCCCTGGGACAGAGGCTCTGAGTCAGGATTGCCCAAAGGCTCTTTCCTGCTACCTGCCTGAAGCTGAAACCTTCCAAGGCATGTACCCTCAAACTTAAAGTATAATAAAAAGAAGTAAAAAAAAATTTGACTTCTCATAATTAGCTCCAAATAAGTACTGTACTACTTTTACTTTTCAAAGTAAGCCTAAGAGAAACTGTATTTTCAACAATGTCTATTTAAATCAGGAAGTACAAAGTTGATCTGAATTTGACTTTCACTTCAAGTAACAATGTTAAATGTGTCTGCAAACTGGCCAACAGGTCTCAAGGAAACTGTTGTATTTTATCGTTTATAAAATGAAATTTTAAGTCATCATTTTTGGCTTATATGTATAATATATATTATACCAATATACTTATTTTGCCAACTGTGTTTTCTTGGGAAGAATTGCTCCTTACTCTGATATACTTTCTACTTTTTTTTGATGTTAAAATAATCTTTCTTTTATGAAATTGTAACAGTGAAGTCAATAACAAGCCACAGTGATTGAATGAGTAGTATGTGCCAGGCACTGTGCTTAGTGCTTTTCTACTTTTAGCAGGTAATTTATCTGTAATTCTCACAAGAAGCCTTGGAGGGGAGTAGGACTGTTATCCTCATTTAAAAGAGACTAAAGATGAGGGACAGAGTGGTTAAGAATCTTTTTTCAAGATCTCATAACTATTACTTGGCAGTGTTGGAAGATAAACCTAGATAGTTTGACTCCAAAGGCTAAACTTCATTGTTTTCTGGTAGTGTTGGTTGGTGCAAAAGTAATTGCCGTTGTTGTCATTACTTTGAATGGCAAAAATCAAAATTACTCTTTAAAAATTTTTTAAATTTTTTTTGTTTTATTATACTTTAAGTTTTGGGACACACGTGCATAATGTGCAGGTTTGTTACATAGGTATACACATGCCATGGTGGTTTGCTGCACCCATTAACCTGTCATCTACATTAGATATTTCTCCTAATGCTATCCCTCCCCTTGCTCCCCACCCCTGACAAGCCCCAGTATGTCATGTTCCCCTCCCTGTACCTATATGTTCTCATTGTTCAATTCCCACATATGAGTGAGAACATGTGGTGTCTGGTTTTCTGTTCCTGTGTTAGTTTTCTGACAATGATGGTTTCCACCTTCATCCATGTCTCTGCAAAGGACATAAACTTATTCTTTTTTATGGCTGCATACTATTCCATGGTGCATATGTGCCACATTTTCTTTATCCAGTCTATCATTGATGGGCATTTCAGTTGGTTCCAAGTCTTTGCTATTGTAAATAGTGCCACAATAAACATATGTGTGCATGTGTCTTCATAGTAGAAAAATTTATAGTCCTTTGGGTATATACCCAGTAATGGGATTGCTGGGTCAAATGGTATTTCTAGTTCTACATCCTTGAAGAATCACCACACTGTCTTCTACAATGGTTGAACTAATTAACATTCCCACCAACAGTGTAAAAAGTGTTCCTATTTCTCTACATCCTCTCCAGTATCTGTTGTTTCCTGACTTTTTAAAGATTGCCATTTTAACTGGCATGAGATTGTATCTCATTGTGGTTTTCATTTGCATTTCTCTAATGACCAGTGATGATGAGCTTTTTTTCATATGTTTGTTGGCTGCATAAATGTCTTCTTTTGAAAAGAGTCTGTTCATAACTTTCACCCACCTTTGATGGGGTTGTCTTTTTTTTTGTAAATTTGTTTAAGCTCCTTGTAGATTCTGGATATTAGAGCTTTGTCAGATGGATAAATTGCAAAAATTTTCTCCCATTCTGTAGGTTGTCTGTTTACTCTGATGGTAGTTTCTTTTGCTATGCAGAAGCTCTTTAGTTTAATTATATTCCATTTGTCAATTTTGACTTTTATTGCGATTGCTTTTGGTATTTTAGTCATGAAGGCTTTGCCCATTCCTATGTCCTGAATTTTATTGCCTAGGTTTTCTTCTAGTGTTTTTATGGTTCTAGGTCTTACATTTAAATCTTTCATCCATCTTGAGTTGATTTTTGTATAAGGCATAAGGAAGGGGTCCAGTTTCTGTTGTCTGCATATGGCTAGCCAGTTTTCCCAACACCATTTATTAAATAGGAAATCCTTTCCCCATTGCTTGTTTTTGTCAGATTTGTCAAAGATCAGATGGTTGTAGATGTGTGGTGTTATTTCTGAGGTCTCTGTTCTGTTCCATTGTTCATATATCTGTTTTGGTACCAGTACCATGCTGTTTTGGTTACCATAGCCTTGTAGTATAGTTTTAGGTCAGGCAGCGTGAAGCCTCCAGCTTTGTTCTTTTTGCTTAGAATTGTCTTGGTTATGTGGGCTCTTTTTTGGTTCCATATGAAATTTGAAGTAGTTTTTCCTAATTCTGTGAAGAAAGTCAATGGTAGCTTGATGAGAATAGCATTGAATCTATATATTACTTCGAGTAATATGGCCATTTTCACGATATTGATTCTTCCTATCCATGAGCATGGAATGTTTTTCCATTTGTTTGTGTCCTCTCTTGTTCCATTGAGCAGTGGTTTGTAGTTCTCCTTGAAGAGGTCCTTCACATCCCTTGTAAGTTGTATTCTTAGATATTTTATTCTCTTTGAAGCAATCGTGAATGGAAGTTCACTGGTAATTTGGCTCTCTGTTTGTCTATTATTGGTGTATAAGAATGCTAGTGATTTTTGAACATTGATTTTGTATTCTGAGATTTTACTGAAGTTGCTCATCAGCTTAAGGAGTTTTGGGGCTGAGACGATGGGGTTTTCTAAATATACAATCATGTCATCTACAAACAGAGGTAATTTGACTTCCTCTCTTCCTATTTGAATATGCTTTATTTCTTTTTCTTGCCTAATTGCCCTGGCCAGAACTTCCAATACTATGTTGAATAGCAGTAGTGAGAGAGGGCATCATTGTCTTGTGCCCTGTTTTCAAGGGAAATGATTCTGGCATTTGTCCTTTCTGTATAATATTGGCTTTGGGTTTGTCACAAATAGCTCTTATTATTTTCAGATACATTCCATCAATACCTAGTTTATTGAGTGTTTTTAGCATGAAGGTGTTTAATTTTATCAAAGGCCTTTTCTGCATCTGTTGAGATGATCATGTGTTTTTTGTCATTGATTCTGTTTATGTGATGGATTACGTTTATTGATTTGTGTATGTTGAACCGGCCTTGCATCCCAGGGATGAAGCCAACCTGATCACAGTGGCACAGTGGATTAGCATTTTTTTTTGAGACAGAGTCTTGTTTTGTTGGCCAGGCTAAAATGCAGTGGCATGATCTCTGCTCACTGCAAGCTCTGCCTGCTGGGTTCATGCCATTCTCCTGCCCCAGCCTCCCAAGTAGCTGGGACTACATGTGCCCGCTGCCATGCCTGGCTAATTTTTTATTTTTTTTTTTATTTTTAGCAGAGACAGGGTTTCACCATGTTAGCCAGGATGGTCTCGATCTCCTGACCTCGTGATCCGCCTGCCTCTGCCTCCCAAAGTGCTGGGAATACAGGCATGAGCCACTGCACCCAGCTGGATTAGCTTTTTAATGTGCTGCTCGATTTGGTTTGCCAGTATTTTATTGAGGATTTTCGCATCAATGTTCATCAGGGATATTGGCCTGAAATTTTCTCTCTTTTTTTTTTTTTTAACTCTGCCAGATTTTGGTATCAAGATGATGCTGGCCTCATAAAATAAGTTAGGGAGGAGTCACCCTTTTTCCATTGTTTGGAGTAGTTTTAGAAGGAATAGTACCAGCTCCTCTTTGTACCTCTGGTGGAATTCGGCTGTGTATCTGTCTGGTCCTAGACTTTTTTTGGTCGGTAGGCTATTAATTACTGCCTCAATTTCAGAACTTGTTATTGGTCTATTTAGGGATTCGACTTCTTCCTTGTTTAGTCTTGGGAGGGTGTATGTGTCTAGGAATTTATCAATTTCTTCTAGATTTTCCAGTTTATTGGTGTAGAGGTGTTTATAGTATTCTCTGATGGTAGTTTGTATTTCTGTGGAATCAGTGGTGATATCCCCTTTATCATTTTTTGTAGTGTCTATTTGATTCTTCTCTCTTTTCTTCTTTATTAGCCTGGCTAATGTTCTGTCTATTTTGTTAATCTTTTCAAAAAAAAAAAAAAAACACAGCTCCTGGATTCATTGGTGTTTTGAAAGGTTTTTCTTATTTCTATCTCCTTTAGTTCAACTTTGATCTTAGTTATTTCTAGTCTTCAGCTAGCTTTTGAATTTGTTCGCTCTTGCTTCTCTAGCTCTTTTAATTGTGGTGTTAGGGTGTCAATTTTAGATCTTTCCCAGTTTTTCCTGTGGGCATTTAGAGCCGTAAATTTCCGTCTAAACACTACTTTAGCTGTGTCCAAGAGATTCTGGTACATTGTGTCTCTGTTCTCATTGGTTTCAAAGAACTTACTTATTTTTGCCTTGATTTAGTTATTTACCCAGTAGCCATTCAGGAGCAGGTTGTTCAGTTCTCATGTAGTTGTGTGGTTTTTTTGTGAGTTTCTTAATCCTGAGTTCTAATTTGATTACACTGTGGTCGAAGATACTGTTTGTTATGATTTCCACTTGTTTATATTTGCTGAGGAGTGTTTTACTTTCATTTATGTGGTCAATTTTAGAATAAGTGCTATGTGGTGCTGAGAAGCATGTATATTCTGTTGATTTGGGGTGGAGAGTTCTGTAGATGTCTATTAGGTCCACTTGGTCCAGAGCTGAGTTCAAGTCCTGAATATCCTTGTTAATTTTCTGTCTCGTTGATCTGTCTAATATTGGCAGTGGGGTGGTAAAGTCTCCTGCTATTATTGTGTGGGAGTCTAAATCTCTTTGTAGGTCTCTAAGAACCTGCTTTATGAATTTGGGTGCTATTGTATAGGGTGCATATATATTTAGGATGGCTAACTCTTCTTGTTGCATTGATCCCGTTACTGCTGTGTAATGCCCTTCTTTGTCTCTTTTGATCTTTGTTGGTTTAAAATCTGTTTTATCAGAGACTAGGATTGCAACTCCTGCTTTTTGTTTTGTTTTGTTTTGCTTTCCATTTTGTTGGTAGGTCTTCCTTTATCCATTTATTTTGAGCCTATGTGTGTCTTTGCATGTGAGATGGTTCTCCTGAATACAGCATACAGATGGGTCTTGACTCTTTATCCAATTTGCCAGTCTGTGTCTTTCAACTGGGGCATTTAACCCGTTTACATTTAAGATTAATATTGTTATGTGTGAATTTGATCCTGTTATGATGCTAGCTGGTTATTTTGCCCATTAGTTAATGCAGTTTCTTCATAGTGTCAATGGTGTTTACATTTTGGTATGTTTTTGCCCTGGCTGTTGCTGGTTTTTCCTTTTCATATTTAGTGCTTCCTTCATGAGCTCTTGTAATTCAGGCCTGGTGATGACAAAATTCCTCAGTATTTCCTTGTCTATAAAGGAATTTATTTCTCCTTCACTTATGAAGCTTAGTTTAGCTGAATATGAAATTCTGGGTTGAAAATTCTTTTCTTTAAGAATGCTGAATATTGGCCTCCACTCTCTTCTGGATTGTAGGGTTTCTGCAGAGAGATCCACTGTTAGTTTGATGGCTTCTCTTTGTGGGCAACCCATCCTTTCTCTCTGGCTGCCCTTAATATTTTTTCCTTCATTTCAACCTTAGTGAATCTGACAATTATGTGTTTTGGGGTTGCTCTTCTCGAAGAGTATCTTTGTGGTGTTCTCTGTATTTCCTGAATTTGAATGTTCACCTTTCTTGCTAGTTGGGGCAGTTCTCCTGGATCATATCCTGAAGTGTGTTTTCCGACTTGGTTTCATTCTTCCTCTCACTTTCTGGCACACCAGAAATCATTGTAGGTTTGGTCTTTTCACATAGTCCCATATTTCTTGGAGGCTTTGTTTATTCCTGTTCATTCTTTTTTTCTCTAATCTTGTCTTCACACTTCATTTCATTAAATTGATCTTCAATCTCTGATATCCTTTCTTCTGCTTCATTGATTCAGTTACTCATACTTGTGTATGCTTCATGAATTTCTCATGCTGTGAAAAACTGCAATTACTTTTGGTCCAACCAAATAGATTGTACTTGCTTCTTGTTAATGGTCTTTGTTGGAAAAATTGTATTTTAAATCCCAAATTCTGGGAACTATTAGACTCTTCTCTCTGTTATATCAGCTAATATGTTGCACATAGGCCTTGGAGGAGTGGACAGAGTGGGCAGGCTTGGAAAGCATTATCCAAACCATTGCATCTCCTATGTGGTCAGCACAGAGAGGGATTGCAAAGGCAAGTGAGGTTCTGATATTGCCACAGATATTTCTGCAAGGTCACTGGCTGCAGGAACAAAAAGGTCAGAGAGAGGTGTTTTGGCTCTCATGACACCATGGTGGGGTGTTATCACCTCAATAATATTGCCAGCCCCATCACAAAGAACACCACCTTCAACATAAGAAAGCAAACCTCCCGGAGGCAGCACATGCTGAGAAAATATGGCTGCAGTCCAGGAGGCTGTTTCCAGAAACCACACCCAGCTGAGAGCCCTCACCCCAGCTGGGAAGTCTGGTTATTGTTTGGATCAGCTCATAAAGTCCCTGTGGGACTCCTTTGCTCTGTCTGATGGTAACAATAGAACACAGCTCTGGAAAGTTGGATCTCTTGTGCTGTTGCATCCCTTGCTTAACATTATGTATCCTTGTCAGGCATGATGGTGTGAATATGAAAGGTTGAGTTCACTGAATTAATCTGTATATGCTCCAGAAGTTTACCTTAATAAAGTAAAAGTATTCTAGGTCAAGCTGTTACTAGAATTGAGGCTTGAAAGAAATTTGGAAGCTGTATCCTATAAATACGGAGAAGTACATCTACACTAAACCCCAAGTAAACTAAAAACCAAGCACAGTATTAGTTTCCAGTAACATAAAAACATGACAGTGTTTATAGTATTAGAAAATCCTAGTATTCAGTCATCATTCATATGTGTCAAGAAAAGGGCAAATGCCTACATCACATTACATATTTGTGAAGACAGTTCTTTGGTTTCTAGCTCTGTGCTCTCACTGGGGATCTGTGTCATTTTATTCAAATCTAACCATGCTGTTTTTATTATTATACCAATAATGCATTGCTCAAAGTTGTCTTTAGTGTATGCTTTTATTCCACATTCATGATGCATTGCTTGAAGTTGTTCTTTTAATGTCTTTATTTTGAATAACAGCTACCATTGACTAAGCTCCTACCTATGTGCCAGCCACCAGTCCAAGGAATTTACACATTTTATCACACTTATTTATTATAACAACTCCTTGAGGCAGGTACAGTATTCCCATTTTATAGATAAATAAATGCAATTGAGATGGTGTAATTTTCCCAAGGTGAGAGGTCAGGAGCAGAGTTTGGATTCAAACAAAGCAGATCTTTCTGACTCCAAGGTCCACTCTGTTTCCACTACACCAGGGCTCTGTCTTTTCAAGTGATTATTCTCCAGGTATGTGCAATTATTGGACTTCTGCTTGCCACACAGCAGCTCCTGAGTCTTGCTACCTCCCTGCCCCACAAGTCCTGTTCAGTATGGGGTTGGGCCATGGGATCATACCTCAATTCCTGCTGCCCAACAGATATTAGTAAAGATTCTAGATTTAAGATCTTAGATATTTAGTTCTGCCAGTTAGTGATAAGTGGGTGCTGCCAAAGCTTACTCTTAAAATTGCTTAAATAAACAGCTTTCTCATTTTACAATCATAGAGAAAGTTGGTAGAATTTTACTTTGAGAACACCTTTGTTGTATAGAAAGTGTCTTGATTTTGGTGCTTCAGCTTTCTGCCAGCTCATTATTGGGTGGCCTGCTCTTAGGGTAGCAGAGTTCAGCTTTCAGATCCATATAATGAAAGGGAAATTTGGATATGTGGTGGGTTTCACTGAGTTGGATTAATGTTGGTTTTCTTCTACAGTAGAAAGTGATTTTCCTGAAATGGTCCATGTTTTTGTTGTTAGAGCAGATAATGTAAATAATAGTCTTGAGATTTTTTTTGATGATGCCTATATTATGCTTAAATGGAAGATTTTACAATACGGCTGGAAATATAACCTAAAAGCAGATTTCATAAAAATTTTTGAAATTTATTTCAACAAATATTTACTGAACAGGTATTATGTGTCAGACCTGCTCTAAGTGCTAGAGATAAAGCAATGGAAAAAGCTGATAAATAAGTTTCTGCATTTATGGAGCTCATGTCCTGCTGTGGGGAGATAGCCAATAAACAAATAAGTAAAACATATAATATGCCAGATGCTTTAAGTACTATGGAGAAAAGAAAAGCAGGAAATGACAGTGAAGAGTGGTGGAGTAGGAGGAGTATTACAATTTTTTATTGCGAATAAAAAGGGAAGGCCTCATCAAGAGAATGACATTTGAGCAAAGATATGCAAGAGCTGAGGGAGTGAGCTGCATGGATACTGGAGGGAAGAGTATTCCGGACAGAGGAAACTAAGGCCCAGAGAGCATGCCTGGCATGTTGGAGAGTTGAAAAGGTGGCCAGTATCAATAAAGTGAGCCATGAGAAAGCAGTAGGAGGCCAGAACAGTGAGGCAGTGTGTGCATGTGGCCACGTGAGCTATGGTGTAACTGTGGATATTGCTCTGTTTTGGGGAAGACCCCAGAGGGTTTTAAATAGAAAAAGACTTACATATTAACAGGATCCTCTGGCTGCTGTGTTGAGAATAGATATTGTTGAAAATAGAGAGTAGTACCAGTATATTAGTTCTCTACACTGTGTAACAAATTATCAGCAACTTAGCAGCTTAAAATAACATCCATCTATTCTCTCACAGTTTCTGTGACTCAGGAGTCGAGGCACAGCTTAACTGGGTCTTCTCAAGGCCGCAGTCAAGATGTCAGCCAGGATGGGGTCTCATCTGGAGGCTCGGTTAGGGAAGGAGCTGCTTTCAGGCTCTCTCAGTTTGTTGGCAAAGTTCATATTCTTGCAGTTGTGCGATTCAAGGTAGCTGTCTTCTTGAAAGCCAGCAATGAGAGAAAGAGAGAAACACACACACGTGTGCACATGCATGCCCACACACACACACACACACAGATTTCAGAGCAGGTCTGCTAGCAACACAGTCTTATACAATATAATAAAATCATGGCAATATTATCCCATCACCTTGGCCATAATGCATTGGTTAGAAGCAAGCCACAGACCCCATCTGTACTCAAGGTGATGAGATGCCACAAAAGTGTGAATACCAGGAGGTGAGGGGTCATGGAGTTCGTCTTGAAGTCTATTGGCCACAATTAAGATAAACAAATGAGGAGGCTCTAATATAAAAATTAGACTGAAAGAATAGAATAGAATCCATTATATAATCTTTATGTCCTTGGTGCTGATAATGGATTGAATTGGATATGACTAATTTGGATGTCATAAGCCAGAGACCTTCACCAACTTCTCTGAGCATCTTTCAGCCTCTCTCAGTCATCGTTGCCTTCCCTAGTTCCTCATCATCAGGTCCATAATGTCCTTCTCTGAGTGCTAGTGCTCGTCAAAGTTCTCTAGTCCATCTTCTCTGAGACAAAATCTGCATTGCTCCAATCCCCATTCCCTGACCAGGACTGCTCCCAGAAGCCACATGGGGCTACTGTTATGTGTTCCTATGAGGTAAAGGGCAGAGCCCAAGGCTGGGCTCCAGGACTGTTTGCCAAGTCTGACAGTGAGTCTGCTCTCCTCATGATGACGCTCTCTGTTTGGCCTTGAATTAGAGTTCACCCATCTTCAGAGCCCCCTTCTCCTGATAGTTCCTGAATGCCTGGTCAGAGTAGTGGTCTCAGTGCTTTCCTCTTGTTGCTGGCATCTTCCTTGATCTCTTCTGGTAAGTTCCTGTTCTGGTTGCCTATACTGTATTCTTGACCTTCTCAAGACTAAAGTCGTACCCCCACCTCTCTTTACAATCTGGTGTCCTTCACTAAATCCCATTTGGTTATTCCTGCCTGAACCACTGAGGATTGACAACGTCATGTTTTTCCCAATGCTTGCCACTGTGGCCTTACATCACCTCTCTGCTTGCCACTGTGGCCTTACATCACCTCTCAGACTAGCTCCTCCAGCCAGCCCAGGATTCTTCTCAAGTGTTTTTGCATTAAGAGTAAATCTTTTTTCATTGTTGATAAACAGTATGATATCACACAGCTAAGGTTGCCCCATAATACCCAGGGTCCAGACTCAAGGTTTAATGAGATACTTTCACGATCTATAAATGAAATAAAGAGTCCTTTCTTGACCAGGTGCGGTGGCTCATCCCTGTAAGATCAACACTTTGGGAGGCCGAGGCGGGTGGATCACCTGAGGTCAGGAGTTCGAGACCAGGCTGGCCAACATGGCAAAACCCTGTCTATACTAAAACTACAAAATAAAATTAGCTGGGTGTGGTGGCACACACCTGTAATCCCAGTTACTTGGGAGGCTGAAGCAGGAGAATTGCTTGAATCCGGGAACTGGAGGTTGCAGTGAGCTGAGATTGCACCATTGCACTCCAGCCTGGGCGACTGAGCGAGACTGTTTCAAGAAAAAAAAAAAAAAAAGAGTCCTTTATTGTTTCGCCCTTGTGTGTCTTCTGAATTTACCTTTATGTAAAATTGCATCATTCTTCCACATATTGGCCTGAAGTTCCACTGTAAATCTGGGACTGCAGATTTAATCAGTCACTCATTAGCACCACACAAAAGCACTGGGTTCAATACTGTTGGTAGAGGTATAAAGTAACCAGAATATATCTGTTCCTGTCTCAATCAGGGCTAGAGTTTTTGCAAAGCCATCTAGCTTAAAAAATATATTTTTGGTAGCCTCTTGCCTTTCCACGTAAAATAAGTGGTGATTGTAGTGTCTCTGGAATTTTTGCAGCATTCCTTTAGTGTTCTCTTGGTTGAGGAAAAATACATGACTCTCCTCATTTAGCACTTCTCCTGGTCAGGAAATCTCAGTTAGTCTGCCAACAAGCCTGTCAAGTCAGCTTGCCCTCTCTCCTCTTCCATCTGTCTTCTCAAATTCTTCACACCTTTAAAATTTCTTGGAAATGTTTTTTTATTCACTTAGTCTGCAGACCTAATTGCCTCATGCCTCCACACCCAGCCTAGAGTCTCAGCACAGAGACTGTTCTATCTCATAAAAGCCTCCCACAGCCTGTAGCTTCTTATCTTTTCTTGTCAAAAAATTCCTCTGGCCCTACCCCTTTATATTCCCTGGACTCCAATCTGTTATTCCCCAATCACTAATTAAATGGTTATTTAATATTCTCCATAAACATACAAGGCTCAATAGGAAACACTGTGCCAAAACCACCATGAGGTCTTTGTCCTGAAGACCTCACAGTCTGATGTCACTTGGGCTGTTATCAACACATTAGGACAGTAACTCTATGTTGGCTCCATGGAAGAGCACCATCCAAGAGAGCGGCTTTGCTTCCAGATTTTTTTGAGAGGGCCCATATCAGGCATTTAGCTTGTGCGAGTCACAATTCAGGTCCTTCATCAAACAGTCTGCGCTAAGCAGATCTGCCCCTGACACACAGTGCAGCTTTCCTTTAAGTCAACAAGAGCCTCTGGTTTTGTGAGTCATCCTTTCCCAGGGTATTAACGTTTAGATATAGTTTTGATAAAAGACAGTTGAAGTTGTTACAGCTAGTTCACTTAACCCTTATTTTGGGAGTCTATCAGCCCAGAATTTCCTAATTCTGCCATGAAGACTTCCTAGCTAAGCATATGGAAGACCTGCTAGGTATATAAGTAGGCATTCAAATACTACTGAATGACAACTATATATATAT
Organism: Trachypithecus francoisi; assembly: GCF_009764315.1. Taxonomy (NCBI): domain Eukaryota; kingdom Metazoa; phylum Chordata; class Mammalia; order Primates; family Cercopithecidae; genus Trachypithecus; species Trachypithecus francoisi. The sequence goes on from NW_022681460.1 coordinate 28,196,252, forward strand.
AATATATAGTTATATATATATATAGTTATATATATATAGTTATATATATATAGTTATATATATATAGTTATATATATATATATAGTTATATATATATACACTTGGTTCTTCAGCTTGAAGGAAGGGGTAAGGGAAAGGATATGGGCTTTGTAGTCAGCCAGACTAATGTTTGAATCAAGCTTACTATGAATCGTATTTTCTCTGAATCTCAGTTTTCATTTCTGTAAATGGGGATAATAATACATCTCATATGGCTCTTGATAGAATATAATACACAAACACGCTTTGTGGAGTGCCTGGCCCCTAGTGAGCATTTCCCCCTGTTGGAGTGGGTGATGGTATTTTGACAATCAAAGCCCATCCACTAGGATGCTTATGCTAGCTCTTTACAGATGACGACAGCCAAAGTGCTTGCCTCAATGGCCTTGCTTCAGGAACGATACAGATTCAGAATTTGTCCTACTATTTTTCTGTTTCACTCAGTCTTGGCTAAAGGAAGTGCAATAAAGCAGTAACACTTTAGATTAGTTTCAGGCATACTCATAAAATATGGAGAGCTTCAGGAACCAGGAGATTCTTAAATCTTCTGAGGACTAATAGAGAGGCACCAAAGAGATTTTTTAAAAATAAAATGTATAACAAAGTTTAGGAGGATCCACCAAGAAAGTAAACTCTGACTTATTATTATTCATCTTCTTTATGTGAGAAGAATCTTAAAGGTGATGTTCAGAAGGGCAGGAGATGATTTCAGAGAGAAACACTTCAGTCTTTCCGGGCCACACCAGCCTCCTTTGTTTTTCCCTATACACCTTCATGTGCTGGGAGGATGAGAGTCTGTGACTGTTAGGAAGGAATATATGTGTGTTTGTGTGTGTGTGTGTGTGAGGCTAGGGCTGATGGTGTATTTCTTTTTTAAAAAAGCAAGATTGAGAGTGGATTCATTATTTACTGCTTTGGATCCTATTCAACACTTTAGCACTTTGTATTTTCTGCACTATTGTGCTTTGCCATGTTATCTTATAATTACATGGCTAGACAACTTGATCTGTGGCCTATACACAGTATCTTTGGTTCACCAAATATTGTACAGCTACATGAGCAACTTGTTGTTTTACCAAGAAGTGAGCAAATAATCTTAAAAACAACAAACAAAAAGCATAAGAACTGTATCTGGATCTCACTTCGGTATACAAGTATTTTTTAGCAGATTATTTAAGGGCTAGTATCAGCTGGGTGGTCTTTTTTATCACATTTTCTTTTCCAAAGTTAATTGGCTGTAAATTCACTTTTAAAAATCTTGTTGTATATATAGCCTTAGCATAGGGTAAAGAAAAAATAACCTTCTATAAGATACTATGTCATCATTATTAAGATTCATCAATAGTCAAACCCTCTGTATATCCCAAACTTAAAGTTATTCTGTCACCTAAAATCATAAGAATGTATAAGATTGGAAATTTGCTATTAAAAAGAGTTTTAATTGATCCCAGTCTAACTGTTAAGCATGCAAATGATCTGTGAAATTTAAGATGACTCTGAGAATATAAGACAAATTCCGTGAAGTCTGTCACAGCTTCAGAAATTAAATGATCCAACATTTTGGGAGGTTCTAACTGCTTATATATAATTATATTTTTAGTCAATAATAAAATTAAAAAGTAGTCAAAGGTAAAAATAGTAATAAAGTGTTACTATTTATATTTGAAAGAATGTATGCCATTAGAATCGACAGTTTTATTTACTTATTGAGATTACAGATGATACCTATTTCTGATAGCACTTGGGGATCCAAATAACCACCAAGAGTAGGCCCATTATCAGTACATGCTCCCATGGTAGTATTTCTGCCTATGATAGTCCTGCAGACTCTAGTACAAGCTTGGTTTCTTGGTGTTAGAATGCTGGAAATTGTAGAACGGAGGGAAAAGCAAATCCACTGGGTGAAGGAACCTATAAGGAATCTCAAATCTAGAACCCTCAGCTTGAAGAGGGGAGGAATGTGATTTTAAAATAACTAATTAAATGTTTTTCAAAGGATTTCAGAAATAAAAATTTAGTGTAAATGTGAAGCCATTTTAACTTCAGCCTTAAAACTCATAATTAAATAAATAAAAATAATAGAATTATAGAAGGAAGCCACTAGAAATTGATCTCTATTTTCTCCAAATTCATCTCTAAGATTGCACCAGGATCAATACTGTAGATAGCTTTCCTATTTAAGTGCTCCTGGACAGCAAGTTATAAAAGCTCTGTCAGTTGCTCCCTGCGAGATTGAACAATTATTACTGTTAGAAAGTTCTTCTTTATATCTAACCTCATTTCTCATGGTGTATATTGAAAATTATTTCCTCTTCGGTAGTGTTTTTTAGAAATAAAATCAGCTACATTCCAACCTCCATGGGGTAAGGAGAAAGTATTAAAGAAAAAACAGTTTAAGTGATGTTGAGAGTACGTTTTTGTTAAGTAATGAACTTACTCAAATGTCCTTGCTAGTGTCTTTGATAAGGAATTTAAACCAAAGGATATATCTCAGAACACAACTGAGTGTCTGACAATCACTTTGTGTGCTTGTTTATAAGCCAGCAAGCTCAAAGACTGTGCATTAAGTGATACCTTCACAGAATCCATTCAATCAAGGGGAATGTGTATGTATTTAATACCGATAAGAAAGTAAGAAAGTCCAACTGGAAGAATGCAATTGCTCTCATGCTCAGCCTCTAATATAAAAGGAATACGGGGTAGACATGTGCTAATAGGGTGGGCTTGAAGGTTCATAAAAATCCTTAACTGTTCTTTAACTGTGGGAGATACCCTAAATCAAGGAAAGAAGGAAAACATTTATGTGTAGTATTGGGGTTCTGTGTTCTAAGATGGCCTTGTCTATATGCTAACCTTGTCTGTAGACAAATGCTTCACATCTGCCACTATCTCACTGGCACATTTGGTAGTGGAATTGCACTGTCTGTAAACTGTTTCAGTTCCTTTGGAAAATATCACATAAATATATGGTAAGGCATATTTTTTATTATATAGAGCACAAGCCAAAAACCTCTTGCCAGAGTGATTCTCTAAAATTTTACCCCTATTTCATGCATTAGAAAAGAAATATGTATCATATGCTTTCACTTATTTTATGATTAGCAGATCAAATTTGTATTCTGTGTATACAGAAAGCCAAAAAAGCCGTGTGTCTCTCAAGACCCTTCCTCAGCCCCTAATGCCTTGCTCCTCTTCTGGCATTGCTTTTTAAAAGATCTGGTCTTGGCTGGACGTGGTGGCTCATGCCTGTAATCCCAGCACTTTGGGAGGCTGAGGCAGGCAGATCACGAGGTCAGGAGATCGAGATCGTCCTGGCTAACACGGTGAAACCCCATCTCTACTAAAAATACAAAAAATTACCCGGGCTTGGTGGTGGGGTGCCTTAGTACTCTGGAGGCTGAGGCAGGAGAATGGCATGAACCCGGGAGACGGGGCTTGCAATGAACAGAGATGGTGCCACTGTACTCCAGCCTGGGCGAAAGTGTGAGATTCCCTCTCAGAAAAAAAACAAAAAAAGAAAAAAATCTGGTTTCACCGGCTCTCAGAAGTAAAATTGAATTTAAACTCAATAATAATACATTGTATTGATCTTTAAAGTTTACAAAGTGTTTTCACATAATTTCATTTTATTCTTACAACTCCTGCTAACTCTATGGAGTTAGCCATGCTGGGAATAATATTCCTATTTTATAGTTTTGGAAATTGAGACTGAGAGAAGAAAGGCTTCGTGGCTTGCCTCAGATTATGGAGTTAATAACTAGTGGAGCCAGGTCTTGAACCCAAGTCTTGAACCCAGGCTACTTATGGTAGACAGAACTCTAAAGTGACCCCTGATGCCCTTCACCTTTATATAATCTCCTCTGCTGGAGTATCTGTGGAATCTCTGAATAAAATGAAATACCATGCCTGTGATTATGTTATTTTATATGGCAAAAGGGATTTTGCAGATGTAATTAGGGTTCCAAATTGGTTAACCTTCAAGGGAGATTGCCTGCATGGGCCTGATCTAATCATATGAGCCCTTAAAATATGAGTCAAAAGGTCAGAGAGACAGAGGATGTTAGAGAGATTGGAAGCATAAGAGGGATTTGATACTAGGGAGATTCTCTGTTGCTGACTTTGAATGTAGAGAGGTCTCCGTGGCAAGGCATGTGGGCAGTCTCTAGGTGCTGAGAGCTGACCTGGCTGACAACCAGCAGGGCAAGAGACCAGGGGACACTCAGTCCTACAACTACAAGGAGCTGAATTTGACCAATAGCCTGAATTAATTTGGAAGCTAATTCTTCTCCTGGGCCTCCTGATGAGAACTCAGGCTGGCCAACAGCATGATTTTAGGCTTGCCATACTATGAGAAGGAAACCCAGTCACACCATGCCAAATGTTTGACCTACAGAATTGTGGCATAATAAATGGGTGTTGTTTTAAGTCGTTAAATTGGTGACAATTTGTTATGCAGCAATATAAAACTAATAAACTGCTGTTCATTAATATTTATTGAATGGTTATTACATGTAAGACATGAATTTTTATTTTTAATCAGTTTATTTTGTGCCCATGTCCAGAAGGGTTAGCTAAAAAAAATAAATAAATAAAAGCAACCCAAGCTTGCTAGAGTAAATTAACAAATATTTCCCTTTCCTTGTGGAATTTAGAGAATTACCATCCCAGTTCTCTTGAAGGTAAGCATGAATATGTCCCTTATTCTGACCAGGAAAAAGAGGAGAGATGAGATATGTCTATTCCAGGATAATGGCTTACATTCTCCACATTCTCTTGCCCTGTTACAGCCAACTCTAAAACTGGATGAGAAGACAGTGTCACACGGTGGGATGCTCTGTCAGTCTGGGTCTGGGGAGAAGAACCTCCTGCCAATCTGCTTTGAGCACACCTACCCTGACTGACACACTTGCCTTGTAGGCACTATGGCCACATGTAATACTGAGATTCACAAACACTGATTGCCGCCCCACTGCACATTAGCAATGAAAGTCATGTCTTCTGTTCCTAGGACCTTTTGCTACATACTTTTTGGGTAAGAAAAAAATAGAGCTTAACTTAGCACCATTTTTTTCTCCGACTAGGTTAGAGGTGAGAAAAGGAATGAAAGAAGTGGGTAAGACTGAGAAGATGAGAAAAACAAGAAAAAACAGATAGTTCTCTGGCTGAGCTACAATTATTGACTGCCACTAGCTAGACTCTGTGGGGTCCCCAAATATCAGTAACGATAGCCCCATTTCCCATGAGATGTTGACACCCAACATCAGTCATTAGTATAGTAAGGAGTTGAAATGAGGAAATCATGAATCTTAAATAAGTCAAGATGTTTCCATTCTCTAGATTTGCTAGAACACATTTTCCTAATTTGAGAAAATGAAACCAAGGCTGTAAACAAACTATTATGTAGACTTGCTTTTACATGTCATATTTCTCTGTTTCATTTCTGTAGAAAACTTAGAAAATAGGCATATATGGTAGCTAACTTAAAGAAGCAATCTTTATTTATATACCAGAACATAGTCACTAACAAATGTAACACAAATTTTTATTTTCTTTGCAACTATTCTTATAATCCTTCATCAGCTATCTTCTTTCTAAGCAGCAATATTAGATAAAATACTTCCTGTTAAGAGATCCATTAAGGTTTGAGAATTTTAAGTGAGCCAAATTGAATAAGTTGGTCTCCTTAGCCATAAATAAGTCTATTTTGAAAATAAAGTTTTTTGGGAGGTAAATTCCATAAAGCTGCTAACAAGTAGAGGTCAAAGTGAGCGTCTGTCAAAAATATTATTTCAAGAAGTTTTGATACAAAGCAGGGAAATGCTACAAAATGTTTAAGCTCTTGGTTTCCAGGCTTATTTCATCATCATTGTTTTTTTTTCCATTTATTGACTAATCAGATGAATCAACTCTAAAGAAGTTTCTTTCATCTTTTTGTGAAGTTTTTCAAGGATATTTTTCTCAAACTAAATTAGATAGAGGATTTCTTAAGAAACTTCAATTTCTGGAAATCAAAAGTAAATGGACTTTTAAAGTTTATTTTTCTTGTAGTACGGAAAGAAGATAGTTTAAAAGTGTGGTTTTGATTTTCTTCTTTCCTTTGCAAATCAATTTTTCACATTTTAACTTAATTCTGAAGGGATTGCAAGTTGAATATCCTTCAAGGACTTTCTCTCTCTCATATATAACATCAGCATTTTGAACAGAATATAATTTCCATGGTACTATAATATAATTATTAGTGAAACGAGTGTAGATGGTGAATTATGAAGATCCCCCTAATTCCAACTGGAGTGATCATTTGGGGTTAGGAATGATCCTCATCGAAACTAGCATCTTGGCTTGCTTAGGGGAAAATGTGCGTTGGGAGGATAAAGGAAGGCTAGACTACATAAAACTCATACCTGGAACCCCATGAAGTTTCCATACTTCCCCCACTGCCATATTCAAGTTCTTCATCAGCTTGTTAATTTCATTCTAACAAGATTTTTTCTTATATGAGCAAATTTTCTCTTCAGAAAATACATACAGCAAGTAATTTCAAACTGGCCATTAAACAAGAGTGCCATTGAAGGCAGAAAGGCGCCAAGTTTTGAGTGTGAGTTTTTTCCTTTTCTTCACAAAAGAAACATACATTTAGTATATTTTTCATTTAAAGACATGCCCGCCCACAAACATCTGAGAAACATCTGTAGACAAAATGCCAAAATGCATAGTCGAATTTTGACTCACACCTCACCACCCACCAAGACCCCTGTCAACTCACAATAAACACCTTTCTAGCATCTGCCCCAGAGAAAGAAACGCCACATTAGCCAAAGGTCAGAGCAAACAGATGTCACTTATTGCAGACCCTAATCATATCCATATCCAACCTTAGGAGGCCTGCAGTGGAGCTGCCTTTTGGACTACGGGTTCCTCCAGTTGGAGGTGCTTATCACTGTGTCCTCCCTCCTTCTGTTTTGAGCAAGGGGGGGCCTTAGGAGGGCTTATCTCTAGAGACTGTCCCTGTGTCCTGCTGACAGACCCCATGATTGAGCACTAGGGTTAAGGAAGCAGAAGGGAATTCTTCGTGGTTGGCCTGCACTTAGCTGTCTTTCTGCTTCTCACCCTGACAGGATTGCAGTATTCTTACAAATATACTCCCACATCAACCGCCCTGATTGTCTGTGGAAGACATGGGACTTCTCTTCTCTGTTCTTGTTGCATTTTGCACACATCTCTGTGTCTCCTTTTATAGCCTTCATCATGTTCAATAAGATCAGTTTACATATTTCACCCCTATAAGACAGCATTTCAGCTAGAGGAAAGAAACAAAGAGGAAAGGAAGAAAACAGAGAATGGGGGATACAGTATTTATATGAAGAACTTTAATAGACAACGTTGGCAATGCAATTTAGTGGGGTTTTTTTAATGGATAAAGAAAATGTAATATGTACACACACAATGGAATATTATTCAGCCAAAAAAAAACTGAAGGAAATTCTGCCATTTGGGACAGCATGGATGTACCTGGAGAATATTATGCTAAGTGAAATAAGCAAGACACAGAAAGAAAATACTGTATGATCTCACATGTGGGATCTAAAAAAGTTGAACTCATAGAAGCAGAAAGTAGAATGGTGGTTGCCAAGGGTTGGGGAGAGAAGTTGGTCAAAGGGTTCCAACTTCCAGCTATAAGAGGAATACATTCTGAGGATCTAATGTACAGCATGGTGACTGTAGTTAATAATATGTATTATATACTTGAAATTTGCTAAGAGAATAGATCTTAAGTGTTCACACCAGACACACACACACACACACACACACGAAAAAGATAATGTGAGATGACGGACGCATTAATTAACTTGATTATGGTAATCATTTCACAATGTATGCATCTATCAAATTATCATATTGTATACCTTAAATATATACAATTTTTAGTTGTTAATCATATCTCAATAAAACTAGAGAAAAACATTTTTTAAATAAAAAATGAGCAAAACTTTTGAGGAACATAGCTTACTTTCTAGAATTTCAGTCTCAGTCAACCTCAAATGCACACAGATACAGGTACCATAAACCTGTAGCCTAAAGGCTAAGCTTTATCCAGTTCTTGAATCAATCCTGGCCATGTCTGTCAGTATATTAGGGGTTCTCTTCCCCAGTGGCTGAGGTCTACTGACAGTTATGCCACATAAGCCCAGTACCTAGTGATTCTGGAGTGGTTCCACACTCTTCCTGAAATTTTTTCTCCATTCTTATGACTGAGCATTTGTTTCCTGTGTGTTTGTGTACCAATTTCCCCCAACTTGAACTACATCCCTCCTCTGGTTTTTAAACCACAGAATGTAGCTTTCCAGCCAGGCTTATCCACTTACCTCCCCTGGAGACTGGACCCTGTCCTCTGGTTAGGCGGTGTTCCCATGATGTCAGCAACAAGTTCTACTTAGAATCTATTTCTGCAAACAACTTGTTTACATTATTGGCAATTCCAATAAAAAAAATTAAGCTATGTAGGATGGTCCCCTTTTGCAGATATACCACAACACACGATCCAAGATATCTGACATCTTAGCCAAAGCTAAGACTAAATAGTAGAATAGCAAGGTGTCTCTGATTCCAGAGTTCATGACCTTCCCACCATATTTTATTGCCTCCTCTCTGGAACATTGACACTATTCATCCTCTGTCTTCAAAGGTCTCCTCTTCCATAGATGCATAGGTGGTGTCTCATCCACTACACGGAACCCTTAGATATGAATGCCAGAATATACCCTCCTTGCAGACATTAAACTCAGTTTTAGATAATATGATGTTTTTACAGCAATCCCACGAAACTTTAGCATCTTCCCTAAGGCTTCTTTAATATTGTTTTCTGTTATAGAAAGGACAGATGTAAAAAAAATGTAGGTGTATAGGGATGTGTTTTTATGCAAACATAACTACCATACAATCTTATCACATTAGTGCTAATTTTTAAAGGAGTCCAGTTTTATTCCTGAGTCGATCACTAGATTTTACAGAAGTGAAGTTTGATATCCCTAAGAGTTTGAAAATCGTATATAATTGCAACTAACTCTTGTTTGCTCTGAATTGAATTATTTATTGAGGAATACAGAGTCTTTTTGTTTTCTTTCCCTCCCCCATCTTCTGAGTTTGTCCAATGAATACCATCGAATAAAAATAATTATTGAGCATCTCTGTAGACACTGTACTGGTCTACACACAGAAAATTCATTTTTCCTTTTTTTTTTTTTTTTTTTGAGACAGAGTCTCGCTCTGCCACCCAGGCTGGAGTGCAGTGGCCGGATCTCAGCTCACTGCAAGCTCCGCCTCCCGGGTTTACGCCATTCTCCTGCCTCAGCCTCCCGAGTAGCTGGGACTACAGGCGCCCGCCTCATCGCCCGGCTAGTTTTTTTTTTTTTGTATTTTTAAGTAGAGACAGGGTTTCACCGTATTAGCCAGGATGATCTCGGTCTCCTGACCTCGTGATCCGCCCGTCTCGGCCTCCCAAAGTGCTGGGATTACAGGCTTGAGCCACCGCGCCCGGCCTAAATTAATTTTTCAAATATCCATTAGTGGATTTTATATCTTTGTGACTCTAAACCAGGTTCTTGAGTTGTTTCTTAACAATATAAAAATAAGATATAACCTTTCCAAATGTGAGTTTCTTTAAAAGAGTTGATGAGGTATTTCCTTGTTTGTTCAAATACCTCTTCCGCAGAACCTTAAGGATTTAAAAGTTATTTACACACTGTGCTAGTATATATATTTATTTGGTTCCTTTTGTATGGATTTCTCTAGTTCTTTATAATATGGAGAAAGACATGTATTATACCGGTAATATACAGGTAACGTAAGGCTTGCTTCTATAAGAAATAACACCCAAATGTATAGTGGTTCAAATATAATAGAAATTTATTTCTTGCTTATGTAAATTCTAAAACAGATGTGTCTAATTGAAAGATGTCTTATTTCAAGTGATAATATAAGAACTCAGGTTCTTTCCTTCCTATGCCTCTGTCATATTTAACATATCCAATGTGTTTATGCATTTTTCAAGTCTGTGAAAGAGGAAATCACTTGGAGGAAAATTCTGCATGGAGAATTTTGTGGGATAGTCACAAAACTGGTAAACATCACTTCTGTTTACATTCCAATACACATGGAATTCAGCACAAGATAAAAAGAAGGCTGGGAAATAAAGCCTTAAGTGTGGGTTCAGGAAGAAGAGGAAGTGAGTTTAGTAATCCCACAATGTGGGGTTAGAGTCAGACAGACTTGGGTTCAAATCCTAGCTCTGCAGTGAATTATTATGTGAATCCTCATGTTTCAAGTTTCTTGCCTTTTAAAACCTATTTTAGCTATTGCTGTTAAGCTTAAATGGAAGGATTGATATACAAGTGATTAATACATAGTATTATTACTTGAATCAGAAAGACCAAGATACATTTAGGTTTATGGTTAAACAATTTGTATAACTGTAGATTCTTCCTGGTCCCAAAAGCTTTGTGGGGTCAAGTTGTCCATATTTTGAAGTTTTAGTCATATTTTACAAGTGCATCCATGTCACTTACTAACCTAATTAAACATTAAAGAAAATTTATAAATTAGGTGCCAAGAATATACAATGGGGAAAGGGCAATCTCTTTAGTAAACAGTATTAGGGAAATTGGACATTTACATGAAGAAGAATGAAATTGGACCCACATCTCATATTCTTTACATAAACCAACTCAAAATGAATTAAAAGCTTAAACATATGACCTGAAACTATTAACATAAAACTGCTAGAAGAAAACATAGGAAAACGCTTCCTGACATTGTCCTGGGCAATTATTATATTTTTATGTGACACCAAAAGCACAGAAAACAAAAGCAAAAATAGACAAATAGGGCTGCATCAAACTAAAACTCTTCTCCATAATAAAGGGAAGAATCAAGAGAGTGAAGAGACAACCTACAGAATGGGAGAAAACATTTACAAATCATACATCTGATTATGGGTTAATATCCCAACATATATAAGGAATGCAAACAACTCAATAGCAAGAAAGCAAATAACCTGATTTTAAAATGGGCAAATGATCTGAATAGACGTTTCTCCAAGGAAGACATATGAATGGCCAACAGGTATATGAAAAAGAAATGTTCAGCATAATCAAGCATCAGGGAAATGCAAATCAAACCGCAATGTGCTATAACTTCACACCTGTTACATGGTGTGTTACAATGGCTATTATCAAAATGATGAAAGATAAGAGGTGTTGGTGAGGAAGGAGAGAAAAGAGAACCCTTGTACATTGTTAGTAGAAATATAAATATAGAAATAGAAAGTAGAAATAGAAATAGAAATTAGACAGTTCTTTAAATTATCTTCTTCATGGAAAACAGAATGGTGGTTCCTCAAAATATTAAAAATAGAATTACCACATGATCCAGCAATCACATTTCTGTATATGTAGCCAGAAGAAATAGAGTCAGCATGTCAAAGAGATAGCTGCACTCCCATATTCACTGCAGCGTTATTTATAATAGTCTAAATATGAAATCAACCTAAGTGTTCACCAATGGATGAATGGATAAATAATATATACAATGGAATACTATTCAGCCTTAAAAAAGAAAATTCTGTCATTTGTGACAACATGGATGAACCTGGAGGATGTTAAGTGAAATAAGCCAGGCACAGAAAGGCAAATACTGCCAGAGCTCACTTATATACATGGAATCTAAAATACTCAAACTCATAGAAGCAAAAATTAGAATGGTGGTTACCAGAAGCTGAGGGTGGAGGAATGAGAGAAGTGTTGGTCAAAAGGACACATAATTGCAGTTAGAGAAAAGTAATAAGTTCAAGATATGTGATGTACAACATGATGTCTATAGTTAATAATAATGTATACTTGAAAATTGTAAAGAGAGTAGATCTTACACGTTCTTATCACAAACAAAAGTATGTGAGCTGATGGATATTTTGGTTAGCTTAACTAAATGAATGCACAATGTCTACATATACCAAAACTTCATATTGTATGTCACAAATATGTCAATTTTTATCAATCAATTAGACTTTAGTCAAGGTGGGGAAAAAAGAAAAAGTATCATAAATTGGTAGTATATATTCTGGTGATTTTCCATGCTTTAAGTTATTCCTAATAAAACCTTATGGAGCACACTGAAAAGTTGATTTTGTTTTTTTACTTCACCATATTTGATTTGGTGAATTGATACAATTTGGGAGAAATAAAAATAATAGCTATAATTTAATTCAACTGTAATGACAACTTTCAAATTCTATAACCACAACAAACTTAAAATTCTCTTCAAATGTCAAAAAGTTGCCAGTCTTAAGCATTATGTCTTCATCAGTAATCCAGGTTCAGATAGGCATTTTGCTGTTTCAAAATCAGAAGTTGCCCAATAACCAAGATCTTAGCATAAATGAAAAGAAAGATCAGAATTATTTTTTGATGGGCTGTGCAATTCCTATGTATTCGCCTCCTTTTGGTTTCCCCAGATACATTTTACCCTTTATATTTGTTTTCCTTTTTTTTTTTTTGGTACTAGCAGCAATGAGATTTCTGCCAGAACTAAACTCAGCCACTTCCCTGGGAATGTTCTCCAGTTGCTTATTTCACTACCGGAACTGTGTTCCCTCACATTCTGGCCTATTTCCACACATGCCTCCTCTGGAATAAAGGGTCTGACAGTTCTGTAGATAATGGTAAACATATGTAGCCAATGCTGTGCAATTCTTTTAGAGCCAGAAAGCATTAGTAGGTATTTCAGTTGCTGGCAACAACAACAAAAAGTCAGTGTAAAGAACTTCATCAAGCACCAGAACCCACAGAATACTATACGTCAATAATTTTAATGCAAGGCAGGATTCTTCCTTTATTCTTTCTTTTTAAAATCATTGGCTAATTATAAATGGAAATCAGACTATTATGACAACCTAATTCCAAACTTTAAAACTACAGGGGCAAAAGCTGGGTCATAGGGGGAAGAGAACATTTCAACTTGTTTACTCTGGATACTATTCCCATTTCAAGTTAGGCCTTTTGATTCTTTAAATATGCAAAAGAACTGACTTCCCTGAGTACACAAGGGACAAATTACATATTGTGATGTCATTGCCTTGCAAATTTCTCATACCACCAAATACATTAGTCACACTGTCAATGTCACGGAGATATAAAAGAAAAAAATTAAAAGTCATATTATTTTCATATGAGAATCAGTAATGATTTCTCTTTGGATGTATTTCTTCAAAACAATTTCCTAAATCTCAGTGAAACTTAAGAAAGCTATGTTAAAATATAGAATGACATCCTCAGCAGGTCAACTTGTGGTACTTTATTACCAGCCTAATAGCAACATTACTGTGCAGTGGTAAATAAGAATAAAATGAAGAATAGAGGCAGTATCTTATTGGGTGTGTAACTTTGATCCATTTAATCGTTTCATTATTCTATGTTGTATTTTGATGATTGCAGTGAGACATTTTCATTCAAACATAGTGCAAGTTATAATCTACCAGGGTTCTTGTCTACGGTGTTAAATTGATGTAGGTGTCTCTAGCCTCCTGCCTATTTTCTTTGGCCAATCCAGTTCAGCAACTTCCTTCTCATGTGCCTGGAAAACCATCTGACATCCCTTACTGTCTGCGTTTTCCCCCTTGCCCTCGAGCAGATTAGAATTCCTTACAATCTAACAGTTGAATGACTTTAATATGGAATAGAGTGGTTCAACCCTAAGTAAGCGCTTTTCTACCTAGGCTCAGAACAAAACCTGGAGTACCAATTGCAGAGACTCTATGTAGAGAAAATAATGTTTTAGTTCACGAAGAATTCTACTTGACTGCAGTGAATACAATATCAAAATGTTCAGTTGGCTGAATTCCCTGGATGCTGCCTAACAGAATGTAGATAAAGAAATGGACACATTAGACTCATTAAAACCTTGTGATATGATGATGTAAATGAGCCAGAACAAGAACCATTTGAATTCCATTCACATCAGTCAGTTACTCTGAATGTGCAAGTGATGAACCATTTCAGAGTTGCCCAATGTTGATTTCTACCAAGGTTTCTCAATTTTGGCACTATTGATTCTTGGAGATGTATAATTATTTCTGGGGGAAGGGAGGCTGTCCTGTGCGTTGTAGGATGTTTAGTGGCATCACTGGCTTCTACACCTCAGATGACAGTAGTGCCATCACCCAAGCTGTGCCAACCAAAAATATCTCCAGACATTGTCATATGTCTCTGGGAGATAGGGAGCAAAATTGGCCCTGGTTGAGAACAACTAAGTTAGACAAATCTGTGTCTGGAGCTTCTGAGATCTGAGTGGCCAGGCACTGGCATCTCACTTTATTGATGGTGATCTAAACTGTAGGAGTGGTGGCCAGAATGCTTGACTATTGGCAATGGAGAGAAGGGCATCGAGCTACATTGGATGGGGCCACTCACAAAACAATCAAGCAAATAAATAATCCACAAATCATTTTACTTCATCTTTGTGACCCTCCTGAAAAGAAATAGTTTGCCCCAAAATAGAAATATTATGGTGATAATCTGAGCCCATCAATCTAATTATTACACACTGCATTTTGATAGAGCTATAGGTATATAAGTACAGGTATAGGTAGACAAATATAAATAGCTCTCAAAGCACCTTTCCAGACATAACCTTAAGCAATTCTCTCAACCACCCTGTAAAGTCCAATGGACAGGTGTTCCAGTTACTCTCATTTTATGGGCTAGGAAACTACATTTTGGAGAGGTTAGGTGATTTCTTCTAGATTATACAAGAAGAGTTTGGATCAAATACAGGGCCTTTTCTATAGTTCTGTCTTCTTTAAAAATGAAGATTAAGTAGTGATAGGTGGCGTATGCTTAGACCATAAAAATATTTAGTTACATATCCCATAAGCAGAGAAAGATAAGTATTTACTTTTCTGTGATGGAGAAAGAAACTCCAGTAAGTGTTGGCTGAGATGACCCTTGAATTGTGACTCCAAGAGTTCACATGGAATATTTATCAGTTGGGCTATGGCAGCATGTTCTCACCAGGAATACATAAAATAATACTTAATTCTTTGTCCCTTAACATCAAGAACTTGGATCTAGTTTGAAGGAAAGGAATCATTTTCTCAACTATGACAATACTTTAAACAACTTCTTGAACTCATTTAGTGGCCACTGCAACAGATTCTATTGTTTTGTTTTTTACATCATCAGATTTTGATCAAAAGGTTCACAAAAAATTAGAAATACAAAGAGCAGAACATGCTGTGTGTCAGCTGCTGGTAGAGAGCAGATTAAACAAACGCCAGGGTTTGTAACTGGCCAGGGACTACCCAAGCCAGCAGCTGCAAATATAGCAAACCCTTAAATAATTTCAAATCCTTTTTTATTATCCATTATAAAAATGAAGCTGGTTACACACTAGATTAATAAACGCTCTCTGAGACATAGGACAACCTAGAGAAGAACACATATCATGCTAGATCAAATGGTGTTTCTTAAAATCAAATGTAGAGTAAATATAAATGACAAAATATAGAATGAACTTTTTTCATGAGTTCTGGAATGATCCTATTTGTGTAATATGCTACCATGATAATCTCATTTGTAGAGGTTTTTAAAAACATATTTTTACTTTTATTCCCTGTTTGTTTCTTTTTCTCTGAGAATCTTAGTTTTCTCTGAAGTTTACTAGTACTTTCAACCTTATTTGCTCTATGCAAAAGCCTTCCCACTAGTTTGTGACATTTCCTTTACAATATAATATAGTGTACATACTAGAGTCTATTTCAAAGTTATCCACTTCATTTCATAGATCTGTCACTTCTTTGCCAATACCATGTGGTGTTAATCACAAGAGTGCTATATTACATTTTACTATATAGTAGTTTGAGTCTGACTTTAATATTCCTTTTGTTTAAGATTTTATAAGCCATTCTCATTTCTATTTTTATTACCTAGTTTAATATTAGAATTATTTTTAAGTTAAAATAGTTTAAAATTTTGACTGGCAAACAAGTAATTTATTTGTAATACTTAGTCTCTTTTTTTTTTTATTTTTTATTTTTTATTTATTTATTTATTTATTTTTTTTTATTATACTTTAAGTTCTAGGGTACATGTGCATGACGTTTATATCATGTATAACTCCCCAATGCAATCCCTCCCTCCTCCCCCCTCCCCATGATAGGCCCCAGTGTGTGAAGTTCCCCTTCCCGAGTCCAAGTGATCTCATTGTTCAGTTCCCACCTATGAGTGAGAACATGCGGTGTTTGGTTTTCTCTTCTTGTGATAGTTTGCTAAGAATGATGGTTTCCAGCTGCACCCATGTCCCTACAAAGGATGCAAACTCATCCTTTTTTATGGCTGCATAGTATTCCATGGTGTATATGTGCCACATTTTCTTAATCCAGTCTGTCACAGATGGACATTTGGGTTGATTCCAAGTCTTTGCTATTGTGAATAGTGCCGCAATAAACATACGTGTGCATGTGTCTTTGTAGTAGGGTAATTTATAATCCTTTGGGTATATACCCAGTAGTGGGATGGCTGGGTCATATGGTACATCTAGTTCTAGATCCTTGAGGAATCGCCATACTGTTTTCCATAATGGTTGAACTAGTTTACAATCCCACCAACAGTGTAAAAGTGTTCCTAATATCCAAAATAACTTTCCTTTGTGTGAGCAGTGACCAGTTAGAAAATTCCATTCATAATAGTAATCTAAAACATGAAATCACTAGGAGAATATTAACAAAAAGTATAACTTTTATGAAATAAAGTGAAAAAGTATTTTGAAAGATATTGGAGAAAGACACGCCATGTTTCTGAATTAAGAGACTAAGTATTGGTTCATATGGAATTTTCTAACTGGTCACTGCTCACACAAAGGAAAGTTATTTTGGATATTTATTTTGTGTTTCACCACTTTGTTGAATTGTCTTACTTATTTCAAGAAGCTTTTGGTGTGGCTCTTTAAGAGTAAAATAATTTCACATGTACATAATAACTTTTCTCCTTAGTCATACATTTTATTTCATGGTGTAGTCTTACTGCATTAGCTAAAAACCTCAAAACCAACATTTACAATGGTACTAGTGAGCAGGACCTTGTTCTTGAATTTCTTGGGCACACTGCTTGTGCTTTACCATTGAGCATAGTAGGTTTGGCTGTAGGTTTAATACAGATCCTTTTTTATCGTGCTGCTATTTCTAGTCCATTCCTACTTTTCTAATTAGGAATGGGTTTAGAAATTATCAGTTACTTTTTCAACATAAATGATATTGTTATGGTAAATAGTATTTACCATAAATGGCAAATTTCAGAGAATTAAATATCTCAACAAATCTACAATGTGTCAAATAAGAATATTTAAGATACCGTGTGACAATAGCAGATATGTATCATTTCAACCTGTTAAAAACACTTGAATTTCTCTGGAAACTACTTGCAATGCTTGTATGCTCTATTTTACTAGCTTAGCTCCTAACATGTCCTTGTGACTTTTCAATATTGACCTTGGCTAGCCAGCACCCATTCCCTCTTTTTCCTCCCCTACCTCTTGGTTGCTTGACTGTATTTGCTGTTGTCTAGGACTAATCCTGCATACACATGGTTTCAAAAATCCTCAGCCAGAAATAACATGATGCAATAGTTCAAAATAACTCAAAGAGAGATCAAAGGTAAGATTTAAAAATAATTTCTTTACTATTGTTTCAATTTGAAATGCTCACTATATCTAGTTTGGTTAATCTACTGTTTACTTCCATTTTTAAAAACAAAAAAATATAAAGCCAGGTTTTCCACTGTGCTATGTAATACAACCTTTTGTATTATTATTTAAACTCAGCTTGTACTTCTTAGTCAAGTTTAATGTCATGCAACAATCTTCTCATATCTACCTTAAACTGAGTTATAGAAAAAATTGTTCATATTATTTTAGATATATCAGTAAGTTGAAGATACCTTTAAATACATTAGTAAGTTCAGGATATCTATCTTGTGATAATGGCTCTTCATTGAAGGAGTCATTCTTTTTAAGAAATAAATTATTTTCTTTGCCACATTCCTTTAGCATAAAGTCTAATTTTCTGTATCTTGTGTGTCTCTAACTTTTTCCCCCAAATGAGGGAATAAATTTTCATCCTAGAATTGTACTGTTTCAGATGACAACTTTATTAGAATTTCTTTCCAGTTTTGAAGACCTAGCCTATGGTTGTTCATCAGTTTAAAAGTTTTAACAGTCTCAAAAAACCACGAAGTAAGATGTTCACATGAAATTTTCATTTGCATTTTAGTGACATTTAAAAGGAAATTTTCCTTTATAATCTTTCACCTTCACCCACTCCAAAAATCTTACCATCCGTCATATTTTCTTGTTCTCTTTTCCTCTCTTTCTGTCTTACACACACACACACACACACGTGTGTGCATGCACACTTAGCAACTAAATATTTCTGAATTTTGTTGACCAGTTGTGACTCCAGGCTGCGTTAGGCAGCAGTTAAAATCAGGGCAGGTGAGTAATGATAGGAAGGCTTGGAGTCAGACTGCTGGTGGCAAAACCGACCTTCTCACTCATGATGTTGCTTAATCACGCTGTATCTCTCTCTCTCTCTCTCTTTCGTGTGTGTGTGTTTTTTTTTCATAAAATATTTATAAGAGGGCATTGATTTTGCTAATTTTTTCTCTTTATAATAATAGTGTTCCTTCAATTAATTTTTGCGAGGATTAAGTACATTGAATTACATTGATCAAGATTGATCAAGATAGTGAATGCTTAGTAGTGCTGATTTTTTTTTTTTTTTTTTTTTTTTTTTGAGTCGGAGTCTCCCTCTGTCGCCCAGGCTGGAGTGCAGTGGTGCGATCTCGGCTCACTGCAAGCTCCGCCTCCCAGGTTCACGCCTTTCTCCTGCCTCAGCCTCCTGAGTAGCTGGGACTACAGGCGCCCGCCACCACGCCCGGCTAATTTTTTGTATTTTTAGTAGAGACAGGGTTCCACCGTGTTAGCCAGGATGGTCTCGATCTCCTGACCTCGTGATCCGCCCGCCTCGGCCTCCCAAAGTGCTGGGATTACAGGCATGAGCCACCGCACCCGGCCTATTTCTATTATTATTTCATACTAAATAAACTGGCTTTGAAGAAAAGGATAGCGGGGGCAACCTTGCCCTTTAAATGTCTTTAAGACAAGTACATAAGACTGACAAATTACCAGGCATATATCCTAATTGTGCAAGAAATAAATAAGTGTTAATATAAACATGTTTTGAAACTATGATGAGAATAATATTCATTAATGTCTATGCCTGGCAAACCTGTAATGAAAAGAGATGCAATGTATAGTCATATCTCTGTTTCAAAAGAGAATGTATTCCAGTAATATACTTGTTACAACTCTATACCAGAAGTAGAAATAACACAGGGATACTGTCAGCTTATTTAGGGGGAAGGGACAGTTATCTGTTAACTATTAATGATTCTTATCAGCTTCCTGGATATAAGATAAAGATGGCATTCAGCTGTATGTAACAAAAATTCAAAATGTAGTAGCCTCACCGCTGGGGACCTCATGTTCCATAGACCATCCTGAGCTGGTGCAGAGGCTCCAATGGTCAATAGTGACCCTAGCTTATTTTTCCTCTCCTATCATTAGCAAACAGCTTTCATCCTCATAGTTGCAATATGGTTGCTTCACTTCAAGCTGCACATTGAAGTTCCAGATAGGAAGAAGAAGACTACCCAAAATACCAGCAGACTTCTGCTTATGTTATTTCTATTAAGTCAGAGCTGTGTCACATGATCACCCCTCATTGACAGGGCATCTGAAAAGGGGTTTAGCTGGGTACATTGTTCCCTGAGCAAAATAGGGCATCAATTGGTGAAGAGGAAGAAAGGCAAGGATAAACATTGAACAGACACCTAGATGTACCTGCTACATGTATCCTATCTCATTTCAAACTAACAACAGTTGCCTGACATAGGTGTTACCATCTTGTGGTTACTGATGACAAAACTGAGGCTTAGAGAGTCATACAATTATAAAATCATAGAAAAGGTACTGGAAATTAGGTCCGATTGATGTTAAAGGTACTGTTCCAGATCTGCTATGCCATGCCACACCCCAGTGCTCCGACCACACAGGACTCAGATCTGGTGGCACCTCCTTAGTTCCCAGTGTCTAAGCAATGCCAGCCCAGGAACATGGGCAATTTTCCACATGGACTGAAGACCTGACCCACAGGAGAAGCCAGGATCTGAAAGAACCTTTCTGCCTTTTTCTCCTTTGTCACACCTGTCAAGAACCTAACCTAGCACCTGTCAAGAGCTACCCGAAACTCTTCTCTGTGCTAGAGCAAAATTTGTCAAAAGAGCTCTATTTGCAGACAATTTATTATTTAGATGTCACTTTTTGTCAACCTTATTTTTGTTATAACCTCATCTTTCTTTCTAGCTATTGAGAAGCAAGTGTACAGGCTCTAGAATCATGCTACTTGGATTCAAATCCCAGCTCTACCAGGGACTCACCGTGTGACTGGGAAAGCTTCTTACTTTATAGGCTTGAATTTCTCTAACTGTAAAATTTTTGTAATACACATATTTCATTGAGATAACACAAGGACTAAATTAATTTGTATATATAAAGCTCTTGGAAAGTGCCAGAAACATAAAGTTTGTTGTCACTTAAAATCAAATTCATAAGTGCATTTTAATCTGTTTTGCTACTTATAAATATTTTAAAGTTATTGATGTATAATTTACACCCAACAAAATGCACCAATCTAGGGTTTCAGTTCGATGACTTTTGACACTGGTATACACCTATGGAAGCACCACCTCAAACAAGATGCAGAACATCTCCATCATTACTGAGCATCCCCTCAGGCTTCTTTCTAGTCAAGCCCTGACTTCTGTCCCAGGGGCACCACTGTCTGACTCCATAGCCATAGAATAGCTTTGCATGTTCTTAGATTTCAAATAAAAATAATCATACAAAATGTACTTTCTTTGTGGCTAGCATCTGTAGCTCAACATTATTTTTGAGATTCATCCATGTTATTGAGTGCACTAATAGTTCATTCCCCTTATTGCTGAGTAGTATTCCATTGTATGGCCATGCAGCAAATTTTTTGTCCATTTTTCCTGTTGATTTCCATCAACATTCAGGTTGTTTCCAGGCTTTCAAATCTGAGTAAGGTTATTGTGAACATTCTTGTATAAATCCTTTTGTGAGCATGCACTTTCAATTTTCTTGGATAAATACCTAGAAGTAGAATTGATTGTTTGGTGATGGATAAATGTAAGTTTAACTTTCCAGAAATCTTTTCAACAGTTCTCCAAAGTAGTGTTATTATTTTATAGTTCCACCAGCATGACATAAGAGTTCTGGCTATTCAATGTCCCCCTAATATTTGATTTTGTCAGTGTTATATTTTAACCATTCTCATGAGTGTGAAATAGTGTCTATTAAAGGAATTGAAATTGAAGTGAAAACTTCAAAACTATGAGTTCAGATGATTTCACCAATTCTATCAGATAATGTAAAGAACTCTTAAATGTTAGAAGAATGGAGCGTGAGAGAACACATGCTGAGATCTAAGAATCAGTTACTCAACAGATTTCAAGCATTCTGCCCTCACACTGAGTCAAGAGATTCCTAGTGCCACTAATTCCCAAGACTTTGGCCAATTATGGGGTATTCATTAGTTGCGATTAGGTTCTCCACTGCTGGCTTAGTATTCAGCGTTGTTGGGATAGCTACTTAATCCCTACTCATCCATCAACTTTCCAACTTCCTAAATTTTGTTACTGCAATCTCATCTCACTTTTTCTCCTCTTTCTGAATTTGTGTTTAAAAGAAATCCCTTTACTGTTGCTTTTACTGGAGTTTGAGGGAAGGAATGAAATTAGATATAGTTACCAAATTCTGTTTCTCCCTTTGTTTTCTGCAGCCTCTCGGAAGCCCCTGCTAGTAGTCAAATTCTGAACTGTAGTTAGGGAGGCTGCAGAGCAGAGGGGCTTGAAATGCAGTCTCTGGAGGAAGACTGTGTTTGATTCTTCCCTGACTATTTATAAGCAATGTGTTTTGGGATGAGTTACTTAACATCTGGTGTCTCTGTTTCTTCATATGTAAAATGGAGATAAGATAACAATAGTATCTACTGCATGTAGTTATGAGGATTGTCTAACATGGAGATCACAGTTATAACAGTGTCTGGAACATCGTAAGGTCTTCACAGGTATTAGACATCATTGCTATTATTGCTCAAACTGGTGGTGTTAGAAAGTGAGTTCCTTTGGTGGGTAAATAGTGGTATTTGTGAATGTAACCCAAGTGAAATTGTTTAAACTGTTCACAGGTCTGTGTATTAAAACACATATTTCAATACCTACTTATTCATTCTATTTGTGCTTATTTAATCCAAGTTTATCCTTGTAACCATGTGTAAGTGAAGATTCATCAAACAATATTGCAAAGCTTGCTTATTAATTCTATTCATGCTTATTTCATCCAAGTTTAATTTGATCTTAATACCATTTGTAAGTAAATATTTAGGAAATAATTGACCAGTGTAAATATATTTCAAGGGGCTGATTATTTTTAAGAGAATATCATGCTAGTAGTTTGTGTTATGTTTTAGCACAATTATATGGAAATAAATGAAACTTTTCTTCATTAAAGCAGCTATAGTAGTACCTATCTCTTAGCAGTTAATAGGAAGAAATTCTTTGAGACTTTTTTCAGTAATATAAAACAAATATAAAATATAAAACAATAAAAGAGAAATCTTTTAGTGAGATCATAATTATATTCCCATGACATATAAAGACAGCATACTCACATGCATGTACAATACATACTCACATAAATACACAATATGAAATTGAGTATAGGTGACTCTTAAATATCCTAAATTAGGAAAAACGTTGAACACATTTGCTAATTGGATCACTATACAATCATAAATGCCTGAGTTTTGAACTGCTTTAGGTAGCCCTGGCAGACATTATATCTTACTGTATGTGTGTGTGTGCAGAGGGTGGAAGGGATGCATCAGGAAGATAAGAAGTAATGTGGCAGGGACTCAGGTCAGTTTGCTAGGGTGAGAGGAATTGGGTTGGTTAGAGAGGAACTGTGCAGTGTCAGCCCTGAAGTCTGGTAGAGGAGAAAGAATGCCAAGGTTGAAAACCATGTGTCAGCAGGTGAGCTGCCAAATCTGAGCAGAGAATATACAAGAATAGTCAAGCTGACATTCAGGTTTAAATGATTGGCAAAGAATGGGAAACTAAGAAGCAGAAGGCACAACATTGATGGCTCATCAGAGACCTCTCCTAGGCAGTGGGCAAGACTCCACAAGAATGAGAAGGAAACGGGGGTAAGGGGTGGAAGTGGAAAGTGAAGGGAGAAAAAGGTGGACCCAGGGGCGGAGGGAAGCCCCATAAACAAGGGGCCAGCCCAGCAGCTGCCGAGGCCAGCAGGTGTGCAGACACTCCATATAGGGGCAACCAGGACAAAGTTGCATTCAGTTCTGTTTAGCTTAGTTTGAAGTTCAATAGTCTGACTCCACAACTGTGCTTCTGCCAATCAGAAATGGGTAGCATGAAACCAGGTAGCAGGAACCTTAGGTAAGCAATATGTCATATGTTAACGCTTTAGTTAATGCAGGATTGTTGCCTTCCAAGAGAATTATATGAACAAATGTAGCAACTGTCCTACACTATAAAAAATTAACGCCTCCTCCACCAAGAGTTAGGGCATCTGTATAATTATAAAAGGCACAACTGGTTACCAACTTGCTTATACCTCACCTTATTTTATCACTGTTTACTCTTGTGTAAAGTGAACTGATGACCATAAAATATAAGATTACTTTCTTGGGAAATTTGGTCATTACCATTTTTGTAAGCTTCGAGCTGGTATTTCCTGTCTCATCTCTCTGGAGATTATAGGGTACTTTAGATATTCCATTCTTTCCTTAAAAAAAAATTAAAAACTCAGAATATTCCAGTCTTATAAAATGTATTCTTCCCAAAGATCCTGGAAATAAATTGGCTCTGTAACAAATAGGTTCTATTTCTATGAAGGTTTGTAATGCAAAGCTACTTTTTACATTCTGTCTATGTGACTTGGATTTGATTTTAATAAAAAACTAAAAAAGGATATGAACACAATCTCTAGGCAGGAGTCTGTACATAGACCCCAAGCTACAGATAGTGTATGATTGCTAAGGTTTCCTTAGACAGTCTGTGACTGTACTCCATGGTTAAGAAAACACAGCTAACCAAGTGCATTCAGCAAATGCCTGATGTGATTAAACAGAGTAGAGGTGACAAATTCAGTTTGGGCCCCACCGATTTTTTTTTTTTTTTTTTTTGGCTGTATCCCTTTTTGCAAAGTTTGCAAGAATCTATTGACGTCTGTGAAATGTGTCCTATATTTCACATCCTGTGACTGTTGACCTACTTTCTTCTCCAAATTCAGTATTTCAAAAAAGGTTGAAGAAATAATATTCAAGTTATCAAGCCCATAGCATGTCTCAACATTCACAGAGCTGCTTTTAGTATACCCAAATGTGGGAATCCCAGTTGTTCCACACTCTTTTTGTACTTCCCTCTCTTCCTCTCAGCTTCAAGCTCTCTCAGCCACCACCCAACTGATCTGCATAAGGAGATGACATCTCAGCCAATACGTCTGTATACAATTTCACTTATTAATAAAGAAATAAAAATGCACATCATTTCTTGAGGGCCCATGACATGCCTGGAAATTTATCTATCTATCTATCTATCTATCTATCTATCTATCTATCTATCTAGTTTACAGTACTTTAATCATTCATGCCTGGAATAATCATTATTTTCCTCTTTCCCAACAACCCTATTAGGTAGGTAGTGATAACAAGAATGTTAATAACATTTATTTCGTGTTCGTCAGGCACTGGACTAAACCTTTGATATACACAATCCCAATATATCCTCACAACAGGCCCATGAGGTAGGTATTACTGCCTCTATCAAATGTTGAAACTGAAGTTTGGAGAGGTTAATAATAACTTGCCCACAGCTTGTGGAACCAGGACTCAAATCTAGAGCTGTTGACTTTATGGCCTCAGTTTTTCCCAAAGCAGCATTCTAGGTCTCTTGAATCTTACCTCCCATGAATGCGTAAAGCCACAGGCCAGCGTTCCCATTAGATCCTAAACTCCTTAAGGGTCAGGACTCTCTATTGTTTGACTTTGTGTCCTCCACCAAGTCCAGTCCTACATATTATGAACAAATGGTTCTGAGAAAACAGCAAGGTATAGAAGAAAGCACAGGAGTTAAATCCAAGCATACCTCCTTGGAATCTTGGCTTCACTACTTACCGGCTGTGTGACCTTGGAGATAATGTGTCCAGAATTTTTATCACAAAGGGCTTGTGAGTAGAAAGCAATAAAATATAAGGGTTTATCTCATGTTGCCTAGCAAGCAGAGACTAGCAAGCAGAGAAGAGGGCTTTATGAAGACTGTTTGGGCAGCCATAGGTAACAATCTCCAAGCTATCCCCAAGTACCATCCTGGCTGTGGGTATGGCACACAGCCTCCCTAAGCCTCTGGATAATAGCACTCACCTCATGGGCTCAATGTGTCCTACAGGGCATGTTCAATAACAGACTACTGAGCCCCATTTAGTGTACTTACTCTGATTCAGTGAGAATCTGCATTTCGAATTAATTACCCGGTGATGCTGATGCTACCAGTCCAGGGACCACACTTGGGCATCACTGATGTAGAGAATAGAAGAAAGGAGGGAGAAAGTACATGGTCAAATATAATAGATTTTTGTTAACCAAATATCCTTAGAGTGCATGGAAAATAATAAAAAGGAAAGCATAAAATATGAGAAGTCCCAGGACAAGCTGTTAAGACTGAGTCATGTGTAAGAGGCTCAGATATAATTTGATAAAACTGATCCGCCTATGTCCCAATGCCTCTACTGGATTGCTCTCTAGATGTCTCATTTGCAAAATGGAGTTGAAAAACATGGTCTCTATCCAACATGTGAAATTACTGTGTAATACACACACACACACACACATCCCATACCTTCTGTGTGCTGTTAAACCTACTTCTGAAATAAAAGTTGTCCCTGAAGAAGCCAGTGCTTCTGTACTTTTGCATATGAATAACACCCCAGCCAGCTCCATTTGAATTCAATACCATCTTCTCAGACAATGCTTCTACTGTTTCCTTTGGAAAGAAATCCAACTAGTTGGCCACCCGATTCTGGGTTGTGCCTGGAGCCATGTGAAAGGTTTTGCATGTTAAAAGCAAAACTGGCAAACCTAGGCTTTTTGACAGCTTTGTGAAGTGTGAAAAAAAATCATATTTCTCTGGCACAGTTTTATGAGTTTTTGTCTTGAGCAAAAGGGAAGCTTTGCCTGTGAAAATGGAAAAAGGGTCAAGGAAATGACCTCAGATTAGTGATCCAATTTGAGATCCAGTGAATTCTGAAACTGGAAAATTTCACCAAAATTCTCAGGTTTTCTGTGCAACTGCAGAGGAGCTTTTTTTGTACCAGGGGCACCAACTCTGACTCTGCTCCATCACCTGCAACTGACAGGGCCAAGAATGCTTAATTACAGGGATTTACACAAAAGGCTGCTGAAAAGAGTAGCTGATCATGACTAGGACACAGAGCATGGTATTTGCAAGGATTCTTCCAGAAGGCACCATGTTTGTGTGAAAAGATGATTTGGCTAGATGGAAACATAAACTAAGGGCCTAGTAGAGGCTCATGAGAAAGAAACTGTATCTACAAATTTGCTGTAGTGAAGCTAACAAGAGGATGAAGAGACAGAAAATCTAGCCATAGAGGAATCTGGTCTCCTTCTGTCATTTCAACAGGTCATTTACCACATAGCTAACCAAGTACAAGCCTCACTCAGGGCTCCTATTTAAACACCCCTTGGAGAGATGCCAGGGCAATGTTCACGTGGTCATGTGTTTTTTAATTTGTCAGCACTTTACAATTTTAAAATGTGTTGTGATTTCTTTTCTTATTCTGTAAATATTTGCTTTCTTAAACCTAATTTTTTTTTCTTGAGAAGGCTCAAAAATTGTATAAGCTTCAGGCCTCTCAGAACCTAAATCTTCTCCATACTGTCAATCACTTACAAAGTTCACTGAGTTAGAAAATAAGGAGACTTAGAAAATAATATTTCCCAGACGAGGTGACTATATTCATTTTCTAAAGCTGCCATAACAAAATACCATAGACTGGGTCACTTAAACAACAGAAATTTAGTTCTCCAAGCTCTGAAAGCTGGAAGTCCAAGAGCAAGGTGTCAGCAGGATTGGTTTCTTCTGAGTCCTTTCTCCTTGCTTTGCAGATGGCTGCCTTCCTGCTGTGTCCTCACATGGTCTGTCCTCTGCACATGTGCAGTACTGTGTCCTAATCTCCCCTTCTTATAAGCACACCAGTCATTTTGGATTAGGGCCCACCATATGAGTTCATTTTACCTGAATTACTTCTTTAAAGGCTCTATCTCCAAATAGAGTAACATTCTGAGGTACTGGGGGTTAGGAGTTCAACATATGAACTTTAGGGGGACACAATTCATTCCATAACATTTCTCCCTCTGGCCCACCAAGAATGATATAGTTCTTACTATGTTCATTCTATTCCAGCAGCCCAGAAGTCTTAGCTCATTCCAGTATCAACTTTAAGTATCTTAATATCATCCATATTATCACTATCACTTCAGTTTTGCTGTTGGGACACTAAAACTTTGGGAAAAGGCTTTTTTTTTCTCCCAGTACCCAGAAACCCAAACCCAGAGCTGCCATTAGTTGCTGGCATAACAGGAAGAAGTGGGCTCAGGCACTGTTGGCAGTTAAAAGAACAACTTACTGTTGAATAGTTCAACTCAACATTTGAAGTTTACACAATTATATTTTCCTCTAAGAATTTAATTGGCCTGGTTTATGACTCTATGCCAGCCCCAGAGGGCTGATTTCACAAGCTGGGTCATTACTTAGTCCCTACCCCACATCAGCAGGAATCTCAGACATGCCACTTCATTTTCCACCAGAGGGTCTCCACATGCCCAAGAACCCTGAGGGTCCTTCATGTTTATCCAGCTTAGCCTCTACCTCCAACATCGCTGCTTTTAATGTCCAACACCCCAAACCCACAAAACTACCCCAAAAGATCAAGGAAACCAAAAGAGAGCTATTGGCAAGGCAATTAAAATGGCAAATCTCACTTTGTGTTGGCTAGATGATTCACCAAAAAGTGAGGAGAGACTCTGATCATTCCATATTTCCGTATTTTATCTCCCATTTTTTACCACTTCACCTTAGAGATGGGATGTTTGTGTATCTGTGTTTCTCAATCTCTCTCTCTCTCTGTCTCTCTCCCCCTCCCGTGTGTGTGTGTGTGTCTGTGTGTGTGTGTGTCTGTGTGTGTGGTGGCAGCAAGCAGATATGATAAGAATACAGAAAATTGTGGGAATAGAATAGAGGCAGAAACATAAGATCAAACTCTAGGATTTCCAGGTGACAGTGAAGGCTATTTTATCATATAAACCACACATCACATACATACCACATACACATTTTTACACACACACACTTGCTGTAGGGCAAAACAAGACAAAAACAAAAATCAAAACTTTAAATGTCATAGGTCCACTGTAATTAATGAATCCTAAAAAATATGCCTGCACAAAACTGTAATCCATGCTTGTTGTTAGCTTATTTATCTTTTTTATTTATGTAGTGGGTACCAGGGTCTTATTAGTTTGTTCATTCATTCAACAAACATATATTGAGCAATAATAATGTACCAAGAACCCTGCTAAGTTCTAAGGATTTAAAGATGAATAAAACACAGTCCATAACAATGTAATGCAGGAAAACATGTACTTTCACAGGTCATTTTTGTACATGCAAGTCTGTGTGGGTACAGAGAGGAAGAGAGTGCTGCCTGGCATAGGAGAGTCAGGAAAATGGGGTGACCCTCAAGCTGGGTGGTGATGAGTTCCGTGGAGAATAGCCAAGGGGACTGTCTTAAATGCAGGGAGGTTGTGTACAAAGACACCATGTCATAAAAGGGAAGTTAGAAAAGGAAAGGGTCAGGTTTGTAGATTGAAAGTTGAATACAACGTACAGAAGAAAAGTGGACTCTTCTAGAATTTGGGGCAACTTTTCGGTATCAGCTTTCCTTTTCACCTTTGTCATCTTTTTACAGAGATTGAAAAGGTTTGGAGCTGATATAAATATGGTTTGCCCTAAAAAGAAGATCAGTAACCACAGAGTGCTTGGGGACTATTTCTGACAGAAATGAATTTGAAAGGAAACTCTTCTAAAAAATCTGTATTTTAGATGTGGTTTATTTCACAAACTAGAAGTGAATACATTTGAATGTAGGTGTTTGTGTTTGTGTGTTTATGATTTTTTAAAACTTTTATACCACTGATAACAACTATGCTCACCAGTTGGATAAGAAAAGATAATCTCTTATTTTATCTAGGTAGTGTAAGAGCACAGGGTAGGAATTGTAGACTTTGAGAAGGCACTAGGCCAAACAAGAAGATAGAGGATCAAGGAAATTTTGAGGGTACCCCTCAACATCAGCACCCATTTTTAGTATCCTTTATCTAGCATCACTCTAATAGAAGAGCTCTGGGTGGCCAGTACATGAGGAATCTAGATTTTGTGGTATGGGCTGAAAAGGTGTCCATAAGGCCACCCAATGCCTAGTGCATGTAATAGCTGTGACTTCATAAATATGTTGAATGAAGAATCAATTCCAAGTAACTGTAAACTTTTTACACAGAAACTGATTTCTCTAATGCACTTTTCTGAACACTAAGTTAATTTCAAGGGCTATTTTTTTCTAGAAAGGGTCTTTATAACCAAATATGCCCACTGACATTTTGAATTGATAAAGGAAGAGTTCGGGGATAAAACTTAGAATAATTCTTGAGGGTCCTTCTCATGACATTAAGCCCAATATCCTTGCATTCAGGATTGGATTTTCATTTGGGCCCAATCAACACAGGTGTTTGAGGCAGTCTTTTTCTCCTCTCCTGCACAGAACATGTCAACTCTGTCTTCATGCCTTTGCTTAAATGAGCCCCTCCCCTGGAATGCCCTCCTCACCCCTTTCTGAATATCTGAAGCCTGCCCATTGCTACAAGCCTTGCTCAGCTCCAGCTGCTGTGATGTATCTATTCCCCTTCCCAGCACTGGCACCCAGATGTAGTTCCTACTGCTAGCAAACTTCTTTTTTAAAAAAAATTATTGTTATACTAGGGTATATGTGCAGGCTCGTTACATAGGAATACATGTGCCATGCTGGCCCGCTGCACCCATCAACTCGTCATTTACATTAGGTATTTCTCTCAATGCTATCCCTCCCCTAGTCCTTCACCCCATGACAGGCCCTGGTGTGTGATGTTCCCCACCCTGTGTCCAAGTGTTCTCATTGTTCAATTCCCACCTATGAGTGAGAACAACACATGGTATTTGGTTTTCTGTCCTTGTGATAGTTTGCCCAGAATGATGGTTTCCAGCTTCATCCATGTGGATGCAAAGGACGTGAACTCAAATCAACCTTTTTTATGGCTGCATAGTAGTAGTCCATGGTATATATGTGCCACATTTTCTTTATCCAGTCTATCATTGATGGGCATTTGGGATGGTTCCAAGTCTTTGCTATTGTGAATAGTGCTTCAATAAACATACGTGTGCATGTGTCTTTATAGTAGCATGATTTACAGTCCTTTGGGTATATACCCAGTAATGGGATCACTGGATCAAATGTTATTTCTAGCTCTAGATCCTTGAAGAATCACCACACTGTCTTCCACAAGAAGTGTAAAAGCATTCCTACTTCTCCACATCCTCTCCAGCACCTGTTGTTTCCTGACTTTTTAATGATCGCCATTCTAACTGGTATGAGATGGTATCTCATTGTGGTTTTGGTTTTCATTTCTCTGATGACCAGTGATGATGAGCATTTTTTCATATGTCTGTTGGCTGCGTAAGTGTCTTCTTTTGAGAAGTGTCCATTCATATCCTTTGCCCACTGTATGTTGCCTGTTCACTCTGATGATCTTTTCTTTTGCTGTGCAGAAGCTCTTTAGTTTAATTAGAAGCTTCTTGATGACTGTACCAATCTTCATACTGGAGTCTGGATGCTCCTGAACATTAGGAAAGCTTTCTAAAGAATATACAGCTAAGGATTTCTTTAATGAAACCAATTTTCAGATTCCCAGTTTCCATGTATACTCCTTTGTAACACTGATCTGCATGAGAACTCACCTAGATAAAGGTGTTCCTTTAACAACCAACTTTCTTCCCATTTACAAAAGAAAGGCACACCTCTTACCCAGCCAAAATCTTACCAAACTGTAAAAACTTCCACTGTGCCAAGCAAATAAAAACATTCAAAATACTGGCATAAATGCTAAAAAATACGACTGTATGGTTGTAATGACTGACTTTTTGCAAATCAGGTGACTTTCAAGTTTTTGCTTTTAATAAAAATGAGAGAGGACTTAATTGAGTTTAGATTATTAAAATGTTTATATAATAGGTCATCATATGACATAGATCCCTAAAGGAATTAAAAACCTGGGACGAATTGTTTCTACAGACTCTTGTCCATCTTGTGATTTATGCAGAAAGGGTTTCTTGGTGCTTAAATGTATAAAAACAAAAGAATTGGAACAAAATTGATGTTGAATTTTGTCTCAATTTGGCAATTAGTAATGGAAAAGAAATAATTAAATGTAAAAGAAACAGTTCCATGCATCTCATTAATTTATACATCTCCAGTGTTTTAATTTTTATATCTCATTATAAAAATGTGGTATATATGCATGTTGCTTTTCATCAGTTGAGTGCTAATTATAAAAATCCAATATAAAATAAATGTTTTAATATTTATAGCCTTATGTCTTATGTTATAAAAACATTTAAATTTAAAATTATATATACATTTTTGTTGAAGAGAGTTATGGGACCATCAATAAGAGATAAAAAGTACTGAAAATATACTATACCAGGATGGGAATCTACAGAGGAAGTAGAAAAAAAAACAGGTCAAAGGAATAATCTAAAATTTCTAATTTGTTTGTATATTTTAACAGCTGTTCAAGGTATAATACATGTAGCATAAATTTTACTTGTAACTGTGCAAACTGTATATTTTTAAATAAATGTATATGCTGTTTATCATTCCAACTTAGCTTCATAGCATTTTCATTATCCTAGAAATGTCCTTGAGCACATTTGCAATCTGTCAGTATATTTTTAAAATAGACGATGAGCATCAAATAACTATGATATTTAGACTTTATTGGATATATTTAAGAATGAAAATGCTGATATTTATAATGCATTGGAGATTACACCCTATGTATCTATATAAAGCTATAATAAAAATATTAGATGTTCACTTAAGAACATGGAAGTTGTGGTTTAAGTTAATAAAAAAAATAGGGGTTACCCAAGCAAAATTTGAAAGCCAGTAGCCTACACCATCTCACTGACCACTTAATTATATAATAGTCTACTCTGTAATTTTTTATTTCTATTTATAAAATAGATAAATTCGGTACTTGTTTGATTGGTTGAAGTTGTTACTGTAGACCTGACTTTGATCCAAACTAGAGGGGTTCAAAATACATTTTTCATTTGAAAATATGCAGCACCCTACTGTATATTACAGAGAGAAAGAGCAATAAAATATTTTTTCCTATTTTGAAACAGGATCAATTTTCCAAGTGAGAAGACAATGTTATTAAATTCTTGAATGACAACTAATGTCCTGTTTATTTTCTGGATCTTTAGTAATATTTCTGTTACCTTTGGTCTCTTGGAATTCTCTTGGCCTTAGATAAAAATTGGACTTCTTTTTGTTGTTCCTTTATTTTTATTGGATAAAACTCTTAGGCTTTATTTTCACCAAGTAAACAACATACATCTAGTGTTTTCTTTGATATAAAAAAAAAGACTCTAAATCTCACTTTTAAATGAAGTTCTATCTAAACTTTATACAGTATATATACACACATTCGTGTGGATATATATGTGTCTAAAAACAAATTTTAAATAATTTTTGATTCCATCTTCACATATAACTTTCTCTGAGAGCATGAAAGAATACAATACAGTTCTTAAAATCAGGAATAAAACTGGCTTTTACTGCATAAAAATAAAAGGTGAGTTTGCTTTATTTCTCATTGAGTTGCCTACTCCATATTCTTTAGAAAAAAAATAGAAAAGTCTTTCGATTACTAAAGAGATTAAAGAGTAAGGATCTACGTCAGCATGATAAAGATTTCTAAGTGTGATTAAGGTTCCAATCTCATGACATGTGGAATAACCTATGTAATTATATTCCCTTTAGAGCTACAGAAAAGTCCAAGTGACTGTAATACATGCTAACTTAATCTTAGCCACAGAAAATGTGTTTCTAATTTTCAAATTCGGCAATTTTTCAATAAAAGTTGTTGTACTTCGTCTGATCTATTCTCAAAATACGGAAGTGCTTGAAGCCCGACCACCTGCAATAACAGATTACTGCTCTCTAAAATATTACCATACACCTACAATGTGGAGGCGCAAAGCTTTGCTAAAAAAGATCTTTGTTGTTTTTTCTAAAAGACAGAGGTGATCCCAAAGTAAAGCTGGTTTTCAGCAGCCTCTCTGCTCCCAAATGCGACCGGCATCAAAGTCTAATGAAAACCTGTTTGCGGACACTGGATCCAATCCAAGGTACACCATTGGCATATTCTAGACCCCTTGGGACATGACTCATATAAAAAACACAGGGCTGTCATCGGACGGCTGGTGGCTCAAATAAATCAAATTTACTTTGAAAACTGAGGCATACCAAAATTTTATTAGGTGAAACTTTGGCATTTCTTATAGCCAACTTGCACATATATATTTTTATTACTTACAGCAGTTAAAAGGTATGCTACCAATCATATGCAAAACAAGAAAAGATTGCAGAGTACATTTTTTTACTGGGTGGTGGTAGGAACTACTTTTTTTTTTTTTTGCCTTTAAAGGAACTCCAAATAGTCAGTTAGTAATAGGTAGCGTCAAAGAATGCGGCCCAGTGTTTGCATAATTCACGAGCCCTCTGGTGAAAACTTCTCCATTGCAGACTCCATTTAGCAGATCCCATCACTAATCTTGAAGAATGACTTTTACCCGAAAGTGATTTCTTGCTCACTAAAACTATCAACTGCACCTCACTTCATAGGATGATGACAGATAGTGTTTATAATGTGCATTTATGAGAAACAGACATGAACATACTCAAGTTCTAGATGATCTAAAAACTTTAAGCTTCAAAGGTCTACTACTTCTTATGCACCAACTCATACATTAAGTCAGTTTCAAATTCTGTATAGGAACATTTCATTTTCTCTTCAGTTAAATATTAGAAAATTCTTTACTTATAAGTCTAATATATATTTACCTTTTAAATATGTTAATTGATCACCAAAGGCATACCAGAAAACAGGCATTTACCCAAAGAATAGTATATTTACAAGTTAATACTTACTTTTAAGGCCACATTTCTCACATTTAAAAAGTGATAGCTAATTTTCCTTATTTGGCAACTGCTTCAAGATTTTAATGTGGCAACACATGTACTATTGTGTACATGTTCAAATACACACACAGGTACACATTTTACCATGTAGTACACAGATTTCAACTGGCAAGCTTAGACTAGAATCTCTTAAAAGATGTACATGCACCTAAAATGTTACTTTCTAAATATTGAGTTTTATATAGAATTCATAAAGGTTACTGTTTTAAAATTATAAAATTGTAAGAAGTCATGTATAGTTATAAATACATTCAAAATATATATATTATATTAAAAATGCATTGTACATTTCTAAAAGAGTTTCCAGAAATATTTTAAAATCCATTCTTTCATAGCTTCTTTGATTATTTAATATTGTTCCATGAACGAACAATAGCCCTTTTGCCATACAGCTCACTCAGCAAGCAGTAACAGATACCACAAGGAAAACCAACTTCATGCTAGGCTGTGTTTTCAGTGACTGAGCACAAGCTAGGTCAACGCAAACCAAATCAACTATTTTGACTAAATTTACCTATGACTTGAGGAAATCGGTTACTTTGAATACGGATTTGACTGAACAGAAATCATTTCATTTGAAATGGCTCAGTGATTTTTACAGAGATGTAGCTTCAATAAAATCTGTGAGAAAGGGAAAACAGTGATTTGGTCACAGAATACAAGGGAAGAAACACATCTGTAATCAATGAACAAGTAATTGTTTAAGGCTTATTACCTGCTGAGCTTTGTGCTAGAACTATGAAGAATAGAAAAGAAATATAAAAAAGTATTCCTGTCCTTAAATTGCTTACAATCAGATTGAGAATTTATCAATGATTACAGGAATTATCTAGGAGCCAGACAAGACAGTAAGTTGATCCATGCCAAATAGTGTGGTAACACACACATTTTATGAAAGTGGGCTTAGTTTGGTGTTTTAGAAGGGCAGGATTCTGATAGTGAGAGAAGACAGGAGCGGCTGAGACCGACCATACAGAACTTGGTCTCACCTGTGTCTGCCTATGTTTGTTTCTGTTTCCTCCTCAACTTGAATAGTCTTTGTCCTCTAACAGATTACTATTAATAACGTCAACCTCATAATTTGTTTTTGGAAAACCACCGTAAATAAAATCAAAGACAAATTGTGAACTTGGAAAAAGCTTTTCTGTATCTCTGATAAAGGGTTGATATCTTAACAGCAATTACCAATCAGTGAGGTCAGACATGTACAGTACTAGAAAAAAATAAGTGAATGTAAGACCCCCAATAGGCCACTGACAAAAAAAAGTCTGGTTGGCCAGTTATAATAAATCATTTAACTTCATTGATAAATATAGCCATGAAAATTAAAACCATTAAGAAATGTAATTTTCACCAAGTAAACTGCCGACATTTTGAAGATATCAAAGACTGGAAAAAATGAGGACACTTGGTCACAGATAATGAGAAGATAAATGGATTTAACAATTTTGGAAAGCACATTGGCACTATGTTTTAAAAGCCACGACATACGTAATAAACTTTGACCCAGAAATTGGATTACTAGGACATTTTCTTAAGGGACTCATTATGAAAATGCTCAAAGGCTTAATAGATAAGGATGTTCATGGCACTGTTCTAAGATTTTTAAAATTTGGAAATGACATAAAGGTCCAATAACAGAGGACTATTTACATAATTAAAATTTAAAATTTATTTGAGAAATAATGTTTAGTGATATGAAAATATGTCCTATATACTAATATACAGAATGGTTCATAAAACATTTTATGGAATGCATTTCAAATTTTAGAAGGAATGTACAGAAAAACACTGGAAAGAGATACATTAATATGTTACCAGTGAAATCACGGTTTTCTAGGCACTGGGAATGCAAGTTGCTTTTCTTTGTCTTTTTTTAATTTACAAAAATATATGTTATTTTTACTTGAAGAAATTTATTCACAAAACGACACTGCAAAAATATTTTGAGACTAAAGCTGTTTGTACGTATTTAAGATAGCTTTGTTAGGCTAAGGTACTCAAGCTTGCTATAGACTGTTCTCCAGAGGAATTTCTAATAATGTGCATTTCCAGCAGGATTTATGATAATGTCATTTCACTGCAGCTTTAGAAAAAGGGAATAGTTAATAATGTTATAGTATGCTGCTAATTTTCTTTTTAAGTCGTTTTTGAAATTTATTTTGAAAAATTCTACATTTGTATATATTTTATCAAAGTGATAGTTTACTTTTAATTATGATTCATAGATACAAAATTGAAACATTTAAAATGTGTATAATTGTACAAAATTTTATAAATGTTTATTAATAGGTTTAAGAGACCTTTTCCTAAAATGTTGTTAGGTCAGAAGAAATGGAATCAAGAACAGATTTGCTTAACTTTCTTCTTGTATGACTTATGAGAATATAAGCAGTAACAAAAATCAAAATCCTAAGCTCTAACCAAGCTTTGCTTCATGGGTTTAAACACAACTCATTCTTGACTATCTTAACTAACATAAAAAATAGTGGGTATAATCATAAGCAATAAATAGTCAAAAGCTTTCTATTATTCTCTTAGCTACACATGATGTAATTTTTCAGGAAATATGCCATATTGTGATAAATGTATTTGCCTCTGACTATTGAAAGTCGGCTGAGTTTTGGGGACACATAAAACATATTGAATATCCCAGAAAAGTCAGTCTGAATTATAAATAGTTCTGCCAGTATGGATTGTGGATAAAAATAGATTGAGTTCGGCCTATTTCTTTGCCAGTGTGGCTCCTAATTCTAACTTGAAAGAGAAAGACATTGATGTGCTTAACTTGCAGAAATTATTTCTTACAGAAGAGTGAAAGTTTATTCTCACCCACACTTACTCTTCCAGACTGTTCAGTGTAACAGTTTTTTCTTTAGGTTCAATCAGACCTTTGGGCCAAAGTCCTTTGTCAACCAGTCAACAATTTAAAGCTGTTCTCAATCATGAAAAATGATTTTTTTCCTCATAGGCATTCTTGGGAAAGGGGGAAGTCTTCTTCAGATTTAAATTATAAATTAGAGGGACATTTCTTCTAGGAATAGAGTGATTTTGTTCGTTTCCCCCAAATTAAAAAAATATAAAAGGATAATTTTCTGAGCTTTTTGATGAAGGGGCTGTGAACAAACAGTCTGAATTGTATTTGAGCAAACAAGTAGAGCTCAGCAGAGATAAAATATGACCCTTTGCTTAGGGAGTTCTCCTTTGTATACTAGTGATTCCAAGCCCTTATTCCAACTTTGTCACCACCTTGACCCCTCTTCCAACTCATTAAGCAAGTGAAGTTCCTACTGGTGACAATTTGAGGCAAATTCCTTAGGTGGTCAGACATGAGATCTCAACATTGTAAAAATTTTACTCTCTAACCGGACTTGCAACTATGATCCTATGAAAACCTCCCATAGCTTCTTTTTCAGATAGTTCTTGCACAACTCTCTTTGCCCCTCCCTCCCCTGCTGCTTTCCCCTTCTCATTAAAGATTTAAGAGCGGCTAACTATGAAGAGTTGCTCCTATTGCTGAAGTTTTATTAGTTTTGTAAAATGCAGTGTGGCATACCCATACTATCAAGCATTACAAATAAAACCAGAATGTCATTAGCAAAACTAAGTAAAATAAGAATGGTGTAAAGAGCACTATTTCAGGAGTCAAGACATCTATATTCTCATATCTTTCTCATTCACATGACTTGTCATTAAACTAGTCATTTAATGAAATGTCTTTGTGCCTCTATTTCCTTTCCTAAAAAAAATGAAGTAGGACATGACTAGTTATGTCCTTTCCAGCTTTAGCTGTCTGTGCACCTAAATCTGTTCATAAAACTGTCTTTAAAAATTATTTTTTTTCCCGTCTTCAGTAAGACAGCTTTGTCAGCCAATGATATTGAATGATTACAATCTGATGTGCCACAAAACCTGCCACCAAATCTGTTCATAAAAATATTCTTGAAAACTATTTTAGAAAGCCTGTATGCTATTACTGTTGACATCTCCTGTACAAAAAAGGCAAACAAAGAGTTTCTCTGAATGTATGTGCTTATTTTATTATTATTATAATTTATTCTTTTTTTCAGAAGGCTTATATTATAGAAAAAGTATTAAGCAGTAAACTCATTTATAGACATCCTAAGAAGGTCAAATAGAAAATAAAATCATAAATAGATTGTCACTACTGCAAAACAATGCAAACTTTCTCCATCTGCTTGGCTTTCTTGCTCCTTAGACTAAGCAATTGATCAGATATGCTTGTGCAAGTCAGCTATGTTATTTCAAACTATTGCTTTTATACATATTCAAAATCAGTATTAAATACCAGGAATAAAACAATTATCAATTTCTGACAAAACCCAGAGTGCATTTTTTAGCTTCTTCATAGAAGGTTGTTGAGCATTTTGATTTTGATTCAGAATGTACCTTTGATGACTGCCCACTAATGTTTTCTTGCATTTGATACTTAACCTTAGAAAATTAATTTGCATACAAAGTATGTTCTTTTGAATTTGGCAGCAGAGAAAGAATGGTCATTAAATAAATTTACAGTTTTATTTTGAGAATGAAAGAGTTGTTGCTTTCTCTCTAAATGTTGTCATTATGATTATTAAACTGTTGGAATACCAGATATTTGTTGGTAAGACACCTCAGTTGCTTTAAATTCCATCTTGTTTTCAGATAAACTGCTCAAAATGTGTTGGGTTGTATTAATAAAATATATAAATATTTAAATAGGTTTTGTAAACAAAGTTGATGTGATTCGTGATTCAATAAATGCACAGTGAGACTCCTATTATGCAAAAGCTGTTGTTTCAGGTACCATGTGACATTCAAAAGCAACTCATCGAGGGTTCTTCTTTGGTAAAGCCAAAAATATATAGTTAGAAATAAACCAAAGAAACTGAAACAGCTGTAGCACAAGGAAGAATTTAATACGTGCCAAAGCATAATGTATGATGAGTCAAGACAGAAATATCATACTTGGGTGATTGATCAGGTAGGACTTCCTGGAAGAGGTTATTTGAAACGAATGGGCAGTACATCCCTTCAGGAATTGCTATGGGGACAATGTGTTCCAAGGACATGTTAGAAACACTGAAGCTGGCCCAGGTTCTCGTTATATTACTACCTCCACTTAGAATTTGCTCTACATATCACTCACTACTGGTTGCATTTCTCCCTCAAGAATTCTCCCAAAGATCACTGAGTTTATCTACACAGAGAGCAGATATAGAGGAACAGCAAGGGGCTACCTGGAAAGGTAAATTGGACCTACGTTATGGAGGGTCTTGAATGCCAAGCTAAATATGGAGCTGATTCTATGGATGTTGGGAAGCCATTGAGCCTTCAGGGCAGGGTTACTATGTGATCAGCTTTTAACAACAGACTGGCAGGCAAGCATAGGATAACTTTGCCCAGGGAGAGTCCTTAGGGTTGAGAAATTAGGGAGGGATCTTTGAAGACCTGCCCCTGGGTAATGGCAGTGAAAAGTGAAGGAGAAGGACTGGTTAAAAGAGACAACTAAAGGGAAAATCAGTAACCTCTATTATATAAGAAATAACTATAGTTCAAGTACTTAATACCATAACGGCTTCCAAAAGTGTTTTCGGAAATTTCTACCTGCAAAAAATAGAACCAAGAAAATTCTGTACAGCTCAGGAGTAGCTGAGTAGAAGGTCAAAGAAGAGCTAAACTGATTTTCTTAACTTTCTCATTTATTCTTTTTTGAAAATTTATCAAATAGATTTCGATGTTAACAACTGGCTAAGATCTGATAGTCTGAATTAATTTTATAATGATTGTTGGGGGGTTTGAGAAATCAAAAAACCTGTTCATTTCTTTAAAACACCGAATAATTACCTAGAACATAAAGTATAATAAAAATATATATATATTAAATAAAATTTTTTAAAAAGTAATTCTAATATAAATGTTTTTTAAGAGGACTCTAGAATTTATAGCTTCAGAAAATCAAACTTTCAAAAGTATTTTGTCATATATATTATAGTTAGTGATATTAGGATTTTTTAGTTTCTAGAACTTTAATTACCAACTTAAATGAAAATTAGTGTTTTAGTACTTGAAAAGTCACTTAATTTTCATGAGATGTTTAAAAATGTTCCTAAAAATGTTAGGCACTCTATTTGGAAAAACTCAAACATGTGAATCATATGAGAACTTTATATTTAAGTAGGTTTACTTTTTATAGCCATTTACTTTCAAACCAAAAGTTGTGCGATTAACAATAAAAATCAAGTTTTCTCACATAGTCATAGACTTGTTCACTTTGCTGCACTGTATAAAGCATGTCCATACATATGTGGAGCCAATAAGACAAACTGACCAAGTAAGTGTATCATCATATACACAAGAGAAACCCAATACTCCACATAAAATGTTTAAGTTACTGAATCAATAATATAACGATTATTTAAAATATGGGCTTACGTGCTTTGAAAATTTTTCTCTTTTTAAACCAAAATATCTTATTTACACAGAAAAATTACCAAATAAAACAAAATACTGACACCTTACTATAGAGGATTCATCCTGACCCAGCAAAAAATATGAATTTTTTAGGTACAAATTAAGTATCATGATTTTAAAAAACAGATTAGTGACAAGAGTAGCAACAAACTGAACACAAAAACCTACTTACAAAGTTGTACGATTAGCAATAAAAATCAAGCTTTCTCACACAATCATAGACTTGTTCACTTTACACTTTATAAAGCATGTCCTTACATATGTGGAGTCAATAAGACAAAGAAAACCAAAACAGTTTATTTTTGAATAACAGTATTTGTAAATTCCTTGATAACATGTCAGGTGACTTAGAGACAACATTGATCTGGAGGATTATAAACCCAAAAAGTTCTCATGGCTGAGTAATGCTAATAACAGCAATAACACTCATTCGAACCCTGAAGAAAAATAATTGGGAGGACCAAATTTATTCTGCAGAAAGTACCCAAATTACTGAGGCTGAAACAGTCATTTGAAATAAATCATGTGTTATGGTAACACTGCAGAAAGCCTTTACACCCTTCTGAACATCTTGAGATGTAGTAATATATGGTTTATTCACAAACATGCTCTCACGTATAAATGTCCATCTTTAGATATAAATTATGCATATGATAACATCAAAATGGCCATCAAAATGGCAATCTAATAAAATCCAAGCTTCCACAGTCTTGTCTATTTTCAGATTTTTGCAAAGTACAATGAGAATATTTCTTTCTGCTGTTTCACACTTAAATGCATTGATCGTCCAAAGGAAAAGTTTTGTCAACAGTTTATAAGCAAGAAAAAAATAGAAAAAATTGGATAATTTTCACTTTGCAGATTTGCTGATATATAGTTTTTAGCTTCATGAAATGACTTACTTAAAAATTTGCAAAAGTTATAGGAAATATATTAACATGTAATGACAAAGCAGAAATTTCAGCTTTAGAAAACTGAGGCTAAAACAATTTGCTACAGGTGTTTAGTTGATACAATAATTTGGATCTTTGTAAAAACTTTTTAAGAGC
This sequence comes from Trachypithecus francoisi, assembly GCF_009764315.1. Taxonomy (NCBI): domain Eukaryota; kingdom Metazoa; phylum Chordata; class Mammalia; order Primates; family Cercopithecidae; genus Trachypithecus; species Trachypithecus francoisi. The sequence continues at coordinate 28,238,452 of NW_022681460.1, forward strand.
AAGTGACATCTGTGTATTATTGAGGAAATATTTCATGAGTATTTTGAAATGCTTGATTTTAGAAAATATATTAACTGGATTTGAAATTTCTTGTTGTGCAATGAGGACTTTTATCAATGAAAGAAAAAGAAGCTTTAGATTTAAAGCATGAATACACCATTAATGTTTAATTTAAAGTGTTCAAATAATTTGAATTCTGCTCAATGAATGTAAGAACCTGTGATATGGAGAAAAAGTGATAAATACATTTTTGCTATTTGCTACCTCCTATTCATATAAACAAAGTTTCTCACAAATTATTTCTCTTAAGAATGTAAAGAAAAAGCATCATTTGAAAAAAATCTTGATTAGGATATATGCATAACCAACCAAATCATAAAACTCTATAATAAAATGTTAAGTACACAAAAGCAAGATCTAGTTTCTCATTTTAAAAATTTGGAAATATTTTATTTCGGAGCTATGCACAAATTCAATATTTAATATCCTGCTTAACATTTATGTTTTGCTTTTCATAACATACCCATATAAGGTAAAGAAAGAATATATATATATGTATGTATTTGTCACCAAACTCCTTATAGAAACCTCCAAAATCCTCTCTAGTTTACCATGATATGCTGTAGAAATAGAATCATTTAATCTGTGATTGAATATGAGTAAGTCTGAGAAGAAATTCCTAGGAATATAAATTTCACTGTTGGGTAAAGTGTGATAAAGCAAATGTAAAACAAGCCCAAGATAACTCAAAAGTTAAGAATATTACCAAGAGGAAAAATAATGTTGGCTACAGCTTAACTTGTTTTTTGGTTTGTCAGACTTAAAGAAACTATGAGAGGAAGCACATATCTGTGGACATAAGAGTATAAAGATGTTCCAAAAGGAAAACATTTCAAAAGCACTCATCCTTCTCCAAGTTTCTCTAAAGGGGTTCCCAATGTGCTAGTGATGGAAGCATGTACTGGGTATTTGTTGTGGTTTCTTATAAAAACCAAGTTATAGATTGTCTGAAGTTGTAGTCAATGACTAAATATTATATGACTTGAGTAAGGTTTGGTACTTGGGAAAATAGCTTCAAAGCTTCACTCTTCTGGGGACTATCTGGGAACAGGAAGGGAAGAAACATGTATATATTCTTAAAATAACCTACATCAATAAATCAACATTCATATTAAATTCCTCAACTGAGTGGTGATATGTATCAGAATTTCTGCTAACTGCAGAGACACAAAGATCTTTTTAAAAAATATGCTACTTTAAAATCCCATACAGAAATAGACCTGAAGCTTTAAATATGTATTCCAATAACTTGTATTTCTTAGAACTACTGTACTTTTTATCTCATGTACTGTTTGAGGGTTTTCCAGGTTCAATATTGTGTGCATCAAATTACTCCATATTCCTGTATGTTTCAGAGAGTCTGAAGAGACAAAATAAAATACTTTCCTTTTGATCTAAAATGGCATTTCCTATATAAGAACAAAAAGCCACAAGAAAGTTTTAAGGCTTCTGCAATTAACGTATTAAAAAAACTGTACTGCCTAAAACTGAACATAATTTCCAGCAAAAGCTTGCCACATCTATTGGAAAAGGCAGAGTCAGGAAGAATGTCCATGTGGCTACAAATAATAGCAAAACTCTATGTTATAATACAAATAATAACCTAAGAGTTATTGAAGGCATGAGAATAACTTATAAAAAGCAATTGTAAAGCATTTTGTAAAATATTATTGCCATTCAAATGTTAAATGATGACAACAGAAGTTCTTCAGGGACTGGTAAAAAGCAAACACTGTTGGAAGAGGAACTATAAGGAAAAAGTAAAGAAAATGGAGCGGATATAAAGACCTCGTAAATTTGAGAGAGAAAAAAAAGACAATTGTGAGTGATAAAAGGAAAAGCTTTGCCAATTTTATGTCCAAATCTACCAGAATAGATAACTCATTTTTAATTTCAGGGGACCCAAACCCAAGTAGGAGAATAAAAGGTGATCTCTTAAATGTTTATACAGACATTTTTCACACATATAAGAAAATACAGAAGAAATATATACTAATTGATTCTATTTTAAGATCGTGTAGTACAATTAAATTATTTTTAGAGGAACCTAAAGTAACAAGGGTTCATCATTTCTGTTTAGTCCTTATTAACATCTACAGTGGAACAACCTATAAAAAGAAAGATAAGATGCTCAGCAATCTTCATCACTCGCCCATGAAAACAAGGTCTTTAGAAAAGTGCCTTGATAATCAAACCTTGTTTCCTAAAAAACCAAACCTTTATAGAATAATGATGATAATGATGATGATGTTGAATTCTTAACAGAGTATGCTTAATTCTTCTAACTTTTATTTTAGATCTTGAGTAGTTTAATCTGTAAATTACGTGCAAAACCAATAGCATGGGCAATGCTCTCTGAAACAGGTACGTTTAATCAAAATGAAGAATAAAGAAAGGGTGCTTATGTAAATCACATACAGGTTTTGCCAATTCGGCAGAATGGATTCCTTATTCTTTTGCTGCCCTGTTTGGAACTTGTATGTTCCTAATTATTGCTGTTTAGCCTCTTAGGAAGACAAAAAGGAATAAAACATGAATGAATGTTTTCTAATGATAATGAATTGCTTTTTTAAAAAAAGACTCAGATAATAGGAATAGGATCAAAAGATATTTTTGTTTTACTTGACTGCTTGTATCCATTTTACAGTAGTCATCTTCCAGGAAGCAAAACTTACCATCAATAACTAATGGGGGCCAGTCCTGGAGAATCAAGGTTCATCCAATTTTAGGTTGTGTATTCAACACCCCCATGTTTTATCTAGCTCACTTTTGTCTGTAGAGTCTGAGAGCGAGAGACTAGTTCACTCTCCTCTGTAGAGTCTGAGTTATCTTGTTTAGATTTTATGTCGACTACCTTAAAGGGTGACTGCAGAATCCTCATTTCCCACATGCTATGAAGAAAAAAATGATACAAACAAAGGAAGTGGAAGGAAAGAAGTAGAAGAGGGAAAGAGAGAAAAAGAATCAAAGAGATACTCTCCTACACAGTCTGCCCCTGAAGAAAACATCTGCCTAAATGTTTTGTGCTGAGAATGACCTGTTAACATGATCTGAAGTTAGAGCAGTTAGGGCTGGGGGGAGGGGAGAAGTGCATACTTGGAGAAAATTGAGAAACAAATGTGAGGAATAAAATTATGTTTCTCCAAAAAGTATAATATATAAATGCTATTGTCAGAAAAATAAGGGTAAAAAGGAAAGGAAAACGTACATACATATAGGCAGAAATTATAGAGATTGGAGTTCAAAGAGGAAAAGTTGTACTAGCTGAAAAATCGCCAATCCAAAACCATGAAATCAGTGGGCCTGAAAGAGGAGGCATGTACAAAGTAGAATAAGGATAGCATGATGTTTTGGTGCTTTTATCCAATGGAGAAAATTTGCCTGACCCAGTTTTGAGATAATCTCACCCTATTTTCTCAGACTTACTAGTATAAAACTTGGTCTAGAATGATCTCTGAGAGTGCTATATTACAGACCTTTATAATTGCTGTCAAAATTTACTGAGCATGTACTGCATGCTTGGTACTGTCTTGAAAAGTGTGCAGCTAATTGCAATCCTGTGCTGTAAGTACTATGACCATTTCCATTTTGTACATAGAAAAATTGAGGCACAAAGTTTCATCACCTGCCCAAGTTCACAAAGAAAGTAAGTGGTGGAAGTGGGAATCTAATTTAGGCCAACTAACACCCAAGCTCCCTAGTTTAATCACAACACAGTATGTTGACATTTTTGTAATGATATTTAAGTTACTTATCTGAAATGATTTCTAACGAGTAAAGGAGATTGGTATAAAGTGATTGTTCATTTCGATTCAAGCATAGAAATGGCAGGCATTGGGTTAGATTCTGAGGACGGAAAAGAAAATCCAGTTACTGTGCTCATAAATATTAAAGCCTAGCAGAATCCTCACAACAGGAATGAGAATGTCAAGGAGGGCAGATGCAATACTATATGATAGGAAAGTTTGTAGTAGTGAAGTACTCAAGTCTGAAGCAATGAAGTGTAGGCCTCAGAAACTACAACAGAGGAAAAGTGGAACAGCTTTTACCCCACAAGTAGACACACTAAACCTTGCAATAATGTAGGCACTCCTGGGCAGTTTAGAACTACTCATCTTTCTGTGAGCCTTCTAATCATTCCAGAGCTAAAATATAGACCTTCAAGAATGTTTCAGATGTAAACATAAGTCCATGTAGTCAGTCAAAAGAACGAAGCAGCATCTGTGTTCAGTCCACTTAGTTGAAATTTACTGAAATTATGAAAATATTAGGAAAACCTATCAATGATAAAGAATCATGCTCAGCATAATACGGATGCATTAATAAAAGCACTGGGGGATGGAGTGGAGAAGTGAGTTGAAGATTAAAGCCAAGCCAAAATATGAATGGGATGTTGCTGCAAGATTAAGAGGGTCTTTGGTATTATAAGAAAAGAAAATTAGGGCATGTTAATTTATGGAAAGACAGTGAAAACAAAATTGTCCCTTATATCATCTAAGTTTGGATTTGCTATTTTTATTATCTTTTAAAGATTTATAATAAGAAAAATGCAATGGAGAAATTAAGAATCATTAAGATATAATGATGAGTTTCAAAGACAGCCCTAATGAAAAGCAGAAATATTTGAAAACAAAAATCCCCAAATCATATTTCTGTTTAAAATCTATAGTAATGCTCTGATTCTTTAAAATCCACTGAGCTGAAATATGTGCTTATATTGGCTATTGAATTATGATTTAAATGTACGCTATATTAAGGAGGTAAAATATTTGTTGCCTTACATGAAAAAAATTTGATTGTGGAAAATTGAGGAAAGACAGAAGATTAAAGACACAAAATAGTAATCATTAAAATCTACTGTACTATTTTTAAAAAAAGGAATATGCATATACTTTCTTATATCCAACGTAGATAAAATACATGTGAGCAAAATACACCAAAATGTTAACAGAGTTATCTCTGCAATGTGATTGCAGGCATTTTTTTTTCTTTTTTCTTTATACTTCTCTTGATTTTTCAGTTTCCATAATGAGCTAGTACTACTTTTGTAATTAGAAAAAGGCTACGTTATGTTAAAATAGACTGGTGTCTATATTCTAGAAGAAGTGAATTATATAATAATAAATTAGACACCAATTAAAAATACAAATCATTAGCAGCATACAGCCAGAGTTTACAAAGAACAACTTAAACCATACAAACTTCATAACTTCTTTTGGCTTGAACTCTAAGATTCAGCAGATGTTATATTGGAATTTTAGTAAAGGACGTGGTATGGTCTCCCGAGGTTTCACTGACAGATGAATTTAAATCTGTTTGGATCAGAGAAACTGCACTTGGTTGAAAAACAAGGCTGTAGGTCTGTAAACAAAAGGAAGTAATGACCTCATCAACGGAAGAGGCTAATGAAAGAGCCATAGTGCCAATCAGCAACCAGCCGTAGGGAACAGAGGCATAGCCTAGGCGGCACATGGAGTATTTAAGATGGTAAAAGGCTCTGGCAGGGAGAGAAAATGGCAATACGGCAGGGAGAGATAATGATTATAAAGCACCTGTTTCGTGCGAAGTATCGTGCTAGTCTTTGGTGTATTGCTCTCTTGTACTGTGTGAACAATATCTCTACAAGTTAGGAATTCTTTCCAATTAACAGATGAGGAAATTAAGAGTAAAAAAGACGCTAAATGTAACAAATAGTAAATACTGACAGATACAGCAACTTATCTATTTACTTAAATGTGATCTGAAAAATAAAACCTATCAATAATGAGTTCCTAGTAAGCATTAAAAAACAGAGAAATTAGTGTGCTAAGCATTGACAGAAGTGTACTATGTAACACGAAGGGAAAAACTCAAGGGTTTTTGCTTTTCATTTTTAAAATTTTTTAAATTTCGACTTCACATATTACATTTAATAACATGGAGGATACAAGAACAATTAGCCCCTTTCTCTACAAGTATAGTGAAATTATGGCCAGAATATTGTATCTCATTATGAGAGATTTATTCCAGCAAAGACAATAAGGTCCATAAAAATACTAAGGTAGTGCCTGTGGAGAGCCTGACTAAATGTTGACTAGGATAAGTCATAACATAGCTGAAATGCATAAGCACTTGGAGGAAATGATGGGACCTGATCTAAGCAGGATAAGTAGAATAAAAGTAAGGAAAAGAAGCAGCATAGGTCAAATATCAATAAAAACCTTTCCAACAGTGGAAACTATCAAAACCAGAAGATTTGTTCCCAAAGGAGATTCATGATTTTGGAAGATTTAATACTTGACTGAGTAAACATGAAAGAATAACTAATCGAGAACAGTTCTCAATTTTATGCTTCTATAGATTCATTTGTAAATAAACTGTTGAGCAATGATGCCCCATTTATTCATCAGCATTAGGGAACAAACTGTTCTGTAGAAGTCAGTTCCCCAGATATTGCAGGCCTTGCAACAGCCACAGATTTTTAAAAATTTTTCAGCTTCTTTAATGGGAAATAAATTACATTACTCAGATCCTTGGCTTCTTCAACATTCCAATTCAGAATGACGATATGAGATAGCAAAACTATGTGTGCAAAGGCTCCTGGAACATGGGCTCTGGACAAGCAGTGTCCCAGTCTTAGTTCAAGTAGAAAGTAGCTATGACCTTGAAGGTCATTTATCCTTCTGGTCCATATATTTTTTTAAATATACAACTGTAAATAAAAGTATGGGGAAAATGATCTCATTCACACGTGCACATGTTTTTCTTTGATGGGTAATAAGAAGTTGAATACGTGGGTAAAAGGGATTTTAGCTTTCTAAAGTTATATTTATGATAACCAGAACTTAACTCGTTCATTCTGTGTATAATTAAACATAAATACACTTTTATCAACCACTGCTCAATTGATCCCACTTTTAAGAACTTTATTGCTGTATAATCAATGTATGATAAACTGTACAATTTAACAAGTTTGAGCATTTGTATATGCTAATAAAACCGTCACCACAGTCAAGATGGTGAAGACATGCATCATTCCCAGCAGTGATCTCTTGCTCCAGTACATTTCCTTCTTCCCACCCATCTTCCCTCCACCAGCAACTGCTGATTGGATTTCTGTCACTATATATTAGTTCACATTTTCTAGAATTTTAAATAAATGAAACAAAACTGTATATATTCTTTTTTCAGTCTGGATTTTTTTGTTTTGCATAATTATTTTGAAATTCATCTATGTTGTATTTATCAATAGTTCATTTCTTTTTATTAATAAATAGTAATTTATTGCACGGATCTGCCAGTTTGTTTATCCATTAACTCCATTTGTCTGTTGATGGGCATTAGGGTTGCACTAGTTTTTGACTATTACAAATAAGGTTATTTTGAACATTTGTGTGTAAGTCTTTGTATGAACGTTTGCTTTCATTTCTCTTGGGTAAATATCTGGAATAGAATACCTGGCTCCTGTGATAGGTATATATTTAATTTTTTAGGAAACTGACTGTTTTCCAATATAATTGTGCCATTTTGCATTCTCAGCAGCAGTGTATGAGAATTCCAGTTCCTCCACATCCTTATCAGCACTTAACATGGTCAGTCTTCTTAATTTAGCCATTCTGATGAAAGTGCAGTAGTCACAGCACTTTGGGAGGCCGAGGCGGGCGGATCACAAGGTCAGGAGATTGAGACCATCTTGGCTAACATGGTGAAACCCCGTCTCTACTAAAAATACAAGAAATTGTGTTGGTACTCCAACTTTTTAATTATGTTTCCATTTTATTTTGGCTGTTCTATGTCCTTTACATTTCTATCTTAACTTTAGAATAACGTTGTCAGTTACAAAATAAAAATAAAAATAAACCCTGCTGGAATTTTGATTGGGATTGCATTGAATATACAGGTCAACTTGACAAGAATTGACATCTTAACAATATCAAGTCTTCTCTCCTATGAACACAGTATAAATCTATATTTATATAGTTTCTCTTTAATTTCCCTTAGCAATGTCTTCTAGTTTTCAGTGTACATGTCTTGCATGTATTTTGTCAGATTTATTTCTAAATACTTCATATTTTTGATGGTTTTGTAAGTGGAATTATATTAATTATTCCAATTTTCAATATTTCCTTACTATGCAGTTGATATTTGTATCTTGAGTTTGTATATTGTAACGTAGCGAATTCTAGTAGATGTTTTTATAGATATTATCAGGATTTCTACAGACAAACCTATGTCATCTACAAGTAGACAATTTTCTACTTCCTTTTCAATCTAGACATCTTTTGTTTCTTTTTATTGGCTTATTGAACTGACTAGAATCTTCCCTACAATTTTGACTAGATGTGGACATCTTTGCTTTATTCCTGATCTTGGGAGGGGAAAGCATTAAGTATCACATTGTAGGTTTTTCATAAATGTCCTTTATTAAGTTGAGAATGCTACCTTCTATCTCTAGTTTGATGAGAGCAAATTTACTTTTCAATAACAAATGGATGTTGGATTTTATCTATTTTTGTGTGTCTGTTTAAAGGATCATATGGTTTTCTTTTTTAGTTTGTTAACATTATAGATTACATGGACTGATTTTGAATGTTAAAACTACTTTGCATTTCTGGGATAAACCACAGTTGGTCTGGAACTATTATCTTTTTTCTATATTGTTTGATCCTGTATGCTAAAATGTTAACAACTTTTTGTCTTTGTGTTCATGAGGAATATTAATTTGTAGTTTTTTTTTGTGTGTGATGTCTTTGTTCTGCAAGGTAATGCTGGATGTATAGAACTAAATATTCAGCAGAATTCAGTAATGAAGTAATCTGGGCCTGAGGGTTTTTTGTGTGTGAAAAGGCTTTTAACTACAAAGTCAATTTATTTAATAGATATAGAGGTAGTTAGAAAGTTTATTTCTTCTTATGTAAGCTTTGATATTTTTTGTTCCTCAAGGGATTTGACCACTTCATATAAGTTGTCAAATTTATTAGCATAAAGTTATCCATAATATGCCTTCATAATCTTTTAATATCATAGAATCTGTAGTATTGACAACTCTTTCATTCTGAATATTGGTAATTTGTGCCCTGTCTCCCTTTTTTATCCTGATCGAATAGGTCTGCATAGAAGTTTATTATCTATATTAATCTTCTTTTTTTTTTTTTTTTTGAGACGGAGTCTTGCTCTTTCGCCCGGCTGGAGTGCAGTGGCCGGATCTCAGCTCACTGCAAGCTCCGCCTCCCGGGTTTTACGCCATTCTCCTGCCTCAGCCTCCGGAGTAGCTGGGACTACAGGCGCCCGCCACCTCGCCTGGCTAGTTTTTTGTATTTTTAGTAGAGACGGGGTTTCACCGTGTTAGCCAGGATGGTCTGGATCTCCTGACCTCGTGATCCGCCCGCTCGGCCTCCCAAAGTGCTGGGATTACAGGCTTGAGCCACCGCGCCCGGCCTCTATATTAATCTTCTTAAGAAAAGCAGGTTTCAATGATTTTCTCTAATCTGCTTTTTATTGCATTTGCTTACACTCTGATCTTCATTATCTTACCTCTTCTGCTTACTTTGAGGTTAATTTTTTCTTGCTTTTTCTAGTTTTTGTGGACAGAAACTAAGGTTGTCACTTTGAGATCTTTCTTGTAATACAGTCAAAATTTTAATGTTTCTTTTCATGCCTAAAATTTTTTATTGGGTGCCAGACATTGTGAATTTTATCTTTTTGGGTGCTGGATATTTTTAAATTCCTGTAAATATTTGTAAGCTTTGTTATGGAAGGTAGTCAAGTGACTTGGAAACAGTTTGATTCCCTCAGATTTTGCTTTTAAGATTTCTTACGTGGGGCAACAGCAGGATTTGTTCTGGATATAATTATTTTGCACCAGAGACAAGAATTTTCTGAGTCCTGTACTCAGTGCCACATAGAGGTTTTCCATTCTACGGGTGGGAATGGGCAATGGTCCTAAATGAGCTCCAGCCACTGTTCCTCCTAATTCTTTTGGGTGGTTCTTTTTACCTGGCCTTTGTCAGTTTCCTTGCATGCACCTGCTGATCAGCACTCTGCTGAATACTCAAGGGCAGCCCTCTGAGGCTCTTGCCAATTTTCTCTGCCCTCCATTACTCTGCACTGTGAACTGTAGCCCCCTGTCTCTCCAAATTCTCATATCAATTTTCCCAGCTCAGGGAGTTTGCCGGGTTCTGCTTATATTCTCTCTTTTTGCATCACAGGCTGGAAACTCCCTCAAGCCTGAAAGCCAGGGCAAACATGAGGCTTATCTTACTTGTTTCCTGTCCCAAAAGAATCATTCACCTTCCTTGCTTTATGTCCATTATCTTGAAAAGTGTTGTTTAATATATTTTGTCTGATTTTTTAATTGTTTCAGCAAGAAAGGTAAATCTGACCCCTGTTACTCTACATTGGCTAGAAGAGGAAGATACAAATATACTTTAAAAAATAACATAAGCTGACCTAAAAATTAGTTCATACTGAGAACTAGCAATCTTTGAGTCATGGGTTTTACTCTATTTACCTGCATTTTGTGCCTCTCTCTGGCAAGACTTTAGATTCCTCATTATTAAGCCCAGGTGTGGCCTTTGAATATGCACCAGTGGAATCTGAGTGGAAGTATCATGTCTCTTCTGAGCAGAAATTTTAAGAGTCAGGCTGAGGTTTGCCATGTTCTTTTTTGCCTCTGTCACAACGACTGCCCATGTTTCAGATGGAGGCTGCTCCTGCAGTGTATTAGTCAGGGTTCCCTAGAGGGACAGAACTAATAGGTTGGATATATACATGTAAAGTGGGTTTTATTAAGTATTAACTACATGATTGCAAGTTCTCATAATAGGCTGTCTGCAAGCTTGAGGGGCAAGGACAACCAGTCCGAGCCTCAAAACTGAAGAACTTGGAATCCGATATTTGAGGACAGGAAGCATCCAGCACAAGAGAAAGATGTAGGCTGGGAGGCTAGGCCAGTCTCGACTTTTCATGTTTTTCTCTCTGCTTTATATTCCCGGGAAGCTGATTAGATGGTGCCCACCAGATTAAGGGTGGGTCAGCCTTCCCCAGCCCACTAACTGCAATGTTAATCTCTTTTGGCAACACCCTCACAAACACACCCAGGATTAATACTTTGTATCCTTCAATCCAATCAAGTTGACATTCAGTATTAACCATTACATTCAGTTTGAGTTGCTACTCAGTATTAACCATCACATTCAGCTTGACTCCCCATGTAAAGCAGAACTCAGATGACCTAGCGTGGACTGAAGACTTTTTGTTACAAGCTTACAAGCTACATAGCCTAGTCTGTCTAATACATACTATAAGGGAGGCACTGGTTTTAGTTTCCAGATCATTAAATGGTTAATTCTATCTAATTCTAACTCTTATACCATGTTACCTTAAGGGAGAGCCAGGGTTTCTTAAGAATTTTCATTGAGTGCCTATTGCATGCTGGAATTGTGATAGGCTTTGACAACCTAAAGAACAAAAAAAGATAAATTATGTTCCCTCAAAAATCCACAATCTAAGGGTACCCAGTCTAGTGAACAGACATTTACAATTAATGCAGTATGTTTTAATTGGGGTGAACAAGACATGCTGTGGGAGATCCTTGGGAACCTTCACCCAATCTGTGATAATTAGTGCAGGCTTTCCAAGGGCGGAACTGTTGGGATGAGTCTAAGGGAAACTGAGGAGTCAGTCTTCTAGAGAAAGAAGACAAAAGCAGTGTTGGCAGAGGAAGCAGCTTGTGGAGTGGCTGAGTGGCACGTGTAGGCTTGGCACACCTGAGAAATTCACTTTGTTCTAGACACCAAATAAGAAATGAGGCAGATAGAGGAACACTTCTCCCTTTGAGTCATCTCATAAATCTAGTTCACTTGTACAAGTAGTTATTGACTGTAGCACCTATTAGGACAAAGGCAACTGAGAGGAGACATCTATTTTCCTGAGTCTTAGAATCCTGGCCTCCTGAAAACAATAGCCAAATAGGAACAGTAAAGAGCTATGCCTGCCAATCTATAAGCCCACAAGGGTGTAGAATATAGGCAGAAACAAAGGAGCCAACACTTCCTGGAGGGAAGGAGTGGTCTCAGAAAAGATTGTGTACAGGTGATATATTAATATGCTAGGGCTGCCATAACAAAGTACCATAGACTAGGTGGCTTAAACAACAGAAATGTATTTTCTCACAGTTCTGGAAGCGGAAGTCCAAGATCAAGGTGTTGGTAGGTTTGGTTCCTTCTGAGACCTCTCTCCTCGGCTTGTAACTGGCTGCCTTCTTGCTGTGTCCTCACATGGTTGTTCCTCTGCATGCTCATGTGTGTGTCCTAAGCTCCTCTTCTAATAAAGCATACCAGTCATTTTGGATTAGGGCATACCCATAGGATCTCATTTTGCTTTAATTAATTTTCTCTCTTTTTTATTTTTTTAATTTAATTTAATTTCATTTCATTTTTGAGGCTGAGTCACTTTCTGTAGCCCAGGCTGGAGGGCAGTGGTGCGATCTTGGCTCAACGCAGCATTCACCTCCCAGGTTCAAGTGATTCTCAAGCCTCAGCCTTCCAAGTAGCTGAGACTATAGGAACACAACACCATGTCCAGTGTTTGTTTGTTTGTTTGTTTGTTTTTGTATTTTTAGTAGACATGGGGTTTCCTCATGTTGCCAAGGCTGGCCTTGTACTCCTGAGCTCAATCTGTCCACTTTTGCCTCCCAAAGGGCTAAGATTACAGGCATGAGCCACCGTGTCTGGCCTAATTTTCTCTTTAATGACACTATCCCCAAATATAGTTACATTCTGAGGTCCTAGGATCAGGGCTTCAACATATGAATGTTGGGACACAATTCAGCCCATCACAGGTGACATGATCAGAGCCTTGATAGGTGAATATGTATTTTCAGACAGACAAGTGATGAAAAAGGAGCTTTAAAGAGAGAGAACAGTTTTAGCAAGGGCAATGGGGAAGGGAATTACGTCATTTTATACAGCTGCCCGTAGAGTGAATGGAGCCAGAAAGGATGAAATTGAGGCAGTAAGTAGGACCTTGCAAGTCTAAATAAGGCCTTTTGATTTTATTTTGTAGAATTTGTTCTTATCTTTGGCCTTACAATAGAATCTCTCGGGATTTAAGAAAACAACAATAGCAAATATACTACTCCCAGTCTAACCAATTCAATCTGGATATGGAGTAATGGTATTTCAAAAATACCTCCCTAGGTATTCTAACATACAACCAAGGTAGGAGCTGCAGCTGTAGAGACTAGAGATGGAGGAGACAGATGAGATTGGATTTGTGTTTAGGAAAAAGGTCTAGAAGGGTATGAGCCTTCGGGGTACAGAAATCAGTTTGCAGGCACTGTTGCAAGGGTTGGTGGGTTGGAACAACACAGTGATGGGAGTGGGAAAGGGACAACATGAGATGTTAATAATGTAGAAGAGAAAGAACTTGATTCCTAATTCAATGCAGGACATAAGAAAATGGGGATGTTTGTGAAGATTCTTGCATTTCTGGCATGAGTTGTTGGGTGGAGGGCAATTCAGTTCATAACTATAACAACAGAAACGCAGGAAGAAGATACAATTTTAAAGGAATGACAATAGGCTCATCTTTGGATTTGTTGGGAGTTTCTTGTGATGAAGTACAGGGTGCACTGGTACATACAAATCTGGGCTTAGGAGAGAAATCTGAACTAAAGGCAAACATTTTGGGATCATCAATATGTGACTAATAGTTGAAGCCACGGAGGTGATGAGATGGCCAAGGAGAAAAGAGAGCTGAGGACAGTCCCCTAGGAATACAAATGCTTGAAGAAGGCTGGGAGGACAATACCAGTGAGAACCAGAGAACAGTGATAAATAAACCAAGAGAGAGAGAGAAGTCAGTAAAGGTGAATGCCTCAGAAAAATGAAAAACATAAGGACTGACAAAAGCCCATTGGATCTGTTAATTGAGAGAGATTTGGTGGTATTTGCTCCACAGAGTTAGTGAAGCAATAGGGGCCTAACCTTACCTGCAGGTTAATGGTGAATGGGCTCTGAGGGAGTGTATTCAGGGAACATAAACTATTTTTCAGTGGAGGAATATAAGCCCAGGGGATGGGAAGACTGTTAGAAAAGTTGCAGCCAAAGTTTAGAAGTCATGAGTTAAAAGGGCAAGTGTAATGAGAGGAAGGGAGTGAGAAAGTCAAAGTGGGGAGAGTTGTAAATACAGTTGGATACATAATAAAGTTTATGATTGCAGAGTTGCATGAGGTTCAGGCAAAGATAAGATGCAACAAAGCATCTTGGAAATGTACTGCTGAAATGAAGAGGAAGAGGTTCATGAATTTGGAAGCTAAGTTGATTAGATCAACCACACACAGTGCTTTTGATAAGAGGAAGATTTGGGGCAAGGGGAGTGAAAGACTGAGAGGCAAGTGCTAACATAGTTCATGGAGATGCAGATGATATCACTGGTTTGGGGGATATCAGAGGAGGGCCCAGGTGCTTAGGGAGGGGCAGGGGTGGTCCTGGAAGTCTTGGATAATGGAATAGTAATCAGCCATCCGTAGACAGCTGATGAGCTTTCAGTAAAATAAAAATAAAAAAAAACAGCAACCACAATGACAAAGCAGGAAACGTACATTCAAATAATCGGCTCTCATATATATTAGTAGTTCTGAGTTGCTGCATTGAGCAGTGAGAGAAAAGAAGGAGGCCGGGCGCGGTGGCTCAAGCCTGTAATCCCAGCACTTTGGGAGGCCGAGACGGGCGGATCACAAGGTCAGGAGATCGAGACCATCCTGGCTAATACGGTGAAACCCCGTCTCTACTAAAGAATACAAAACACTAGCCGGGCGACGAGGCGGGCGCCTGTAGTCCCAGCTACTTGGGAGGCGGAGGCAGGAGAATGGCGTGAACCTGGGAGGCGGAGCTTGCAGTGAGCTGAGATCCGGCCACCGCACTCCAGCCTGGGCGACAGAGCCAGACTCCGTCTCAAAAAAAAACAAAACAAAAAAAAAAAAAAAAGAGAAAAGAAGGAATATGAGGGTAGAGAGGCAGAAAAGAGTTAGATTTTGTAGGAGCTTGTATGTTATGGGAAGGATTTTTGTCTTTCATCTTACATCAGGAGGACCATCATATGGTGTAGGCAGGAAGGTGACATGATCAAATTTGAGTTTTACAAAAGTCTTCTTGGGACCTTGTGGAGGATGCACTGTTAGGAGGCAACTGGTGGAGATAAATTTGGAAACAAATTGCATAAACCCAGGTGAGAGTCTAGAATTAAATCAGTGGTGGCTGTGCTGAAGAGGAGGCAACCGACTTACCAGACAAATACAATTGATGTGGTTATAAGGAATAAGAGATCTAGACAGAAACCAGGCTTCCTCCTGTGTCTGCCAGTCATCAACTATATATGCTTAGGCCAAAATTTTATTCAGCATCTATTATATGTCAGGTTATTGAGATGAGGCAGAGAACAAACAGACATGTAACTTACATTGTGAGTAACAAACTAAAGCCTAGAAGGGTTCATAAAGAAGAAATACTTGGAGAAAAAGCAATAGGAGGAAAGAGGAGGAAAGGGAA
This sequence comes from Trachypithecus francoisi, assembly GCF_009764315.1. Taxonomy (NCBI): domain Eukaryota; kingdom Metazoa; phylum Chordata; class Mammalia; order Primates; family Cercopithecidae; genus Trachypithecus; species Trachypithecus francoisi. Next base: position 28,254,042 of record NW_022681460.1, read on the forward strand.
AAGGAGGAAGCACAAGCCATCCTTCTTAAGAAACACGTGATATATACCACCGACCCCACAGAAATATAAACTACCATTGGAGAATACTATAAACGCGTCTACATACACAAACTAGAAAACCTAGAAGAAATTGATACATTCCTGGACATATATGCTCTCCCAAGACTAAACCAAGAGAAGTTCAATCCCTGAATAGACCAATAACAGGCTCTGAAATTGAGGCAATAATTAATAGCCTACCAATCAAAAAAAGTCCAGGACCAGAAGGATTCACAGCCGAATTCTACCAGAGGTACAAGGAGGAACTGCTACCATTCCTTCTGAAACTATTCCAGTCAATAGAAAAAGACGAAATCCTCCCTAACTCATTTTATGAGGCAAACATCATCCTGATACCAAAGCCTGGCAGAGACACAACAAAAAAAGATAATTTTAGGCCAATATCCCTGAAGAACATCGATGCAAAAATCCTCAAAAAAATACTGGCAAACCGAATCCAGCAGCACATCAAAAAGCTTATCCACCATGATCAAGTGGGCTTCCTCCCTGGGTTGCAAGGCTGGTTCAATATACACAAATCAATAAACGTAATCCAGCATACAAATAGAGCAAAGACAAAAACCACATGATTTTCACAATAGATGCAGAAAAGGCCTTGGACAAAATTCAACAGCCCTTCATGCTAAAAACTCTCAATGAATTCGATATTGATGGAACGTATCTTAAAATAATAAGAGCTATTTATGACAAACCCACAGAAAATATCATACTAACTGGGCAAAAACTGGAAGCATTCCCTTGAAAACTGGCACAAGACAGTGATGTTCTCTCTCACCACTCCTATTCTGCATAGTGTTGGAAGTTCTGGCCAGGGCAATCAGGCAAGAGAAAAAAATAAAGGATATTCAATTAGGAAAAGAGGAAGTCAAATTGTCCCTGTTTGCAGATGACATGATTGTATATTTTGAAAACCCCATTGTCTCAGCCCAAAATCTCCTTAAGGTGATAAGTAACTTCAGCAAAGTCTCAGGATACAAAATCAATGTGCAAAAATCACAAGCATTCTTATACACCAATAACAGACAAACAGAGAGCCAAATCATGAGTGAACTCATGATTCACAATTCACAATTGCTTCAAAGAGAATAAATTACCTAGGAATCCAACTTACAAGGGTTGTGAAGGACCTCTTCAAGGAGAACTACAAACCACTGCTCAATGAAATAAAAGAGGACACAAACAAATGGAAGAATATTCCATGCTCATGGATAGGAAAAATCAATATCATGAAAATGGCCATACTGCCCAAGGTAATTTATAGATTTGATGCCATCCCCATTAAGCTACCAACGACTTTCTCCACAGAATTGGAAAAAACTACTTTAAAATTCATATGGAACCAAAAAAGAGCCCACATTGCCAAGTCAATCCTAAGCCAAAAGAACAAAGCTGGAGGCATCATGCTACCTGACTTCAAACTATACTACAAGGCTACAGTAACCAAAACAGCATGGTACTGGTACCAAAACAGAGATATAGACCAATGGAATAGAACAGAGCCCTCAGAAATAATACCACACATCTACAACCATCTGATCTTTGACAAACCTGACAAAAACAAGAACTGGGGAAAGGATTCCTTATTTAATAAATGGTGCTGGGAAAACTGCCTAGCCCTAAGTAGAAAGCTGAAACTGGATCCCTTCCTTACTCCTTATACAAAAATTAATTCAAGATGGATTAGAGACTTAAATGTTAGACCTAAAACCACAAAAACCCTAGAAGAAAATACGCAATACCATTCAGGACATAGTCATGGGCAAGGACTCCATGTCTAAAACAACAAAAGCAATGGCAACAAAAGCCAAAATTGATAAATGGGATCTAATTAAATTAAAGAGCTTCTGCACAGCAAAAGAAACTACCATCAGAGTGAACAGGCAACCTACAGAATGGGAGAAAATTTTTGCAATCTACTCATCTGACAAAGGGCTAATATCCAGAGCCTACAAAGAACTCAAACACATTTACAAGCAAAAAACAACCCCATCAAAAAATTGGCAAAGGAAATGAACAGACACTTCTCAAAAGAAGACATTTATGCAGCCAAGAGACCCATGAAAAAATGCTCATCATCACTAGCCATCAGAGAAATGCAAATCAAAACCACAATGAGATACCATCTCACACCAGTTAGAATGGCAATCATTCAAAAGTCAGGAAACAACTCGTGCTGGAGAGGATGTGGAGAAATAGGAACACTTTTACACTGTTGGTGGGACTGCAAACTAGTTCAACCATTTTGGAAGACAGTGTGGAGATTCCTCAAGGATCTAGAACTAGAAATACCATTTGACCCAGCCATTCCATTACTGGGTATATACCCAAAGGATTATAAATCATGCTACTATAAAGACACCTGCACACATATGTTTGTTGTGGCACTATTCACAATATCAAAGACTTGGAACCAACCCAAATATCCATCAATGACAGACTGGATTAAGAAAATGTGGCGCATATATACCATGGAATACTCTGCAGCCATAAAAACGGATGAGTTCATGTCCTTTGTAGGGACATGGATGAAGCTGGAAACCATCATTCTCAGCAAACTATTGCAAGAACAGAAAACCAAACACCGCATGTTCTCACTCACAGGTGGGAATTGAACAATTAGAGCACTTGGACACAGGAAGGGGAACATCACACACCGGAGCCTATTGTTGGGAGGGGGTAGGGAGAAGGGATAGCATTAGGAGATATACCTAATGTAAATGACGAGTTAATGGGTGCAGTACACCGACATGGCACATGCATGCATATGTAACAAACCTGCACGTTGTGCACATGTACCCTAGAACAGAAAGTATAATAATAAAAAGAAACACATGTTATAATTTTCTTGATTTGCTGCCCTACATCCCAATATTTATTTAGAAATATGTAACTTTTTAAAAAGTCTTTTGTTTTTCAGATATTTTCCAAAGTTCTTAAGTGTATTCAAAATAGTGTTTAGATAATCCTTGGCTGACAAGTGTCAATTATTAATTTATCACTGTCATTATCACTTGTGTTGCAGTTGTTTACTTTTCGGCTAGTGGAATGGAAATTTACCATAAACAATAGCAAGGTCGGAATAAAAGGTTTAATGAGAGTTATCTCTTTAAGGAATTACCCTATACAGAGGAAAGGAGAAAGCTGACTGTGATCTATTGGTACTGTTAATAATCCTAAAGCATAATATATCTTATTGATCACATGGACAGTTAAGGACAACATGACAAGTGGCTCAAACATTGTTCAGTTTTGGAGTAAATTTCTACAACTTTATAAAGTAAGAAAGGAGCTAGAACACATGTAAAATTGATGAATTTCTAGATAGTCTTTTTTACATCAAATATAAAAATCTATCCTTGAAGAAATATGATTAGGATTTGCAAATAATTCACAGGAGTCAAGCAATTTGAAACAGGGTCCCTCTTTTAGAATTGTAGATGTTCTGACTCAGAAATGAAACTAAAACTTCAGCCAAATATTTGTTTGAGGAAATTCCTTCCTGTCTTCACAATAGCCCCCCATATACATTAAAACTATGAAGGATAATCTCTCATCACAGGGAAACTTAAATAATGTTTCTAAATGTTTTTTAAAGTATGAACTTGTGGTGCTTTCGATGCCTCATGTAATGTTTGGTTCCTTGTGTTGGAGGTTTTCCCAGAAAGGCCAGGGTCCCAGGTAGTATTGGCATCATCCAGGAGACTCAAACTAGGCTGAGGGTTAGGGCCGAAGGATCTTCGAGGTAATTTTTAACTATATAAAAAACTTATTATTTTACATTTTCCAATTTCTCAGTATGTTGTGATCCAGCACAAGACTTATGATATTTTTGAAAACAAAAATCAAGGGGCTTACCAACTACAGCATGGGTGAATGTCACATATTGTATTTAGTGAAAGAAGCCAGACACAAATAATACATACTATATAGTTTAACTGATATGAAGTCCGGAACTGGGCAAAACTTACCTATAGTGATAGTAACCAGAAAGTGGTTGCTTCAGGTGAGGTAAAAATTGAGTGGAAGAAGCCATTGGGAAATTTTATGGGGTGATGAGGAAGTTTTATATCTTGTTTTGGGTGGTGGTTACACAGGTGGATACAGTTTTTAAGTTGTCTTCCAACTGGAAATAAATAAATAAATGTACTGTCTTCCAAATATACATTTTATTGTATGTAAGTTCTGCCTATTTTTTAAAAATTAATGCTCATAAAAAATTAGTGTTATAAAATGCAAGAAATATTTTATCTTATGTTAACATACAGCATGCATTAGATCAAAGCAGTCTATGATTTTAAAGTCATATTACCAATGCGTATTTTCTAAAATTCTAAGATGTTAGTTGCTAAAAATATTTTTTCTTACCTACAGTCTTGGATCCAAACTCTAGTAGCAAGCAAAATGCCAAATACTCTATATAGCATTCTATAAATCATTACTACTTATTGACATATTATTAATACAAAAAATGAGAAAGTTTTTTTTTTTTTAGTTTCTAATTTTTGTATCAGTTTGCTTACTCAGGAAATATTATGCTGTGAGAACCACTTTATCGTTCACTTTGGAGGCATCTCTCTTGTAAGCTGGCAAACCTTGGGCATGCACTTAAGCAAATTACTGATCCCTGACTGATGTGCCTGGTGTTCACCTGGGGCAGAGAGTTCCTTTGTAATGGGTATTTTTGTAGCAAGAAAACAGGGGAAACAGCTAAAGAGAAATAGGCATTGGAGTAATGAGACAGAATGTTTCAGGCACTTCTTAATTCAGTATGTGTTCTTGTTCCAACTAAAATCAAAGAGGCACAGAAAACTCTTCCCAGAATTGTACAGATGAAAGAAAGATCATTTCACAGGCTCAGGGAGAGAGTGACAGGGAGCACTCAATGCCTGCTCTTCCTCCATCATCTGTAGTCAGCTGTAGGAACTGGGTACCAAAATAAAAATAGTAAAACCGTACAGACCAAAACCCTGTGTGTTTGTGGTAGAGGCCTATCTCTAAACCATGAAGCAATTGCAGCAGAGAGACCTTCTGTACAATCTAAAACAGTTCTGCGACAAGATGGGACACAGAGTGGACCAGAGTAGGATACCCATGTGGACAATACATATGGAAGACGCAAAGGTGGAACATCGAAGAGTGCAGATACAAATTAGGGCAGGCAGGTAATTTGCTTCTAGCTAAGGTTTACCCTAGATTTTGATGGAAGAATTCATCATTGACATCATGCTAACAGCATAGCTTATACCTGAAGATTATTTGTTACTCTACATAGTTTACTCCACAGCATGAATTATATTATTCTTGCCTTGATTATTTATCCTTATAATATGCTTTGAACTAATATAATCACTGTAGCTACCATCTGGAAGAGGACCTACTGTTGCAGCAATTTACATTTGCTATTTTGGGCTCCAGGTAAGAATCTTTTAAAAGGAAGTAAAAGATGGAACCAAGCAATGTCTTTGTTCAGTAGGTTCTTGGCTTTCTGAGTGGACGTATAAGGATATTGAAGGATAAGTTCGTAAATATTTCTACCAGCAGGCATTTGACCAGTTTTATATTCTTATCCTGGTTAGTAGATAAAATAAACATAGTTCGCAAGTGCATGATGGTCCTTTTCTTCACTGTCTAACACCTAATGTTGTTTTGCTAAATACGCAACTGTAAATGACTGTTTGTGTTGGCCACTGAATATATATAGAAACATGTCTTTCTAAATAAAGGCTAACTGTCTTGAGTTGATTCAGGATAAGCAGTGTAAACAGGATGGCATATAAAGTGTGAGACAATATACAGAGGACAAAGTGTGTATGAAGGTTAACTGATTAATAAAACATGTCTGGCCTTGATTTAGTTTATAAGAAACTTAAGACATTTATCAACATCTGTCTGAACCCAGTTCCAGTCTCTTGGACTCTGTTGTGCATAAGCTGATTAATAAAAGATGATGCCTTAGGAAAGAAGCTTAGATCTTTGTAAGCAATGACAAAGGAAAAGGCAGTGTTGAATCTACATATGAAAGGGAATTGTAAAAGTAAACTAGTTTACCACTATATGCCTGGCTGCCACTTCCCTATAACATTTCATCCTCCTCATATTGGCTCAAGTCTGGAAAAATAAGAAAGAATTTCAAAAATTAAGTGTGGAATTAATTTACAAGACAGATTGTAGGTTTGGGGTGGTTTTTTTTTTTTTTTTTTAACTCTGAAATATAATCCAGTTCCCTTGTGGCTTCCTCCTCTCAGTGTTCTTAACTTTGCAGCTTTCTATGTTTGTTTTTCATTTGTGTCCTTGATCTTTTAGTCTTTCCTTTCCTCTTGGCTAGAATAAAGCACCAGTATTGAACAAGTACCTCCCTTTGCCAACTGATAAACTGTTGCCCAATAAGCATTGCCCTCATGAAAACATCAGTGCCCTATTTTCCCTCTTACACTCATTCATTCCTTTAAACACTGTCGACCTAACACATTTAGGAATAGATTGAAATTATATCTAGTCATTTTAGGATTTTCTCCATATGACATTCATAACTAAGGACTTGGAGGTAAAACTGAGTATAGTAAGTGTACTAATGCCTGGTAATAAACATCTCTACCAAAGCATCCCGTTATCTCCTAGATGTCTAGGAAAAATTATTGCACAACAAACAAGAGAAGGGGATCTAACATTTCAGGAAGAAGTACCATAAGTTAGGAAAGGAATTCAGAATCACGTTTCTCATGGTTTGTATGAGAATAAATGCCTTTGTATTATTGACCAAAGAAGCCCCCAAACCTAAAGTTAGGTGGTCAGCATGTTTCATTGCTAATGGACAAATAATGAATATAGGGAAATTTGAAACTCTTTAGATCTCACATTGTTATAGGTTGTCAAAGCACTGGTTGCTCTGAGGGTAAATTTGATTATCCAAAACTCAGTTACAGGGTTGTGTTCAGAGTCTAGAGAAGAGTCCAAACCAGTAATTTGAGGAGGAAAATGGGTGGTTGTGGGTGGTAGGGCATTGATGCAGGGTCTGGGTTCACTGAATGCCTGTAATGCTTATACATCACCTTCACCGTTCGTATTCATCGAATGACTTGGATATTGAACAATTTCAACTGTTCTTTATGCTCTATAAAATTACTCTACAAATTCACGGGATACTAGTAAAAACAGAAGCAAAGGACAAAAAGCAAACAAAGAAAAATATTCTTGCTTACTGTTAGAAACTAAGGCCTGAGAATATAGTGGTGTTTTGATTATCATGTCATAGGACTTGTCCCCCTGAAACCAAAAATTTTAATTTATATATAAAACACATATATAAAAATTTAAGACATGAAAAAGAAGCAGCCAAAACTCACCAGGGGGATTCGAGGAATCACTGTTGCAAAACTGACACATAAATCATTCTAAGGAGTTAGATAACCCCAGAGAAAGAGGAGAGTGGGAAGCCAGGCTGCCAGCGTCTATCCTGGGGAGTTTCTGCTATGTTTGATATCCTTATTCCCTAGTTAAATGCAAGATGTCCAAGAATTTTTTATTTTAATGATTGTCTTGTATAATCTAAAACAGTCCTTCACACAAATCAGTTACTTGCCATGCCAATCGTGAGAACATGATAAATATTAAGTACTTAAAATTAATAATTAACTAATACTTGCTTAGCCACTTGAGTATGTGTGCATATGCATGTATGTGCACATGTTTAAATACGTGAATATGTGTATTTGTAGATACGTATGTATATATGTGCATGGCTGTACAAATACATGAGAGACAAACTATGATGATTGTTCATATAAATGTTACCTAAACTTAATAGTGAAGTTTTGAGGGTGCCTGTATACTACTGCTTGTTATGTGGAGGTGTGTACGTGTGTGTTCTTGTTTGAGCAGTTGCTGACAGGGCCTCAGGAACTGAGACTGATAAAGCTGCAGGAGGGCTATGCAGGCATAACCTTTCCTTCATGCAGGAAAAGTCACTATAAAAAGGGAATTGGGCCAGGCTACGCAAAGCACAAGTGGGACCGTCCGGTAATGTCCAACATGTGGTGGTGTTTAAGGCTGAATTCCCCCAAGGCCTGGGAATGGTACTGCTGCTGGAATACTCTGATCTGACGCTATTGCCCTGATGGGGTCAGAGCAAGAGACCACACTCTTGTGGGTGAGAGGTCAGATTTCCCCAGAAGGGAGGGTATTTTCACTCCCAGGCATCGTGGGAAGAGTTGGATCCTGGGTCAGGAAATAAGGACTCAGAAGGGGGTCTTAAACAGGGTATCCCTTGAAGGCAGACATATGCCACCCCTGTGTCTGTTAGCCTTGTTCAGGCTGAATGAGGAGCAATTATAAGCATTGTATTAGTCCGTTTTCACAGTGCTGATAAAGACATACCCGAGACTGGGCAATTTACAAAGGAAAGACATTTCATGGAGAACTCATAGTTCCACGTGGCTGGGGAAGCCTCACAATCATGGGGGAAGGCAAGGAGGAGCAAGTCACATCTTATGCAGAAAGTGGCAGGCAAAAAGAGCTTGTCCAGGGGAATTCCTTTTTTAAAATCAGATCTCATGAGACTTATCTACTATCACAAGAACAGTACAGGAAAGACTTGCCCCCATGATACAATTACCTCCCACCATGTCCCTCCCACAACATGTGGAAATTCAAGATGAGATTTGGGTGGGGACACAGCCAAACCATATCCAGCATTTTGTGCACCCAACTGCTGTGCACCTCCAAGATTTCTGCTCATACATACCACTCCACACACGTAAGTTACTTGCAACTTCCCTTATTCCTGAGGGCTCCTGAGAAGCCCTGTACCACATCTGGCTTTGTCAAGGCACCATGGAGGTAGTGAGTACACGGCTCAGCAGTAATTTAGGAATAACTTGGGCTCTAGTTCTTGCGACACCACTTATTAGCATTTATTGACCAAACTGCTGCTACTTCTTCCATTTATTGGCAAAAAAATAAAAAAGGGAAGCAATACTTGCCATTTCTGTTTCCCAAGGATCCGATGAGGATGACATGAGAGAAAGGATATGAAAGTGATCAGTGAGCTGTAAAGCATTATTCCTTCACATGCTCTCCTGCCTCAGGCCCTCTGTACTAGCTGCTTCCTCTTCCTGAAATACTTTTCACCTAGATATCCCAATGATGTGCTCCCTTACTTTCTTCAAGGGTCTGCTAAATGTCGCTTTGTCAGAGAGGCCTTCTCTGGCTGCTTTGTATAAATAGCAATCTTCCTAACCCCCTTGCTTTTACTATTTGCCCCCAGACACTGCTTTATTTTCCCCCATAGCACTTTCCACCATCTAACACATATTTTGGACATTCTTTCACTGACTCCATAAGGAAATGGAATTTTGTCTGTTTCAATGATGACCATACCCTTTGTGTCTAAAGAGTGCCTGACACATAGTAGGCACTTAATAAACGTTAGTGAAAGAATGAATTAAACAATTAATTGTAATACATTATTAGATATGCCTAAGTCTCCATAACATAAATATATTCCAAAGTTAAAGAAAAATTATTTACTCATTGCTCTCATTGTACAAACTACTGACAGGCCTGTGACGAAAATCAGAAATATCTCTCGGCTCATAGACATTTTCCCTAGCCTGGCTAATTTTGAATTATAACCGTAAGAACCTTCAATTCACGGTTGGCCCTTTCCTCTGTTTTTTAAGCCTTTAGGCTTCAAGCACAAAAATTGCATCTGCAGGCAACTACATAAGGTTCCTTATGAACAAAGTTTTCCTGCAGGTCTAATAAAAAGATAACAGAAGCAAAACATATTAAATTTCTCTTTTCACTGCCTTATTTCCTTTAGGCTTACTGCCTGAGTTTCTTTGTCTTTTTTCCAGATTTCTCTGAGAATCCTAGCTGCTCTAGATGACTTTTCTAATACAACGTAACATTTGCAGAGGGTATTTCATTTTTCAAAAACAATATTCTGAGGCTTCTTATACTTGGCCTTCTTGAACATTAAAGACATTGACCTGATGCTTTGGTCCCATCACCTCTGGGATCTCATCTCCCACTTCACTCTCCTCCCATGCCAGTTGAGCCACATAGGCTGCCTTGAACATACCAGGCATGTTTCCACCTCACAGGCTTTGCTCTGGCTGTTTCTTCTGCCTGGAACTCTCTTCCCCACATATGTCCTTAGTAGACTCCTTCACTTCTTTCTATTGTTTGCTCAAATTTATCTTCCCAGTGAGGCCAGTGCTAACTTACTTGATATTGCAAGAGGCTGCTCCTCCTGACTCACAACCCACTCCCCCAAGCCCCTTTTCCACCTCTTTTTTTCATAGCATTATTATTTTCTAAATCACTCTATAATTTACTTTTTATTTACATTTATTATTTATTCCTTTATGTATTTATTACTTATTATTTATTCTTTTCTCCTATAACATAAGCTCCATGACAGTAGGAATTACTTTTTCTTTTTTTGTTTTGTATTCCAAGGATCCAGAATAGGGCTAAACACAGAGTAGGTAGTCAATAAATATTGTTGATTAAATGAGAAAATGTAAAGATGAGTGAGATGATTTATGTATTTCTGGCTTTCCTTGCCCAGATCAGGAATTTTAGGGAATCTGAAATCCTAATGCTTTCTCAAATATATGGCCTCTAATTTGCTTCTGTTTGCTTCATAGGAACGTTATGCTGCTGAGCGGTACTTCAGTTCCACAAGCTTGATTGAAAACCCACTGGGAAACTGGCAGTCATTGTACTGGGCAACAGGGATACAGAAATGAGTAAGACACAGTTCCTAACTTCAAGAAGGTAGACAGAAATGTGAACAAATAAATTATAATTCAGCTTCACAGACTCAAAGTAAAGAGCTAGCCTAGAGGGAAGAGATCAGGATCTCCACATGGAATAGGAGAAGGGTATCAAGGAAGACTTCCCAGAAGAGGTTATTTGTAAGCAGAACAAGATTTTCCAAGATGAAATAGACTTGGATAGATCCACAGACTGAAGAAGGTAATTCCAGGGAGAGGGAACAGCATTAGTGAAGCCACCAAGCAATGTGGTGCGTAGTTATAGGGATCTATAAGTTCGGTATTTCTGTGTAACAGAATACAAGATAATCAGTTCCTTTTGGAAAAAATAATAACTACAATAATAATAATAGCCTATACACAGAGAACCTAACATGTACCAGGCAGGGTTCTAAGTCTTTGTACATTAGCACATTTGTTTTTCCCTACAACACTATGACATAGGCATGATTATAATTCCTATTTTATAGATGAAGAAACTGAGGCACAGAGAGATCACCATGAAAGATGATTGGTATCACACAGCCTCTCAGAAAGTAGGATAAATGTTTTGTTTCTATTAAAACAAGATAGAAACTAAATTTTAAAAGTCTGATCTAGCTTAATCTAGGCTTGGTATACTCAGAGGAAAGCAAGAAAGAATAATTTGTGATTAAAGGAAGAGAACTTCTTTTAAGACTTTGAAAATAGTAGTTTTGTTGTTATTGTCTTCTTAGCACATAAGAACTTTTAATGCAAATTAATAGAAAGAGCAAATATTTCCTACAGAGTGAGCCAAAAAGAGTATGAAAAGTGGAGATAAGTATGTTTTTTAATATTTTACAGAAAGGTATATTAAAAGTTTATAAAGGTCCACTGGATATTTATTTTCCCTCCTCCAGTAACAGTCTTAAATAAATATAGTTTGGACAATAAAGTGCTTCAATATCGTATACTGAAAACCAATAAAAAATACCAGTCACTTGGAAGTGTTCCTGTTTGGAGGCCGACCTGGCCCTTACGCAGCAGAGTCAGAAGGTGAAAGGTTGAAAGTGCGTCCTTGATTTTAGACTGAACATAAAGTGTAGACTTGGGTTTTTTAAGCCAAAGATAATTTTCTTTCCTTCTTTTCTTTTAACGTTAATTAGCCATTAATGTGGACAGTTTCAAGGATCCAAGTCAATTAGGACACTGTGTGTAACTTTTTCAAGCTGAAGGCAGCATGCCCTTCACATTTATAGGTAGTGTACTCTGGATAAAATCTCTTTGCAAGGAACAATAAAAGGCTGAATAATGAAGACCATGAGCCTAGGATTGATGTAATAAAAGAAGTTCTCAATATTTTGGCACTTCTCTTCTGATGTAAAGTGTGTGTTATTCTCATTTAGTGGGCAATGGCCAAGTGGAATAAGAGAAACGTGTGTTAATCCACTGCTGTTCTAAAGTGATGGCAGAAAGCATTTGCTGCATTTCCCATTTGGAGCCTGTAGCCCCTTTGATTCACACCTATTTTTTCCAGATTAGATCTCGGCCATATTATTTATATGGCACTACCATATTCAATTCATGCATTACAGCCTGCCTCACAATGTAGCTATTCTTAACCCTAGAGAGACAAATGACAGTATTTGTTAATTGCATTTTTAAAGTTATGTAATGTCTGCCAACCCATTAGGATCTTTTCTTAATGAGTTTTGCTTCTCTACTTTTAATACTACCAACATTTCCATTTAAAAGATAAACAAGCTTCTCTTGATAGCACCAAATTCCCTACTTATATACAATGGTCTTTTCTACATAAACATTTCTAAGGAGATAATATATTACTGATCAAAATTCTTCCATATTTGTTTATAACTGGAGTTGGCAAATCACGGCCTGTGGGCCAAATCTAGCCTGCCACCTGTTTTTGTAAATAAAGTATTACTGGAACACAGCCATGTTCATTGGTTGACGTATTGTCTAAGGCTGCTTTCATGCTTCAATGACAGAGTTGAATAATTGCAGTTGAGGCCATTATGGCCCACAAACCCTAAAATATTTACTTTCTGGTCCTTTTTAGAAAAAGTTTGCCAACCTTTGGCTTAAAAAAGTCTGTATTCTCTTGTAACTTTGTCAGTAACATATGTTACATTATTGCTTTTTCTACCTAGGATGGATTCTAAATTAATACAGTTCTTAAGAATAGCCCAAGAAGCAAGTTTAGATTTAAAAAGCCCAAAAAGAATCAAGTTAGTTTTTGTTGTCAGGTCTTAGAGATACAGTGATAGACAAGGATAGACACAGGGTCCCCCCCTGAAAAAAGTTTACAGTCTAGAGAGAGTAACTGACAAAATAACTAGAGTACACAGTGACCAATCTAAAATAAGGGAAGTATAATTTTCTTTGACAGCAAAAGGGCAGGGGAACTTTAGCACTTCAAAGATGACTTTTAAGTTTGGAGGCAAGTAGCTAACTGGATCAGGTGTTGGGTGTGTGTATTGGGGGAGAGGATGGCAGGACGGAGTCATTAAAGCAAGCAAAATGAAGAGTATGAGTGAAGGCCCAAGATACGAGAGGATAGGATATCAGGAAGCACCACACATCATCATGATTGGACCATAGAGAAGAATGGAAAAAAGGGCAACAGGTGAGTGGGAGCCGCCTGGTTATGAAGCACCTCCTACATGTGAGGCAATGGGAAACCCCCAAAGAGTTTTGAAGAGAAATCAGAAATGTCCAGATTTTCCATTTTAGAGAATATTACTCTGGCTGTAAGTAAGGAAAGGATTACTGAGAACTTTTGGAAAAGGAGCAGTTAGAAGATGGTGGTTAAAATTCAGGTGACAGGTATCAGTGGCTTGAATTAGATTATTGGAGATGATAAGAGAGAGCTATGGATTTGGAGAACTATTTCAGAGCAAGAATTGACAAGCTTTAATAAGTATGTGAATGTGGGAGTTGAGGGAAAAGGAGAATTTTAAAACAATTCTTCAGTTTCTGTCATGGACAACTTTGTGAATGGTGATGCTTTTCTAAAGGCCTAAATGGAGTGGGAATGTAGAAAAGGATGATGACATGTGTTTGAAAACACTGGGCTTAAGGTATCTGTGCGATGTTCAGAGAGAGCACAATTATGGATAGTTGGATGTTTGCCTCTGAAGCTCAGAAGGGGTCTGGGCTGAAGATAAGGCACAGAGGTCATTAGCATCAGGTGCATTTAATACACCTAACATACTGAACATAATACCTTAGCCTAGCCTACCTTAACCGTACTCAGAACACTTTACATTAGCCTACAACTGGACAAAATCATCTAGCACAAAACCTATTTTATAATAAAGTGTTGAATACCTCTTTTAATTTATTGAATACTGTACTGAAAGGTTAAAAATGGTTGTATGGGTACTCAAAGTATGATTTCTACTGAATGCACATAGCTTTTGCATAATAAAGTTGAAAACATCATAAGCTGAACCATCATAAGTCAGGGACCATCTCTAATAATATAAATAATAACTTTAAGTTGATGTGGAGATTCACAAATTCACAAAGAACATTTTCACATAATTTCTTATTTAATGTTCACAACAATCTCATTATAGAGCTTCCATTATAGAGCTGAGGTGAGAGAGATTTAGAAAGGTCAAGTCATGCTCAAGTTGGAATTTTTGATAAAAGGGCGATTAGAGGAAGTGCCTTTCAGACATGTCCATTATATAGTAAAATTATAATATATGGACTTTTTAGAACATCTACTATGTGCAAGACATCATGCTAAGCATTCATTTTGCACAAGAAGATTGTAATGTGGGTTTTATTAACTCAAGTTAAGGAAGGTCCAGAGAAGAATGATTAACTTTTCCAACTCACACAGCTAGAAAGTGGCAGAATGGAACTTTGAATTCCGATCTGATGGATGCTGATGTTTGTACTTTTCACTATTAAAGCCTGCTTCACCAGCTGTTCATGTTTTCTGGCAAATATCACTTTAAAAAAATTCTTAACAAGCTATATGTATTCTTGAGACCATTCACATAAATCCAATATTGAAAACTGAATTATTTTTCTCCTTCTTTATTTTGTAATTTTATTTAATAGATGTGTCTTCCATGGGAATTAATTACATTTAAAATATAGTATTTAGTTGCACTGAAGTTGTATATTGAAGGTAAAATTATTTCCTAATAAAATATTAACCACAGAACACCATAATGCAAATGCTGTGTTGGAGACAGTGCTGAGTCCCAAAAAATAGAAGACAGCACCATGAAGAAAGAAAGGGAAGAATGCTGCCTTTTTGAACAAACTTCCAAGGAAAAATATGCTTCCAAGATGGTGACTCAGACAAATCTAAATCTCTTTCTTCTCCTTGACAAATATTTTCTGGACACCTTAGTTCTAGTGGTGAAGCTGCAAGAGCCTAGCATTCCATTTCCACCATAGTAATGGTAAAAACAAACTATGTTGCAGATGAAGTATAAAATATATTTTTTTTTCTAATAAATTGAAGAATTGGAGTAACTGTGAGAAATTAAAACTAAATTAGGATCTAGGTGGTGGGTGTATGGGATTCATTGCTGAGTTCTTTAACTTTCCTTATGGTCAAAATATTTTCTAAAAAATGTTAATTAAAAAAATTAGGAAAGAAGAAAAGAAAAAACACTAAAGCACCAGGGACGTAATAAGCTCCAGACCCAGGAAAGAAAGTTTGTGAATATAGCTGAAACATCCTCTCCCAAAAAAAGTACTCACTTAATGCCTTCAGTCAAAATATTTATAATGAGTTATTTTATGAGATAGTTTAGATCCAAATAGAACTAAAATGGACTTGATTTCTGTCCACTAATTTGTCTCCATAATAAAGTTACCAAAGTTTTCACATTTCTCTAATTTTATTTCCATTTCCAGTTGAGCTCCATGATCAGGAAATCATAAAAAGCATGGCACTGGTTTATAGATGTTTTAGAATATAAATTAAATTTACAGTTATTAAATGAGTTATTACATAAGCTAATTATAAAACAAACTGATTTTATAATTTTATTTTTAATTCAGGAAGTGAGGTAATCTCATAACCTAAAGTTTGGAGAAAAGAGAAAGAAAAAGCAAACCCTTGCTCTAAATATAATTATTATAATTTTAATATTTTTTCCAGACATTTTATTTTCTAAAAATGCTTTCAAATGGCTGTAAACATAGAGGCTTAGATCCTGCTTTTTTCATTTAATTTATATATTAGGTGTTTTTGTATGTCTACATATTTAACATATTAATGATTGCATAACCTTTTACAGTTGTACACAGTGCTGTGATGAATCTTTAACTCTGTGATTTGCCTTACATTTTGGATTAGATTGCTGGAAGTGGAATTACTGGATCAAAGAGTATAAGATTTCAATGGTTTTATGTATTAGTAAGTTGCTTTGCAAAAGTGTTATACTAATTTATATTGTAACATAATGTAAAGATATATCCCTGCCAGCATTAAGTACTGTAACTTTTAAGTGTTTGCAAATTTAACATGCAAATGATTGTACCTCATTGTTTGTTTCTGTATTTCTAGAAAATACTTAAAAACAGCTTTCTTATTCTCACCATGTGAGCTGACAAGTAGACAGTTTGACAATGAGTGAATTTCATGATCCTTCTGGTTATAATTAAGCGTTTCTCTCATTGTCCACCATAGCGAATTAAAATTCCTGGCTCTTGTCTTCAAAGACCTGGACCAATTCTCTGTCTCCTCCCCTATTTTGACTGCTTTTTTCCAGTGCCTCCCAAGGTTCCCGATGAATCACCTGAGATCTTGGTAAATACACTAGAGACTCGTAAGTTAGAATCTCCAGGGTGGGGACTCCCAGTGCCCTGTCATTGCTTTCCACCTTTGTTTCTTCCTGGATCCCCTTGGCTTTCTTTCTTTTAAGGATTTTTATGCCAGAAATTGTCAGACTGAATTCAAAGCTCACTTAGGAGAGTATTTTTCCCTGAAAGTCTATACAGATTAGGCAAGAAAGTCATTTATTATTTAGTACTAAAATGACAAAATACAGCTAAAAGTGAATGACGTTGGTCTTTTCCCTGTGCAAACAAACAATTTTGCACTTAACTTTGTGTGTGTGTCTGGTCCCTATGGTGAAAGAGGAAAGAGAGTTTTCCAAGGTGAGGCATACCAGGTTGGAGAGGTGCTCCTGTTCTAAGCAAATGGACTCACCCTCCAGAGGGGAAAACCGAGAACCTGTGAGGAGACAGCAGTTAGATTTGCTGAAGGTCTCAAGGGGGCCAGTCTCTGAGTACACCAAGAAAGCTTGATGAGGGAAGTGAGAACTGGGTTTAGGGGGATCCCAAAATTCTTCAGATAGACCTAGATAAATTCATATTTCTGCAATTTCAGACTGATGAAGCCAAGAAAATAATTGTCACATAGCATAATAATTAATGCTAACAATATCGTATGTAATATTTTTGAGTGTTTATAGTGTGTCTGGTGGTGTGCTGGGCCCTTTGCATCATGTATGATTTCATGGCACCATCATGAAGCAAATACTAAGGTGATTCTCACCATTTTACTGATGAGGCTCAGAGAGACAGATTAATAAATTATTCTGAAGATGCACAAGTATCCTGGTCTTTCCATGGCTATTTTTTCTATGTAGGATTATAAGCTCCCCAAGTTAGCAATCACGCCTTCTGTGCAGTTAAGAACACATAGGAGGCAGGACAGGAGGCAGGGCCAAAGGTAGATGCTCGATAAATGAACTGAAATACAATGAAGGAAAAAGGACTGATTAAAAGATATCATGGGGTTCTTTATAAAAAAGTTTTTTTCTTAACAAATTACAATATGAATTTCTTCAAAAATTATCATGATTCTCAGCTGCCCCTTTTTGGTCCTTCACTCTCATCCCATTCACAAATACACTTGGAAATTTCTCTTCTTTTTGGGTTTAGGTTTTAATTTCAATTATGAATATCTGGGCTCTTATTTTTCCAGACAATTGGCAAATTCCTTGGAGTCAGCAAACAGTACTGTTTTTACGCCATTGAGATAAGCACGTATTTTAAACCGCTAACTTGGATGCATTTTTATACAGGTCAGTTCTTGGTCAAACGGATTGAATGGCTCTATTCACACCTCTGGTGTTGATGAGTTGAGGCACATCATTGATCTAAAAACTACACAAATGCTTAAGTCTCAGGAGACCCGCAGGAGGTCTGATGCAGTGTACTCACAACACACATTTTCTCAGCTTGAATTACGTTTTGGGGCTTAGATTCTTATTTCCTATAAAAGCTTCTGTCCACACTGGATGAAAGCAAGTGAGTAAAAACGTTGACAAACCTGCCCTGACCTAGCTGGCTGCTGTCAGCCCCCTCCCAGCCTTCACAGTCAAAGAACTGTTACCTATTCCCACTCCATTCCCCACTACGGAACAGCATTCTGTGCCTATTGTCCAAAGCCCACATTTCCAAGCTCCAAAACCAGGCTATCGGATAAACAAGTGAGGATCTCATATCTCTGTTGCTGCATCAGAAACTTGAGAAAAAGGTAAAGTCTATACTACATGCACTCCCGAATGTTCAAGGCATAGCCAATTTGAAAGGCAACCTAGGAGACCGTCTTCAGGATTTGATACCGCTCCTGTTCTCTTTCATGGAACCAGGATGCTGGTGAGGATTCAGAACACAAAAGCAGCTGGATTTTCTTTCATGGACCACAGTGAAATGTGTGTCTTAAAAGAAAACAGGAGTGAAACAAGAAATTTTAGGCCAGCAAATTGATGTAAAGGATCCTTTTCAGCCGCCAAGGAACACTGTAAAGATTATTTAGACACACCCCCTCTTATGTGTTTGGCAAGACCCCATCTCCACCAAAAAAAGCCCCACTTTTTAAAAAATTAGCTAGGCATGGTGGCCTGTGCCTGTTGTCCTAGCTACTTAGGAGGCTGAGGCAAGAGGATCACTTGAGCCCAAGGTGTTAAGGCTGCAGTGAGCCAAAATCAATCATGCCATTGTACTCAAGCTTGGGCGAAAAAGCAAGACTCTGTCTCCAAAAACATAAAATTAAATAAATTGTACTGCTCCCAGCTTATAGCTTTTAGACTCTGAAATTAAAATGCTTTCCCCCAAATGATAAGACCTTTAGCTTCCACTTTTAAAGAAATCCAAAGTGCGTTTCGTCTCTTTCTGTTGTTATGAATCAGAGACACAATGGCTTTCGTAATGCTGTTTACTTTTTCTGCTATGTTTAGCTTAAACAGTATTTCAAGGACCATTGACTGTTAAGCCGTTGATAATAATAAAGAAAAAAAAGCTTTTTTTTTTTTTAATTGAAAAAGACACCTATTATTTTGGGAGTTAGCCAAGTTATTGTAAGACCTGCAAATATGCCTCCAGGGGCAACCTCTGCTTCTTCAACTTGGTTCTCCCTTGTGTTCTTCCTGGCTCCTTATCAGTTCTTTACCTGCCCCCAATTTGTGATTACCTTATCCCCAGGGAAGAAAATTCACTTCTTCCATATATTCCCTACCTCCATTTTCTGAACTTAGAAATGACCCAAAGTTTATCTTTTTTTTTTTTAACAAAATCTCTCTCTGTCACCCAGCCTGGAATACAGTGGTGTGATCACAGCTCACTGCAGCCTTGCTCTCACTGGCTCTGGTGATCTTCCCACCTTATCCTCTCTGGTAGCTGGTACTATGGTGCACACCATCACACCTGGCTATTTTTTTGTAGAGATGAGTTTTCACCATGTTGCCCAGGCTGGTCTCGAACTCCTAAGCTCAAGTGATCTGCCTGCCTTGGTCTCCCAATGTGCTGGGGTTACAGGTGTGAGCCACTGAGCCTGGCCCAAAGTTTATCTTAATTTTCTGCATACAGCAGTGAGAGAAAGCGACTCTCTGGAGGTTGGAATACACATAGTAGAATATGAGAGAACAGTGCCAGAAACATTAAATTATGTGAGCAAGACTACCTGTGTGTTTAATGCATCACCACGTTGGCCAAATAATGTGCAAATGGCATCTGTGAACATCTTCCTAAAATGCTTTTCAAACATACTCTAAATTTCAATATGAAAAAATAAATTTAATGAACTCCAAGTATTTACATTACTTTTTAAAATTTTCTTCTTAGTTATTTTACTGTTCTGTGTTGAAAGGACTTTAAAAACTGCTATCTTTTTCGCTTTATAGATGAGGAAACTAAGCCACCAAGCAGTGTCTTGCCTGTAGCCAGAGAACCTGTTCATGTCAGAGCTACTATTCGAAGACCTGATACTTAGCAAAATTTTATTTCTTTCAACTACACCAGAAAGTCTCTTTTACTCCTCTTACCATAGTATTGTTAATTTTCGAAATAAACTTCCATATCTGAGTTTTGTATTTCTAAGCCCCATTTTTTTCTAAATATCTTTTTTCATCAACATTTTTCTCTGTTCTGTATCCTAATATGCTTGGTATTTCCAAGTGTTTAATACCTCTGGTTTTACTCCTATATTTGATTTTAATTACTTCCCCTCAATCAGCATCCATAATTCATTTGTGTCTCTTTTACTTTCCTCAATATTTCGTCTCACTCCCATTTTCCTTTTATTGTTTTAAAACTTTATAACATCTATGTTGCCTCCTACAACTCTTTTCATCTTGTCTCTATTTGTATTTTTTTCTTTTCCAGTTCTGTGTTTCTATCAGACCATTTTAGCTCCTTTTATACTTTTTATATCATCTTTTTTTGTCTTATTTCAGCATGACCACTTTGTTTCATTGGCCTTTCAACACAACACATCAATGAAGGATGTGTGTGTGTGTGTGTGTGTGTGCATGCGTATGTGTGTGTGTGTACACAAATTTAGAATTACTAGCTGTGAGAGTGATGAGGGCTGAGTTGGGGAGATTGAGAGAGACACCAAAGAATGTGTTCATAGGAGAAAGGCTTGCTTTTTTCCATCCCTGGGGACATTAATCAGAAAGTTTCTTTCTAATGCCCATTTAATAAATACAAGTCATGTACATATGTTTCCTATATAAAAGTATCCTGAATCAGTATTGTATGTGTGAAATGTTTCCATTTTCCTAAAACATTCTAAAATTTAATCCAGAGCTATTGTACAAATAGTTAAAGAGCAACAGCGTTGCTTTCTGAGTTTCATTTGGATGTATTTCAAGTATAATAAACACACGATAAGATTATATTTTAAACATCACTAAAATGTTTATCGACTTTGTGTATGAGACAACTATAAAATTACCACAGTAGCATCAGACTTGCTAAATTATATACGAAAAACTCTAAATATAGTATTACTTTAAACAATGTTTTCTCTGGGTTCTAGACTTTGAATACATTGGTTTAATATGTATTATTAGCACTCTATTTTATTAATCAGAATACAACAATAAAAATGAACTTGGGTGTACACAGCCTTAACTATTTATAAAGGTTTATCCTATTTGTGCCCTTAGGGAAAAAGGTTTCCTTTATTCCACAATCAGTTTCTTACCCTATTTCATGGCTGAGTAATTCAGAGTTGGAAATGAGCCCATTTATAATTGCATACATCTAAGAATCAAAACTCGACGATTACTGAGGATAATAATGGTACAAAAAGCAGAACTTGAGCAAAAATAATTCAGATAATTCCCATTCTTTTGTTTGGAAAATATAAAGCTCTCCTAAATACTAATGAATAAATAAATACACAAATAATAGTATTGTTACCTTTTAATAACAAGTTTTCTGGTTAAAATCCTGAGAAAAGATCTTTTGTCACAGACTGTATTTTGGTCATCCTATATTGGTGAGCTTGCCTGGTGTTCTCCCAAATGACCTGGGTTCAACATCTGCTCTGAGGATAGACTTTTCTGGCTCAATAATTAAAATACAATGATCTTATTACAGTTGGAAAATGATTTATTCATCTTTATTACACATTGATTTTTGGCATGGTAGAAAACAGAAGAGAGATATTAAATGCAATTCCATGGGGCCGGAGATGGGTCTAATATTACCTAATATCTTCAGAACTGACCAGATCAAATTAGACAGTAATCCAGAGTTAGAGAGACTGACTCACATTGTGAAAAAGAGAGACACTGTGGAGGATATTGAGCATTTGATGAATCAGTGGGATCAGATGGCATGAAGGAGGAACAGTGTTCCACACACCTGGGGAACAGGACTAAAATATGTGAATAATAGAAGGGGCTATTAGGGGAAAATCCACAGAAACAAAGAGAAAAGGAAATAAGTGAAAATGGCACATACACACAAAAAACAGAGCTGTACTGAAATGCAAAAATAAAAAGACCATGTGACTTTGCCCACATAGAGGGAACTATTCTTTCTGTACTTGGACCTAACTGTAGCCACTATTTTTAAATCATAGATTGAAAAACACAGGCTGATTTTTCTCCCAGTGGAACAAACATGAGAATACTATGCGACATTGAATACATCATTATTATTTCTTAACACACATATTTGCTTCTAAATTCTGCACTTTTCTAATGCCAAGTTTGAAATCAGTGCATTTAATTGCTTCTCTGTCTTAACCTTTTACTTATATCTAATTAATCACATGTAATTCCTAAAATGATTCAGTATTTCTGCCCATGAGCTGAGTGTCTACTGAAGTTGGCCATACAGAATCTAGCATGGCATCATGTACAGATAAGCAATGATATTTAACATAAGGGATGATACAACAAGTAACATAAGAAAAGATAATATTCATCTTTTAAAAAATTGATGGGAGAATGGCATTCTTGATAAATACAATGTTTACATGCTCAATACTTAACTCAGCCTATTTATAATAGGGACAGCTTGGAGAATAGTGACTGGAGGGAATATTATTCATATTTATTTAACAGTGAGGTTTCAACATTTTTTTCTGAGGAATGATTGTGTGTCTCAGAAAACCACAATGGCTTCTGCTGCTAACAACTTAAATATGGGGAAAGGAGTGTGTTAAGGCAGAAACAAAAATAGGCCCACTGCCTTTTGTAGCTTTAAAAATCATGAAATCAAGGTCATACAAAAATTAAAAAGTATATAAGAGGGAAAAGATCAAGAGACAGAAAGAACGATGGAAAGGAAATGTGAGAAACTGCCTTTTAAATTCAATGCATCGATAACTTATTAGCCCAAAGAATTCCCTGATTCTTTAAGAAAATGCAGATCTTATGGGACCAAAACTAAATTTATCAACTTCCCTTCTCAAATCAGGTTTCTTTCTCACTTCTCTATGCTTTTTCGGCAGCATCACCTTTCCTAGTGTCCCAGACTAGAAACAATTTCATTACCTTTGGCCTTTTCTTCACGTTTGATATCCAATCACCCCAAACCCTGAACATTCTGTCTAAGTCTGTCCTGGCACCCACTGCCACTCTTTTATCCTTACCCAAAGAATAGCCTTACAAGCAGAGGTCTTACTATCCATTCCTCCTGGGGCATCTGAATACCAAGTACTTATTCCACCTGCAAATAGGGAAAATGTGCCTAGTATAGTTACTAACAAATAGCACATATTTCTTCTCCTCATCTCCAGTTCATATTGAACCAAGAGCCAGATGCATTTCCTTGAAATGTCACTGCAACCATACCACGGCCTTGCTAAACCTCCCACACCAGGCCCAACAAGACTGGTTCTCTAGGGTCAGGGTTCTCTTTGCCTCTTGTCCATCCCAAGACCTTCAGTATCTCCCTAGTTCCTGTTGGGAGGCATTCCCCAGAACTCCAGGTTTCTGTGCATTCCCTCTTCTCTGGGCTTCATTGTCACTTCATGTCAGTACCTTTCCTGTTGGCATTTAAACTTGCATTACTATATGCGTGTGTGTATATATAGTAATGTATGTTATAATTATAATATATAATTATAATATAATATAATATTATATATAGTTATATATATAAAACCTAGGAGCTTCATCATAGGTACAAGTCAGAATGTAAGATTATATATATAAATAATATATTAATAATATGTAATATATGATATATTATTAATATAACATATTATTTATATTATATATTTATATTATATATTAATTTATATTATATATTATGTGTATATTATATATTATATATGATTGTATTATTTCTATATACCTCTTTAGAAGCTTCATAGGTATAAGTCAAAGAATGTGAGATTACCATCATTTCATTCCATCTCTGAAAACATGTAACAGAGCTCATTAAATGCTTATCAAATGAATAAGTCAGAAAGTCAATAATGTCTCTTAAACATAAAAGTAAGGGTTTTTTCGTTTTGGGCTTTTGGCATTTGCTAAAACAGGATTTTATTATCAGTTTTTAAATTTAGGATTTCAGATTTTTTGGAGGGGTAAAAGGCTTTTGTAACACTTTCTGGTAATAAATAATTAAAAATGGTAATTGTTGATTGTTAATTGCTTACTATTATCAGTCACTGTGCTAACTGCATCAATTTAGTTAATTCTTAAGCGCTCCTATAAGGGAGTTACTATTATTCTCACTTTGCAGATGAAATAAACAGGCTCAGAGAGGTTAATTAACTTGCCCAGTGCCACACAGCTAGCATGCTTCAGGGCTAGAATTTGGACCTGGTAGTTCTGGTTCTACTTAAGTCTGCTTGGGCTGCCACAATAAAATACCACAACTGGGTGGTTTAAGCAACAGAAATTTTTTTTTTCACAATTCTGGAGAGTAGAAATCTGAGATCAGAGTGCAGCATGGCTGGGCTCTGGTGAAGGCTTTCTTCCTGGCTTGCAGACTGCTACCTTCTTGCTATGTCTTCACATGGCAGGAAGACTGAGAGAGAAAGAGAGAGAGGGAGAGAGAGAAGAAAGAGACTGCTTTCTCTTCCTCTTCTTATAAGGTCAATAATCTTATGGGATTGGGAATCCATCCTTACAATGTTATTTAACCTAGATTACTCCCTAAAAGTCCTATCTCCAAATGCAGTCACATGGTGGGAGGGGTGTTAGGGATTCAATATATAAATTTGGGGAGACACATTCAGTCTGTAACAGACTCCAAAAAGATCTGAGGATATACTTTGGACATTACGAAATTATTCCAAGAAATCTGCCCTCAAAAATAGACAGTCCATCCACTGACTGATCACAACTTTCAACACCCAGTCTCAGCTTCCAATAATTCAGCATGTCAGGGAAGGTCACACTAACATCTCACCCTCAAATTCAACCTTCTCAAGAGCCAAGAAATTCAAATTTTTGAAAATAAAATAACAATTCCAACAAGTTACCAACCAGCTCTCTTATGGATTTCTTGGAGATTTCAAGATTTAGAGTTCTTCTTGTTTTGACACTGGGGATCATAGTTGGGTGAGCCTGTACATAGGCTGAAATGCACATGTCCTTCAGGTGGTGGTAAAACCCCATCTTGCTAGTGTTACCTGGACCCTGCTTAGTCAGTACCAAGACAGTGGGGGAGACAACTAATAAGGACTTACGTAGTGCTGAGTGGCCCCAATAATAAACTCCCAATGTGTCAAAAGGGTGCATGGGGTGATTTGCTACAAGGCTTTAAAGTTCAATTCCTCAGCATGCGGAAATAGGCACTAGGCTTCCCAGGGAGAACATATCCCAGTGCTCATGTTTGTCATGAAAATATTGTTGGCATTTTATTTTTGTCTTAGAGAATCGAGTCCAGTTCTGAGCAGGATCCAGATGTTCCTGCATTTTTATCCTTCTCTGCTGTCATCTCTCTGTGATTATAGATATTTCTGAAAAGGGAACGATTTCTGAAATTTCCATTTTCATTAAAAACACATCTTACAAATATTTTTGTGTTTTTTTCTTTTTAAATTTTTCTTACTTTACCATCTTTTTAAAAAATTTATCAATTGCAATTTGACTGTTATGAGGTTTTGGTTTACTTATTAATTTACCTTCATTTTTACTGCAGCAGAAATCATTTATAGTGGTGGTGTTTCTCTGTTATGTTTTTGTCTATATTCTCCTCTCTGCTTCTAAGATTTCTTCTTTCCTTTCTGCTATGCATTAAATCTACCAGTATAAACCTAGCATAAAGATTTTATCCTAGCAACTTTCTACTGTTGCTTCGAAAAAATTAAAATGGAGAGACTAGAGGTAAATCTCTATTTCTCTCTGAGAAAAGTGGCAAGGAGATTATTTTACCTAAGGCTGGAGTCAGCTGCATTTCTTCTCCAGTAATCATTGGTTTGGTTTCATTTCAGCTCGCACTGCCCTAGTCCATTCAGAGAGAAAATAGAGATGATGTTTTACAAGTATATATTACTTAAATGATCATGATCAAAATTATATAAAAATTACATTAAAATACTGCCTGATAGTCCAGGGAATGCATCTGACATTGAAATAGCAAAACCTGTGTTTTACTCCAATTTTTGTAATTAATAACATTGAGACCCATAAATAAATTGATAATATTAAATTCACAGTTATTATATGACAATGGATTTTTCATGCATTTTCTTTAATTTTTCTTTTCTTCTTGAGACATGTTCTCACTTTGTTGCCCAGACTGGAGTACAGTGGCACAATAATGGCTCATAGCAGCCTCAAATTCCCAGGCTCAGGTGATCTTCCCACTTCAATCTCTGAGTAGCTGGGATTACAAGCATGCACCACTATGCCTGGTTAATTTTTTTTTATTTTTTGCAGAGACGGGGTTTCGCCATGTTGCCCAGGCTAGTCTCAAACTCCTGGCCTCAAGTGATCTGCCCACCTTGGCCTCCCAAAGTCCTGGAATTACAGGCATGAGCCACTGCGCCCAGACTTTTTATGCATTTTCTATTGCTACATTGCAGTTGAGCAGGACTCTGAGAGGCAGCCTCTACATCTTTAGGCTAGTCATACTTAAGATCTCCCCCAAGGATGTCACACATCCTTACATGTGACAGTTACCTCTGCCAAGGAACTCTTCTTCATCAGCTTCAAATACTCACGAGATAACATCAGTCCACTTTGTTTTATTTCTAACTTCTATAGTAATGGAGAAAAGCCTGCCCTCAAGAGAACCTTTTGTTTTTCTGCACTGCAGACTAAACTGAAGTCCTTTTACGTTGTCACCCTAGAAGATTTACAATCCACCCCGTATGCTTCAAATGTCTTTGTGTCTCTACTGAGCTACTTTCAAAATTATTTTAAAGTTGAATTTTAGACTTGTGTACCATTCCACTGTTCTCTGTGAAGTCATAAACTTCTTGAGGGCAAGGGCCATGTCTTATATATTTTGGCATTATTACAGTGCCCTAAGAAGTGGTTTAAACTCCATAGTAATAAATCAATGCTGAGCAAATATATTTTATTCAACACATTCTCTTACAAAGCTCATTAGAGGTGGAAGTCATTCTGTGTTTAAAAAATATTAACTCAACTAAATCTTAAAGTATTATTTTCAACCCCATTTCACAGATGAGGAAATCAAGGCACAGAGAAGTCTGAAAACTACCCAAAGGTGATATAGGTAAAGGTAATAAGCACCTGAGCCAGGATTCAAACCCTGGTAGTTGACTCTAGGTGCTCCTTGTGTTCTTGATCACGCTCTACCTGGTCTCTCTCTGAGTGAGTAAATACATGAAGGCATGAACAGGCCATTCTTGAATAAATTGTTCATGGTATTGTATTACATTGCCTTGTAATGACAGATTGCTTTCTCCTTAACTACACTGGAATGAAGTGTTGTCCACTCTCTACTTACATAATCTGTACTCTCATCAAAAACCTGAAATAAGGTTCTATCTGTTCTTTTTTCTCTCTCTTATACTTATTCACATCCATGTTCAGTTAATTTCTAAGACATAGCATCCCTTTTCCAGTTTATCATAGTCACAATAGATTTCGGTGTTATGCCTTTTGCCAGATGCTGCTTTCCAAAATTATACGTCATCTGCAAATTTAATGATGTACTTTTAATTTCACCATTTAAGTGAATGACAAAAATTCTTTGGAACACATTAATCATGTTAATTGTTGATATGTCATGCAATTTTCTACTTGTTTAGACTAAAAAATTAGTCCCGAGCTCTCTGAAAATAAACAATTCTTTAAAAGTATACTGCATAAATAATATTTCTATGATTCAGAGCCTGGCACTAGGAATTAATCTGACAACAAAAATACACATATAGCAGGTAGAAACTTATACCAAGTCAAATATGACTAAGCAATATTTTTTTTTTTGGTTTTTTAAAAAAAATCAGCTTAAGTAATATAAAGACCACATTTGGCCAGACTAGTGGGATGTTAAGTCTTGGTTCATTGTTGAGGTTTCATCTCCTTCTTTAATGGTCCCATGAGAACCCAGAGTCTTAAGAGATACCAGGAAGATATGGAAAGGTGTCTAGTCTTCATTACAGTGTGGTCATCATGGATATGTTCATTGTGTAAGCCTGTTTGTTCCTCTGAAGTCCAAGGGCAATTTGCTTATAGGCCATATGTGGGACACAGGAATCTCTGCCAAGACTGTTCCAACATGCCTGGGATCCAGCCTCCGTAGATATGCTCAGACATTTCTTTCTGATGTTCTGACATTTGCCCAGAGAGCTATCAAGATCAAAGTTTCCCACTATGTGAGGTACCTGTATGCCTCTCTGTTTCCCAGCTAGGGAATATCTTCCTTTTGTCTCTTCTCATCTTGAGACACACCCTGCTGTTCTGTTCCCTCCTTGGAATATTCAGCATAATTCCTTCTATGAGTTTAGGTGTTTACAAAAAACAAACAAACAAACAAACAAACAGAGAGAGTCAATGACTATAAGGAAGAGTAATCCCAGTAACAATCTTTCTTTAGGAGCTGAGTGAAGCGGCTCATGCCTGTAATCTTAGCACTTGGGGAGGCCAAGGCAGGAGTATCACTTGGGCGCAGGAGTTCAAGACCAGCCTGGGCAATAAAGCTAGATCCCATCTCTATTATAGATGTATATGTCTATGTGTATGTATATGTATATGTATATGTGTGTGTGTATATTTGCATGTAAGTACATACATATATTTGCATGTATATACACACACACACATATATATATATATATATATTTGTTTCCTCCCCTTGGGCAAGGAAGCACAGAAGCTGGTTCCCAGAAATGGAGAAGGAAAAATAAAGGGAGGAAAAAACTAAATTATTATTGGAAGAAATTACCCTGACATGCTTGGGGACAGGGTATTGCTTTTAGTTTGCTCCCAGTTTTAGCCAAGGAGATAAGAGGTATTCATCACACAAACACATCAACACAAGACCCTACAAAGTGAGTACTAACTATCAGCTAAATTATAAGAAGTTCAGAGAATGGGATTTATCAGTTGTACAGTGAAATTTCTGGGACTGGCTAAAAAAAAAATCTGGCTTAGGGGAGACTTTCAGAAAAAAAAAAAAAAATGAGTCAAGTTTGAACAAAAAAACTTGTTCAGCCATTTCATTAAAGAATCATGCAAGGAGAAAGCTGTAGAGATGCAGAAGCTAAGAAAAATCAGATACAATCTTAAAATTGGCACATTTTTGAAAGACATCTCATGCTCATGGATCAACAGAATTAATATTATTAAAATGACAATAAGACACAAAGTAACCTACAGGTTCAATGCAATCCTTATCAAAATACCAATGACATTCCGGATTTAAACAGAAAATAAAATTCTATTTTTGATATGAAACCATGGAGGACCCCAACTGGCAAAGCAATCTTGAACAAAAAGAAAAATGCTGGGGGAATCACGCTACCAGACTTTAAAATATACTACAAAGCTGTAGTAGGCAAAGCAGCATGAAACTATCATAAAAACAGACACATAGACCAATGTAAAATAATAAAGAACCTAGAAACTAATATGTGTATCAACAGCCAACTGATTTTTGACAAAGGTGTCAGTAACACTCACTGGGAAAAGGACAGGTTTTTCAATAAATGATGCTGGGAAAACTGAATATCCATATGCAGAAGAATGAAAATAGACCCCTACCACTCACTCTCTACAAAAATCAGCTCAAAATAGATCAAATACCTAAACATAAACGGTGAAACTATAAAAATACTAGAAGAAAACATAAGGGAGATAATTTAGGACATTGGTCTGGGAAAAGATTTTATGAATAAGACCTAAAAAGCACAGATAACACAAGCAAAAATAAGCAAGTGGAATTATATGAAACTAAAAAGCTTCTGCATGGTGCAAGAAACAATCAACAGAGTGAAAAGCCAACCTACAGAATGGGAGACAATATTTACAAACTATGCATCCACAGGGAATTAATAACCAGAATATATAAAGAACTCAAACATCTCAAGAGTGAAAACACAAACGACCTGATAAAAAAAAAAATTGCAAATAATTTTTACAGACATTTCTCAAAAGAAGACATACAAATGGCCAACAAATACATGAAAAAAATGCTCAGCATCACTAATCATCAGAGAAATGCAAATCAAAACCACAATGAAGTATGTCATCTCACTCCGGTTTGGTGGCTATTACCAAAAAGACAAAAGTAACAAATGCTGGCCAGGATGTGGAGAAAAAAGAAGTTATACACTATTGGTGGAAGTGTAAACTAGTACAGCCATTATGAAGATCAGTATGGAGGTTCCTCAAAAAACTACAAATAGAATTACCATGTGATCTAGCAATATCACTACTGCTGATTTATCTGAAGGAAACGAAATCCGTATATGGAAGAGACATCTGCTCATCCATGTTTACTTTATCACTATTCACAATAGCCAAGATATGGAATCAACCTATGTGTCCAACAACAGATGAATGGAAAATAAAAATGTGGCATATATACACAATTGAATACTATTCAGTCATAAGACATGATAAAAATCTTGTCATTCCTGGCAACATAGATGGAATTGGAGGACAGCATAATAAGTGAAATAAGCAAGGAACAGAAAATTAAAGAGCAAATGTCCTCACTTATATGTGGAAGCTAAAAAGGTTGATTTCATGGAAGTGAAAAGTAGAACAGAGGATATTAGAGGCTGGGCAGGAGAGGAGAAAGGAAAGGATAGAGAAAGATTTGTTAAAGAACACAAAAATTACAGCTAGATAGGAAGAATAAGTTCTAGAGCTCTCTACCACTGTAGGATGACTATAGTTAACAATAATACAGGGAGATCTTCCAAGATGGCTGAAGAGGAACAGCTCTGGTCTGCAGCTCCCAGCGAGATTGATGCAGAAGATGGGTGATTTCTGTATATCCAACTGAGGTACCTGGTTCATCTTATTGAGACTGGTTGGACAGTGGGTGCAGCCCACAGAGGGTGAACTGAAGCAGGGTAGGGTATTGCCTCACTGGGGAAGCACAAGGGGTCAGAGGATTTCCCTTTCCTAGCCAAGGGAAGTCATGAAAGACTGTACCAGGAAGAATGATACACTCCTGCCCAAACATAGCACTTTTCCCATGATCTTCACAACTAAAAGACCAGGAGATTCCCTCCAGTGCCTGGCTCAGTGGGTTCCATGCCTGCAGAGCCCAGCAAGCTAAGATCCATTGCCCTGAAATTCTCGCTGCTAGCACAGCAGTCTGAGATTGACCTGGGATGCTGGATCTTGGAGGGGGAGGGGCGTCTGCCATTGCTGAGGCTTGAGTAAGCAGTTTTATGCTCACAGCATAAACAAAGCTGCTGGGAAGCTCAAACTGGGCGGAGCCCACTGCCGCTAGGTAAGGTTGACTGCCTGTCCAGATTCCACCTCTGTGAGCAGGGCATATCTGAAAAAAAGGCAGCAAACCCTGTCAGGGACTTATAGATATAATCCTCACCTCCCTTGAACAGAGCACCCGGAAGAAGAGGCAGCTGTGGGCACAGCTTCTGCAGACTTAAACATCCCTGTCTGACAGCTCTGAAGAAAGCAATGATTCTCCCAGCATGGCGTTCGAGCTCTGATAACAGACAGACTGCCTCCTCAAGTGGGTCCCTGACCCCTGTGTAGCCTGACTGGGAGACACCTCCCAGTAGAGGCTGATAGACACCACATTCTGGGACGTCTATCAGAGAAAGGATCAGGCAGCAATATTTGCTGTTCTGAAGCCTCTGTTGATGATACCCAGGAAAACAGGGTCTGGAGTGGACCTCCAGCAAACTCCAACAGACCTGCAGCTGAGGGACCTGTCCGGTAGAAAGAAAACTAGCAAACAGAAAGGAATAGCATCAATGTCAACAAAAAGGACATCCACACCAAAATCCCATCCACAGGTCACCAACATCAAACAAAAAAGGCAGATGAAACCACAAAGAGGGGAAAAACCAGAGCAGAAAGGCTGAAAATACCTAACACCAGAATGCCTCTTCTCCTCCAAAGGATCACAAGTCCTCACCAGCAAGGGATCAAAACTAGATGGAGAATGAGTTTGATGAGTTGACAGAAGTAGGCTTCGGAAGGTGGGTAAGAACTAACTTCTCAGAGCTAAAGAAGCATGTTCTAACCCACTGCAAGGATGCTAAAAACTTTGAAAATGGATATGGCTAACTAGAATAACCAGTGTAAAGAAGAATATAAAGGACCTAATGAAGCTGAAAAACACAGCACAAGAACTTCATGAAGCATACACAAGCTTCAATAGCTGATTCTATCAAGTGGAAGAAAGGATATCAGAGATTGAAGATCAAATTAATGAAATAAAGTGAGAAGACAAGATTAGAGAAAAAAGAGTGAAAAGAAAAGAACAAAGCCACCAAGAAATATGGGACTATGTGAAAAGACCAAATCTACATTTGATTGGTGTACCTGAAAATGACAGGGAGAATGGAACCAAGTTAAAAAACACTATTCAGGATATTATCCAGGAGAACTTCCCCAACCTAGCAAGGCAGGCCAACATTCAAATTCGGGAAATACAGGGCAAAGATATTCCTTGAAAAGAGCAACCCCAAGACACACAATTATCAGATTCACCAAGGTTGAAATGAAGGAAAAAACATTAAGGGCAGTCAGAGAGAAAAGTTGGGTTACCCACAAACAGAAGCCCATCACACAAAGAGTGGATCTCTCAGCAGAAACCCTACAAGTCAGAAGAAAGTGGGGGCCAAAATTCAACATTCTTAAAGAAAAGAATTTTCAACCCAGAGTTTCATATCCAGCCAAACTAAGCTTCATAAGTGAAGGAGAAATAAAATCCTTTACAGACAAGCAAATGCTAAGAAATTTTGTCACCACCAGGCCTGCCTTACAAGAGTTCCTGAAGGAAGCACTAAACATGGAAAGGAACAAATGGTACCAGCCACTGCAAAAACATGACAAATTGTAAAGACCATCAATTTTATGAAGAAACTTCATCAACTAATGAGCAAAATAACCAGCTAGCATCATAATGACATGAACAAATACACACATAACAATATTAACCTTAAATGTAAATGAGGCAAATACCCCAATTAAAAGACACAGACCGGCAAATTGGATAAAGACTCAAGACCCATCAGTGTGCTGTACTCAGGAGACCCATCTCAAGTGCAAAGACACACACAGGCTCAAAATAAAGGGATGGAGGAAGATCTACCAAACAAATGGAAAGCAAAAAACGGCAGGGGTTGCAATGCTAGTCTCTGACGAACAGACTTTAAACCAACAAAGATCAAAAGAGACAAAGAAGGCCATTACATAATAATAAAGGGATACATTCAACAAGAAGATGTAACTATCCTAAATATATATGCAACCAATACAGGAGCACCCAGATTCATAAAGCAAGTTCTTAGAGAACTACAAAGAGAGTTACACTCCCACACAATAATAATGGGAGACTTTAACACCCCACTGTCAGTACTAGACATATCCATGAGACAGATAATTAACAAGGATATCCAAGACTTGAACTCAGGTCTGGACCAAGTGGACCTAATAGACATCTACAGAACTCTCTACCCCAAGTCAACAGAATATACATCCTTCTCAGCACCACATCACACTTATTCTAAAATTGACCACATAATTGGAAATAAAACACTCCTCAGCAAATGTAAAAGAACAGAAATCACAACAAACTGTCTCTCAGACCACAGTGCAATCAAACTAGAACTCAGGATAAATGTACTAACACGAAACTACACAACTACCTGTAAACTGAACAACCTGCTGCTGAATGACAGCTGGGTAAATAACAAAATGAAGGCAGAAATAAAGATGCTCCTTGAAACCAATGAGAACAAAGACACAACATACCAGAATCTCTGGGACACATTTAAAGCAGTCTGTAGAGGGAAATTTATAGCACTAAATGCCCACAAGGGAAAGCAGGAAAGATCTAAAATCGACACCCTAACATCACAATTAACAGAACTAGAGAAGCAACAGCAAACAAATTCAAAACCTAGCAGAGGACAAGAAATAACTAAGATCAGAGCAGAAGTGAAGGAGATAGAGACACAAAAACCCTTCAAGAAATTAGTGAATTCAGGAGCTGGTTTTTTGAAAAGATTACAAAATTGATAGACTGTTAGGAAGACTAATAAAGAAGAAAAGAGAGAAGAATCAAATAGATGCAATAAAAAATGATACAGGGGATGTCACCACTGATCTCACAAAATAAAAACTACCATCAGAGAATACTATAAACACCTCTATGCAAATGAATTAGAAAGTCTAGAAAAATGTATGAATTCCTAGACACATACACCCTCCCAAAACTAACTAAGAAGAAGTCAAATCTCTGAATAGATCAATAACAGGTTCTGAAATCGAGGCAATAATTAATAATGTACCCACCAAAAAAGTCCAGGACCAGGACCAGATGGATGCACAGCCAAATTCTGCCAGAGGTACACACAGGAGCTGGTACCATTCCTTTTGAAACTATTCCAATCAATAGAAAAAGAGGGAATCCTCTCTAATTCATTTTATGAAGTCAGCATCATCCTGATTGGCAGGGATACAACAATAAAAGAAAATTTTAGGCCAATATCCCTGATGAACATTGATGCAAAAATCTTCAGTAAAATACTAGCAAAACAAATCCAGCAGCACACCAAAAAGCTTATCCACCTTGATCAAGTTGGCTTCATCCCTGGGATGCAAGACTGGTTCAACATACACAAATCGATAAATGTAAGCCATCACATAAACAGAACCAACGACAAAAGCCACATGATTATCTCAATAGATGCAGAAGAGGCCTTTGACAAAATTCAACACCCTTCATGCTAAAAACATTCAATAAACCAGGTATTGATGGAATGTATCTCAAAATAATAAGAGCTATTTATGACAAACCCACAGCCAATATCATACTGAATGGGTAAAAACTGGAAGCATTCCCTTTGAAAACCAGCACAAGACAAGGATGCCCCCTCCCACCACTCCCATTAGACATAGTGTTGGAAGTTCTGGCCAGGGCAATCAGGCAACAGAAAGAAAGCATATTCAATTAGGAAAGAGGAAGTCAAATTGTCCCTGTTTGCAGATGACATGATTGTATATTTAGAAAACCCCATTGTCTCAGCCCAAAATCTCCTTAAACCGATAAGCAACTTCAGCAAAGTCTCAGCATACAAAATCAATGTGCAAAAATCACAAGCATTCCTATACATCAACAGGAGACAAACAGAGAGCCAAATCATGAGTGAACTCCCATTCGCAATTGCTACAGAGAATAAAATACCTAGGAACCCAACTTACAAGGGATGTGAAGGACCTCTTCAAGGAGAACTACAAACCACTGCTCAATGAAACAAGGGAGGACACTAACAAATGGAAGAACATTCCATGCTCATAGATAGGAAGAATCAATATTGTGAAAATGGACATACTGCCCAAAGTAATTTATATATTCAATGCTATCCCCATCAAGCTACCACTGACTTTCTTCACAGAATTGGAAAATACTGCTCTAAACTTCAAATGGAATCAAAAAAGAGCCCACATAGCCAAGACAATCCTAAGCCAAAAGAACAAACCTGGAGGCATCACACTACTTGACTTCAAACTATACTACAAGGCTACAGTAACCAAAACAGCATGGTACTGGTACCAAAACAGAGATATAGACCAATGGAACAGAACAAAGGCATCAGAAATAACACCACACATCTATAACCATCTGATCTTTAACAAAGCTGACAAAAACAAGCAATGAGGATAGGATACCCTATTTAATAAGTGGTACTTGGAAAACTGGTTAGCCATATGTAGAAAGCTGAAACAGAATCCCTTCCTTACACCTTATACAAAAATTAACTCAAGATGGAATAAAGACTTAAATGTAAGACCTCAAACCATATAAACCCTAGAAGTAGGCCTTGGCAATACCATTTAGGACTTAGGCATGGGCAAAGACTTCATGACTAAAACACCCAAAGCAATGGTAATGAAAGTCAAAATAGATAAATGGGATCTAATTAAACTATAGAGCTCAGACACAGCAGAATAAACTATTAGCAGGGTGTACCAGTAACCTACAGAATGGGAGAAAATTTTTGCAATCTATCCATCTGACAAAGGGCTAATCTACAAACTACTTAAATAAATCCTTACAAGAAAAAAACAAACAACCCCATCAAAAAGTGGGCAAAGGATATGAACAGACACTTGTCAAAGGAAGACATTTATGCAGCCAACAGACATATGAAAAAATGATCATCATTATTGGTCATTAGAGAAATGCAAATCAAAACCACAATGAGATACCATCTCATGCCAGTTAGAATGGCGATCATTAAAAAGTCAGGAAACGATAGATGCTGGAGAGGATGTAGAGAAATAGGAATGCTTTTACAATGTTGGTGGAGTGTAAATTAGTTCAGCCCTTGTGGAAGACGGTGTGGCAATTCCTCAAGGATCTAGAACTAGAAATACCATTTGACCCAGCAATCTCATTACTGGGTATATACCCAAAGGATTATAAATCATGCTACTATAAAGACACATGCACACATATGTTTATTGCAGCACTATTCACAAGAGTAAAGACTTGGAACCAACCCAATTGTCCATCAATAATAGACGGGATAAAGAAAATGTGGCACATATACACCATGGAATACTATGCAGCCATAAAAAGGATGAGTTCATGTCCTTTGCAGAGACATGGATGAAACTGGAAACCATCATTCTCAGCAAACTATCACAAGGACAGAAAACAAAATACCACATGTTCTTATTCATAAGTGGGAGATGAACAATGAGAACACATGGACACAGGGAGGGGAACATGACACACCAGGGTCTGTCAGGGGGTGGGGGCTAGGGGAACAGTAGCATTAGGAGAAATACCTAATGTAAATGACGAGTTAATGGGTGCAGGGAACCAACATGGCACATGTATACCTATGTAACAAACCTGCACATCCTGTACATGTACCCCATAACTTAAAGTATATTAAAAAAATAAGTTGCTTCATATGGATAAGCAAAGAAAGTGGTTTCTTGAGATGCAATCTATTCCTCATAAAGATGTTGTGAACATTGTTGAAATGACAACAAAGGATTTAGAATATTCATACACTTAACTGATAAAAGAGTGAACCAGTAATAGGGTTTAAGAAGATTGCCTCCAATTTTGAAAGAAGTTCTACTGTTGGTCAAATGCTAACAAACAGCATTGCATGGTACAGAGAAATCGTTCATGAAAGAAGAGTCAATCAAACCGGTAAACTTCATTGTTGTTTTATTTTAAGAAATTGCTGCAACCACCACAGCCTTCAGCAACCACTGCCCTTAGCGGTCAGCAGCCATCAACATTAAGGCAACGTTCTCCACCAGCAAAAAGATGACAGCTTGCTAAAGACACAGATGGTTGTTAGCATTTTTGACAGTACAGTGTTTTTAAAATTAAACAAAAACAAAAAAAAAAATACATTACGTAGTTACAAATAGGAGGAGAATCTTGAAAGTTTCCAACACAAATAAATGATAAATGTTTGAGATGATGGATATACTAATGACCCTGATCTGATCACTGTACACTATTTGTATCAAAACTTTACTAAGTATCCCATGATCATGTGTAATTATTATTTGTTAATTAAAAAATAAAATAAAGAAATTGTTACTGTCTCTTAAGTGGCCAAAAAGAAAATGACATTAAATAAAGAAAAATGGTACATGTAAAAGCTGGTGTGTTTGCCACATTACTTTATAGCATAAGCTGTCCACCCTTGGCTTCAATCTGGAATTTCTTAATCCGGGGATGCTGAAAGAAGCAGTACCATTTAAATTCCTCAATCTAACTTACATCCAGCTTTATACTACACCAGTAATGACTCCACTAAACCCCAAGTCTGTACTCATCCTCACCCACTTAAAAATTGAACAGTTTTAATCCAGGAGAAAGGGATTGCAAGCCAGAGGAGAGCATGTTATGACAATCACTGGCACCCAGACTTTCCTTGCTTTTGATAAACTTAAACTTTGGATAAGTCAATGTTTGAAACTCTCAAAAGCATTATAGTAATTTATTTGAAGGCTCTTTGTGATTTGCATGCCAGATTGTATAAAACGTTAGGCTAGAGACTCAATCTCTAGAGGTCTGGCAAGTAACCACTATCATTTGGTGGGGAATAGGGGTGGGGCATGTCAATTTTCAGTTCTAATTTGTCCTCTAGTCAAGAACCCTGTACTTCCTTTCTTATTATACCTCTCACTTTAGCAAGACTGTTTAACACACCGTGATGAGGGTTCTGCAAGAGAGGGAGAGCTATAGAGCCACCCAGTAAGAGTATTTTTATAGAATATGTAAAATCTAGTACTTTGATCTGAAATAAACAATAATGGGATGTTGAGGTTATTTTTTCCACCAAAGTTACCAAGAATTTCAAGGCAGTTTCTGTGAAAAACTGGAATACATTTTTGTTGCCTACTTCCTCTACCTAAAAGGTGAGTGAAAAGATATGTAGGATCATTGCTGTATTTTATTAAATTTAAGATGCGTCATTATTTTATTTTCCACTAAGAAGGAGAAAAATGCCTCCAATTAAACTGACAAAGTATTATCACTTAGAATTTATACATTTGCATCTTACTAAAAAATTCTTTTAGACTCATTTTAGATACAGATTTTATTATACATTATAGTATTCTGTTAATGTGCCTTTCTATGTGCATAATAAAATTCCAATGCTGATTCATGGTATAATCTTTTTGAAGACACTTTAAAAAGCAATTAAACTCAATCTTTATTAGTGTCACCCTTATATGTAACTCTGGGGAAATGACAACAACATAAACAGCTATAATACAGTTTGAACATGCACAGGTGAACAATCACTTCACAAGCACTCCCTAACTGTAACAACCGTAACGCACATTCCAGTTCAAAAGATAAAATATGTGCATCACAGAAGCAGTGAAATGCAGCATTTGGGGATGAATAAAGTCTTCCTATTGGAGATATTTTGAGTGTATTTGCCTTATTCTACATCTCCCTCTAAAAGTCTGCTGGCCTTTGAATACCACTTTGTGCCAGATTTTGTACAGAAGCCTAAAGAGGTGGCAATCTTACACTGCCGGAGTCATCAGAAAGGAAAGGAAAGGGAAATAGAAGGGAACTGCCAGGTGGATATTGAAGCCAAAAGAGTCACAAGGCAGGACCCTCCATTAGAAATGTTTATAGAAGGACCCCCAATATGGGGTAATCCCCTCTGGGAAACCAAACCCCAGTACTCAGCAGAAGAAATAGAATGGGGAACCTCACGAGGACAGTTTCCTCCCCTCAGGAGGGCTAGCCACCAAAGAAGGAAAAATACTTTTGCCTGCAGCTAACCAATGGAAATTACTTAAAACCCTTCACCAACCCTTTCACTTAGGCATTCATAGCACCCATCAGATGGCCAAGTTATTATTTACTGGATCAGGCCTTTTCAAAACTATCAAGCAGATAGTCAGGGCCTGTGAAATGTGCCAAAGAAATAATTCCCTGCACTGTAGGCCATACATTTCAATCCCTGTATCTTTAACCTCCTTGTTAAGTTTGTCTCTTCCAGAATCAAAGCTGTGAAACTATAAATGGGTCTTCAAATGGAGACTCAGATGCAGTCCATGACTAAGATCTACTGTGGACCCCTGGACCAGCCTTCTAGCCCATGCTTTGATGTTGATGACATCAAAGGCACTCCTCCCAAGGAAATCTCAACCGCATGACCCCTACTATGCCCCAAATCAGCAGGAAGCAGCTAGAGAAGTTGTTGGTCAACCTCCCCAACAGCACTTGGGTTTTCCTGTTGAGAAGGGGGACTGAGAGACAGGACCAGCTGGACTTCCTAGGTGGACTAAGAATCCCTAAGCCTACCTGGGAAAGTGACCACATCCACCTTTAAACATGGGGCTTGCAACTTAGTTCACAACCTACCAATCAGGTAGTAAAGAGAGCTCATTAAAATGCTAACTAGGCAAAAACAGGAGTTAAAGTAATAGCCAATCATCTATTGCCTGAGAGCACAGTGGGAGGGACAGTGATTGGGATATAAACCCAGGCATTCGAGCCAGCAACGGCTACCCACTTTGGATCCACTCCCTTTGTTTTGGAGCTCTGTTTTCACTCTATTAAATCTTGCAACTGGAAAAAAAAAAAAAAAAAAAAAAAGACTGCCAGATCCTCACATTAAGATAATGCTACTCTCTATCATGAACTTTGAGTTGCTTTTGTAGTTAGGGGAGTGCAGTCATGACTAATTGACATCCTACACCCAGCTCCTTTACGTAGAGATGGTTTGGTTTCAGAATATGTATTTCATTCCACACAAATCCATATGCATAGTTTTAGTATGTCATTATAGCCCGAAGATGAAGGTGGCCCAGTGCTTAAGATTTCTAATCAGATGCTTGCAAGTGGTTGTTAAAACCTTCCACAAAGTTTGGATATTTAAATGGAGACTCAAAGGTAAGTTTGGAGGTGGAACTTAGATGCTAATGAGAGACAAATTGATATCAACAGAACACAGGAGAAATTTGGTTATTTCAGTGAGAAATCAAAAATAGAGAAAATGGAGAGAAGACAAAGGTACTTTGTGAGGTGACATTTCTCCAGGGTATTCCTAATTAAAGCAGATGAAGGTTCCTTTTAAAGGCCTTCAAGTTGCTTTTGTTTGTGTTACCACACCCTTGCTTTGTCCTCTAGTGAATAGTATCCTTTGGAGTCTGAATGGCTAAGATCCAGCATTATGTGGCCAGGAAGAGCTCTAGAAGGAGGCAAGTGGGTCTTGCATTGTCAAGTGGATGTGACTGAGAACTGTGGGAGTGAGGGGCTCCAGCCTGGGACTAGGTGTGTTAGCTTTGTGGATCATGAATATGGAAGACCAGAACTAGATGCTGCAGGAGAAAGAACCATGGCCAAGGTCTGTATTGGTCTAGAAAAGACAAGAGGAGATCATTGCTTAAAACACAGAATGAGATGCATGCACAGTAATGGAACCCAAGTGTTCTATCAGCTGTTGTCCAGGAGAGTCAAAATTAATTATTGTATAAGACTCCCAGGCTGGAGCCCCTCACTCCCATAGTTCTCAGTCTACCTAAAAGGTGAGTGAAAAGACATATGTAGGATCACTGCTACATTTTATTAAATTTAAGATGCACCATTATTTTATTTTCCACTAAAAAGGAGAAAAAATGCCTCCAATTAAACTGATAATGTATTATCGCTTAGAATGTATACATTTGCATCTTACTAAAAAATTCTTTTAGACTCATTTTAGATATAGATTTTATTATACATTAAAGTTTTCTGTTTGTGTGCCTTTCTATGTGCATAATAAAATTCCAATGCTGATTCATGGTATAATATTTTTGAAGACACTTTAAAAAGCAATTAAACTCAGTCTTCATTAGTGCCACCCTTGTATGTAACTCTGGGGAAATGACAACAACATAAATATAACCTGGACATAGTAAGCAACATGTAACCAATGCTTGATCTCACTCATTCATTGGCTATAACTATCTGGTTTTATTTCTGGGTTCTCTATTCTGTTCCATTGGTCCATGTGCTCATTTTTATACCAATACTATGCTGTTTTGGTAAATACAACATTGTAGTATAATTTAAAGTCAGGTAATGTGATGCCTCCAGATTTGTTCTTGGGTCCACAGGAATTTTAGGATTCTTTTTTCTAGTTCTGTGAAGAATGATGATGGTATTTTGATGGAAATTGCATTGAATTTGTAGATTGCTTTTGGCAATATGGTCATTTTCACAAATTGATCTTACCCATTCATGAACATGGGATGTATTTCCATTTGTATTGTCTATAATTTATTTCAGCAGTGTTTTGTAGTTTTTCATGTAGAGTTTTTTCACCTCCTTGGTTAGGTATATTCATAAGTATCTTATGTTATTTTTGCAGCTGTGGTAAAAGGGGCTGAGTTCTTGATTTTAGTCTCAGCTTGGTCATTGTTGGTGTATAGCAGTGTTACCAATTTGTGTACATTGATTTTGTATTCTTAAACTTTGCTGAATGCATTTATCAGTTCTGGGAGCTTTTTGGATGAGGCTTTAGGGCTTTTAGGTATACGATCGTATCATCAGTGAATAGGAACAGTTTTCCTTCCTCTTTACTGATCTGTATGCCCTTTATTTCTTTGTCTTTTCTAATTCCTCTGGCTGGAACTTCTGATACTATGTTGAATAGAAGTGGTGAAAGTCAGCATCCTTGCCTTGTTCCAGTTCTCAGGAGTAATGTTTTCAACTTTCCCCCATTCAGTATAATGTTGGCTGTGGCTTTGTCGTAGATGGCTTTATTACCTTGAGGTATGCTCCTTCTATGCTGATTTTGCTGAGGGTTTTAAACATAAAGGGATTCTGGATTTTGTCAAGTGCTTTTTTCTGCATTTATTGAGATGATCATGTG
This sequence comes from Trachypithecus francoisi, assembly GCF_009764315.1. Lineage (NCBI taxonomy): Eukaryota > Metazoa > Chordata > Mammalia > Primates > Cercopithecidae > Trachypithecus > Trachypithecus francoisi. The sequence goes on from NW_022681460.1 coordinate 28,296,600, forward strand.
ACTTTTGTTTTTAATTCTATTTATGTGATGCACCACATTTTTTGGCTTGTGTATGTTAAATCATTCTTGCATCCCTAGTAGGAAACCCATTTGATCATGGTGCATTATTGTTTCGATATGCTGTTAGATTCAGTTAGGTAGTATGTTGTTGAGAATTTTTGCATCTATGTTCATCAGGAATATTTGTCTGTAGTTTTCATTTTTGTTATGTGCTTTCCTGGTTTTGGTATTAGGGTGATTCGGGCTTCATATAATGATTTGGGGAGGAGTCCCTCTTTCTCTATCTTTGGAATAGTTTCAGTAAGACTGGTACCAATTCTTTTTTGAATGCCTGATAAAATTCAGCTGTGAATCCATCTAGACTTTTTTTGTTGCTAATTTTTTATTACCAATTCAATCTCACTGCCTGTCATTGGTCTGTTTAGAGTTCCTATTTCTTCCTGTTTTAATCTAGGAGGGCTGTATCTTTCCAGGAATTTATCCATGTCCTCTAGATTTTCTAGTTTGTGCATGTAAAGATGTTCATACCAGCCTTGAACTTTTGTATTTCTGTGGTGTTGGTTGTAATATCTCCTAGTTCATTTCTAATGGAGCATATGTGGACATTTACCTTTCCTGGTTAATCTCACTAGTGGTCTATCAATTTTGATTATCTTTGCAAAGAACCAGCTTTTTGTTTCATTTATCTTTTGTGTTTTGTGTGTGCGTGTGTTTGTGTGTTTGTTTCAATTTCATTTAGTTCTGTTCTGATCTTTATTGTTTCTTTTCTTCTGCTGGGTTGGGTTTGTTCTTATTTCTCTAGTTCCTTGAGATTTGACCTTAAATTGTCTATTTGTGCTCTTTCAGACTTTTTGACGTAGGCATTTAATGCTATGAACTTTCCTCTTAGCACTGCTTTTGCTATGTCCCAAAGCCTTGATAAGTTGTGTCACTATTATCATTAAATTCAAAGAATTTTTTAATTTCCATCTTGATTTCATTGTTGACCCACATGTAATTTAGGAGCAGATTATTTAATTTCCATATATTTGTATTGTTTTGAGGGTTCCTTTTGGAACTAATTTCTAATTTTATTCCACTGTGGCCTGAGAGGGTACTTGATGTAATTTTGATTTTCTCAAATTTATTGGGAATTTTTTTGTGGCCTATCATATCTTGGAGAATGCTGCATGTGCTGATGCAAAGAATGTATATTCTGCAGTTGTTGCATAGAATGTTCTGTAAATATCAGGTAAGTTCATTTTTTCTAGGGTATAGTTTAAGTTCATTGTTTCTTTGTTGACTTTCTGTCTTGATGACCTGTCTAGTGTTGTCAGTGGAGTATTGAAGTTCTCCACTGTTACTGTGTTGCCATCTATTTCATTTCTTAGGTCTAGTAATAACTGTTTTATAAATTTGGTAGCTCCCATGTTAGGGGGCATATCTATTTAAGATTGTGATTTTTTCCTGTCGGACTGATCATTTTATTGTGATATAATGTCCCTCTTTGTCTTTCTAAACTTTTGCTTTAAAAACTGCTTTGTCTGATGTAAACATAGCTACTCCTGCTCACTTTTCATTTCCATTTACATGGAATATCTTTTCCCACCCCTTTACTTTAATTTCATGTGAGTCCTTACGTGTTAGGTGAGTCTCTTAAAGACAGCAGATACTTGGTTGGTGGACTTTTATCCATTCTGACATTCTGTACCTTTTAAGTGAACCATTTGGGCCATTGTTCACATCCAATGTTCATGTGAACATTGAATGAACATTTACATTCAATGTTAGTGTTGAGAATTGAGGTATTGTATTATTCACTGTACTAGTGGTTGCTTGATACCTTTTTTTTTTTTTATCGTGTTATTGTTATATAGGCCCTCTGAGATTTATACTTTAAAGAGGTTCTATTTTGGTGTATTTTGAGGTTTTGTTTCAACATTTAGAACTCTTTTTAGTATTTCTTATAGTGCTGACTTGGTAGTGGCAAATTCTCTTAGCACTTGTTTGTCTGAAAAATACTTTATCTTACCTTCATTTATCAAGCTTATTTTAGCTGGATACTAAATTCTTGGCTGGCAATTACTTTGTTTGAAGAGACTAAAGCTAAGACCCCAACACTTTTTGGCTTGTAGGGTTTCTACTGAGAGTTTTGATGTTAATCTGATAGATTTTTCTTTGTAGGTTACCTGATGCTTTTACCTCACTGCTCTTAAGATTCTTTTCTTTCTCTTGACTTTAGATAATCTGATGACTATGTGCCTGAGTGATGAACTTTTTGCAATGAATTCATAACAGTACGATTAATTCATTCCACTAATTCTGTTGATGCTGAACTTTAGACTGAAGACAATGCAAAAATTTTTTAAATTATACTTTAAGTTCAGGGATATATGTGCAGGACGTGCAGGTTTGTTATAAAGGTATACATGTGCTATGGTGGTTTGCTGCACCCAACAACCCATCATCTAGGTTTTAAGCCCCACAGGTTCTCACTCATAAATGGGAGTTGAACAACGAGAACACATGGACACAGGGAGGGGAACGTCACACAGTGAGGTCTGTTGGGGAATGGGAGCAAGAGGAGGGATAGCATTAAGACAATGCAAATTCTTCATACAGGAACAAAAGAATTATTAGCAGCCATGATTGACAGGGAAATTGAGAACTGTGTGTTGCATTATAAACCCTGAAAGTAAGAAAACATGCCCAGTACTGGATAATGATTATGAAGAGTACTCAAGAAAATAAATAAAATGGACTATGTTGTTTTAAAAGAAAGACTGTTACTCCCTCCTCTCAGATGCAAATAAAATTATATTTCTTAAGTTACTGAAACTTAGAAGCATTTCTAGCAACTGTGGTAAAAAGCTGGACAATGGCTTGCATGGGAAGCATACACTTCCTTACTTATAATATCTTGATTCTTAGTTGAATAAAGATACTTCCTCTAAGGGGTACAGTACCAAATGCAACATTGTCAATATAATATTTTCACTATTATCTGGTTCAAGCCAGATCCCTTCTTGTTTGTTTTTAGTAAAGGCTAAAACCACTAATCTGATTATACAACACTGAAAACTACAGATAGTACAGTACTATGTAGCCCTACTCTGAAAACAGAAGTTCATTACTTTTGTTTCTCAAATCTTGAAAAAGTTCCCTAAAAACTTTCTGAGGTACAAGAAACCTTCACAAGTAGGACATTTTCCCATTTACTTCATATATAAGGTTTTGGCCAGGGCAACAAGGGCACCATGTTGCTATACTTCAGAGTCCTTTAACCTCTGGGTCAGGATGATGGTGATGTTTGCTAATAGTACATTCTTTAAGTCACGTATGAGAATGGATCCCTGCTGAACCCCTTACACCCCTTCTAATTGTATAGAGGGCAAAAGGGAGAGAGGGGAGTAAAGATAACTACACAAACATTATGAAAATCTCTCAGAATATAATAAATGATAATATTACAATCCCACCCACATTCCATTAGCCAGGACTCATTCACATGGCCACAACCTAACTGCAAGGGAAGCTGTAAAGTATATTCTTCCTCCATGTCTAGAAAAGGAAAACTGGATAGTGAACACAGCATTGTTGCGTTTATAACAGCAACTCAACCTCAAGAATAATTAGAGGGATGAAAATTCAAACAGTAAATACCATTTAACCTATTAATTGTCAAGAATTAGAAATTAAAATAATATAAAGGTGGGATGTGGAAATATAAACAGACATAGACTAGGGGTGGGTTTCTGAATTCATTTTGGTGAGCAGCTAGGGCACTTGAATATGCACATACCCTAAGATCCAGCAATTCTATTCCTGAGTAAATGTTCTATAGTAATTTTTGTATAGATGCCCAAGGAGATTTATATAAGAATGTTGTTTACAGAGTTATGGGTAAAAGTCAAGGCAATGAGAAGGTCTATCAATAGGAAAATACATAAGCAAAATGGAGCATATATCCAGTCAACATAATAATACACAGTGATCAGAAGCAATTAATATATAAAAATATAAACATACATTTGTATGTAAATTTTACATCAAAATTTAAAAAATATAATAATACTATATTTTAGGATGCATATTTTAGAAAAATAAGTGGAAGTTGGAATGCAGGGACATGTACAGAATGGGTGCCTATGAGGTGGAAGGGGAATGGTATTGTCTTAGCCCATTTTCTGCTGCTATAGCAGAATATCACATACTGGGTAATATACAGACAAAAGAAGTTTATGTAGTTCAATGTTCTGGAGGCTGGGAAGTTTAAGAGCATCGTGTCAGTATCTCGTGAGGGTTATTCCATGGTAGAAGGCAGAAGGCAAGAGAGCAGGTGTGAGAGGGTTTCCTTTTTCTCATGAGAACTGACCCACTCCTGCACTATCAGCAATAATCCATTCATGAGGATGAAGCCACTAAGATCTAATCACTGCTTAAAAGCCCCACCTCTTAATGTTTTTACAATAGCAATTAAATTCCAACACGAGTTTGTGGGTATACATTCAAACCAAAACATGGATGAAGATATAAGAAAAATTCTAAAAAGAAGTGAGCGGGCCCAGACTTATACTTATTAGTGTGTCATCAGCTAGAAAGCCTAATTAACACATTTCTGGCTATCTGAGGTTTAGCTCTACTACCTCTGTATACAAACTGCGAGAACCATGGGAAAAATTCAGATTAGGGGATTATGTTGTATGATCATTTCTTCTACTTCCTTTTTTTTGTTGTTGCTGTTGTTGCTGTTTGTTTGGTTTGTTTTTTGTTTGTTTGTGTTTTTTTTTTTTTTTTGAGACAGAGTCTCACTATGTTGCCCAGGCTGGAGTGCAGTGGAGCAATTTCAACTCACTGCAACCTCCGCCTCCTGAGTTCAAGCAATTCTATTGCCTCAGCCTCCCAAGTAACTGGAACTACAGGTGTGTGCCACCATGCCTGGCACTTTTTTTAGCTTTTTTTTTTTATTTTTAGTAGAGATGGGGTTTCACCAGGTTGGCCAGTCTGGTCTCGAACTCTTGACCTCAAGTGATCTGCTTGCCTTCGCCTCTCAAAGTGCTGGGATTACAGGTGTGAGCCAACATGCCGAGCTCATTTCTTCTACTTCTAAGTGGCATTATACATGTTTGGATTTAGCTTCCACACATTCTTTGAATTCTATGCCACTAATAGTTTAAGAAGCAGGATTGCTGAAGGAACCAGAGAGATCATCTGGTCCAATCTTATTTCACAGATAAGGAAACTGAGACTTCAAATGGGAAATCTCCAAGGCCCTCTTTTAGTTCTTGGCTTCTTTTTATATGTGCATTTTATTTAAGTTCATTTGAGGAATCTGTTTCCTTTTCTAAAAGCTATCTTTCTTCTCTGCAGGACAGCTTTCAGATTCAGGAAAAACAGGAGGCTGAAGAGGATTCAAACCAAAGCTATTTTAAGTGTAAGAATCTAGGCAGATAAATAAGAACATGTTTTTTAACTTACTTAAATTGTGCGCATCTGCATTTATTTGTTTTCAGATTTTTTAGGTTCAGTGGGTGGTAGCCCAGGATAAAACACACACAGACATTTGCTTTGGGACTGCATAGCACAAATAGCATTACTACGGCAGAAAGGAATGTAAAAGCAAAAAGCCAACAATGGGTCAGAATACAGACTTGCAGGCAAGGCAGTCCAGGCACATGGAAGGTCCATGATTTTCCTCTATCTTTTCCTCCCCTTGGAAGTGAGTCTTCAAAAGAAGCAAAAATCTTATTAGTACTTTTAACTAACTAGTGCTCTGTGTTCTGGTTACAGTCATCTACTGCCAAGTTGCTATTTGGACAACAATTAATTATCAGCTGTCTGGACTAGCTCACCATAAACATATTACAGTGTTTCATCACTCATGTTTTATTTAATTTCACTTGTCATCAAGGTCCTTGATTGGAGCTTTGTGATTTTTTTTTTTTTTTTTGAGAGAGAGGTGATTTTTACTCCTGTTGGAAACTGCCTGTCACTTATCTTATTTTTTCCACAAAGGCATGGGTGATCCTCTCTCATCCAACATGGCAAGGCCTGGTGCTCTCTATGGAAGCTCCAAGCAGGAGCTGGGCCATTTATTCTAATCATAATGCTAAAGAAGCTAAATGAGATACACATGAGGATATTTGGGTGGTATAATCTGTCTTCAGTTAATAATGACATTTCCAGTGTGGAATTACCAATAGGAAGACCTCAGGACCACTGCCCAAATTTCAGATGGGAGAAATTAGTGAGCACCCATGTAGGTTTTGTGAACAATGAGGAAAATTTTAAAGATGAGATAGTTTTCCATGGAGATTTTTGTGTCTTGCCCAATGCTCTGGCAATGACACAGAGCACCCATACTCAACACACACAAAAAAAAATCTTATGCAAACACTGAAATACACTAAATGATTTTCTCACTACACAGATCACAGGTCTTCTGGTCAGCCCCACAGTGAGGCCAGTGGAATAACTTGGACTAAACCCTGGTTCTGACACTCATTTAAGTGGGGACAGGTGTACGAGAGATCTTCTACTGAGATATGTGCCAGTCAGCCAAACACACTCACAGCATGCCCCTGGTCCTCTTCTAACATGGACAAGGTGTGTGTGAAATATGCTTCCTCCAGATGGAAACCACACTCTCCAATGAATTCCTTAATCACAGCCTATGGGTTTTGTTCCCAGCCAGAAAGGGTAGGTTTTGCCCACTGACTATCCAAAGGGGCTCAGAAAAGAGCTTTCTATTTGAAGACTCTTCTTGACATATGAGGCTTTTTAGTCCACCTTTAGGGTTTCTTTCTTTGACGAGGGTTGGAGGAAGGTGAGAATTAAACAGTGAGACAAAAGTCTAAAGTCTGTACATATACCACATGCTTAAAACATGAATTTGCCCGAAGTCTTTATATCTATAATTTCCCCCCAATCAGGTATTATGCACCCATACCCAGTGTTATTTGGAGCTGATTCTAACTTTTTAAGAGTATTTGAAACAACCCTGTTACTTAGCTCAGGATGATCTGCTTTTGTACATACAAGAGAAAGAGAGAAGAACTTGGGGTGCAAAAACACTTCATAAAAGTATGTCTTGTTATTAAAGCAACAGCAGAATATTAATAATAACCATGTATTTCATTAGTAAACTACTATGTCTTTCATTTGTATAACTTTGTAAATAATAATCCATAAAACACATTATTGTTTGATCAGCAAGAGATATCAGTCATTCTAGATGTACTCAGCAGCTGTTAGTACTAGGAAAAGGTGGGAAGAAAAAAAGGTAAGTTAGGTATAGCTCTTTCCCTCAGGATATTCAGAGTATACTTTAAGAGTAGATGCACACATGAAATATTGCATAGTAATAAGAGCACTATAAATACTAAAATGATCAAGGGGCTATAGAAACCAGAAAAGGGAGTATAGAGTTTCTATATGAGTATATAAATGTTCCATATATGTATATTGGAATAACTGCAAAAACTTAGTAAAAAGAACATCATTTTTTAATCAAACATTTTCTTTATGTCTATTAAATGGCTTTGGGCAAGTTCTTTGCATGAGCAGTCAATATGAATATAGAAACTAAAGTAGACTATAAGCTTCGTGAGGGCAAGAGTAATGCAGATTTATTCATTACCATGTGATATGGTTTGGCTGTGTCCCCACCCAAATCTCATCTTGAATTGTAGCTCCCATAATCCCCACATATCATGGGAAGGACCCAGTGGGAGGTAACTAAATCATGAGGGTAGGTTTTTCCCATGCTGTTCTCATGATAGTAAATAAGTCTCATGAAATCTGACAGTTGCATAAGGGTCAGTTCCCCTGCACCTGCCCTCTTGCCTGCTGCCATGTAAGACATGCCTTTGCTTCTCTTTCACCTTCCCCTATGATTTTGAGGCCTCCCCAGCCACGTGAACTGTGAATCCATTAAACTTCTTTTTCTTTATAAATTACCCAGTCTTGGGTATGTCATTATTAGTAGTATAAGAACAGACTAATACAGTAAATTGGTACCAGTAGAGTGGTGTGCTGCTGTAAGGATACCCAAAAATGTGGAAGCAACTTTGGAACTGGGTACCAGGCAGAGGTTGTAAGAGTTTGAAAGGCTCAGAAGAAGATAGAAAGATGTGGAAAAGTTTGGAGCTTCCTAGAGACTCGCTGAATAGTTTTGACCAAAAAGTCCAGGCTTATGTGTTCTCAGATGGAAAGGAAGAACTTAATTGGGAAATGGAGCAAAGGCGATTCTTGTTATGCTTTAGCAAAAAGAGTGGCAGCATTTTGCCCCTGCCCTAGAGAGCTGTGGAACTTTGAACTTGAGAGAGATGATCTAGGGCATCTGGAGAAAGAAATTTCTAAGCACCAAAGCATTCAAGAGGTGACTTGGGTTGTTAACAGCATTCAGTTTTATGTATTCACAAAGATATGGTTTGGAATTGGAACTTAGGTTTAAAAAAGAAGCAGAGCCTAAAAGTTCAGAAAATTTGCATCCTGATTATGTGATAGAAAAGAAAAACTCATTTTCTGAGGAAAATTCAAGCCCTAGCTGTAGAAATTTGCATAAGTAACATGGAGCCAAATGTTAATCACTAAGATGATGTGGAAAATGTCTCCAGGGCATGTAAGAGGTCTTCACAACAGCCCCTCCCATCACAAGCCAGGAAGCCTAGGAGGAACAAATGGTTTCATGGGTCAGGCCCAGGGCCTTGCTGTTTTTGCAGTCTCAGGACTTGGTTCTTTGAGTCCCAGCCATGGCTAAAAGGTGCCAATGTACAGCTCAGCTTGTTGTTTCAGAGGGTGCAAGCCCCAACCCTGGGCTACTTACACGTGGTGTTGGGCCTGTAGGTGCACAGAAGTGAAGAATAGAGGTTTGGGAACCTCCACCTAGATTTCAGAGGATGTATGGAAAGGCCTGTATGTCCAGACAGAGGTGTGCTTCAGGGGCTGAGCCCTCAAGGAGAAACTCTGCTAGGGCAATACAAAATGGAAATGTGGGGTCAGAGCCCCTACACAGAGTCCCCACTTAGGCACTGCCTAGTGGAGCTGTGAGAAGAGGGCCACCATCCTCCAGGTGCCAGAATGTTAGATCCATCAACAGCTTGCACTGTGTGCCTGGAAAAGCCACAGATACTCAACCAGCCTGTGAAAGCAGCCAGGAGTGGGACTGTACCCTGCAAAGCCACAGGAGCAGAGCTGCCCAAGACCATGGGAACCCACTTCTTGCATCAATATGACCTGGAAGTGAGACATAGACTCAAAGGAGATTATTTTGGAGCTTTAAGATTTGACTGCCCCCACTGGATTTCAGACTTGCATGGGGCCTGTAGCCCCATCTTTTTGGCCAATTTCTCCCATTTGGAATGGGAGTATTTGCCCAATGCCTTTATCCCCATTGTATCTTGGAAGTAACTAATTTGCTTTTGATTTTCGAGGCTCATAGGATGAAGGGACATGACTTGACTCAGATGAAACTTTGGACTGTGGATATTTGAGTTAACACTGAAATGAGTTAAGACTTTAGGGGACTGTTGGAAAGATATGATTGGTTTTGAAATGTGAGGACATGAGATATGGGCGGGGCCAGGGGCAGAATGATATGGTTTGATTGTATCCCCACCCAAATCTCATCTTGAATTGTAGCTCCCATAATCCCCATGTGTCATGGGAGGTACCTGGTGCTAAGTAATTGAATCATGGGGATAGGTTTTTCCCATGCTGTTCTCATGATAGTGAATAAGGCTCATGAGATTTGATGGTTTTAGAAAGGACAGTTCCCCTGCACATGCCCTCTTGTCTGCCGCCATGTAAGACATGATTTTGCTCCTCCTTCACCTTCCTCTATGATTGTGAGGCCTCCCCAGCCACGTGGAAATGAGTCCATTAAAACATTTTCTTTATAAGTTGCCCAGTCTTGGATATGTCTTTATTAGCAGCACGAGAACAGATTAATATACCAATTTCTACCTATCACAGCACTGAAAAAAAATAATGCTAACATAAAATAATTTTAAGTGAAACACCTAGGAAGAGGGGAAGGTATGGGGTACAGAAGAAACCAGAAGAGAGACCCCAAAAGACTATGGGGTTGGTCTTGCAGTCATGAGAGGAACTGCCTTATTAGATGCACTGCCAAGGATGGGAGGGAGAGGGCTTAGCCACATGGTGAACGCTCTGCGTGGAGGATGAGTGGAGGTTGGTCCTGGGTCTAGCAGATGAAGTTGGATTCCTCTTGTCCCCTCTTCCTAGCCCAGACTTCTGGGAACTCAAGAAGACACATTCTGTTCTTAAGACGGAGGGAAATGGCATCAAGAAGTCAGGTCCCAAACAAGGAGAAAAGGATGTTGAATGCATCCACAGAAAAGCCTCCTAACAACAAAGAACCAGAGCAGAAGCCCACTGGTGGAGCATTCCACAGGGCAGCTCTGGCTGGGGGAATTGAGGGGTCCAGCAGAAGCTGGTGAAGATGCAGAAGAAGAGGGGTGGCTGTAGGGCTTTGGCTGGAAACTGTGCCTCACTCAAATGTGATGCTGGAGGGAGAAAACTGGCCTGGGTGGAGGAGGACAGCTGGAAATGGAGGCTTGAGGGAAGTCAATCAATGCTGGGTTCCAGGGGTGGGAAGCTATTCTGATGATTGGCTCCTGTCAATCCCAGGTAGGAAAAGCAAGCTGCTGCCACAGTCAAGTCGCAGCTCCTAGAGGCCAAGAAAATTGGGCCTTGTCTCCCATAAAGTACTGAACATTCCTCCAGTAAATTTCCTTGAAGAATGAGGTGGCAGAGTGGCCAAGGTGATACCCTGCCAGACTTTGAGTCTGTGTCCCTCGCTTATCATCATCCTTGATGAGACTAACTGGACTTTAACATGAATTCTGGGAAGTCATGCATTTTGGCATTAGAGAGTCAAAGGAATAAATCATTAGGGAATTCTTTTAACCTGAGATTCTTAGCCCCATCTAGAAAATGGGGATGGTAAAGTCTACCCCTTAGGATTCTTGTGAGAATCAAATAACATACAACATACCTGGATTTAACTCAGTATGAAACCCATAGAGGTTATCGCACTTTGGGTCTCAGGACACTTTTATACACCTAAGGACTTTGAGGACACCAAATGTTTACAATTTCACAAATCTCTTTTATGGTTGCATAAATAGAAGAAAGCTGGGTTCTCATATTTGCCTCTGCATTCAATCTGTTGCATTATGTTTTTTGTTGTTGTTGAAGGAAACAAAAAAATCCAAATTCACAGAAATATGTAGCCTTTTGGATAATTGAGAATACTCTTCCTTGATACCACACCAAAATTTGATGAGGCTGTTTCTTTCTTCTCTTTTCTCTTTTCTTTTCTTTTCCTCTCTCTCTCCCTTTCTCTTTCTCATTTTCTTTTCTTTTCTTTTCTTTTCTTTTTTTTGAGATAGTCTTGCTGTATCCCCTCTTTCTCTCTCTCCCTCTCTCTCTCTTTCTCACTTTCTTTTCTCTTATCTTCTCCTCTCCGCTCTTTTCTCTTTTCTTTTTTTTTCTTTTCTTTTGAGATAGCCTTGCTCTGTTGCCCAGGATGGAGACTGGAGTGCAGTGGTAAAATCTTGGCTCACTGCAATCTCCGCCTCCCAGGTTTAAGCAATTCTTGTTCCTCAGTCTCCTGAGTAGCTGGGATTACAGGTGTGCACCACCACACCTGGCTAATTTTTGCTTTTTGTTTTTTTTTGAGATGGAGTCTTGCTCTGTCACCAGACTAGAGTGCAGTGGCGCTCTCTTGGCTCAGTGCAGTTTCCGCCTCCCAGGTTCATGTAGTTCCCCTGCCTCAGCCTCCCAAGTAGCTGGGACTACAGGCGTGCACCACTATACCCAGCTAATAATTTGTATTTTAGTAGAGACGGGGTTTCACCATGTTGGCCAGGATGGTCTTGATCTCCTGACCTTGTGATCCACCTGCCTTGGACTCCAAAAGTGCTGGGATTACAGGTGTGAACCACCACACCCGGCCAATTTTTTGTAATTTTTAGTAGAGTTGGGGTTTTGCTATGTTGGCTAGGCTGGTCTCAAACTTCTGACCTCAAATGATCCATCTGCCTTGGCCTCCCAAAGTGCTGCGATTATAGGCCTGAGACACCATGCTAGGTGGAAGGGTTTCTTAAATGATGGTTTCACTGTGAAATTGAAAATCATGTTAACGAATTCAAGTCTGTTGCATCAAAATCCATTGTTCTATTTGCACTTTGAATAAATGTTTTTAAACCATGTCTGGTTTTATAACATCATGCAATAGTCATTAAGAAAATATTGGTTCATTAAAGCATGTGACTCTTCCAAATGTTGATACATTTCTTTACACAGTATTTTTCAAAATCACGTTTGCTAATATTATCACTGATTTCTTCAGAAAAGTTTTTAAGTATTAGGAGATTTTTAGATCACATGTCAGATATGAGTTTTCCAAAATCTTAACTTCCTTTGAAAGCTAAAAATTTATCTTTAGCAGCAAATATGGTTAAGATTTCCTTCAAACAACAAGCTCATTTCATTTATTTTCAAGAAAATGCCGGCCAAGCACGCAAGTCCAAATAAACATATTTTTCTGTCATTCAATATTTCTAATAAAAAATAGTGTCCCAGAAAGGCCGGGCACGGTGGCTCAAGCCTGTAATCCCAGCACTTTAGGAGGCCGAGACGGGTGGATCACGAGGTCAGGAGTTCGAGACCATCCTGGCTAACACGGTGAAACCCCGTCTCTACTAAAAAAAAATACAAAAATATAGCTAGCCGGGCGAGGTGGCTGGCGCCTGTAGTCCCAGCTACTCAGGAGGCTGAGGCAGGAGAATGGCGTAAACCCGGGAGGCGGAGCTTGCAGTGAGCTGAGATCCGGCCACTGCACTCCAGCCCGGGCGACAGAGTGAGACTCCGTCTCAAAAAAAAACAAAAACAAAAAAATAGTGTCCCAGAAAAAAGGTTGTGAGTTCAGCTTACAACTCAATCACCAAGTGCTTCTCCTCAAGGCAACCATCATACTTGAACATACAGCAGAAATACTTTATGTGTATACTTCTCATCACACAGAATATTAAAAAGATGGATGTTCAGTGGATGAGATTTAGTAAATTAACACACTAATTCCTTCACAATAATATTCTCAGGTAAAGCTAGAATTTTGTCTTCTTATGACTGTGTGGTGGTGGAGAATACAGTGATTAAGCATGAATTTTGCCCTCAGCTATTCCCACAAATCACTACAGAGGGAGCCCAACATGAAAAGCCTGTATTCCAGAAAGTGACATGAACAGACTATTGGGGTGATGGATATGTTCATTATCTTGATTGTAGGGATGATTTTTTGGAGACATATATATATCTCAAAACTTATCAAATTGTGCACTATAAATCCATTTAGCTTATTGTATGCCAATTTTACCTCTTACTTCACAGAGTAGTACGTGTTGGATATAAAATGCTTTAGGAATAAATGCTCAGTGCCGTGAAGTGAAACCAGCACTCAGGCAAAAGTTTAATTCTCTCAGCAAGGCAATTTACTTCTGCAGAAGGGTGCTACCTGTGTCAATCAAGATTGCAAGAGCACACCAAACAAAGAAGACCAGGGGGTTTTTATCCTTAACACAGTTCCTACTTCAGTTTCACTCCCCCATGGGCTGGGGTCAGACTGAACAATCTGAGCTGACCCGATTGGCTATTTGTACATATTTTTCTAAATATAGAAGGGGAAGGGGATGTGAGGTACAGAAGGGCAGTGTGTGAGATGTGCAGTTTCAGGGGAACAATGGGTACAGGTAACCAAGGGAACAGATGTGAGTTATTGATTAGCGCTGATGGGAAAGGGGTAGGCTGTTTTACAGTAACTAAGGGCAAGGAGGAAGAGGAAAGTTGAGTTTAAGAACAAAAGACAAGGAAGTTAGCAGGCTAAATCTTTGAAGAAAAACTCAGAGAAATTCATCCTATCTTACAATTCCTCCCTTTTAAATTTTCTTATGATTCTTTCTCTTTAAACTTTTTCTAACACATCTTGGCTTTGCTGTCCAGTTTGATCTTCTAAAAGGAAAAGCTTACTTGAATAAGGTATAGGAGAACTAAGGGAGGCTCTAGTAAGTACTGTTTGTACATTCCTTTGTATTAGCACACGGATGCATGGTATGACACAACACTCAACAAGAATGAGTACACCTATTACGATTGCAAGAGAAATAAAAATTGAGGCTATGATTCCTTTTCATTTACCAAACCACTTTCCTAGCCATCCTGAAATAGAGTCATTGACTTCAGAATTTTTAGCTAATTAATTGGATAAAGTGCTAAGTCCTTGTAAAGCCTTTGTTATGCTCCCTTTGGGGGCAGTGTTGTTTTGGATGAAGGTACAACACTGGGTTTTAATCATAACAGAAGCTCCACCTTTTTCGGCTAATAACATGTCTAGAGCTATTCTGTTTTCCCAAGCCATTTGGCTAGCAGGCCCTAATTGGTCAGCTATTACTTTGATAGCATCCCTGGTATAATTAATAAACCACTGCTGATTATAATAGATGTAATTTATCCAAGCTGCATTTTTAGTTAATAGTTACCGATGGAAATATGGATTCAAATCCTGCAGCTATTTGGTCATGGGCTTTGAACATATCAGGCACTCCTCATGAGACTCCAATGGCATCTATGTAAACTTGAGTGTCAAAAGACCCATAAGGGGCTTCTCTTATTTTTTGGTGTCGTGGTTTTCATTTTTCTGGTTGATGAACTTCCAGGGTGAAAGGGATAGCCAATTGGACAAAAGCACAAGTGCCACTCCAGTTACTTGGCCGTGTCTAATAAGGGTCCACTATAATACCATCATCCATCCATTCAAGGATGACTAAGGGCAAACTGATGGGTAAGCTCTTGGAAAGGCTTAAGCTCACTGCATCCCGTTAAGCTTCCAAGGAACAGCAAATTCTCCCCCTGTTGTGAGAGACATGAGGTGAAATTGACATTGGGAGACAGAAGTTGAATGGTGCTCAGAGGCTGACCCGCAGGGTGTTGGACTTTGGGATACAGTAGAGAGAGAGCTTGGCAAGATTTGCTGCCCCAGGTTGTGGAATCCTGGAAAAGAGCTACCATACAGCCCATGCCTGGTTTATTGAGGGACCATCCTAGTGGAAAGGGGACAGTCTGGGCCTCTGGTCTGCCATGTGCACAAGCATAACAATTGCTTTTGTTTAATGTGCGGATGGAATATTGAATCCATTCCAACCAGGCATTAACATCTTGATATCCTATTTCAATTGTTATGGATTGTCTTAAATCTTTTACTTCTACAATATTTACTTTGGCTTTGTTGTTAGTTAGGGTAGAAGGTTCTGATGGAGAAGAAGGGAGGTCAATAAAGTATATTTTAAAGAAGCCTATAGGGTCATATCCATTGGCCTGTGCTCCTGAGCCATAAAAGCATTCTAAAGGGGGTACAGGGTTGGTGGAGGTAAGGGCGTTAATAGAGCTAGTTACTGGGTTACAATAGTCAAGTTGACAATTAGAGGGAGTGGTTCTTTTGGTGAGGCAGAGGTAAGATTTTAGGTCGGTACAGCCTTCTGGAGAGATCCACTGTGTTCCCTGGTAGTTAGGATGACATCTGCCCACTGAGAATATATCTCACAACTTGGGATGCCCTGGTACCCCTGCCACGAGCAAGGTGTGGGGTCAGTAACTTCTCTGAAGGGGCAGAGGTATTTTTCTAAGGTAGTGACATACATTTGCCAGTATTCATCCTTCTCACAAGGCATAACAAGGCAAGCATCAAAGTTAATGATTTGGGGTGAGTCTGACTTAAGCTACATTGATAACAAGGTCAGCAATAGAATAAGGAAAGAAGAAAGGGTAATAGAATAAAGACAGTTAAACTTTTCTTAACCTTAGTTTGAGGGGGTTTTTCCCTTGGATAATGGCCCACAACTTCAGGAATGGTGATGCTTTCTTGACTCCGGTATGATGGCTCCATCTTTTCTTGCTGTCCAGACTGCAGTTTCAGTGGTGGGAAGTACTAGGCGGGCTCCTCAGGCTGGTGTCGATGTACTTTGTCACTCTAGGGGCGGCGCCTGTACTGGAAAATTTTGAGTTCTGAGGGAAGAGAAAGTGGAAGATAAACCAAGCATGTAGGAATGTTGGCAGTGAATTGTTTTGAGAGGTAGTTTGGAATAGGAAGATAGAAGACATTTGATCTATGGCAACCAAGTCTCCAGACTTGTTTGGCTAAGAGTATAAATTCCTATACACGCATAAACTTTGACTGTGCTATACACGGTTTGGGGTCTTTAATGGATCCTCTAATGTAGGTGGGTAGGACTTCCTTCGTAAGAGGTTTGAATAACATTTCTCTGAGTTATCTTTAGTGCCTACAGGAGAAACAGCAGCCAGTCTGGCTTATCTGATTTGCTAGGTTATTTTCTTGATTTTTGAAAGACAGGCTTTTTGGTACCTGGAGACATGGACAATAGCTATTTTTTCCTTTCTGGTAACTGAAGGTTATTTAAGACTTAGGTGATTAACTCCTCATAAACAAGGCTTTGACTGTTACTATTAATTCAGTCTGAAATTTTCTAAATATATGAACTACCACAAAGGCATATTTAGAATTAGTATAGATGGTTCTTTCTGGGTCCTGCAGGTAATTTAAAGCTTGACTAAGTGCAAACAGCTTATAAATTTGAATAGACTAATTATTAAACACTTTGATTTTATTTCTCTACGAACTTTTTTCTATTAATTACTGAGCACTTATTATGTTCTTTTTCCCTTAATCACTTTTGAAGGGGGTTTTTCTTTTTTTTTTTTGAGACGGAGTCTCGCTCTGCCGCCCAGGCTAGAGTGCACTGGCCGGATCTCAGCTCACTGCAAGCTCCGCCTCCTGGGTTTACGCCATTCTCCTGCCTCAGCGTCCTAAGCAGCTGGGACTACAGGCGCCCGCCACGTCGCCCGGCTAGTTTTCTGTATTTTTTTTAGTAGAGACGGGGTTTCACTATGTTAGCCAGGATGGTCTGGATCTCCTGACCTCGTGATCCGCCCGTCTCGGCCTCCCAAAGTGCTGGGATTACAGGCTTGAGCCACCGCGCCCGGCCGGGATTTTTCTTAAATTTGGCCGGATGTTTGTACGGTAATCACTTAAATCTAAACGTGTGCTTTCTTTTTAGATTTGGATCTCTCATCAAGAAACTTGATAGGTTACGTGAATTATCAGTAATTTATGTTAAACCATCCTTTTTAATAGAATAACTTCATACTTACAAATTTGTAATTATTTTCTGGTGGCACATTTTAATGTAAGTGACTTTAAAGAATCAAAGTTCTTTTCTGGTGGATACTTCCACCTTTAACACTGGCTTAACCACAATAAAGGCTAGTGGATATATCAGCTGAAAGATATTCTACTTCTTGCTCAGGAAACATAGCTGCGGGGATGCCTAGCTGCTTGGAGCCTCGGCTGAAGCCCCGTATTACTTGGCCCTGGCAAAAGTAAGGCAGATGACCTATAATGTAGTCTGCTCCGGGCATAGGCTGTGGTGCAGCCTGTGTGTGCTGCAGAGCCACCGTCAATACGGTGCTGGGACCCTGGACCAGCTGGTAAGGCAGGAGCATGGACTTTGCCTGCCGCGGAGGTGCACTACGGGCGGTACAATGACGCTGACAACATATTGCCGCGGAGCTTTGATGACAAAAGCCACCTGGCAACTTAGGAGCTTGAAGTCCTTTCGAGGAGGGGGACTTCGGCTGGGTAAGAACAGACTTACGGACTGATACCTGAGGGGAAGAGTTGGGTGTATTAGGTGGGGGATGGGCAGGGGAGCCTATGTGCTGTACTTTTTGCTAGGATCCCCTAAGCCCCTTCCTTCACTGTCCTTTTCATTCAAGATGGTTCTATCCTTAATGCGGTGCATGTACAACTAATTTTCCTCCAAAGATTAGTTTTTGACTTGCTCCTTTCAATCCTTGGAGGAGGGGAAAGGACAAGTCCTTGGCCACCAACATAGGGCATAATCTATTTCCTCTCGGGAGGCACGTCTTCTACTAGCAACGTTTTCTATTAGAACTTCACAAATCCATTCCTCATTCAACCCAAATTCTGGCCAGAAAACTAAGGGTTCAAGGAATGATTCTTGAGTCTAAATGAAACAGTAGTATTTTTTCCTTTGTTGCTCTTTCTTATGTTTAGTATTTTGATTATCTTTCCAATGCTTTAACATGAGACCTAGGGCACTATCTGGGGGTATCTTTGTTGCTAACTTTATCTTTTTTGCTTGTAATATTTCCCATAAGGGCCCTGGCTAGGCTCAATTCCTCGTAGTAGGAATCTCTTGCCTAGTGGGAGCTTGTTGTGACTCAGCCCCTCATATTAGGGGGTCTCTTGCCTATCCTTCACTGGAAGCTTTGCTAAGGCTCAATTCGTCTATCCTTTGGCATCCACCTGCTGGAGGCTTCTTGCATCCTTCTTTTGCTTTGTCTGCTCTGGCTGCTTCCCTTGTGGGAATATTTCAGATCCCTCTTAGCATTGATGGCAGGTCAGACTAAACCCCTAATGGGACCCCCGAAGGACCACCCTAAGCCATATGAGGGGACCACAGAATCGCAGATTAGACTCTGTCACTCCACACAGCAGAAGTGCTTGTTACCATTCACACACTCAACCTCCAGAATGCCCCAACCCCCACCCCCAACCACCAAGGAAGTGCTTTGTTGCCTCTGCGACATTTCCTACATTGGTCTGAGCACAGAGTTTACCTGGTTGCTGTATTATTGCAAGCCCCTCCTCCCTGCATCGCTGGGAGTCCGGGTTCATTTGTCACAACAGGTGGGTCTCAATCTCTTCTACCTGAGGCCACCACAACGGGGCAGTGGAACGCATCTCTCCTGGGTAGGGTGATAGAAGACCCCTTCCAGAAGGAGAATGGGGATCCCAGATGAGCCCCCAGAATTGCTAGATATAAAATGCTTTAGGAATAAATGCTCGGTGCTGTGAAGTGAAACCAGCACTCAGGCAAAAGTTTAATTCTCTCAGCAAGGTAATTTACTTCTGCAGAAGGGTGCTACCTGCATCAATCAAGATCTCAAGACACACTGAACAAAGAAGACCAGGGGTTTTTTATCCTTAACACAATCCCTACCTCTGTGTCACTCCCTCATGGGCTGGGATTGGACCACACAATCTGAGCTGACCCGATTGGCTACTTGTACATATTTTTCTAAGTATAGAAGGGAAGGGGATGTGAGGTACAGAGGTGGAGCATGTGAGATGTGCAGTTTCAGGGGAACAATGGGCACAGGTAACCAAGGGAACAGATGTGACTTATTGATTAGAGCTGACGGGAAAGGGGTAGGCGATTTTACAGTAACTAGTGGCAAGGAGGAACAGGAAAGTTGAGTTTGAGAACAAAAGAGAAGGAAGTTAGCAGGCTAAATCCCTGAAGAGAAATTCAGAGAAATGCATTGTATCTTACATATGTAAACCTATCTTGAGCATTTTCATGTGTTATGTAGTTTTTAGCAGATATACCCTCTCAGAATAACTACTCACTTTGGAAGTAGACACTCATGCTTTCTCAGCAGATTTTTGTCATCTACCTTTCATGGGGTCATGAATATTACTATGGCCCCACGATGGATGATATAGATTAGCAAAAAATATATATTTTGCAAGTTACAGTCTTACCACTTTACTTTTTCAACATAAATTCAAGTCTTACTTTTTAACTAAATGTGCACTTTGATCTTTTGAGCTCATTGCTGCTATAGAGTTTATTGTAAAATTTTAAAAGTATAACCTAACATTAGAAAAATGAATAGCTATAGCTCCTACTGTAAAACAGTCATCCACTATAATAAGAGCCCTCTGACTATCTCTATAGGCAGGACTGCTTGGCCTCTGTTTCCTATCTCACATGTTTCTTTTTGACCTTATCAGGTGGTAGCCTCAAGGCCTTGGCTATTTCACAGGACATGAACAAGTGACTGACAGAAACAACAGCAACGAATATGTCTCACTACCACTGAGGCCAGTTAGCTGGTCCTGGTCACTTGTGTCTTTACACAGTTTATTAGAAGCCCACTGTATACTGTCTGGAAAGGGAATATTACATATATTCTAGAGTCAGCTGGGAAAGGAGGATTGGGTTATCTATTACTGCTCAACTTTCAGATGTAACTACCCGTTTATGTGGGAACTTACACCTACGTTTATGCACTACAGATATCACCACAACAGAAGGTAGAAGTACAAAATCGGGTTCTTCCTATTCCTGCTCATTTAGTGCAACTATTAATGATGATAGTACATTGTTTAAAAAGTTACCAGCATGGCACGGTGGCTCACGCCTGTAATCCCAGCACTTTGGGAGGCCCAGGCAGGTAGATCATGAGGTTAGGAGTTCAAGACCAGCCTGGCCAACATAGTGAAACCCTGTCTCTACTAAAAATACAAATAATTAGCCAGGCATGGTGGCACATGCCTGTAATCCCAGCTACTTGGGAGGCTGAGGTGGGAGAATTGATTGAACCTGGGAGGCAGAGGTTGCAGTGAGCTGACATGGTGCCACTGCACTCCAGCCCAGGCGACAGTGTGAGACTCTCTGTCAAAAAAAAAAAAAAAAATTACCAACAGATGTAATGCTAAACCAACAGATGTAACAGGAGCTGTCCTGGGTAAGCTGGGATGTGTGGTTTCCATATTTACAAGTCACTTTGCCAACTCTATCCACTCTGCTAGAACTCTAAATATTGGAGTGCTCTGCTGAGTACTGGGACCCCTTGACTTCTCCCTGGTTGCTCTCACTTTGACCGATACTGAAACTCTCAAATCTGTATCTCTACTGCCTAAAAATTAAGACTTAAATACCCAACAACCTACTTATATCTCTGCTTAGATATCTAGTGAAATCATCTTACACAGCTCTATGTGTCTCTGAGTAATGAAACACTCAACACTTAGTGGTGTAAAACCATAATGATTTCATTATGCCCAAGGACTCAGTGGGTCAGAAATTTGGACAGGTCAGAGCAAGATTTGTTTATTTCTGTTCTGTGATGTCTGGGGCCTTGGCTGGAAAAACTCAACAGCCAGGGTGACTTGAATGACTGGGGACTAGACTTATCTGGAGGCTTCACTCTCATGTTTGGTGTCTGGGCTGGGATGTCTAAAAAGCTGGACTCAGCTAGAACTGTCAACCAGAACACCTATATGGGGCCTTTTCATGTGGCTTGGGCTTCTTTTTGTGGCAACTGGGCTCTATGACAGAGAGGCCCCAGAGGGACCATCCTGAGAGCAAGTGTTTCTCTGCAAAGCTTCCTCTGACCTATCCTTGGAAATCAGGCAGTATTACTGCCACAGCCTTCTACTGGCTATAAGCAAGTCTCTAAAGCCAAGTCAGATTTGTAGAAAAGGGATGAGACTGCACCTCTTGATGGGTAAATGGCAAGGTCACATTGCAGAGAAGCATTCTGGCCACTTTGGAATATATATTATCTGCCACACACCCTTAATATGGCTAAAACAGAACTCTTTATTTCTAGTCCACCCATTTCCTTGAATAAATAAAACCACATCTGCCCAGTTGCTCCAAACTCCAAACCTAGGAATTATTATTGCTTCCTCTCTTTCTTGCACTCCCCACATTTAATGCATCATCACCAGGTCATCTCAACTCTACTTCCATTGCATCTCTCAAATATATTCACTTTTCTGCATCCCTGCCACCAGCACCCTGGGGCAAGCCACCACCATTTCTCACCTAAACCACTGCAATAGCCCAGGAACTAATCTCCTTGTTTCTATTCTTGTTCCCTATAATCTATGTGCTATACAATAGAGACATTAATACATTTAAAATGTAAATTAAATCACACTACTCCCCTGCATAAAACCTTACTCAGAAATTAGAATAAAACCCAGATAAATGACTTCCCCTGGCTTTGAAAGTCTTACATGATCTGGCCTCAGGTCTTGACTCCAGCTTCATCTGGTCACCATTTGACCTATCATCTACTCAGTCTCACTCATATTCACTTTCTTTCCATTTCTCAAATACTCTCAAGGACTTTATCTCCGCTGTTTCATTTTCCTAGAATATTCGCTGCACTTTGCATGCTGGCCTTTTGTCATTTAAGTTAGTTTAAATGTCACTTCCTTGTGGCACATCCAATCTCTTAATATAAAAGTAGCCTATCAGATCACTGCCCTCTTCCCTAACTTCTTTCACTAATTTAAAACACAGTGAGATATAGCAATGTGACAGGTAACTTTCTGGTCCATGATCATGAGTAAAAAGGCTATAGCTGTATTTTTTACTATTCACATTTTCTTAATTATACTTCTTTCCTTATTATCAGACATTCCTGTATTCCCCCTTAAAATGACAGCTTCATAGGAACAGAGGCCTTCTCTGTAGACCAGTTCCTGGAAAACCTGCTAAAACCTCGGAGGAGTACAATATTTGCTAGATGATTTAGTGCCTGAAAGTGCTGGTTAACTTACCCATTGCGCAGTAAGTGATGAATAAATTTCTTTTATAATAATAACCTTTTTATTTTCGGATCCTTAATTTGCTAATAAGGGAACTGAAGCCAGAATGGTTATTTGTCCAGTGTTACAAAGATAGTTAGGAACATCTTTATGACTAAGTTACCTTAATTGCTAAAACCAAAACTGCTGCTTTCATACTAAGAAAGGAATCTTTTAAAGTCATCTTTGTTGAGCACTCACTTCATAAATGAGCTGAAGCTGTGATATCTAATTTTAATACTGGCAATGTGGCACTGGGCGAGCCATGTGGGAGTGTAAAGTCTTGAGATTTCTCATTAGGAAACTTCTAAGGACCCTTCCAATAATAAGGACTCGATAACACTATATAGAGGCATTTATTTCTGGGGACCTCCCTCACAGGGAAAACTGAGCATATTATGGGAATGAAAACATCCCTCCCTTACCTTTGCCCATTTTATTTTATCATTCTGTCTCTAATTATAGAATGCCATATCTTGCACTCCATGGGTGAATGTCCAACAACGGAAATATATCCTGAAGCAGCACTTTCCTTGGAATACATGTGACTCCATGAAAAAAGGTCAAATATGATTGAGGAATGTCAAGACCATTGACAGGCACACAAATATTAAAGGATTTGAGAAATTCCTCAGTGGTACTCCCTCGCCCACTTTTATTTTGAAACAGGTTCTTGCTCTGTCCAGCAGGCTGAAGTGCAGTGGCACAATCACAGCTCACTGGAGGCTCAATCTCCTGGACTCAAGCAATTGTCTAGCCTCAGCCTCCTGAGTAGTACATTGTTTAAAAAGTTGGACTACAGGTGCACACCACATTGCCCAGCTGAGTTTTTACATTTTATTTTAGAGATAGGGTCTTGCTGTGTTGACCAGGCTGGTCTCAAATTCCTGACTTCAAGTGATCCTCCCACCTCGGCCTCCCAAAGTGCTGGAATTACAGGTGTGAGTCACCATGCCCAGCCTAGTCCCCCTTTTTATAACACAATGTTTTCCTAATCTACAATGTTGCCTTAGAGGTTATGATATATTGAAGTAAAACCAGGTGATTCTCAGGGAATAACTGATTCATGGGCAAGGTTTCCCAAATTCAATAAGGTGCAAATATATGACATTTTACTTTCTAGAATATGATTTTAAAATGTTTTAAATGTGATTGCAAAAATAGCCTCAATTCTTCACTCTGCCCTACACTTCACCTATACTCTTTACAATGTGATTTTCCAGCTCCTCCTACTAAAAGGTGGAGTCTATTTCCCTGCCTCTTTAATCTGGAATGACCTTATGACTTGCTTTGACCAATGAAACACAGCATAAGGGACCTTTTGACTGTTGTGCTTGGGCCTTAATGTGTCTTCCATGCTACTTCTGGTTCTCCTGGAAACCTGTTGTCACTCTCTGAATGAGCCTGGGCTAGCCCTCTGCATGATGTGAGACAATGTGATTTGGCCATCCTCATCACTCCAACCAATAGCCAGCCAATCGCTGGATATGTAAGCAACACCAACCTAGACTAAGTCAACCCGCTGAACCACCAGCTGACCACAGATGAATAAGCCCCCCCAAGATCAACTGAGCCAGCCCAGACCAGAAGAACTATCAGCTAACCTGCATACTTGTAAGCATTAATGCACGGTAGTTGTCTTAAGTCATTATGTTTTGGAAGAGTTTGTTATTCAGGAATTCAATACTTGATGCACAAGGTGAAACTCATGTTTACTTTCTTAGTCCGTTTTTGCTGCCATAATAGAACAACACAGATTGGCTAATATATAAATGTATTGACTCACAATACATTTCTGTTCATTAGTTAATATGAATAAATTATACATCATAGTTATGAATGAATTATATATCATAGTTTGAAAAAACATAAAAAGGCAGTCTTACTCTCTTAACAATTTGTAATAAAAGTTTAGAAAAAAAGAAAGGAAAAAACTCAGAGAGCGTTAAAAGTACTGGAAATGAAGCAGCAAATAGAATACAAATATGTTTAACAGCAAAACTTGCTTTTTCATTATATGGGGAAACATAGAACAATAAATCTACTGCATGCTTATGCTCCCGGGAAACAACAACAATAACAAAACATAGTGGTCCTAGAAACAAAGAGAAATGATACTGATGGCAGACAGTTGGAAATTAATCATTTTCCTGATCTGCACTCAGGTTTCTCATGCTCCTGGGATACAGGCGGGTGGCCCTTCCAGTGTGTGCACTCCCAGGATTAACATCTGTGAGAACATGGCAATAGAAGAAGGCAGAGTAGATGAATTCCTGAATTGTTCTCACTGACACTCACAGATATGTTTCCTTGGATGATTACAGTTCACAGGTGCAGTGGCCACACACTAATTGAAAGAATTATTTTCTTAACATTCAGTGTCATCTGCAAAGACTTTTGTGAAGAGCATAATTGTTTCAACCAGCTGCTAGGAGCTGTTTTTATTAATTTTTTAAAAAATCAAACGCCAAGGCAGGGGATATTTGTAATATTTCCCCTCTACATTCTTTTAGGGGAATAAACGAAAAACAGCAGCCCACAGCTCTATGAGGCTAAGACCTTTGAAGACCAAAGATTCGGGTTCCATAAACAGTGACATCAAAAATGTGTCCTTTTTCTCTCTATTTTTATTCTCACCCCATGATAGGCTGTCTTGTGTACAGCACAGCTAGGGGGACACCTGCTGGGATTAGTGAAGCCCAGAGTAGTTCCATGGAGAGTCCACGCACTCTCACTGCCTGATAAAGTTCATCCCAAATTTCCACTTCATATGCTTCTTTAAAGTAGAGAAGATGCTTCAAGTTTCATGATTTCTATTCTTTAAGTGGCTGCCAGATTAATCTCTAAGGCACTGACCCTAAAATATCGTTATGGAGTCAAATCTCTAATGTGTAAGACTTCCCAAATTTTCCCAAAGGCAACCCGTAAATCACTCTGAACCTAAATGTCACTGCAGTGTCATAGTCCTTTCTTTTAATGATTTGCCATCCCCTTGTTAAATTTCTCAAGAGGCAAGTGTCTTGGTATGAGCTGCGTTAACAAAGTACCATAGCTTATAAACAACAGAAGTTTATTTCCTGCAGTTCAGGAGGCTGGAA
Source organism: Trachypithecus francoisi (assembly GCF_009764315.1). Taxonomy (NCBI): domain Eukaryota; kingdom Metazoa; phylum Chordata; class Mammalia; order Primates; family Cercopithecidae; genus Trachypithecus; species Trachypithecus francoisi. Next base: position 28,322,190 of record NW_022681460.1, read on the forward strand.
GTCTAATTTCAGGGTGGCAATATGGTTGAGTAACAGTGAGGACCCTCTTCTGAGTTGCATACTGATAACTTCTTGTCGTATCTTTACATGGTGGAAATAAAGTAAGAAGGCTCTCTATTAGTGCCCTTTTAAAAGGCACTAATTCTATTTCTGAAGGCCCCACCCTTGTGACCTAATTACCTCCCAAAGGCCATACCTCCTAATACATTGGGGGTTAGGATTTTAACACAAGATATTTTGGGTGACACAAATATTCAGTCCATTGTAGCAAGTTTTTTTTTTTTTGTTTTTTTTTTTAAAACAAAAGCTCTATAAAGTTAAAGGTGGGAGAAAAGGAAAAAGTATGCATGCTGTCATTCTTATTACAAGGTAGAAGTCATATATTTCAAACCAGTGATTTAGAAAAGAATTTGGTTGGAAAGTGACAGCCTATACTTCTAGACAATGAAATAAAACAGAGATAAAGATAAAGTGTTACTTTATAATGCAGAATTGGGCTCTCTCAACTATTTGGAATCTTTAGAAATGCTTACTTTAAGCTCAAAATTCACGCTCTGAGCAGGGTTTTGCACAAACTTCCCTGAGATTATAGCATTGTTACAACCTGGAACTGAAAACCTTAGCATGGTCCTCAAAATGTAATGCATTTATTCTGAAACAGGATTTCTTTACCTACTAATTTTTTTCTTTGTTTCACATTAAAATCAGCAGCAAATTAAATGCAAATGTGTAGAGAAATGAAACACTTGCACTACAAATTTACACACACCAAACCAGAAAAAAAAAGAAAGTTATAGTCCTCTTGCCAATTGTAAATCCCCAGACTTCTAAATACATACACTCAGTGTATTAAAGAACAACTTAACCTTGCTTGGAGGACTTTGACTTTTGCAATTCTCAACATATGTTTGTTCTTCAAACTAGAAATTGCATTTCCATCAGGCTGAATATTAATATATTAGTTTCTTCTAGTGCTTAAGCTACTTGGAAATAAGTCTGTTGCTTTTAAAAATTATCAAGGGTCTTTAAGATAATTAGAATCCCATACAGAAAAGTATGCCAAATTCTAATTAAAATACCAAGTTGTTTTTAAAGACAAAACATAAAGAAGCACTCACACATTCAAAGTCACACAAGGGCAAACTCAGCCATCAAATGCCAATGGCTTTTGCCATCACTCATAGACACCTCTCCTAGCAGGCAGTCTTTCCAGCTAGGTTATTGCAAAGTGTCCCATTTTTTTTACTTTAATGCATCACCAAAAGTCACCACATCAACCGAGTCTCACATTATCCTTTCGCAAATGCTGGATGTATTAGGTTAAATGGGGAAATGGTACACTTATACTTTTTAATGTTTCTTTGTAATTGTTTCACCTAATGTAACTCTCAATCACCCCCGTCCTTACTGATCTTCCCAGACCAGAAACAGATGTGCAATGTCATTGTATGCTCGCCATTTAATGATTAAAAACAAAAGAACTGAATAAGTCAGGACAGGGCTGAATGTCACTCATGCAGATATTGAATTTCCTTCTGTATTCAGAGGAACTGTGTGTAAAACCCACAGAGGGAAGGTAGAATTGGAATCAAAGCTGCCTTTTGCCTAGGTTACTTATATAGCAGAATGCAAAAGATGCCTTTAGTTCTCTCAATACCCCAAGCTATGTATTGTCCACTTTAAAATTTGTTAGGAGGACTACAATCCAAGAACCAATTATTTACATACAAGGAAATGAGCAAGATTCCATACCCCAAAGAGGACTAAGTGTAGTTTACTGAACAGCCTGAACATTACAGAATGTTTTAATCAGTAGTTAAACCCTCATTCTAAAAGATTCAGTTATCTCAGAGAGGAGGTCACCCCCCAGAAATGTCCTGTGGAAGCCAAAGCCATGGAGAAACTGGAGCCTGATGGGTTAGTGGCAGGTGATCCAGATGTGCACATCTGCTGCAACCCACTCCCTCCCCCCAAGCTATGGCTGGGCTACAGTCTGTCACCAGGGACAGCCACCAGAATGGGGAGGCAAAAGAACAAGGTAAAATGACATTTGGAGGGTTTTCTGAATTATGAGGATATTCTTTGAAATTCCCAGGCATTGTGAAGGGTCTTCAAAGGGATTCTCAACTCCAGGATTTAGTGCTCTGGGCAGTCGCCCAGGTACCACAAAATCCCTATGGGTGCGCATCTCCTTTGTTACCCATGTGTATACTCCCTCCCTGACGTCAAAGCCATGTTTGCTCAGCTTGATGAAAATGTGTTTCTTGAAAGCCACATTCTTTTCCTTTTCTGAGCCAGTGAGTTTTAGGAGAGCTCATGGTACTGATGTTTCTCCCTCGATAGACGGGATGGAAAGGACAGTTGTCTCTGTGTCGAGCATATGCTAACCAGACAGGGCTTGTTTCCCTAAGAAACCTTGTGTTTATTTTTTGTTTCTGTTTGGCATCTAACCAGCATTGTAGTAAAATGTCTGTCTCTTAGCTTTGTGAAAGCGAGGCTTGTGGGATATGTGCCTGTTTTTTATGCATTGGTTCCTTGGTAGAGAATTGTTCTGAGAAATGATCCTAGTCATAGCTTAGCCTGGCATGTGGCATACCTCTCTCCACCTTGAAGAATAATAAATGTAGGGCTGGGGGATGATAGTGGCTCAATGCTATTGTGCAGGGATGATGATCTTCATGGGTTCTTCCAAGGTCTAAACAAATGTTCTGGACTCTCGCCAAAGTTTTTATTGAATTATAGTACAAGGAACTGCAAAAAAAAAAAAAAAAAAGCAAAAATCATCTTGATTATTCAATAGAACTTTTTTTTTTGGCTATTTGGAGACTTAGTCATTTACAGCAACATTAAGTGGGATGCCAAAAATCATCATTCGTTTAATAGGTAATAGTTTCACTGCAGAACCTAGAGAGATGTGCTTAAGGCCATCAGCCTGACCTGTTCTGTGTAACCTATTGTAAGAGTGAGAAAGGACCTGATATTTGTCACATGTCTATGATGTGAGAGGCTTTCAACATTCATCATCTCACTCTAACCCTCTGACGTGGTTATTTCCATTTCATACCCAGGAAATAGAGGAAGAGAGAATTTAACTCAACCTAATTCACATAACTGATAAATGGTGGAGTCAAATCTAATCCCATGCTGGAATGACTCCAAAAATAATTTCAACATCAGAATCTTGAGGAAAGAGTCTCTGACACTATGTACTTCACAGAAGGATCTCATTACTTTATAAGATCTGCTGGTATTAACATGGTCCCAGATGTCACTGGTGGTGTTGCCATGGTCATAGATGTCACTGGAAACTTCTGATGATCCACCCTGTAACTGACTACTCCACCTTAGTGCTGTGACCACTCTGTTCCCATGCCTCACTCCTCTTACTTCTTAATATTTATTTTCCAATTACAAAAGGGCCTACCTACTCTACAACAAATGCTCTGTGGGTTCCTTGATTACAAAGGTAAATGAGGAGTCCCTCCCAGAGAGGATTTTGTACTCTAGTGACATTTTCCCCTCACCTCTAAGGACTGAGGTCATTTAAAATGCATTTATTCTCAGAACAGAGAATTTAAAGAATCTCTCTGCACTCATTAACAAAGGCTCACTCCTTTCTACTGTTCTTGGCAGAGTTTTCAATCTGGAGTCTCTGAAATGATAGGGGTGTCTATGAGTTACTCAGTCATTTAACTTTGATCACTGAGAGTTATTTAAAATATTTAATTACATTCAATGGAAATCATGCCTTTATTTGAGATATTTTACAGGCAAATTAAAACATCAATGTCCTTTGTGGATTTATTAGAACTGTAGCGAAATATGCCTTTGATTCATTAAAATGGGAAAAATAATTGTTAGGTAAAAATACAGTATGAAAAAAAGTATTTCCATAGCAGCAATGGCAATGTTGTGGGGTCGGGGAGGAGAGTACTAATAAAATAACTCCATGCTGGCAAAAAATTGGATGCCAGTGATACTTAATGTTTCAACTCAGCACTTGTAGGAAGGGAGTTTAGGGATTATACACTACACTTTGGAAATAGGAAATGAAAGTGACTAACCCAAGATTGCCCCAAATAGTTGCCCACATAATGAACAGACTCCAGATCTTCTGATGTCAAGCCCATGATACCTCCTAGAGCACTCTAGTTCAATGAATTTGTGTGCAATGGTTATTTCCTAGAAGATGGTTCAAAGTTCAGAAATATGGTTAAATTTGAACTCTTCTACAATTAGATGAGCATAATTACACTCTATTTTTTAAAAGATAAATAGTAAAATGGCAAAAGAAACAACACTCACCCAAATCAATTGTGTATTTCAGGAAAATATTTGTGCCTAGACCACCTACACAACTGTGCAAGCCTCTACCTCGTTGGCCACAAAACATAGATACAGTAGATAGATAAGAACTCAGCCTCGAAAAGATTTGTTAATGAGCAGTTAAGAAGTAACAAGGTCTTATGTTTAACGAAAATTGCAACCTACAAATAATTTATAACTGTAAACATAGTTTATTTAGTGTCTCATTTCCATTCCTATCCATTGTTTCCCATATTGAAATGAAGGATCTTACAGGACCCCTGTTACTTAGGATTTTCACCATATTTCTTGATGAAGGAATAGCGCCAAGATACCACAAAGAGAATTGAGAGTCCATGGGCCGAAATGGCAATTATAGCTAAATGAAACAAAAATGAAGGGTGAATATTTTATTCAGTTCAGCTGTTAAGTCTTAATGCAAAGAAAGAGCTTTCCACAAATCTGTAACGGACACCAATTTCTAATCTCTTCCATTATTAGCTTTTGAAAGTCTTATCATGGTGTATTTTGGCAGTCAACCAAGCTTGGGATGTTCAGCTTAATAGATTTAAACTGAAATTTTAGGGTTTCCCTTCTTCTGCTATTCAAAGCATACAATTAAACCTCTTGGTGAACTGCTGATAACATTTCTCTAAGCCAAATTTGCCTTTGGATACAAAAGGAACATTCCTGGAGAATGACATAACATTGCCACTGGGCCAAAAGGAAAACATGTTGCGGAAGATCTTTTTTTAATGACAAAATATATTGTTTCAGGATTATATACAGCAATGTGCTATATCACTAACCAAATATTAGGACTTTGGGAACTGAAATAACATCCTGCATGGCTATAGTTTGTATGTAGTTAATAGTCATGTCTCTGGGAGACCAGTTTTTTCGATATCAGCATACACAAACTTACTATCATTATAGTTGGTGGAGTGAGAAATCACACTCTAACTAAAAGATTACATGCTAATATGTGCTTATAAAATTCCTTTGTGATTGCTATAGAGAAATGAAAACACTGCCCCAATAAAAATGAAACCACACAACAAATACATTCATTCAACTAATATTTATTGATTATCTAAACTGCACCTGGCACAATAACTATGTAAGGAACTAGGGATGTAGTAACCTTATTGAGCTTATAGTCTTCTGGGTTACAAAGTTATTAATCAAAAACTCATACAAATAACGTCAAATTGCACCTGTGATAAGAGCTGTGAAGAGAATATATGACTAGAATAGCTTAGCATGCTTTAGCTATGTGAGCTTGGATAAGCTGCCTAGTTTTGTGGGCTTTCTTTCCTTATTTTTAAATGTGATTAATGATGGTCCTGCAACAGAAGGTTGTTGTGGGGGACTGTATGAGATAATCAATGTAAGACCCTGTCATAGAGTATATTCTCGATAAGTATTACCTGTTATTATTGCCATTTTTATGGTTATTTTCATTATTATTAGCAAAGGAGGTCAGAAAAGCCTTCCCTGAAGAAGTGAGCACTGGGTGGGATCTAAGATAAGCTGAAATTACCATAGTGAGAAAGAAAGGGAAGATATTTCTAGATGAGGACACAGCAGGTTTATATACCCTGTGGAGGGCAGAACTATAGCAAGGAGGATGAATCCAGAGAAGGCTGACACACGAAGACTGAGACAATACAATGTGAGTCTGCACAGGCAGACAGCATTTGATGCCTTTGTGGGTGTATTTAGCTCGTCTCTATTATGTATTGTGGATGTATAAACACACACACAAAATACAATTTCCATTTATTGTAGAGAATCCTAATTTTACAATACTATGCAAGCAAATGTAGCACAATTCTGCTCCCATAATTTCAGAATGGATCATTTATTTATTTACTCATTTATTCATTCATTTATGTGCCATCCATTCAGCCTTTATTGAATGCCTTCTGTGGACTAAGCATGCGGTTAGAAGCCGAAGTTACAAAGGTGAATCAAGTACCATCCCTGCCATCGGGAGGGATAAAAAAAAAAATAGAAAAATAAAATAACTCATAGAATTACTGAGAAGAGAGATAGACCAATATCTGTGAAGGACAGAGGAAAGATTAATTAACTCTGTGGGGAACTAGGTAAAGCATTAAGGAAGAGACTTTTGAGACATGAAGAATGAATAGAAGGGAAAAGAAAAAAAAAGGAAGGAAGAACATGTCATGAGAGAAATGAGCATGGAGAAGGAGGTGTGAAATGCCCAGAAATGTGGGGTGATCAGGCAAGGTGATTAGGGGAGGACTGGCAGGAGAAAAGGTGGAAATGGCTGGAGAAATGCAGAGGATGAGGGCTTTGTGACATTTCATTTCTTGGCAATCTGTAGTCAAAAGAGCAAAGCAAGGGCTTCACCACTGGACGCAAATTGAGACCTTTCCATTTTCTGATTGCACTGGTCATGAAGCCAAAGCAAGAAGAGAAGTTTAGAGAAAAAAGAGTCAAAAGAAATGGACAAAGCCACCAAGAAATATGAGACTATGTGAAAAGACCAAATCTACATTTGATTGGTGTACCTGAAAGTAATGGGGAGAATGGAACCAAGTTGGAAACACTCTTTAGGATATTATCCAGGAGAACTTCCCCAACTTAGCAAGGCAGGCCAACATTCAAATTCAGGAAATACAGAGGACACTAAAAAGATACTACTTCAAAAGAACAACCCCAAGACACATAATTGTCAGATTCACCAAGGTTGAAATGAAGGAGAAAAATGTTAAGGGCAGCCAAAGAGAAAGGTCGGGTTACCCAGAAAGGGAAGTACATCGGACTAACAGCAGATCTCTCTGCAGAAACCCTACAAGCCAGAAGAGTGGGGGCCAATATTCAGCATTCTTAAAGAAAAGAATTTTCAACCAAGAATTTCATATCTAGCCAAACTAAGCTTCATAAGTGAAGGAGAAATAAAATCCTTTACAGATAAGCAAATGCTGAGACATTTTGTCACCGCCAGACCCACCTTACAAGAGCTCCTGAAAGAAACACTAAACATGGAAAGGAACAACTGGTACCAGCCACTGCAAAAACATGCCAAATTATAAAGACCATTGATGCTCTGAAGCAACTGCTTCAATTAATGGGCAAAATAACCAGCTAACATCATAATGACAGGATCAAATTCACACATAACAATATTAACCTTAAATGTAAATGTGCTAAATGCCCCAATTAAAAGACACAGACTGGCAAATTGGATAAAAGGTCAAGACCCAGCAGTGTGCAGTATTCAGGAGACCTATCTCACATGCAGAGACACACACAGGCTCAAAATAAAAGGATGGAGGAAGATCTATCAAGCAAATGGAAAACAAAAAAAAAGAAAAAAGAAAGGCAGGGGTTGCAATCCTAGTCTTTGATAAAACAGACTTTAAACCAACAAATATCAAAAGTGACAGGGAATGCCATTACATAATGGTAAAGGGATCAATTCAACAAGAAAAGCTAACTATCCTAAATATGTATGCACCCAATACATGAGCACTCAGATTCATAAAACAAGTCTTTTTTATTTTTTTATTTATTTTATTATTTTATTTTTTATTATACTTTAAGTTCTAGGGTACATGTGCATAATGTGCAGGTTTGTTACATATGTATACTTGTGCCATGTTGGTGTGCTGCACCCATCAACTCGTCAGTACTCATCAACTCATCATTTACATCAGGTATAACTCCCAATGCAATCCCTCCCCTCTCCCCCCTCCCCCCTCCCCGTGATAGGCCCTGGTGTGTGATGTTCCCCTTCCCGAGTCCAAGTGATCTCATTGCTCAGTTCCCACCTATGAGTGAGAACATGTGGTGTTTGGTTTTCTGTTCTTGCGATAGTTTGCTGAGAATGATGGTTTCCAACTACACCCATGTCCCTACAAAGGACACAAACTCTTCCTTTTTTATGGCTGCATAGTATTCCGTGGTGTATATGTGCCACATTTTCTTCATCCAGTCTGTCACTGATGGACATTTGGGTTGATTCCAAGTCTTTGCTATTGTGAATAGTGCCACAATAAACACATGTGTGCATGTGTCTTTATAGCAGCATGATTTATAATCCTTTGGGTATATCCCCAGTAATGGGATGGCTGGGTCATATGGTACTTCTAGTTCTAGATCCTTGAGGAATCGCCATACTGTTTTCCATAATGGTTGAACTAGTTTACAATCCCACCAGCAGTGTAAAAGTGTTCCTATTTCTCCACATCCTCTCCAGCACCTGTTGTTTCCTGACTTTTTAATGATTGCCATTCTAACTGGTGTGAGATGGTATCTCATTGTGGTTTTGATTTGCGTTTCTCTGATGGCCAGTGATGATGAGCATTTTTTCATGTGCTGTTGGCTGTATGAATGTCTTCTTTTGAGAAATGTCTGTTCATATCCTTTGCCCACTTTTTTATGGGGTTGTTTTTTTCCTGTAAATCTGTTTGAGTTCTTTGTAGGTTCTGGATATTAGCCCTTTGTCAGATGAGTAGATTGCAAAAATTTTCTCCCATTCTGTAGGTTGCCTGTTCACTCTGATGGTAGTTTCTTTTGCTGTGCAGAAGCTCTTTAGTTTAATGAGATCCCATTTGTCAATTTTGGCTTTTGTTGCCATTGCTTTTGGTGTTTTAGACATGAAGTCCTTGCCCATGCCTATGTCCTGAATGGTATTCCCTAGGTTTTCTTCTAGGGTTTTTATGGTATTCAGTCTAACATTTAAGTCTCTAATCCATCTTGAATTAATTTTTGTATAAGGAGTAAGGAAAGGATCCAGTTTCAGCTTTCTATTTATGGCTAGCCAATTTTCCCAGCATCATTTATTAAATAGGGAATCCTTTCCCCATTTCTTGTTTTTCTCAGGTTTATCAAAGATCAGATGGCTGTAGATGTGTGGTATTATTTCTGAGGACTCTGTTCTGTTCCATTGGTCTCTCTCTCTGTTTTGGTACCAGTACCATGCTGTTTTGGTTACTGTAGCCTTGTAGTATAGTTTGAAGTCAGGTAGCGTGATGCCTCCAGCTTTGTTCTTTTGACTTAGGATTGTCTTGGAAATGCGGGCCATAAAGTAAGTCTTTAGAGACCTACAGAGAGACTTAGACTCCCACACAATAATAATGGGAGAATTTAACATCCCACTGTCAGTATTAGACAGACCAACGAGACAGAAGGTTAAAAAGGATATCCAGAACTTGAACTCAGCTCTGCACCAAGCTGACTTAAAAGACATCTACAGAACTGTCTACCCCAAATCAACAGAATATACATCTTTGTCACCATCACATGGCACTTATTCTAAAATTGACTACATAATGGGAAGTAAAGCTCCCCTCAGCAAATGTAAAAGAACAGAAATCACAACAAACTGTCTCTCAAACCACAGTGGAATCAAATTAGAATTCAGGATTAAGACACTCACTCAAAACTGCACAACTACATGGAAACTGAACAGTCTGTTCCTGAATGACTACTGGGTAAATAACAAAATGAAGGCAGAAATAAAAGTGCTCTTTAAAACCAAGGAGAAAAAAGACACAACGTACTAGAATCTCTGGGACACAGCTAAAGCAGTGTGTACAGGGAAATTGATAGCACTAAATGCTCACAAGAGAAAGTAGGAAAGATCTAAAATCAACATCCCAACATCACAATTAAAAGAACTAGGAAAGCAAGAGCAAATGAATTTAAAAGCTAGCAGAAGGCAAGAAATAACTAAGATCAGAGCAGAACAGAAGGAGATAGAGACACAAAAAAACCTTTCAAAAAATCAATGAACTCAGGAGATAGTTTTTTTAAAAGATCAACAAAATGGATAGGCTGTTAGCAAGATTAATAAAAAAGAAAAGAGAGAAGAATAAAATAGACTCAATAAAAAGTGATAAAGAGGATATCACCATCAATCCCACAGAAATACGAACTACCAACAGAGAATGCTATAAACACCTCTATGCAAATGAACTAGAAAACCTAGAAGAAATAGATAAATTCCTGGACACATAGACCCTCCGAAGACTAAACCAGGAAGAAGCTGAGTCTCTGAATAGACCAATAACAGGTTCTGAAATTGAGGCAATAATTAATAGCCTACCAACCAAAAAAAGTCCAGGACGAGAAGGATTCACAACCAAATTCTACCAGAGGTACAAAGAGGAGCTGGTACCATTCCTTCTGAAACTATTCCAATCAATAGAAAAAGAATGAATCCTCCCTAACTCATTTTATGAGGCTAGCATCATCCTGATACCAAAGCCTGGCAGAGACACAAGAAAAAAAGAGAATTTTAGACCAATATCCCTGATGAACGTCGATGTGAAAACCCTCAATAAAACACTGGCAAACTGAATCCAGCAGCACATCAAAAAGCTTATCCACCATGATCAAGTCGGTTTCTTCCCTGGGATGCAAGGCTGGTTCAACATACACAAATTGATAAACGTAATCAATCACATAAACAGAACCAATGACAAAAACCACATGATTATCTCCATAGATGCAGAAGAGGACTTTGACAAAATTCAACAGCCCTTCATGCTAAAAACTCTCAATAAATGGAATGTATCTTAAAATAATAAGAGCTATTTATGACAAACCCACCACCAATATCATGCTGAATGGGCAAAAACTGGAAGCATTCCCTATGAAAACCAGCACAAGACAAGGATGGCCCCCTCACCACTCCTATTCAACATAGTGTTGGAAGTTCTGGCCAGGGCAATCAGGCAACAGAAAGAAATAAAGTGTACTCAATTAGGAAAAGAGGAAGTCAAATTGTCCCTATTTGCAGATGACATGATTGTATATTTAGAAAACCCCATTGTCTCAGCCCAAAATCACCTTAAGCTGATAAGTAACTTCAGCAAAGTCTCAGGATACAAAATCAAGGTGCAAACATCACAAGCATTCCTGTACACCAATAAGAGGCAAACAGCCAAATCATGAGTGAACTCCCATTCACAATTGCTACAAAAAGAATAAAATACCTAGGAACCCAACTTACAAGAGATGTGAAGGACCTCTTCAAGGAGAACTGCAAATTGGAAAAAACTACTTTAAAGTTCGTATGGAACCAAAAAAGAGCCCACATTGCAAGGCAATCCTAAGCAAGAAGAACAAAGCTGGAGGCATCACGTTACCTGACTTCAAACTATATTAAAGGCTACAGTAACCAAAACAGCATGACACTGGCACCAAAACAGATATATAAACCAATAGAACAGAACAGAGGCTTCAGAAATAACACCACATGTCTACAACCATCTGACCTTTGACAAACCTGAAAAAAACAAGAAATGGAGAAATAATTCCCTATTTAATAAATGGTGCCGGGAAAACTGATTATCCATATGTAGAAAGCTGAAACTGGATCCCTTCCTTACATCTTATACAAAAATTAATTCAAGATGGATTGAACACTTAAATGATGGACCTAAAACCATTAAAAACCCTAGAAGAAAACCTAGGCAATACCATTCAGAACTTAGGCATGGGCAAGGACTTCATGACTAAAACACCAAAAGCAATGGCAAGAAAAGCCAAAATTGACAAATGGGATCCAATTAAACTAAAGAGCTTCCACATGGCAAAAGAAACTACTATCAGAATAAACAGGCAAGCTACAGAATGGGAGAAAATATTTGCAAAGGGCTAATATCCAGAATCTACAAAGAGCCTAAACAAATTTACAAGAAAAAAACAAACAACCCCATCAAAAATTGTGCAAAGTATATGAACAGACACTTCCCAAAAGAAGACATTTATGCAGCCAACAGACACATGAAAAAATATTCATCATCACTGGTCATCAGAGAAATGCAAATCAAAACCACAATGAGATACCATCTCACACCAGTTAGAATGATGATTATTAAAAAGTCAGGAAACAACAGATGCTGGAGAGGATGTGGAGAAATAGGAATGCTTTTACACTGTTGGTGGGAGTGTAAAGTAGTTCAACCATTGTAGAAGACAGTGTGGCGATTCCTCAAGGATCTAGAACTAGAAATACCATTTGACCCAGCAATCCCATTACTGGGTATATACCCAAAGGATTATAAATCATTCTAGTATAAAGACACATGCACACATAAGTTTATTACGGTACTATTCACAATAGCAAAGACGGAACCAACCCAAATGTCCATCAATGAGAGACTAGATAAAGAAAATGTGGCACATATACACCATGGAATACTATGCAGCCATTAAAAAGGATGAGTTCATTTCATTTGCAGGGACATGGATGAAGCTGGAAACCATCATTCTCAGCAAGCATCACAAGCACAGAAAACCAAACACCACACATTCTCACTCATAGGTGGGAAATGATCAATGAGAACACTTGGACACAGAGTGGGGAATATCACACACCAGGCCTGTCACGTGGTCAGGGGCTGAGGGAGGGATAGCATTAGGATAAATGCCTAATGTAAATGATGAGTTGATGGGTGCAGCAAACCAACATGTCACATGTATACCTATGTAACAAACCCACACATTGTATACATGTACCCTAGAACTTAAAGTACAATTAAAAAAAAAAAAATGCAACCTGTAGTGTCACACTCCTCTGAATAGATTGTAAACCCAAATGTGCATGAATCATTATTATTATCTTTAAGAGATGAGTTGCTTTAGACATAATGAAAAGGAAGTCCATACCAAAAGAAGAAAGAGAGTAAAAGATATGGAGAGAAAGGGGTTTGGGGAAAAAAAGAAAAACTTGAGCACTTTCAATTGTAGCCATTTCTTTAAAGCTGGGAAGATGAATTGATTAAATTATACAAAATCTGAATGCTTGAGAATCTCCTAATTTAAGCTAAGAGAAGAAGGTTACCTCTATTTTGAGGAATGAAAGTCACTAACTTGTAAAAGTACAAATACCAAGACATAAAAATGGGCAGAGCATTTTTCTATTTCCTGTTAAATCTATTCTTCTGCCTCATAGGCCTTCTTGAGTATGGAGCTTTCCCTAGACCCAGTAACCAAAGTGACTTTTCATCCTATTCTCTATGTTTCTGCCTCATTCTCCTCCTACTGCATCAAAAGTATACTCTCAGGAACTAAAGGATGGCTTATCCCTTTTACTTAACATTCAACAGCACTATCAGTGAACTCCAGAAATATTTCCCAAGGGAGAAGCAGAAAATATTTGTCTCACAAGTAATGTTTTCACTGTTATAATGAAGAATCAAAATGTTTACTAGAGTGAAAGAATTAGTAGCCGAATCAGTTCACTCTTTCTTATTAGAAGAAGTTAGGGTTGTAATTAGAAGTGAAATTTTTCTACTGATCCCTGTGTCAGTTCCAGCTTGTTGACTTTAATGAGGAAGTATAACACTTGGAAATGTGAAAACACAGTGGGTAACATTTATATGAAATCTTCAAAAACCATGGTATTTTGCTCATGTGGAATACTATGGCATTTTGCCTAGATCAGGGAACCAGCAGATTAGCACATTAACACTTTTAGGAAGCGTGCATATAATTTGCTTTGAACGTGATCTTTGACTTCTAGGAGAAATACCTAATGATTTCAAACTGACCAACTACTTTATAAAGCATTTCTGTAAAAAATGCTGGTTGCCAAGAAGCTTCTAGCATCTTTATTATAAAACAAGTCTAAACTCCACTTTTGAACCGGAAAAGTCCTGTTTAAAACTCAAGGCAGGGGCACCCTCCATCTTGGAGGTTAGGTTGGCTTGGCGGTTCTAGCCTGCCAGGGAGTCCAGACAGTTCAGACTAGGAGGAGTGTCCTACAGTACAGCACAGCTTCTGTGCCAGATTGTGGTCAGACTGCTTCTTTGAGTGGGACCCCAATTTCCAAAGGCCAGGTCACCTAGAAAGGGAAGCCCATCAGACTAACAGTGGACCTTCATCCCTCCTCACTGGATGGGGCCTCCCTGTGGGAATTTCAGCAACTCTAGCCAGTGTTATATGGAAATAACTCAAATCTCTCCCTGGGACAAAGCCCTTGGGGGTTGAGGATGGGGTGGCCACAGTTTCTATGGTTCAGACAACTCAGCCCTTCTAACTTGCTAGCTCGGAGAGTCCAGGCAGTCTGAATGAGGAAGTCTTTCCCTCAATGTAGCACATCTGCTCTACCAAAAAGCAACCAGACTGCTTCCTTAAGTGGGTCTTCAATCTCATCCCTCCTGAGTGGGTGAAACTCCCAAGAGGATTCTCCAGACACCTCCTATAGAAGCATCCAGGCTGGCAACAGGTAAGAATCCCCCTTGGATGGAACTCCCAGAGGAAGGAGCAGGCTGCCACCTTTGCTGTTTTGCAGTCTTCGCTGGTGATTCCTCCAGGTAACAGAAAAACCTGAGGCAACTAGGGTCTGGAGTGATCCCCCAGCAAACTACTGCAGCCCTACAGAAGAGTGGGTGACTATTAAAAGAAAAAACAAAGAGAAAGCAACAACAACATCAACAGAAAAGACCCAACAAAAACCCCATTCAAAGGTCAGCAACCACAAAGATTGAAGTAGGTAAGTCCACAAAGAATAGAAAGAATCAACGCAAAAATGCTGAAAACTCAAAAAACTAGTGAGTTCCTCTTATTTTCCAAATGACCACAGCACTTCTCCAGCAAGGGCACAGAACTGAGCTGAGGCTGAGATGGCTGAATTGACAGAACTAGGCTTCAGAAGGTGGATAACAACAAACTTCGCTGAGCTAAAAGAGCATGTTGTAACCAAATGCAAACAAGCTAAGAAGCATAATAAAACAATACAGGAGCTGATAACCAGAATAGCCAATTTATAGGGGAATATAACCAACCTGATGGAGCTGAAAAACAAAAACTTCACAATACAATCACAAGTATCAATAGCAGAATAGACCAAGCAGAAGAAAATCTCAGAGTTTGAAGACTATCTTTCTGAAATAAGACATGCAGACAAGAATAGAGAAAAAGGAATGAAAAGGAACAGACAAAACCTCTGAGAAATATGGGACTGCAAAAAGACTGAACCTACAACTGATTGTGGTACCTGAAAGAGACAGGGAGAATGGAATCCAGTTGGAAAATATACTTCAGGATATCATCCAGGAGAACTTCCCCAACCTAGCAAGACAGGCCAACATTTACATTCAGGAAATCCAGAGAATCCCAGTAAGATACTCTATGAGAAGATCAACCCCAAGACACATAATCATTAGATTCTCCAAGGTCAAAATAAGAAAAGATGTTAAGAGCAGCCAGAAAGAAGGCCAGGTCATCTACAAAGGGAAACACATCAGACTAACAGTGGACCTCTCAGTGGAAACCCTATAAGCCAGAAGAGATTGGGGGCCAATATTCCAACATTTCTAAAGAAAAAATTTCCAACCCAGAATTTCATATCCAGCCAAACTAAGCTTCATAAGTGAAGGAGAAATAACATCCTTTTCAGACAAGCAAATGCCAAAGGAATGTGTCACCACTAGGCTTGCCTTGCAAGACCTCCTGAAGGAAGCACTAACTATGGAAAAAAGAATCATTACCAGTCACTCCAAAACCACAATGAAGTACACAGACCAGTGATATTATGAAGCAACCACATAAACAAGTCTGCAAAATAACCAGCTAGCATTATGATGACAGGATCAAATTCACATATAACAATATTAACCTTAAATGCAAATGGGCTAAATGCCCCAGTTAAAAGACAGAATGGCAAGCTGAATAGAGTCAAGAACCATCAGTATGCTGTCTTCAAAAGTCCCATGTCATGGGCAAAGAAACACATAGGCTCAAAATAAAAGGGTAGAAGAAAATTTACCCACCAAATGGAAAACATAAAAAAGCAGGACTTGCAATCCCAGTTTCTGAAAAGACAGACTTTAAATCAACAAAGATTAAAAAAAGACAAAGAACAGCATTACATGATGGTAAAGAGTTCAACAAGAAGAGCTAAGTATTCTAAATAAATATATATATATTCACCCAATACAGGAGTACCCAGTTTCATAAAGTGAGTTCTTAGAAACCTTCAGAGAGACTTAGACTTCCACACAATAATAATGGGAGATTATAACACCCCACTGACAATATTAGACAGACCATTGAGACAGAAAATTAACAAAGATATTCAGGGCCTAATTTCAGCTCTGGATCAAGTGAACCTGATAGATATCTACAGAACTCTATGTCCCAAAACAAAAGAATATGCATTTTTTTCTCATCATTATATGGCACTTACTCTAAAACTGATCACATAAGTGAAAGTAAAACACTCCTCAGCAAATACAAAAGAACTGAAATCACAACAGTCTCTCAGACTACAGCACAACCAAATTAGAATTCAAGACTGAGAAATTCATTCAAAACCACAGAACTACATGGAAACTGAACAACCTGCTCCTGAATGACTCCTAGGTAAATAATGAAATTAAGGCAGAAATCAAGAAGTTCTTCTTTGAAACTAATGAGAACAAAGATACAATGTACCAGAATCTCTGGGACATGGCTGAAGCAGTGCTAAGAGCGAAATGTATAGCACTAAATGCCCACATCAAAAGGCTAGAAAGATCTCAAATTAATGACCTAATATCACAAGTAAAGGAACTAGAGAACCAAAAGCAAACAAACCCCAAAGCCAGCAGAAGACAAGCAATAACCAAGATCAGAGAAGAACTGAAAGAAATAGAGATACAAAAAGGCTTTTAAAACATCAACAAATCCTAGTACTGTTTTTTGAAAAAAATTAATAAAATAGACCATTAGCTAGACTAATGAAAAATGAAAGAGAGGGCCAGGCACAGTGGTTCATGCCTGTAATCCCAACACTTTGAGAGGCTGAGGCGGGCAGATCACAAGGTCAGGAGTTTGAAACCAGCCTGACCAACACGGTGAAACCCCATCACTACTAAAAATACAAAAATTAGCTCGGTGTGGTGGTGCACACCTGTAATCTCAGCTACTCAGGAGGCTGAGACAGAAGAATCACTTGAATCCAGGAGGCAGAGGTTGCAGTGAGCCAAGATGGTGCCACTGCACTCCAGCCTGGGTAACAAAGCGAGACTCCATCTAAATAAAATAAATAAATAAATAAATAATGAAAGAGAGAAGAATCAAATAAACACAATTAGAAATGATAAGGGGGATATCACCACTGACCCCACAGAAATACAAACAACCAGGCCAGGCATGGTAACACTTTGGGAGGCCAAGGCGAGTGGATTGCCTGAGCTCAGGAGTTTAAGACCAGCCTGGGCAACATGGTGAAACTAAATACAAATCTACTAAACTTCAAAAAATTAGCCAGGCGTGGTGGCATGTGCCTTGTAGTCCCAGCTACTCAGGAGGCTGAGGCAGGACAATTGCTTGAACCTGGGAGGCAGAGGTCACAGTGAGCCAAGAGCATGCCACTGCACTCCAGCCTGAGCAACAGAGTGAGACTCCATCTCCAGAAAAACAAACAAATGAAATACAAACAACCATCAGAGAATATTATAAACACCTCTCTGCACAAAACTAGAAAATTTAGAAGAAATGAATAAATTCCTGGACACATACACCCTCCCAAGACTGAACCAGGAAGAAATTGAATCCCTGAATAGACCAATAATGCATTCTGAAATTAAAGCAGTAATAAGTAGCCTACTAACCAAAAACAGCCTGGACCCAGATGGATTTACAGCTGAATTCTACCAGAGGTACAAAGAAGACCTGTATCATCTCTACTGAAACTATTTCAAGAAATTGAAAAGGAGGGACTTCTCCCCAACTTATTCTGAGGCCAACATCATCCTGAAGAGATAAAACAAAAAAAGAAAACTTCAGGCCAATATCCCTAATGAACATCAATGCAAAGATCCGTAATAAAATACCGGCAAACCAAATCCAGCAGCACATCAAAAAGCTTACCAACCATGACGAAGTAGGCTTCACCCCTGGGATGCAAAGTTGGCTCAACATATGCAAATCAATAAATGCAATTCATCACATAAACAGAACTAAAGACAAAAACCACATGATTATCTCAATAGATGCAGAAAAGGCCTTTGATAAAATTCAACATCCCTTTATGTTAAAAACTCTCAATAAACTAGGTATTGAAGGAACACACCTCAAAATAATAAGAGCTATATATAACAAGCTCATAGCCAATATCATCCTAAATGGGCAAAAGCTGGAAGCATTCCCCTTGAAAACCAGCACAAGACAAGGGTGCCCTCTCTCACCACTCCTATTCAACATAGTATTGGAAGTTCTGGCCAGGGCAATCAGGCAAGAGAAAGAAATAAAGGGTATTCAAGTAGGGAGAGAGGAAGGCAAATTACCTTTGTTTGTAGATGACATGATTCTATATCTAGAAAATCCCATTGTCTCAGCCCCAAAGCTTCTTAAGATGATAAGCAACTTCAGCAACGTCTCGGGATACAAAATCAATGTGAAAAAGTTGTTAGCATTCCTATATACCAACAACAGGCAAACAGGGAATCAAATCATGAATGAACTCCCATTTATAATTGCTACAAAAAGAATAAAATACCTAGGAATACAGCTAACAAGGAAAGTGAAGGACCTCTTCAAGAAAAACTACAAACCACTGCTCAAATAAATCAGAGAGGATGCAAACAAATGAAAAAACATTCTATGCTTATGGATAGGAAGAATCAATATCATGAAAATACTGCCCAAAGTAATTTGTAAATTCAATGTTATTTCCATTAAAATACCATTGACATTCTTCACAGAATTAGAATAAACTATTTAAAAATTCATATGAAACAAACAAACAAAAAAAGAGCCCAAATAGTCAAGACAATCCTAAGCAAAAAGAACAAAGCTGGGGGCATCACACTACCTGACTTCAAACTATTATATTACAAGACTACAGTAACCAAAACAGCATGGTACTGGTACAAAAACAGACACACTGACCAATGGAGCAGAATAGAGAACTCAGAATAAGACTGCACATCTCCAACCATCTGATCTTCAACAACCCTAACAAAATCAAGCAATGGGAAAAGGATTCCCTATTTAATAAACGATGCTGGGAGAACTGACTAGCCATATGCAGAAAATTGAAACTGGACCTCTTCCTTATAGCTTACATAAAAATTAACTCAAGATGGATTAAAGACTTCAATGTAAAACTTCAAACTATAAAAACCCTGGAAGAAAATCAAGGCAATAGTGTTCAGGATATAGTCACGGGCAAATATTTCATGATGAGAACACCAAAAGCAATTGCAATAAAAGCAAAAATTGACAAATGGGATCTAATTAAACTAAAGAACATCTGAACAGAAAAATAAACTATTATCAGAGGTGAATAGACAACTTACAGGATTGGGAAAAATTTTGCAATCTATCCATCTGACAAAGGTCTAAATTCAGAGTCTACAAGGAACTTAAACAAATTTATGAGAAAAAAAAAACAAACAACCCCATTAAAAAGTAGGCAAAGTACATGAACAGACACTTCTCAAAAGAGAATATACATGCAGTCAATAATCATGTGAAAAAAAAGCCCAACATCACTTATCATTAGAAAAATCCAAATCAAAACCACAGTGAAATACCATCTCACACCAGTCAGAATGGAAATTATTAAAAAATCAAAAAATAACAGATGCTCGTGAGGTTGTAGAGAAAAAGGAACACTTTTAAACTGTTGGTGGAAGTGTAAATTAGCTCAATCATTGTGGAAGACAGTGTGGTGATTCCTCAAAGATCTAGAGGCAGAAATACCTCTAGATAGGATTTGACCTATTAGATAGGTAATAAGACTTGACCCAGCAATACTATCACTGAGTATATACCCAAAGGAATAGAAATCATTATATTATAAATATATATGACACATATATTCATTGCAGCCCTATTCACAATAGCAAAGACATAGAATCAGTCCATTAAAAATAGACTGGATAAAGAAAATGTGGTACATATACACCATGGAATACTATATAGCCATAAAAAATAATGAGATCATGTCCTTGGCAGGAGCATGGATGGAGTGGGAAGTGGTTATTCTCAGCAAACTAACACAGGAACAGAAAAACAAGCGCCATGTGTTCTCACTTATACATGGGAGCTGAATGATGAGAACACATGGACACATGGAAGGGAACAACACACAATGGGGCCTGTTGGGGGAGTGGGGGAGGGAGAGCATCAGAAGAATAGCTAATGGATGCTGGGCTTAATACCTAGGTGACGGGTTAATTTGTGCAGCAAATCACCGTGGCACACATTTACCTATGTAACAAACCTGCACATCCTGCACATGTGTCCTGGAATTTAAAATAAAAGTTGAAGAAAAAAAATCTGATTCCCTAAAACTATAAATTTTAAGAAATATTTTACATAACGACTTATATTTATGAATTACAAATTATATTTATAAATAATATAATATTTAATATCACTATTAAAAATAGCTCTTAGGCTGGTCCTCAATTATACATTTAAAAAGTATATCTTATGTTTAAGTCTTATATTCCAAGAATGGTTCTAAATACTATATCCATATCATTTTACTTAATCTTCCACGAGTTAGGTACTACTATTCTCTACTACTGTTCTCATTTTAGAGGGAAAACAACGGAGGCACAGAGAGATTAAAAGAAAAAAAAAGGGGGGGCGGGCACCGTGGCTCACACCTGTAATCCCAGCACTTTGGGAGGCCGACAAGGATGGATCACCTGAGGTCAGGGGTTCGAAACCAGCCTGGCTAACATGACGAAACCCCATCTCTACTAAAAATACAAAAAAGTAGCTGGGCGTGGTGGTTGGTGCCTGTAATGCCAGCTACTTGGGAGGCTGAGGCAGAAGAATTACTTGATCCCAGGAGGTGGAGTTTGCAGTAAGCTGAGATCGTGCCATTGCACCCCAGCCTGGGCAATAAGAACGAAACTCCGTCAAAAAAAAAAAAAAAAAAAAACTTGTCCAAAATCATACAGCTGGTAATTGGTAATGCCTAGATTTGAACCTGAGTAGTCATAGTCCAAGATTATGTTTTTAACCACCATGCCGCACTAATTCCATGCATGGATAAGCTGAGAGTTCTAATGCTCAAGAAAGACCCTATAAAAAATAAACATTATTATCATTAACAGCATTAACCATCCAACTTTCCTCTTCTCATTTCTTTTATAAGTAGGGAACTACTGTATTTACCATTTAATCAGGCTCAAGCCAAACATGTTATTACCAGGAGATTATAATTTTGCTTTAAAAATATAATGCTTGGCCGGGCGCGGTGGCTCAAGCCTGTAATCCCAGCACTTTGGGAGGCCGAGACGGATGGATCACGAGGTCAGGAGTTCGAGACCATCCTGGCTAACATGGTGAAACCCCGTCTCTACTAAAAAAAATACAAAAAATATATATATATATTTATAATGCTTGCACTACTAGAGGTAAAATATTAATCAACAAATGAGAGGTTTAATCTCTAAATTGGTATAACAGTTCCTCAGCAGCTTTGCTTAACACGGTAAAATAAAAATTTTTGTTTTGTCTTATTTTCTATTTAATCCTGCATCAGTTTCTGGTTCCATATTGACTCAAATGCCAGTATGAACGTGGAATGCAAAAAACCCACAATAGATAACCCACTGCATGGCAGAGAAGAGGAGAGGAAGAAGAAAGAAAAAGTAAGAAGAAAGAAGAAGGCCGGGCGCGGTGGCTCAAGCCTGTAATCCCAGCACTTTGGGAGGCCGAGACGGGCGAATCACGAGGTCAGGAGTTCGAGACCATCCTGGCTAACACAGTGAAACCCCGTCTCTACTAAAAAATACAAAAAGCTAGCCGGGCGAGGTGGCTGGCGCCTGTAGTCCCAGCTACTCGGGAGGCTGAGGCAGGAGAATGGCGGAAACCCGGGAGGCGGAGCTTGCAGTGAGCTGAGATCCGGCCACTGCACTCCAGGCCGGGCGACAGAGCGAGACTCCGTCTCAAAAAAAAAAAAAAAAAAAAAAAAAGAAGAAAGAAGAAAAAGAGGAAGGGAGAAGGAGAAGGAGAAGGAGGGGGAGGGGAGGGGGAGGAAGAATATAATTAATGGTGAGGGCAATAAGGGTGAATTTTGATGTGTTAAAAAGCTAAGGTAGAGCAGGAGAGGGATGCAGAAAGACAGGACACAGTTGAGAAAACAGCTCCTGATTCTCAGTGACCCTTCAACACTGAAGAAAGTACCCTGTCTAGGAAGCAAGGAAGAATTAACAACCGCAGAGATCACTGGCCAGCTTAGGCATCCAGGTGTTACATATATATATATATATATGAATATATACTATATATGAACATATAATATATATGAATATATAACATATTCATATATATTTTGTATGAATATATATTATATATGAATATATATGAACAACCCTACTTCCACAAGAGAAGGTTATCTTACCAGTATTTGCGTGTGTGTGCCCTCTGTATCCCTGCCCTCCAAATGACGTTTAGGCAACATTACTTGTATCTCTTCTCCTCACAGATTCAAATTGGCCCAGATGAAGGGGGTGTCTAGAACATGACTATCAATAAAGGCTTTGATTCAGGTTAACCAAATATATTTTGGGGTAGCAGAAAGCAAGTAGATATTCCTTTTCAGGGGATTTTTTTTCAACCTTGTTTCTGTTTTATCCAACACAGTTGCATTTTCTCTTAGTTTCTTCTTCTTCTTCTTCTTTTTTTTTTTTTTTTAGATGGTTGCTCTGTCATCCAGGCTGAAGTGCAGTGGCCTGATCTCAGCTCACTGCAACCTCTGCCTCCTGGGTTCAAGCAATTCTCCTGTCTTAGCTTCCCAAGTAGCTGGGATTACATATACATGCCACCACGCCCGGCTAATTTTTATATTTTTAGTAGAGACAGGGTTTCACCATGTTGGCCAGGGTGGTCTCGAACTCCTGACCTCAAGCAATCTGCTTGCCTTGGCCTCCCAAAGTGCTGGGGTTACAGTCATAAGCCACCGTGCCCAGTTTTCTTTTCTTTATCAATGTCTTCCCATACATCATATTCTAACTGGTATCTAAAGAGATCACACATTGAGGTTGACATATTGAAAAAAAAAGAAATAAACTAAGAATGTATGAGAAATCAATTAAAGGCTTGTGAACTTAACCATACTGTCTAATAAACTGCATAATAAAGACTAGAACATAAAAGATTGAGTTCTTCGTCATATCATTCTCCTTTCAAACCTCAACTGAAACACTGAAACACTCATTCTGGGCAATTAGAACCAGAGCATTTGGAGTGCATTTTTTTTTCTCTTCCCATTACAATGCTCAACTTTGTTGGATCTTTTATAAATACTTGCAGGCAATCCGTCTACTTTCTTTGATAAATTATTGAGAATTATTAGATAAATTATTACTCCCTCTTTTTGTTACCTTTTAAAGAATCATTCAAGGGTTCTGAGCAAAGGAGAATCATTGCAGATTTGTGTTGCAGATCAGTCCCTTTAGAGGCTATGAAGAACAAAGTCAAAGTGGGTGAGGTTGGAAGCAGAAAATCCAAATAGAATTTGGTGGTATCCCAAGGAAAAGGTAATGAGCTACTGAGCCAGGAGAGTGTGGTAGGGAAGAGGAAGATAAGAAAGGTTTTAAAAAATAGATTTGGCAATTGATTGAATATGTGGCTAAAGGAGACAGGTTTATGGAGGAAGAGCAGGATCAGGAACAAAAACAAATATTTCATTCTCAAATCAGTTGAGTTTGGAATCTTCAAGGATGAATCAGAGGAAAAGGCCCAGCAGAGTTGTACTGACATGAAATTTGTGGAGACATCTGCAGAGGAGTAATAGACTAAGGCATCATCAACTGCAGGTGATTGGAATTATGAGAATAGATAAGGCAACTCAAGGAGAGCTTACAGTGGGAGCACATAGTAGGTCAGGGACAGAACTCTTAGCCACAAGGCTAAAGGGGTAAAGGAAAAAAGAAATGCCTGTGAGTGATAATGTGCAAAATACAATGTATTAATATTGAGGGCTAGTCTCACCTTTCTAAGCACTCCCTTTTACTTTAGAGACTGAAAGCCTTAGAAACTACATCACTCCAACTCTCTTGACAGTCATGTCTCCATTTAGATGCCGTAAATTTAAGATGCTTACATAAGAATAGAATGTGGGAGAAGATGTGGTTCTCTGAAGCTATGTGCTTGAATATCAGCAGATGGCCTTAGATGGCCTCAGAAATTTACTTCTGGATACTGGCCTGAGAATCATTCAATTCAGTGATACAGACAAGAGTGTTTATTTGCTGTATTTTTACTGGGACTTTGTGAACCTCCAGCAACTTCCTTGAAATTTGCTCCACAATGATTATAATGGTTCTAATTTCCTATATTAAATATCTCCCTCTTCAAAATGCTCACAATAAGGTCTGTGTTTGTGAACAATCCTTTACTAAGATAAAAAGTGTAGTGTCAGAGAGGTATAGAGACAAAAACCTTTTTCATCATGTTGAGAGTGAGTGACCCATGAAAAAAGTACAGACAAGAAGCATAGACTCATTGTGGGGAGAGAACCCCTTTTACAGGGAGAAGAGACATATTCAATGGCACCTAAAAGGAGAGATGAGTCCAAATAATTTGAGTGTGAGTGTGTGTGTACCTTAGGATAAGATAGACCCCAGCATGTTTATAAACTAAGACAAGAGCCCATAGAAAGGGAAAAGGTGAAGACATGTGAAATAGTAACTATGACTGGTGAAGTAAGACCCTGGACAAGATGGAAGGAGTCAGGACCAGTGCTGGGTAGACTGGCCGTAAACAGGGAACGGGGTATTCTTTTCTTCTAAGAGGATGGCAAGAAAGCGGGTATGAATTGGGAAGTTGGAAGAGGTTCCACTTGACTTGACAGAATAGATTCCCAGTTCAAAGGACAATTGGGTTTGGCCCCAGAGCCATTCATACCACCTTCTTTTGGCAATCAAACCCTTATTCCTCTTGGGAAACCACCCCATTCCATTTTCAACCCTGTGACTCTGGAGTGGCACACATGACCCAGTCCTAACCCACTCAGAACATCACATTCCACTGTCCATAGTGACCGGTCCAGTTATGTGTTGCAACTGAGCTAATAGGCTGTGATAGGATGTTTGCTCAGGCATCTAGTTAAGAGGCAGGTATATTTTCCTGCAGGAATTTGAGCAGAGAGGATGAGTTTTCTTGTTTCCATGGCAGAAAGACTTTTTCAGATAATGGAATTAAACCAGAAAGAGAGAGAGACTGAGAAAAACCAGGTCCTGGTGATATAGATTAAGTCCCTACTCTGAGCTTCATTTGAAGCCAGACTTTCTCTGGACTTTTCAATTAGTTTAACCACTAAATTCCACTTTTGCCTAAGCCAATGTGGGCTGCATTTTCTCTCGTTTGCTGAAAATATCCTAAACCATATAGTGAGGTCGTCTGCTGAAAGTGAAGGAAGAGGGACGTAACTTAAACAAAAAAAAAAAGAGAGAGAAAAGCAGAGTGATAGCATAAACAGCAAAGGGAAGAATCTTAACCAATAATCACCCAGCTAGGCCATAAAACACAGTTCAGTTTGGCTGAACTCAGCCATGCTAATGTCAAGCTCAAGTCAATAATTTGGTTTTTTAATGTTCTCTGTGGCAACCAAAGAAACTGATTTTTTTCATCACTTCCAATTGCCTTTGTGAAGTATAGACTGCCTTTGGCTGGCTCATACGACACCTAACATCTGGATAAAAATTGAAAAATGTGATGTCAACCATGTGTTTTGTCAAACACAATTACAAACCCCTGGGTAGTTAGAAAATATCTAATAATTGTTTCAGATTTCATCTGAATCATGTACACACAGCATTTGTGATTCAAAACTTTCGGAGCTAAGGAACATAATCTCTGCACCCACCATTCCTGTTTTACAAGTCAGTCCCCAGCCCAAATGTGATGTCACCTTCTCTCCCAACTTAATATTTCCCCTGTGTAGTGTTTTCTCAATGCAAGTGCATCAAAATTTCAGCTCCATGAGCAACTATTTATGTTGGAGTCATATATCTTATATTTCAATTTTGTTGCATAAAAGGCAGAATTTACAATATTCAAGTTGGAAGGTATATATAGATTTAAAAGGGCAAAGCAAAACCTTTTTGCTTTTTTTTTAAACCAGGAATGAAGCTGATGTTCAGGAAGGTTAAGTAACTTGTACAATATCCCATTGCTGGCTGGGCGCGGTGGCTCAAGCCTGTAATCCCAGCACTTTGGGAGGCCGAGACGGGCGGATCACGAGGTCAGGAGATCGAGACCATCCTGGCTAACACGGTGAAACCCCGTCTCTACTAAAAAATACAAAAAACTAGCCGGGCGAGGTAGCGGGCGCCTGTAGTCCCAGCTACTGGGGAGGCTGAGGCAGGAGAATGGCGTAAACCCGGGAGGCGGAGCTTCCAGTGAGCTGAGATCCGCCCACTGCACTCCAGCCCGGGCGACAGAGCGAGACTCCGTCTCAAAAAAAAAAAAAAAAAAAATATCCCATTGCTAGTTAGTGGCTAACCTGAGGCTTGAACCCATGACTTTTGGCTACTCCCACGACTATACTATGCTACTTTTACCTGTCATAACCTGCTCAGAAGTAAATTTGGGTTACATTACTATTTTGCAGTAAGGAGCACTTTGTAGCTCTGAATATACTTAGCGCTACCCAAAATACTATCAACCATTCCTAAAACGCTTCCTTTGAAATGTCCATAAAAGTTCAGGACCAGTCTCACCCTTCTAACTACTCCTTTTTACTGAAATCTGAAAATTTATCTGTATCATTAAATAGATAAGCACCATAGCTATTAAATCTCTGTCTACCCACCATTCCTGATGAGACAGTCAGGTGGGAAGGGTCCCCAGAAATAAAATCCAGCCAGCCTGCACACTGGGAGGGGTGCACATTGGGATGGAGCCACAGAAGTTTTCGCCTTTTACAGTGGGGAGGAGCCTGGCCCCTCCTCTTCCTGGGTGAAACCTGGGATTCAATCTGTGAGGCAGAAAGCCCACTGGCAGGAAGCATACGCTCTCGCTTTGCTAAGTCTGTTTCCCCTTTTTTTCCTTTTCACCCAATAAAACCCTGCCCTACTCACCCTTCAAACTGTCCGTAAGCCTAATTTTTCACGGCCCTGTGATGAGGACCCCCATCTTTAGCTGAAGTAAGGAGAAGTTACGGCAACATTGGGATTTATTGTCCAAATATTTAATGCCAACTCGTGGCCAGTACATTTAAAAGGCTCTTTACATGAATTGTCTCATATATGTGATTCCCTTTTTATGTTTATGATGCAATATTTTATATGTATTCTTTTACCTTGTGGAATTCAATGGAATATAACAATCAAACTCATGCAATATGATATCATTTTCAATAGGCAGGGAAGGCATCTCTTTATTTTATATAAACCATATAAAAGGAGAAGCTTACAACCCTGTTTTCTCACTACAGGTCTTACTTCACAGAGAGTGGTCTAACAGTGCAAGACCATTTATTCAAGGGAGATTATGACCTTATGGCTTCTTACTCATTAATTCTTTCAGTTAGACTTACGATACAACAAATATTCCGTAACAAAATTTCTATTACTTCACTATGTTTACTCATTATCTTCAAATGAAATGCTACATATTCACATACACATGGTTCTTAGCTAAGAATTATACAAATTAATTTATTCTGAATTAATTTAAGAAAAAAGGTTTTATGATTTTTTTCCATGTTTTAGAGTTTGAATCAAGATTAGGAGTTAAAATAATACTTACAAAGAGAAGAGTTTGACTGAAAAGCCTAGAGAAATTACCAAAAACTGGAAATTTAGCCAATCATTTTTTCACCTTTTTTAAGTCAGGAAAGAGAAAAGGTGAGATGCAAAATTTAAAAGAACATGATCTTTTGAAAATGGTAGGATTAATGACTCTCACAGCTTCTTGAAATGCAAGGAACAATATCCTTTACAACTAACCAATTCATCAAGTGCTGTAAATGTTAACACAGAAGGGTGAGATGTGGCTTGGCATCTAGGATATTTATGATCCAGTTGGGGTGATAAGACATGGAATCAATTAGTGGAGAATATGGAATATTGTCTATTTAAGTGATAAATTCTTCTTCTTCCTCATCCTCTTGTATACCACTTAATAATCTGAATAGAACTCTGCCTGAAACTTCTTGGGGTCAGCCCTGTCTTATATAATGGAATACACACTTTTCTTTCTTTTATTTAAATCTGAAGTCAGTACATTGATGATGATAAAATAGCTCCTTTTTTCTAAGGTCTTGGAGTTTAGAAAGTACTTTTATCTATACTGTTGTCTCATGACAATACTTTAGGAGTCCCATTTGATAGGGTGAGAATGTTTCCATTTTATAGGTAAGGAAGCTTGGACAAAGAAAAAAGACCTCTCTTTAAGTGTTCAGTAGTGCCTAGATAATTGAGGCATAGTGAAGTTTAATTTAATTAAACCTCAAACTTAAGTCCATGGGTATTCAACCTAAAAGGCAGGAAAAATGACTAAAATCTAAACTCTACCACTTATTACCTGTGTCATAAGAAGCATGTCATTTTAGTCTTTCTAGGCCCAATTTCAGAAATGGCTTCCTGTATTAGTAAAATTAGGTTTAATCCTGAGTAAAAGAAAACCAAAACCAAATTATTAATAAGAAAACTAGATTATTTTTAAAAACCATATTATTAAACTTACCCATAAAGAAAGTCTGGGGTTGGGCAATCCAGGGCTAGTATAGAAGTCTGGAATCAGGGTTCCAGGCTTCTTCTAGGTCATTATTTTGTCATCTTCAGCTTGAGTTTTTCTACTTTAGGATTCAATAGGTTTTCTAAAATTTAAACTATCACATCTGCATTCCATCCAACAGGAAGAGAAGAGTGCACCACTTCTCCGAAAGTATGAAATATGTATGAACTACATTTCCTGTGAGTTGTACACAATACTGCCACTTTTGTTGGTCAGAGGCTAGTCACAGCCACATCTACCACAAGGAATATTAGGTTATCAATCCTTATTCTGGATGGTCTTGAACTTACCTAAAAATTTGGAATTTTATTGAAAGGAAAAAGGAAGGAACAGGATTTGAAGACCAGTATCAGTCTGCTACATTATCCTATCAATATCATTGAGTTGCTAAAAATGTGGATTTGCCATATTACACATAAAAGTGTATACTTAAGAATATAAAGCAGTTTTATTGTGTTATCTATTAATCTGACTTCAAGTATAAAGAAAAAGATATTTCCTTACATAGTGCTATTCCTGGGTGTTTCATATCAAAGTACAGACGTGACCACCATGAGTATGCACCTGCCAACCTCTGTTACAGAGAGCCTTTCTAACTGACCATGTGCCATGGAGCACAGTCTCATTCCTGGTAGACTAGGGATTCTTCTGACAGCCAACTTTGGCTCCAGGACGCTAGACAGTGTTACTGAAACTTCTTTAGATAACACAGCAGTCCAGGATGCTCCACCAAACCTACTCTTCCTCTTTTCCTCACTTGAGGTCAGATGTGCATCATGGCCTGATGTATCTCCCTGTCTTCTCCAGCCCGTCCCTGTTTTCTCCCATGCAGATACTTCCCTTAATAAAATCTTGCATGTTTAATCCTGTCTTGACATCTGCTTCTTGTAGGACCCAAATTAACATAATATTTGATAAAAATATATAATTCATGGAATTTCTTGGTAAAAGAGACTTTTGATAGAACTAAACTATTGTTAAATAAGCACATCTTCAGGATCATGTTATATGTTTACATTCATCTCCAAAAAATTCAAATCTCATAGATTATTTTTAATTATGGTAGCAACTAAATGTTTTGTAATATTATTTCTTTTTAGATACAATGGCAACATTTTACTTGGCTTATAACTACAGAGCTGGCATAAGTACCTCATAGCAATAATTTAAAAATCTAAAATAATATGCATATATGTTTAAAAACCATTAGTAAGGGACTTGTATGTTTAAAATTTTTGTTCATTCGTTAATCAACTATTGTGTCAGCACTGTGTGTTAGGTATAAAGTTAGACTCTGGAGAGATGAATAAAATACATCTACCCTCAAGCACTTTGCCACCTGGTCATAGAAAAACATTTGTAACAGCCAACTACCAAGCCATCTAAACCACAACCCTTTCTTTATTAGTGGGAATTTTGACCAGGAAGGACCATGGATTCAGACCTCAAAGAGGCGTGCGTGCTGGGTCACAAAACAGAAGATGCACATCTGTACTTTTTGTTCAAACTCTTCAGAGTAACCTGTGTGGAAAGAGATCCTGAGAGCGGAGGGTCAGTGAAGAAATAAAAAGCCAGACATAAGATAATCTAGGCCAGCAAAGAGAAGAATCTGCCCACTCAGAGTCTGACACAGAAAAAGGTTTTGGGAGTCAATGAATATTTGGGACTCCTAAACCCATCCACAAACTCTGGAGATGAGTACTGGAGAAAAAGAAGAACCCAGGAGGAAAACTTGGAAGAAAATATCGCTTATTTGGACTTTTTGTCGCTGTTGTTTTTACATCTCCCAAGAATCCTTCTAGCAATATTTGAACTATTGCCCTCCAGGTTTTTTGCTAGCTCATACAATGGCAAAAAGTAGAGCTGCTATATTTTTCAGAGCTCTCAGCACAGAACTTCTTTTTTAAAAAAATTAAAAACATTTAAAAGTAAATACAATTTAGCTAATTTCAAATATTTCTCAGTAAACTCTATTTTATATTGAATATATCAAATATGATAATTTTATGAGCAAAACAAATTGTTAAGGTATTACATATTTTAATGTTCCCAAACAACTGAAGTGACATTTGCTCTATAAAACACTCTTAGAAAATTAAATATTGCATAAGTTTTAAGTTTTGCCAAGATGTCTCTTCTTTTTTAGTTGAATTCTTTTTACAGAAATTCTATTATTTTATACAGAAAGATTTATGAAAAAAGCAAGCAGCTGTGAATGGCAGGGGTCCAAGGAATAGTTAAAACTCAATGAGATTATGCAGAGTCCTTAGAAGACCTGAAGTTCCTTGCAGAAGACCTTGTCATATACCTGTCCTGTGGCTCTCTACAACTCCTACCACAGATCTAGATGCCCAAATCCTTATGAAATAGATGCATTGGGGATGGACAATTAAGCAGATGGGAAATAGGAAAGGAAGGAAGAGAGCTGGGATGAGGGATGAGGCCACCTCAGAGCACTCAGCATTGGAAACGAACTGGGAGGAAGCTTGCCAGACTAGGAATCTAGTGACCTTAAGACAGTCAAGAAAACAAACAGCAGATTGTCTTTGTCTTCAAAAATAAACAAGGAGAAGAGAAAACCACCTGAACGAATGAAAATTGGTTTCTTATGGCTTTCTGCTAGGAAATAAAAACAGCTCACATAGCATTCTTGGTAGACACAGGTGTCTAGGAAATTAATTGCAAGTTAGCTGTGAGGGTGACCAAAAACTTGATCTGCTATGACATTGAAGGTAGGATATGAGACCCATGGGCACCAGTACATTAGGACATTCTACTTTGAATAGTCCTTTCTTCTCTTTGAAGAGCATATAGACTTGGGTTCATCTGGTCCTGGTGCTGAGCTTCAGTTTGGCTTTAATAGCTGCCTTGGGATTGGAAGAGAAACTATTTGAATTTGGTGGCAAACAAAATTCTGGCAACTGCTGCCCGGGCTAGGAAGCTGAGGCATGTTGAAGGCCAGCAGGCTGCAAATGCTTGCAGGTTGTGCTACAAGACAGGGCTGAATGCTGCTCAGAGGTCACCTTCCTCACCAGCCTAGTCAGAAGGAACCTCCTCCTTTCTCAAACTTCGGCAGTTTGTGTGTCCCTTATAGACTTTATCTTAATCAGCTTTCTGTTCATTATTTTTGAGCTTGTTCTTTCTCTCTTAGAAGATCACAGGTTTCCTGAAAGTAGCATCTCTTTGCTTCCCTGTTTTTGGCTTATAGAGGATGCTCAATGAATATTTGCTAAATGAATTGATCGAAGGACAGACCAATGGAACAGGTCGTGGCAATATCCATTGTCTCTACTTCCCTATAATAAACTCTCTCCTCCTGGGCTTTTGTTTTGCTTTCTCCTTCTGTCTCCTGAAATATCCCTTGGAAAGATCATCAAACACTTCCCGGCAGGTAAACTGAATAGTTTCTTGGCTGCTACATACTTCTGGGCCTCTTCAATATGCATTATGACTATACTACATTGTTTTAGGGACATCTCACTCTTTTGGGTTCTATTGCCTTGCCTTCTCTTGGATAATTCATTATGAGTTTTCTCATCTTTTCTTCTATTAGCTAACAGCCATCCACAAAACATTAACTTCAAGTCATTTGACAAAATTTTATTGAGTGCCTACTATAGGACCAAATACTGTGTTCATGTCTCTAGGAGAAAATCACCTCATCTGACTTCAGTTACCACCTCCGTGGGTGTATGCAGAATCTGCAATGCAAAGAGGCAGGTCAGCTCTCTTTGCACAGTAAATGTGATGCTGTCAAGCAGATAGAACCCTTGCTGTGTTTAAAGGAACTGCAGGGTGGCTTGGGGTTGTCTAACATTTCTAAATCATAAACTTCCAGGTTCTGTTTTTATTGTCCTCCCCTTACCTGCTCCTTCCCTGATTGATATTATAAATCACTACCCACCTACATGTCATTCCTCTTTCAAATTGCCACCCTTCAGTCCCTTTTCCCACTTTCCAGGTTAAATTCTATTTGAATAAATTCCACTGCAGAGAATATCACTTTACAGCAAGTAAGTAATTTCCAAACCCCAAGGCATTGCTGAAATAATTCTTTCCTCTGATGACATTCCCCCTTCACCAAAAAACACTACTTGCTTTGTAATTTTACAAACCATTTCCTCTGTACTTTCTTCTCAATTCAGTGTGACAGCCATTGCAGACATCTCCCGGAGGAGATGTGCAGTCTGTGTGCAGTAAACAAATAACACTATGAGGTCTCCGCCCTATAGAGGCTCTCTCCCTTTTTGATAGGAGGAGTAAGATAAAGCCTCAAGAAACAAGTCAGTTCTTCTGTCCCACATTTTTATCTGCCTCCAGTGTGGGTGCTCTCCACTGAGTTGCCAAATTCTTCCTAAAAGTTTGAAAAATCTCTCCCCTATGGCAAGTTTCCCAAAGCAATTACGACCACATCTGCCTCTACAAGGGAACCCCCTTATGGAAAGAATCCAAACACATGAGCCTTCTGTCTCCAGGATCGAGTTCAGGCCTCCACTTTTGGCTCCAAAGCATGGCCCTGGTCTTCCCCAGCAGCCCAGGAAAGTCCTAGAGGACCTTTTGTGCACTTGACTTTTGGCCAACCTGAAGCTTTGCAGGTTGCACAGTACCTTTCAAATGGGTGGGGAAGAGAAAGGAACAAACATGTAGCCCAGCTGTACTCTAGGGCCTTTAACTCATTCTCAAGTGGCTTGAATTTGGCAAACCCAAAATACTCTTTGCCAATAACTTTTTTGCCTTAAATTTTTAAACCCATGTGAATTTCAAAGAAAATTTGGTCCGTATGTTTCTGATTCATTTACACTTAACTCATCACAAAGTTGTTGTGAAATAGCCATTTGATGTCCAAGAAAGCCTTTAGAAGTCCTTTCCTATGGCGTTTCTCCCTTGCCAATGCTAAATACAATTCCAGTCCAGAATCTCCAACTTAAATTTGGATCTAAACTCAAAACTCAGTTTTCAGAAAGAAGACTCTTGTCTTGATAAAACATTTCTTGTCAGCAAGTAGCCGATTTAAACCCATGGGAAACAGAATTTCCTGAAGCTCCTGAAACTTCCTCCAATTCAAGATTTCCTCCCCCTTTCCAAATTCATGTTAGATCAAAGGCAGAATGTTGATATATAAATGGACATTGCACCAGGTCCTGCCTCCATTACAGCAGAAACCCCAGAGAGAACAGTTGCCCTAACATTTGCTATCAGATATTTCAGCTTGAAGTTTTCAGGAGAATTATAGTCACTTCCTCTCAGTATTGAACTTTATAAACTGCAAGAGCCTTTGATCTCTACAAATTCATCCATAAGTTTCTAACATGCAAAGTAGCCTGACCATCAGCTATAGAAGGCCGGAACTAAAATAAGTATCAATTTACCTCATACATAATATAATCCTAATATAAGCCAAAATCAAACTGATAGAGTTTAGGAGGAAAAGGATGTTTCAGGACTGTGGTTTCCAGCTGGTCTTTTGGTGTGGGCATTGTGGTGTTGGTTTTAGAATCAAATGCTGCAAAGAGGAAGCAGGAGGATCAGGGAACGTCTTCCATACTTGTTCAGGTGTTTGTACACAGAAGCGAATTCCAAAGCCTCAGGCATCCCAGGGAAAGTGGGCAGGGCTAGCCAGGTTGGAGAGGAAAGTGATGAGGGTGCACGCTGGGTACTTCTTGGCCAGGCATTCACTCACTCAGGCCCAAGTGCCACCTCAGCACCCTCATCTTCCTGCCAGTGCTTTTTAGCAGAACAAAGACTCTTCAGATGAGGGGAGATCAAGACTAGGTCACAGAGGAAAAAAAATTCACTCCCAAACAATCCCCTCCTTCACCTCTGTGCTCTCCTCCCCATCTTTTTTTATTTCCTGCTCATTCTTAAATCATTTTCTTAAGCATTTTAAAATGATATTTGCATTTAATCATCTGGAAAAATATCCTTTACAGCAGCTCCAGAACTCTTTCAAATGCCCCTCCATGAATCTGAACATAACTTGAACCATTTCAAACAACTCCCTCTTGGCTCAGTAAAGTTACCATGTTTTTCCCCCTTGATTTAAATTGTGCAAACAATTAGACATTTTGAAAACGGCATACATCAAGTAAAGCAAGACAGGTTTTAATTACTTTAAACCCTTTATAATCTCTGCTGTCAAAATCAGCCCTCTCTCCCTGGACATGTAACATTTAGCAATGTTGTGATATCTTTCTGGTTTGACCTAAATATCTATTTACTTAATTAAGTCAGTATAGGGACTGATAGGTCAAAAATTAGGCATGGCTAGTTAAAAAGCAAATACCTGCTACAAGATTTCAGAGTTAAGAGGAATTGTAAAATTAAATGCATCTTTAGAGGTTTGTAACTAAGTTCACATTTGTATTTAAATAACAAATAATCTTCCAATTTTTATGCATAGTTTTCAGTCACTGTAACAAAAACATGATGTTGTGCTCACGCTGTGAGAACTGTACTGGGTTTCCTTGTTTACATTCACAGCTGTAAACACAGTCTAATCCAGGCTTGCTTGGAAGGAAATTCCCCATTGTTGCCTGCATTCACCATGTTGAGAAAGCTAGAATTTCATTCTTTTCCTCACATTCTCATTCTTTATGCATTGGTCCGTAAGCGTCTAAACTTTTCAGGGTTTGACTTCTCTTCTACCTACCAAAATCCCAACTCAGGTTTACTTTCTCTAAATTTTAATTCCTCTCAGATTTCAAAATAAATTATAAATAGAAAACTTTGCGGGGGGGGATTTATTAAAAGTCATTTTTATGCAAATGTCTTTGCTTTAGCCCTACTCCTTGCCCAACAAGCAACTTCCTGGCTATGTACTTGAACCACATCCATCTTTCCAGGCAGAGCTTGCCTCTCAGCTCCTGTGCCAGAGCCACTCTGGTGACTCCAGGAACAGAGATTTTTAAGTAGAATTTTTAGCTCTCTTAATTGCCCCACCCAAAAGGACCCTAAATCAGTGCTGTGGCAGTAAACAGTAGTTAAACAGGCTCTATAGGATTAATCAGAGGAGGGCTGAAAGAGGGTTTTGAAGAAAGGAGACAAAGGAATGAAAAGAAGAGAGAAGTAGATGACAATGGAATGGAATTAGAAGAAAAGGAGATTAAATATTAAAAAGCAAATAGGGCCGGGCGCGGTGGCTCAAGCCTGTAATCCCAGCACTTTGGGAGGCTGAGACAGGTGGATCACGAGGTCAGGAGATCGAGACCATCCTGGCTAACACGGTGAAACCCGGTCTCTACTAAAAGCTACAAAAAACTAGCCGGGCGACGTGGCGGCGCCTGTAGTCCCAGCTACCTGGGAGGCTGAGGCAGGAGAATGGCGTGAACCCGGGAGGCGGAGCTTGCAGTGAGCTGAGATCCGGCCACAGCACTCCAGCCTGGGTGACAGAGGGAGTCTCCTTCTCAAAAAAAAAAAAAAAAAAGCAAATAGGAGGAAAAGACCATTAAATGTATTAAATGTATTGGTGTATAACATACTTTTATATTTTATTGTATTCCTTGTGATTTTTATTAGAATAGAGAAAAACTATATCCCTAAGATTCTGAAAATGGACCAAATATCAAAAATTCTATAGTCCCTGAACTCAAAAAGAGCATCCTATGTACATGGAGTATTTTTAGGGCTAAGGAAAATCTGGCATGTAATTATTTAATTTTAGAGACATAATCATGCAACTGAAATGGCAAGGAACAGACAAGATATGTCTAACTCCTTTGAGGAGTTGAAGGCCCTCCGTAATTTTGCTGCACTTTACAAATGCAAAGACCCCAAAGAAAAATCTAGAAAGCACACTGCTGATATGCAACAACAAAAGATCCTGAAATGACTTCTGAACCAGAGAATCAATAAATAAGGTCCAATACACTTAAATATGCTTTAACACATTAAAAAATTAGACATTCAGTATAGCATATTAATCAGAAAATCCTAGTCCCTGACTACCCCATATAAAGGAAATGGAGTCACAGCAAGTGTTTAAATTAGCAAAAATGAAATCCTAAGTAGGGCAGCCCAAGCCAAATCCTTGTTTCTTCAGAAACATTGAGTGAAAAATCATCAAATGGAAGCAAACTGGAGGGTAGGGAAAAGGTGAAGGGAAGCCACAACGAAAAATAAAAATGGAGGAAAGACAACTGTGAACCCTTCTCATGAAAGCCATGAGGCCACTCTTGTGAAAAATGCACATGCACATAATTTTGCAATCAATGTCAAGGAGTTCATAGACCCCCTCAGAGTCTCCTAGGGAACCCTATAGTAAATAATAATATAAACATCTTTGAAGCCTACAGTAGTGTTCAACCAAGGTATTTGCAAAAGAGGAAACTGGAGAAAAATGCAACTGTGTCATTCAGTGCAAAATTATTGCCAAAGATTATTTTGCTTAAATTAAGACTGATGACTCTGCAATTAAATCAAAACTTGTGTTAAACTCAGGTATGGATAGTCCTGTATCCCATTTTGTCTTCTTTAGAAATATTCTGTTGAAGATAGGGCCATTTCTCAAAGTTTTCAAATGTGAGTATCATTTTTAATTTTTTTGATGCTCCTAACTCAATCATTTCATGTGGTAATAAAAATAGTTTGTGCTTAAGTGCTCTCCAAGGACTCTGTTCCAAGTTCTGTAATTCTTTTCATTTGGCCTATAGCCTCTGTGACATTTCCCTGCTAAGGACCTCCCATGGGTTCCATCTGGATCATTGCAGTCTCTGGATAATTTGCATTTACTTTATGTTGAGTCAGTTCCTAATTCCAACATTGCAATGTCAGAGATGGAATTAGATGCCAAGTTTTCTTGAGAGATTGAGACTTCAACATTTCCGAATGTTGTGCCAGGGAATACTACCTTATGAGGGAACAAATTGAAATAAGGGTAAACAAACAATACAAAAAGAAAGTTTCTGTCTTTGATATAGTTTGGCCCTGTGTCCACACCCAAATCTCATGTATTGTAATCCCCAATGTTGGAGGTGGGGCCTGGTGGGAGGTGATTGGAAAATGGGGATGCTTTCTCGTGGTTTAACACCATCCCCCTTGGTGTTGTCATGGGGAGAGTGATTCATCATGAGATCTAGTTATTTAAAAGTGTGTAGCACCTCCCTATGCTCTCTCTTTCTCCTGTTCCTACCATGTAAGAGGAGCCTGCTTCACCTTCACCTTCACCATGATTGAAGGTTTCCTGAGGCCTTCCCAGAAGCTGAACAGAGGCCAGTATCATGCTTCCTGTACAGCCTGCAGAACTGTGAGCACATTAAACCTCCTTTTTTTATAAATTACCCAGACCCAGATATTTCCTTATAGCAATAAAGAAACATACTAACACAGTCTCACTCATAATTAAAGAAGTATAAGTCAAACCCATGATGTGATACTACTCTACAGCACTTTTTAAAGATAAAGCAATATTATTTATAAGGGTTAGTAATATTATAAAATGGTAGAGTTCTTAGCCATTGAAGTATATTTTAGTAATACACAGAGAAAATAATAAAAATATTCAGTCTCTTTGACCTAGCAATTCCATCTTTGGGGAATCTTAAAAGGGTGAAGTAGTAGAAATTACATATACCAAGCTGTTTCCAGTAGCATCATTTATACTAGTGAAAATTAAAACACCCTAAATATTCAACAGTAACAGATTGGTTATATAATTATGATTACTCCATAAGGCAGTGGTTTCTAACCTTTTTGGCACCAGGGACCAGTTTTGTGGAAGACAGTTTTTCCATGGAAGGGATGGGGAGTGGCAGGGTGGGGTGTGGGAATAGTTTGGAGATGAAACTGTTCTACCTCAGCTCATCAGGCATTAGTTAGATTCTCATAAGGAGAGCACAACCTAGATCCCTGCATAGCAGCTCAGAATAGGGTTCCTGCTGCTATAAGAATCTAATCCTGCTGCTGATCTAATAGGAGGTGGAGCTCAGGCGGTAATGTTCGCTAGCCTTCGGCTCACCTCCTGTCATGTGGCCTGGTTCCTAACAGGTCACGGACAGGTACCTGTCTGTGGCCCAGGGGTTGTGGACCCCTGCCATAGAAGACACTGTGGTCTATGTTAGCTATAATAATTCTGCCCATCAACTACCAGCCCAGGTCAGTGATTGGATTGCAAATGGTCACGACTGAATTCTGGACATAAGAGGAAAAGTTTTCTGAGCAGTTTTGGGGAAAGTTATCTCTCCCCTAAGAAAGAGACACAGGAAGAAACCACACATCTTCTAACCTGAGCACTGTCCTGGTATGGCCCCTGGAGATGCTGCCCTCATTTTATGCCACACCTGAGAATGAAATCAACACTGAGGAGTGCATTTTGGAGATATGGGAAAGCCTGTGCTTGATGACAACTCTGAGTTATTGAATCAGTCAACCTAGAGCCTCAGCTTCTATACAGGTGAAATATTACACTTTCTTACGCCTTAAGCCAATTTGAGTTGAGTTTCTCTGTAATCTGCTGCCAAAAGAATCTAATAGAATTAAACTTTATTTGGTCTTGCCTATGCATTTTAACAGTGAAGACTAATGTAAACCTGTGGCAAGGATTTGTTAAAAATCTTAAATACGTAAGTAACATTCCCAAAAGTTTATTCAATACAATTATAATTATCAGAAATTATGACTATATATACATTATACATAATGAAATATTGACAAAATATATCAGAGATGAAGAAATTAAATGTAAGTTATAAAATATTTTGAAGTTTTTCATTATTATTTTAAGTGTTGCCTTCTAACTTTTCTTCACATCATTTCTCAAAATGGTGAGTTCTTAAAGGTTAAAGGACACATCTCATTGATGCAATTTCAAGTACAGTTGCTGGAATATTTTTAGTTTTTTATGTCAGCATGAATTAGGTTCTGTTATATTAATAAGAACAAAGTTTATTTCTTGCTAGGCTACCACATCCACTGGAGTTAGATGGGGAAGCAGGTTCCTCATCAGAATTGCTCAGGAACTCAGACTGACGGAACAGCCACCATTCTAACCATTGCCTGTCACTATGCCAGAGGTAAGGAAAAAAAAAAAAAAAAAAAGCATCCAAATCGCATACTGGATTTTAATGCTTTCACTACATTATTTCCACTTGCATTTCATTAGCCAAAACAGGTCACATGGCCATGCCTGAGTTCAAAGGAAAAGAGAAAGTGTAATTCTCCCATGTCCCTGGAAGCCAGAAATATCTGGCAAATAGCCCTAATGACTATCACAGGGCTACAACAAACGACTATTGGATGCAAAGCACAATTATATGTGCAGAAGGTAGACTTTTTTTATATCTCAGAGAGAAGATGAAGCCTATACAGAGTCAAATTAGCATAGTGAGACACAAACAGCCCCTCCCTTGCTCTGAGTACATGCTCAACTTCACACAGCAATTGATTCAGCATGTAGTTGAAGTTTCAGAATATTATAAATGTAGTGGAGACTTCTATATCATTCTCAAAGTGCTACTATGAAAGACCACCAGACAGAAAGTGGATTATTACATTAATATCTCCCTTGAAAAATCTGCCTACATCACCAAAAGCCACAAATGGTGAAGTTCCTCGATAGGACATACCTTATTCCTCAATCCCCTCCTTGCTATCTTTTAACATGTGTTTTGGAAGTTTTTAAAATTTTAACATTCTAATCTTAGATCAAGCATACATTCTAAGTTGTGAAACGTGGAGTCTATTATCATAGTTCATTCCTCATCTCATTTATCTCATCTTCCCTTACATGCCTCTCTGTATAGTGGGAAAACTTTCTTTTGACTCCATTTTCTCCAAAACGGTTTCCTGATTACCCCAGGTCAGAGCACAACTGTCCTTTTTTTATTGCCAAGCTGTGATGTTTCCATGATTCACACCATTTAACTGCCATTCTTCCCTAGCTGCTTTCTCCAACAGTCTATAAAGTCCTTTGAGAATCACAGGTTGCTAGATGTCTAAATGGTCAACCTGAACACTACATTCTCTCTTCCCAGTCACCAGAAGGACAGGTGGGGTTTCTTCTCAAGGATTTCATCTCTAAGAGCGGTCTGGGAGCATGGCCAGCCCCTGGGCTAGGGAGATGGACCAGCAGCTGAGTTAAGTGGATGTATTAGTTTGTTCTCATGCTGCTATAAAGAACTGCCCAAAACTGGGCAATTTATAAAGGAAAGAGGTTTAATGGACTCACAGTTCCACATGCTAGGGAGGCTGCAGGAAACTTAAAAGTGTGGTGGAAGGGGAAGCAAACACGTTCTTCACATGGCAACAGGAGAGAGAAGTGCAGAACAAAGAGGGGAAAAGCCCCTTATAAAACCATCATATCTTGTGAAAACTTAACTCACTATCACCCAGAACAGCAGCATAGGGGAAACTGCCCCCACAATCTAATCACCTCCCATGAGGTCCCTCCCATGACACGTGAGGATTATGGGAACTACAATTCAAGATATTTGGATGGGGGCGAAGCCAAACCATATCAGTGGGAAAAGATGAGGGCCTCTTTCTCTCTCTCTTTCTCTCTCTCTCTGTCTCTCACTCTCTCTTTATATATATATGTGTGCATATATACACACATACATATATATAATACATACATATATACACATACATATATATATATATATGAAAGGAGACAAAAAGGAGACATATATATATATTTCATCTTACCCTTCCCAGACTGTATCAACCAAAAACCTTTAGGCTGTAAGTACTAGAAACCTTTACTTAGTTTTTTTTAAGAGTGTTTGTTTTAAGGGTAGGGTTAGTTTCAGGCCAGGATTCATCCAGGGACTCAAATGATGTCATCAGGGTGTGATTTCTCCTCCTCTGCTTCTCTGCCCTCCTTTCTTGCTACTTGCTCAGTGTTTGGCAGATTTTCCTTCATGAGCACACGGTGGATGCCAGGAGTTCCAAGGGTCATATCCAGTTCTCAGCAGTCCCAGCAAAAGCCCTTTGCTCTACACACTGTCCACATCAGGTGTCTCCCCAGTCAACCTGCCAATAAGTGGCCTGGAGGATTAGATATGCAGATTGGATTTGGCCTATCAGGCTTGTCCATGGGGATGAGGGTTGGGTTATATCTACCCAACCCATGGTGCTAGGGGTGCAGGTGATGTCCTGCCAGTGGAAATTCAGGGCACTCTGTTATGGAAAAAAAGATTGAAAGGATGCCAATAATCCTAACACAGGCTCTCGGCCTGCCTTTCCTAAGTTCTGCTGCTTTTCTTTACTGCCTCAAAAGTGGCCTTTCTTTATCCATTCTATCACTGATGGACATTTGGGTTGATTCCATCTCTTCGCTATTGTGAATAGTGCTGCAATGAACATACATGCACATGTATGTTTATAATAGAATGATTTGTGGTACATATACACGATAGAATACTATGCAGCCACAAAAATGAATGAGATTATGTCCTAGGCAGAGACATGGATGGAGCTGTGGAACATTATCCTCAGCAAAGTAACACAGGAACAGAAAATCAAACACTGAACGTTCTCACTTATAAGTGGGAGCTGAACAATGAGAACACATGGGCACATGGAGAGGGGAACAACACACACTGGGGCCTGTTGTGGGTGAGAGATGAGGGAGGGAGAGCATCAGGAAGAATAGCTAATGGATGTTGGGCTTAATGCTTAGGTGATGGGATGATCTGTGCAGCAAACCATCATGGCACATATTTACTTATGTAACAAACCTGCACATCCTGCACATGTACCCTAGAACTTAAAATAAGTTGAGAAAAAAAAAAAGGCTTTCTTTTGTTTCACTCTGTGGGGAAGGGGAAGGGGTGAGGGTAGAAGAAACCTGGTCTCAGTATTCGGTAACAGTGATTACTTTCTGTGTTGGTCCTTCTTAAGCCACATTTCTATTTTAATGGGGACTTACTAAAGATTCATTGGATCAGAATAAAGATCACTGGCTGGTGGTTTAACACCTAGTGTTGGGTCTGTACTCAGAGACTTCAGATAACTTATTTTGTGGGCTTGTTCTTTTTATTCATGAATGAAGACAGATGAACATATCTTCAAGGCATCTCTGGAAGCTATGATTTTATTGTTCCGTGAAACTGGGACAGAATTGCAAAAGTTACTTGCTCCATTTGTCATAACTGGCAACATGTCCCAACTTCATCCTCCCAAATTCAAGGAAGAGGCTCTTTCAAGTACACCACAGCTGACATATTCCAAGAGGGATTAGAAAGGTGATGTTGACGGTATTGTTAACCCATTGTATTTGTGCGTGGGGGGGGGTGCGGTTCAGAAGGCACAGATGTCACTTGGTTTTCAAGGTGATGATAGAAATGATATTAAAATTGGTACAAGAAAGGAAGTTTTGACTATTTCTGACCCATGGAGGAGACAAGTTTGGTGTTAGATCTACCTGTATCTAGTTTACAGTGAATGTGGGGCAGTGATATGGAAATGCCCAGAAGACATTTAAAATGGAAATGCATCTCTGCAGCTAGGATGGGGCTGAAAAGGTGGAGGCTGAAATGGACTGAATGAAAAGCATGATAGAAGGTGGATCAGAGTCTCAGGGGAGATGGCACAGGGGGAGATTCTAAGACTGGAAAGAGTCTACCCTTCAGTGATAACAGAGAAGGGCACCACAAGGAGACCTGGAAGAGGAGAATCAGGAAAGTTCATGGAAGAGATGCTGAAACCAAATGGGAAGAGACAATTTCTGGATGTCTGGATGGGGGCAAGGGGTAGAGTGAGAACTGACAGCTCCAAGTGCCTTTCCTCAGGATGGACTGCTGCATCTCCCCTGAGAGGGCAGTTTCAGGTCAGTGGGTCACTGGGTGGGGGAGGGTTCCAGACAATGATTGTAGGAAGTTAAGGACAAAGTGAGTGTTGAGAAGAAGGCGGTGAACACAGCTGAGGCCAGGCAGCCCCGACTGCCCAGCTGAACAAGAGGGCAAGG
This sequence comes from Trachypithecus francoisi, assembly GCF_009764315.1. Classification (NCBI taxonomy): domain Eukaryota; kingdom Metazoa; phylum Chordata; class Mammalia; order Primates; family Cercopithecidae; genus Trachypithecus; species Trachypithecus francoisi. The sequence continues at coordinate 28,366,081 of NW_022681460.1, forward strand.
GGCTGGGAGTGTGGAAGACATTGAGAAAAGTAAAGGGACCTGAGAACCACAGCTGTGAGGAATAAATGAGGGAAACAACTACATTTGGTTTTTAGAGCCTGCCCAGCAGAGCTGACTCACTGACATTAAATTTTGCGCATGGCTCCTTGGAAGCACACTGGAACTGAATGTCAAAGCAATGAGACAGGAAACTGGAACAAATGCTACACAAGATAAACAAAATGAACTTTTGTATTCATTTTGATCCCTCAAGACTCCCTGTGGAGACAGTCAACCCCTCAAGGGCCAGGACCCAGTCATCCATCCTCCTTTCATCTCCCTATTCTGCTTGGCAAAATGTTGTGGAACTCAATGGATCTGGACTTACCAAGGGAAAGGGATGAACCCTCTAAATCAAAGGGACTATTAAGGGGTGAGCAGATATTCCTCCTCAAGAGGAAAACTTGAGAAGTCTATGGATTTCTCAAGGAAAGTGGCATGATTACAAATGGAATTACAAATTCCTTCATTATCCCATAATAAAACTTGAGTGGAAAATACCTTCTCACTTAAAAAATAATAATAATTGGCATTCCACAGAAGATCTAATTTCTTGTGTAAAGAAGTGACTATTTGGGAGGAAGCTGGACCCGTTGCTGAAACAATCTGCAAAAGCACGTCCTCTTAATCGTTTTTTTCTCGAAGAAACGGGACAGACAGAATGGATACTTGACGGGGTGGGAGAATGACCTTCTGAAAGGCGCTGTTACGTTTCCCGGCAGCTTGCTGGAGAGTCCTGCAGCTGTGCTGTCCGTGCTTCCGCCTGGTGGACAGAGTTGGTAATTCTGACTGCTTGGGGACTGCGAGGAAAGGAAAACTTCCTGCTTCCCAATTTAAAAAAAAAAGAAAAAGAAAAAGAAACAGCAAACATGAGCCAGAAAAGACTGTCTGCTGTAGAGGACCTGTAATGCAGCCGCGACCAGCTTCCTGACAGCTGCAAACACATTCCTTGTGAGGCTACTCAGTACGTCTGTAAGGCGGAGCAACACTCCTCATGCTGAGTCCGAGAAAAGTAAGGCAGGCCACTGCAGAGGACAGTAGGTGAATCTCCGGTCTCGCGGGGACACAGCCTTTGCTATGGTTTCAGTCATGGAAGCAGAACTCTTTTTTTTCTGGATCTAGGCTGTGTTATCCTGCTGCCTTCTTGGTTCAGGACTCAGTGATGAAACAATCAGTGACTACTGGGTAGGCAAAACACATTCTCGTTCACTGCCCAGGAAGAGATGTGACAAGTTAATGAGATGCAGCCCAAGTCTCTTCTCCATTGTTTCTCCTGTTTCTTTACAGGCAACCAAACCATCACAGGAGGTCAGCGTTGGTGGAGGCATGGTTGGTGCCAGCAAACATCACCTTGGGTGGGAGACTGGGTTCTGGCTTCATGTGAAGGTGGAATCTCTCTCCTACACTTCACTTCCTGGAGAAGTATCTCAAAGTCATATCGGCTCATCCACTCAGTCCTTATTTATTCGCCAGCCAAATATCAGTTTAAAAGTGCCCTGTGCTCCATGGTGCCAGTGTCACCTCATTTCTATGACCCTTTTCCATCACAACAGAGAAAAACCAAAACAGTCCTCTGCAATCGGTCATTTGGTGTTTCATGAAAAAGAATTAGTGGATAGTTAAATGGCTAAAACCAATGGTTATTAGAAATTTGGGCAGGATCTGTAGATATGCCTTCTCTACTGAACAGAAATGTACTATCACTTACTGAAATAATTTCATGAAGACAGCTTTGAAACAGAAAATGAAAAAACGTATAAATTCCACATAATAGTGCAAACACAGAGCGCTGTCTATTGTTTTAAGAAATAACTGACTTTTGAAATCTCCATACAATTTATAAATCTAAATCATTTTTCCCTTGAGAACAATCCAAAAAGAGTAAAGCATTCAAAGCACCAAATTTTCAAAAGACCTGTTGGATTTAAAGATTCTATCCAAGAAAATAACTCCCTGTATTATTTAAATGGCCATGCAGCTCTTCGAGGCTCAGATGCGAGACACCATCAAAATTAAAAATGTTATTAATAACCCTTGGTGGCCAGCCATCTCCTTCCCTTGCTCTTCCAGGGAAGTATCTGCCTAGTTCCATTTTGTTATGTGATTTCATTAAATATTTTTCAGACATCCGCTCCCAGCCTCTCTGAGACAACAGTGAATTCTGCTTAGAGATGAAATTGCACATGAAGGAGAAGGTACAGCAGAATCCCTGAAACCTGATGATCCCTTTAAAGGAGTTTGGAGAACTGCAAGCACAGCCTCTCCACTAAACACCATTCAACTGGAGGCCAAGGAGCCACATCACTGAATTACTCCTTGAAAATAATACAATAGAAGAAATGAACAATAGAGCAACCACTCAGCGAATAAGACCCTGTTTATTATGCTGAATTAGATGCTCAGCTGTTTGGTTGTAGCAGACTCTGTCAGTGCTCTGTCTCTTGTCTCCTCAGATCCCTCTGCCATGTGTGTGTGCGTGTTGTGTGTATGTGTTTGTTCTCTCACCACCTTCCAATTTGTGATTACTCTCAATAGCCAACAACTGTGTCAATTGTTGAAGGGCTGCTCTCAGGCTTCCACTTGGTTGGAAAGGCAGGGAGCCTGTGAATTTACGCCCCTCCCGCTGCAGACAGCCTTAATCAATGACAAGCAGGTGTGAAGTATAAATATCCCAGCTCCCTTGCCCTTGATGGAAACTACTCTGAGTGGTAAACTGTGTTGTCTTCAGAGCTTCCCTGCAGGACTGAGCAAAAGTTACTGTAGTGGTTTTAAAATATGTCCACAAATTATTTGAGGCTCCTCCCTTAAAAAGGTGAAAGCTAATTTTTCTTCTCCTTATATGTAGGCCAGACTTGGTGACTCACTTTTGAAGAATAGAAGGTGGGGAGCAATGCTATGTGACTTTCAAGGCTAGGTCATATAAACAATGGGTTCTGTCTGGCACTCTTTCTTGGATTACACATTCTAGAGAAAACAGCAGCCACATCATGAGGACACTCAAGCAGTCCTGGGAGAGGTCCATGTGGAGAGGAATGAGGTCTTCTGACAACAGCCAGCACTAACTCACCATCCATGTGAGTGAGTCACCTTGGAGGTGGATCCTCCTGCCCCAGATAAACCTTCAAATGACTGCAGTGCCAGCTGACATCTCAAGTGGAACAACTTGAGAGACCTCCAGGGAGAGATACCCAGTCAAGTCACTCATGAAATATTAATCCACATACACTCAGAGGCATAATAAATATTTATCGTTGTCTTAAGCCACTATACTTGGACAGTTTGTTACACAGAAATATATAACTGATACAATTTCTCTCCAATAGACTTTCCTTAATCCTGCACCTTTGTTTGCCTTCTTCCTTTCCTAATCATGCTTTCCCCTTTATTCCCCTATGGACTTTCCCTAGGAACACTTCCTAATAAATCCCTTTCACAAAATGTGTCTTGGAATCAAGTTCCTCTTTTGGTTAAACCTTCTCATAAAATAGTCTTAGTTCAGGTCCTTTTTCCTGGCTCAAGTTGGCTTCTACTTTTGAAGAATTTTCTAAACTAGTTTTACCTTTTCCCATACTAATTATCCTCAACCCTTTCCTTTACCACCTAGAGCATGGCAACACACCTTCCTCAGTTCGCGAACCACAGGTGAGCATGAGGTTGATGTCACGAAAGCAAGCAAAGAGAGGGAAGACCTTTTATCCACCAGCTGCCAATGTGAGCATTTCAGCACCTTGACAGACAATCTCCACTCTGCCTCTGCATTCTCAGAGTGACCCGCGGGAGCTACTAGTTTGGCGGTAGGATGGAAGGTGCCTCTACTGCCTAGCTGCAACTGCAGGTGGTGGGAGAGTCCTTGTGAGCTTGGGCTGCATTTAAGTTAGACAGCAGTTCATATTTGGATGGAGTGCTTCTCTGGGCATTATGGGAAGCAAACTATGAACCAATGTGAATTCCTTTTTACAAGTAAACTTCAAGGGAGAACATAGGTTCTATAAAATCTATGCTCCGTCAATTTCTCCCAATGAAGGAAAAAACAAAAACATGAATAATCTTGGGGTATTTCCAACATGAAACTCAAGGCCTTCAGAAGCAATGCTACTGCAATATGGACTGTTCTGAACCATCAGAAACTGCAAGATAATATACACAGCCAGAGTTGAACAGAGGTTTGAGAACAGACTCTGTTCTTTGCCTCTTCCAGAAGCTGCTGGCATTTTTTGCCTCCTGGCTGCACTATTCCAATCTCTGCTTCCAGCGTCATCCTTGTGATTATACTTAGGGCCCGCCTAGATCACTTAGGGGAATCTCTCCATCACAAAATCCTTAACTTAATCACATCTGCAAAAGTCCCCTTTACCATTTAAGGTAAATATTCACACGTTCCCAGGATTAGAAAGAGCATATCCTTGAGGGACCATTATTTAGCCTATCGCATTGCCCTTCTTTTTGAGCCAGGAAGCTCTCTTCCTGGCCAATGAGTGTTGGCCCTCCTGTTCTTTGCATTCACAGCTCGAAATAAAAAATAAAAAATAACAGTCTTCTAGATAGAAGAGGGCTGAAATGATTTCTCAGTAGACTTGGACCTCCTCGATAAATGAGAAAACTATACTTTTAACCTGGATACCTTCAGAACCTTGCCCAAAATAAGATCACAGCTCATTTGCCAGTTCTAAAGATTGAGTCCTTTATCTGGCCCCACAATGAAAAGCAATATTTCCAACCCTATTGAGAGATTCTACGTCACCTCACCCACATCCCATCCTTTATCCCCCTCAGAACCAAGGGGCAAAGAAGCTAGGAACACCTAGAGTGGCAGCAGTTTCCCTTGGTGAAAACATGGTGGAAATGCTGGGAGTTTTATCATTTTTATTTATCTGAGAAATGTCCTCTGATGCATCATTACGTTCCCAGATTCACAACTGATATCCAGACCAAGGAATGTGTAAAGTCATATGGTGGGGGCTGAAAATATCCAGACTTGTGAAAAACACAGAGCAGGAAGCCTGAACTCCCTCTGGAGATGATGAGAGAGATAGTAAAACTTAAGTTTTCACACTCATACACACACACGCTCACACACACACACAATTGCACAGAGATTGAGAGGGAAACCACTATTGCGACAAGAACTCCAGGACTTAAAGAGTCCCTGGTGGTACAAAGGATCCAGATATCAGCTAATATATGCTACCAAACAAGTGGACTCTCTAGGAGAATCTGATTCTATGAGCCAGCAAAAGGCCTGGCTGGAGAAAGTCCTTCAGGAGGTGTAGGACATGTTAGTGCTTTGGACTCAAGGGATCAGGACATTTTTTACAAGTTAAAAAAAAGAAAGGAAACACGGAAGAGATCATGTGATAAGCTGCTAGACTCTTATTGTTTCTGGGCTTAAGTCCTAAAAATCAGGACAAAAGGAAAGAATTAAGTATGGTTTAACACACACACAAACACACATGCACTGATTTTTAAAATTTATTTATATAAATCGTGTCTACGGAGGATTTTCCAGCCTAGGTTGTCTGTGGTGAGAAAGCAGAGGCTATGTAAATAAGCTTCCAGGGAAGGAATTGCAGGAGACAGTTGCTTTGTAAGACAGAAACATAGCACATGAGACCCATTCACCCCTTCACTCAAAATAAAAGTCTCTCATTTGAACTTGAATCTCTAATCAACAGACTTCATGGCTGCCACCAGTCTTTCTCTGTTTCACCTTTATAATCTGTAATATGGTCTCATCTTTAATAGGGATGTGAGGTTTAACAACCGTCTGTATGTTCCTGCAGTAACTGGCTGCTCAATTTCTTCATGTGAATTTGTGTTTAAAAAGAGGCATTACTGTAGCCTTGTAGTATAGTATGCAACCAACCCAAATGCTCATCAATGATAGACTAAAGAAAACGTGATACATATATACCATGGAATACTATGCAGCCATAAAAAGGAATGAGATCATGTCCCTTGTAGGGACATGGCTGGAAGTCATCATCCTCAGCAAACTAACACAGGAATAGAAAACCAACCACATGTTCTCACTCATAAGCGGGAGTTGAACAATGAGAACACACGGACACAGGGAGGGCAACAATACACACGGGGGTCTGTTGATGGGTGGGGGGTGAGGGGAGGGAACCTAGAGGATGAGTCAATAGGTGCAGCAAACCACCATGGCACACTTATACCTACGTAACAAACCTGCACGTTCTGCGTATGTACCCCAGAACTTAAAGTAAACAACAACAACAAAAGAGGCCAGATTCATTTAGTCTCAATACTAGGATCCCATTGATTTTAGAGGACATGTGTTCTTATTCCAACAGGCTTCAGCGTTCTTTGGTAGCTAGGAAAACGTCCTTCCCTGATCCATCTGCTGTCTGGACCAGAGACTTGAAGAATCCAGCACCATGTGGCTATGTGTTAGCAGAAGGAAATATGATCTAAACCTGAATCCTTAACAACTATTTTCCAAGGAAAGAGTAAGGGAGGAAGGAAACCAATTTTCTTGCCTGTTTGCTTAAATTCTTACCCTCTATATGTGCTTTATATTCAGTATCTTGTTTAATCCTCACAAGGCCTGGGGCAAGAATATCTGCAGATGAGTTCTCTACGAGGCTCAGAGAGAATAAGTATCCTGTTTATTATTACACAGTTAGTCAGTCTGATTCCAAAGCCCACACTTTTCTTTCAGCCTTTAGAGATAAGTCAGAGTCTTAGTGCACTAGCTATACCATATTCTCCCTGTAATGACCATGACATTCTGGTCATTATCATCATGATGTGTTTTTTGTTTATGCAGAACTGTAATGTCCATGGGTAAAAAAATCAGCTTGAATAGGGTTTGGCAGATAGTGGGTCCCAAATTGACACTTACTAATTGAATGAAAATCTATGGGATTTTTTGTAGATGTTTATGTCAAGAGTGGAAAACATGAAATTCTGTGGCAATGGTGTCAATGTCCTCGGTTTAGAGTTCCCAGATCCTTTCTATTTCTCCTCTCTGTTCTCTCGTCTCACACTCTACTGTTGAAGAGGCCGCTAGCTGCTGCTCATCTCCCATGATGCTGCCATGAGCAGGACTGGCTTAGTGATGGCAGTGCTGTCTTCTATGGCACCAGCAGAGGCAAACAGAGACTCACATGTGATACTTCAAACTTGGAAACATCCTGCTTTGCAATGGAAACCCATATTCCTTAAGCTCAGATCAAAGCAGTGTTGCTCCTATTTTTAATGGTACAGTGTCCTTATTTTCTGAGAGGCCCAGGCAATCTAGATGATAGGTGTGGGATCATAACACATGATCATAACATATACCTAAAAGAGTGTAGGTTACATACACACACATTCTTCATATTAGGAAACACTTCAATGCAATTCTCATTACTTCTATGGTAATTTAGGACTTTTAGATGAGCAACTACATAACTGGCAGCACTGCTCACCAATGCAGTATTCTCTAGTGCCAGCTTCTATGTGGAATCAATTCATGTGTCAGAACAACCAGTGCATTTGGAGCATACAGTGTGTACTTTGCACAAATAGGAATGAGCCCCCACTGGTGGGAGAAGCTGAATCTGATGGGCAATAAGACCACTTGGATTTCCGGGTGACAACCTAAATTAGCTAAACTTGACAATTCTGCAAAATTAGCTGCTGATTCAAGCAAGAATCCTCCTGTCCCAAAGATGGATCCTGGCAACTCATGGGGAATCACCATGGTAATCACAAAGTTTTAGAAATTTAAGACCCAGACAAAATTCAGAATAAAAATTATATGTATCAGAAGCAAAAAGATAAAATATATATAGTTTTTTGTGCAAAATATGTCTTCCATGTCAAGTTGTATCTTATCTATAAAATGATTTTTAAAACGTAATTTTAGGTATCAATGGAGATATTGATGAAAAAAGAGGCATGAACTAATAAATTAAGCATCCAAAACCCATCCATAGACCCACACTCATACCTCCAATGAAAATAAAGATGGATCTGTCATCCATGTGTTCATGAAGAAGCAATACAACAACCCCAAATATTCCTAAAATCAGGAACACATCCACAGCAATGTATTAGCATCCCACTAGCTGTTTATTGACAACTTAGCATGTTCTGGAGGTAGGGGGAATAGAGCCACTTAAATCCTTAATTGGTAGACACACATTTTCCACACCACTAGAACTTCAAACATCAGCTTCTATCCCCTTTCCAAATAAAACCCTAACCAGTCACATGCCTCACAAAGGCCCACTAAAATATGAATGTACTTGAATACATAGTGAACTTAATTGCTGATATTCCTTGGCAAATCAGACACACTATTAACAGCATAATAATGAGTATGCATAGAGACTCCCCAGTGTGACCAGATGTACATGTAAAATAAATTAATTAATTAAAACTGGCATGCTAAATAAAGTTGTCCTGCCATCTCAGGTTAGCATCTGTTTCTAGTTTTCCTCAACAGTTTTTCCTGAGCCTATTTTCTCAGCTCCAAACAACTGCAGCTGACCAGCCTTTCTGGCCATGCAATGTGGACAGGCCCACAGGCACCTGGGTCACCTCAGGCGTCCCCTGAACACCAACTTGAATGTCACCTCCATAAACAAGATCCTGCCTTTCTGCAATTTTTTGGTCTCACATTTCATGTTAAAAAAAAAAATCAGAGAGAGAAAGGCAAAAAAAAGAAAGAAAGAAAAGAAAGGAAAGAAAGAAGAAAGGAAGGAAGGAAAGAGAGAGAGAGAAAGAAAGAAAGAAAGAAAGAAAGAAAGAAAGAAAGAAAGAAAGAAAGAAAGAAAGAAAGAAAAGAAAGAAAGAAAAGAGAAAAAAGAAGAGAAGAGAATAAAGAAAAAGATTAAAACATTTTCCTGTTGGGGGGATGTTAATAATGGACAAGTGTTAGATTTGGCAATAAATTATTGTCCAGATGAAGGGAAAACAATTACAAATTAGAAACAGATTTATTCACACTCAGTGCATTAATGAAAACTTAAAAAAAATAAAAGAAGGAAAGAAGGAAAACTAAACTGTGTGTACTGTGTGGAAAAAAATAATGGCCCAGCAGGCCTACTTTTTATTAACAACTCATCAGTAAGCAGGTTGTAATTCATAACAAAGAATTCACCCCAAGGAACGCCACATGACTGTGAGTTTTTTGAGTTTCCTAAGAAAATACATATGTTGTTCCACTTGGTTTCCTTTCAATAAAACCCACCAGTTAGCACTTCATTTTCAAGCTGTTCTGACAAATCAGGTGAGTTAGCTTTGTAGAAAAAACAGAAGCCAATTTTTCAGCTGAGAATTTTAGGGAATTTTTTTAATAACTTAAATAAATTTCCCAAAAGGCAAGGAAGGCATGATAAAGGCTGTGAAATGAGTTCATTTGGAACAGCTTGAAAGAAGGTCTCTTTTAATTCACTCCATTAATTTTTTCTGAGGAAATGTTTAAGGATACATCTCTTACTGCTATCGGGTGTGTCTGAAGAAAGAGGAAAAAGAAAAACTGTATGATTTCTGAGTTTTTATAATGACTCAAAACATGATTAAAGACTTTTTGGAAAGCCCCCCTCAGCAGCTCCACCAAGTAGAAGACTTAGCAATGATAGCAGCAGGGAGTTTCTGATTCCAAATACTTGCTGAGCCAGACACAAATCCCGTGACCCTCTGCAAAGTGGCCACTACCCATGATTCCCACCTGATTTCCTGAAGCTTCACTGAGGGCACCAGGCAAACCAGATCATTTGATGTTCCCAGGAGTGAATGGGTACATTCTGCCATTCCTCGAGAGGTATGATCTCCTTACCCCACAACCTCCCCATATCTTCCAAATTTCTCATCATCCTTTAAAACTCACTTTTCCTGGAGACAATTATTCTAAGTGAAGTAACTTGGGAATGGAAAACCAAATATTGTATGTTGTCACTCATAAGTGGGAGCTAAGCTATGAGGACATAAAGGCATAAGAATGATACGGTGGGCTTTGGGGACTCAGGGATAAAGTGGCAGGTAGGTGAGGGATGAAAGGCTGCACATTGAGTACAGTGTACACTGCTTGGGTGATGGATGCACCAAAATCTCAGTAATCACCACTAATGAACTTATTCATGCAACCAAACACCACCTGCCCCCCAAAAACCTATTGAAATAAAATAAAAATAAAAATAAAAATAAAACCCACTTTAGGTCCAGCTTCTTTCAACGAAGTCTTCCCTAATCACTCTAAATGAATTTGTTCTGAGCTTCTGAGGATTCATTCAGAGCATCTCTCTCCGAATCTATGTAACACAATGTTTATTCCTCTGTTATTCTGCCTTGTATAAAGCTCCACGTAAAAGAGTTCTTTGAGAATTCAGCTTTAGGAGAAGGTGTGCATACCTGTGTCTGTGGCACAGGTGGTAAGCTGACCAAATACTACATCTTTTGGCCCCATGTAGTTATGTATGATTGTGTGAATAGTCCTGGCCAATGAGCTTCAAGCAGAAGCGACGTATCTATTCACTGTCTCCCCATCCCACAGGCAACACAGAGGCCTAGGGTTGGAATAGTAATTTATAGGGTGGAGGTGACCTATCTCCTGAGTCACTACAGTGCATTGTCCTGGAGATCTGCTCGACCTGCAGCCTATTTATGGGATAAGAAATAAGCATTTGTTGTGATGGAACACTGAGATTTTGGGCTAGCATGGCCTGGTCTATCATGATTGATGACGTACTTGCTCGACAGGGTTAACACAAATGATTCAGTGTGACTTGATGTTTTTATGTCGAGAACTATGTCGTCCACTATGCTTCACTTTTCATTTTGGACGCCAGGAAACTCAGAGTTTGAAACTCACATTTTGAATCTCTAGTTTAGAATCTATGGTCACCATTGTGTTTTCCTTCTTATTATTTATGATCACTTTTTTTTTTAATTTAGAATTTCCTAATTTCAACTTACCATCATATTATTGTGGGGGTTCTTCTTGTGAGCAGCTTCATACACTTCAGGATGAGATGTGGAATGCAGGCACACCTTGCTTTATTGAACTTCACTTTATAATACCTCACTGATACTGCAGTTTTTACTACTTGAAGGTTTGTGTTAACCCTGTCAAGCAAGTGCATCAGTGTCATCTGTCCAACAGCATGTGCTCATTTTATGTCTCTGTGTCACATTATGGTAATTCTTGCAATATTTCATAACTTTTTCATTATTATATATGTTATAGTGATCTGTGATCAGCTATCTTCAATGCTAATATTGTAATTATTTTGGTGGCACCACAAACTGTGCCCAAAAAGACAGCAAACTTAATCAATAAATATGTGCGTTTTGACTGCTCCACTGACCAGCCATTTCCCCATCTCTCTACCTCTCCTCAGACCTCCCTATTCCCTGAGACACAATGATATTGAAATTAGCCAATTAATAACCCCACAGTGGACTCTAAGTGTTCAAGTGAAAGAAAGAGTTGCAGGTCTCACTTTAAATCAAAAGTTAGAAATGATTAAGCTTAGTGAAGAAGGCATGTCAAAAGCCTAGACAGGTCCAAGGCTAGGCCTCCAGCACCAAACAGCCAAGGTGTGAATGCAAAGGAAAAATTATTGAAGGAAATTAAAAGTGTTACTCCAGTGAGCACACAAATGTTAAGAAAGTGAGACAGCCATATTGCTAATATGGAGAAAGCTTTAGTGGTTGGAATAGAATATCAAACCAGCCACGACATTCTCTTAAGCCAAAGCCTATTCAGAGCAAGGCCATCAACATAGAGGAAAGCCCCCCCAACCAGCCAAAACATTACAACTTGCAGAAGGCTCAGATGAACATTAGCATTTTTTTAGCAATAAGGCATTTTTAAATTAAGATATGTACATTTTTTAGACATAATGCTGTTGCACACTGACTAGACTATTGTAAAATGTGACCGTAACTTTTACATGCACTGAGAAATGAAAGAATTTGTGTGACTCACTTTAATGAGATACTTGTTTTATTGCAATGGACTGGAACTGAACTCACAATATCTCCAAGGTATGTCCCTACACATGCATACAAACACACACAAGCATGCACACACTTATATGGAAAGAATTAAGACAGTTGTTTGTCTATGTGCTTGTCTTACTCTCAATATTAGACTGGAAGCTTCTGCTGGAAGGACTGAAACCCACCTATCTTTACATTCCTCACAGTTACTAACATAGTACCTTTCTTAGTAAATACTTCCTCAGTTAAATGAATTATGAGAAGGCTAAAGATGGTACGAAGACACCGCTAAGAAAACAAGTGGGGCCAGTAGGGACTAAAATTAAGCCTATGCTCTGCCTTATGTCTAAGAAAAAAGGCCCCATTTCATAATTTTATTACCAGAAGGGGGCATCTTTTTGTACTTTATTCACTTGAAAGAGACATCCTTTTATAACCTGAAGAACTAGCGGTGCTAGTTTCTACCCACTTAGTACACAAAAACACCTAACTATGAAATTTAAAAATACAGCAAGAAGCATTAGTGATGTATTGAGTAAAAGGATAAGTGGAAGAAAACACACCAGAATAAAGATATGGTTATTTAAAAGAGTAAGGTATCATGGAATAGACAGGCCAAGTTTAAGATATTCCAAAATCATTTTGACCTTAACCCTCATGAAGCTTCTCTGTTGCCGAGAGAGAGAGAGAGAGAGAGAGAGAGAGAGAGAGAGAGAGAGAGAGAGAGAATATATTCTTATACCTGAACTCAATGTCAAATGTCTGAAAAGTCAATGGTATGTTGTTCCGGGAGTTGATACTACGAGGAACCTGTTAACTGCACCCACATGTTTAATGTATTAAGGTTTCTATTATTTAGTTTCATTAGAGATTGGCACCTTTTAAACCCATCCTCCCCGTGTCCCCACCTCCCTTCCATGTATGAGGAGCATACTGTTTTGTTGATGGCTTCTGGGAGGTGACCAAGGTAGGACAGCCTTACAGACATGTGGAATTCTCACAAAATTCAGAAACTTTTCATATGGTGCAGGTGATGGTACTGCCCAGGACCCTCTAGCACTGCTGTCACCAGACCTCAGCACACATGAATAAAACTAGCTGAATGTGATTCTTGTGCATACTATTCTGGAGGTATGCCCCCAACTCCATCACAGTGGTTGACCGTGTGGTTAATTTGAAAATAAACCTAATAAAGGTGATGAAAGAAAAAATTTAAAGCATATCTAAGACCGCCAACTCACTTATCCAAGTCGTGAAGTATATGTCAGCTGGAAAGGACGTAGGGTCACTACTGAGCCACTCTATATGATGTAATATTTAATGTCATTGCCACATACCCTGAGCCATCTTTTCCTTCACTGACAATTGTTTCAATCTTGAGAATGACCTAGATAATACTTTACATAAACTTCAACAATGGCTACTTTGTCTTAATACAATTCATTACTTTACCAAAAAATAAGATATAAATAAATAAAATTTTTAATTGAAAACATGAAAATAAAATGATTGTTGACAATGAACTTTGGTTTGTGATTCTTGGTCAGGTTTACTTTAAAGTATACAGAAACTATTAAAATGATTCAGATTGAACTAAAAAGGATTAGAGAAAAGACTCCAGCCTTTTCAAATGACATTTCTCCCCTCACATTCATGATGATTCTGCCTCTAAGAAAGAAGGAATATCACTCCAGGAGCCTTCCATGAGATCCAGATATCTGGGAGGACACAGGTCACAATCCCTCAATCATAGCCCACAAGGGAAGATTTCAGTTCCTATTAGTTCCTTGTGGGGCAGTGGCCACTAACAAACAAAATGCTTATTATCATTTGCCAGGGCCAGTGTGGTCCATGGCCACCTCTCTAGACTTACCTCACACCCCTTCCACATCCTTGTCTATTTCCAGTTCTCCACATGTGCCCACCATTTTCTTCCTTCAGGTCTTCATGCACTAAGCAAGCCCTCTCCACTGTTTCCTTCTGCCCCACCTGCCCTTGCCTCGCTAGCATCTTCTTATCCTGCTATCCTTGGTTTAAATGCTGCTTCCTTCAAAAAGATGTCTCTGGAGCCCCATCTATGTCAGTCACCCTGCTCCCCCACCCTTCTCCTCCAGAGCACTCTGCCATAACCCTGTTTTGTGCAAGCCCCTTGAGGGAGGGAAAACCTCTGACTTCCTCACTGCTATACCTCTAGAGCTCAGCTCAGTGCCTGGCCCTCAAATATTTGATGAGTGAGTAAATAAATTGATGTGTGGGTGAGAGTCAGTGAGATGGAATGGAAATTCAATGGCTCTCCCATTCCCATCACCCAGATCACAAAGTGATAAAGAAAATTGACCAAGTGGAGAACATCATTTCCTGAATTTGACATGAACATCATCTCCTGACAGCTTCCTTTCTTATAACCTCCATGTTCAGAAAGAAGCCACAAGGGTATTCTTGGTATGAAACTATCCAGATTACAATGTGAATTGCAAAGGGACAAGGTAAGCAAACTTAGTGAAAGAGATAAACAAGCACCAATTTGATCTTTCAAGAAGACAGAAGACATGGGTTTGCTGAAGGCATCTGCTCCAATTGTCCACTCCTCTTGTGACCCCCTTGAGGTCCAGTCATCTACCTTGGTAAGCCCCAAGAGCTCAGTGTCTGTCCTGCTCAGTCCCACCCACACTTCCTCACTCCCACTTCTTTGGCTCTCCCATCTCTTGGCTTTGGTCTCTGCCTCCTGCTACTAGCTCAGAGCCACCATTATTTGAATCACCCACTTGAGGCTACTGTTCTACTAAAAGACTTCATCTCAATCCATGACCCTTGATTACTGATGTCACTCACCCTTGATCTCATCACACTCATTTATATAAATTAAAGCCCCTCTTGCTATCAGCCCTAAACCTACTGAAGCCACAAATGCCAGACTAGCCTCCTAACTGACCTGCCCAGGAAAGGGGATCAGATCCAAAATACTAGTGCGTTCTGGCCGGGCCCAGTGGCTCACGCCTGTAATCCCAGCACTTTGGGAGGCTGAGACGGGTGGATCACGAGGTCAGGAGATCAAGACCATCCTGGCTAATATGATGAAACCCCATCTCTACTACAAATACAAAAAATTAGCCGGGCGTAGCGGTGGGTGCCTGTAGTCCCAGTTACTTGGGAGGCTGAGGCAGGAGAATGGTGTGAACCTGGGAGGCAGAGCTTGCAGTGAGCCGAGATTGCACCACTGCACTCCAGCCTGGGTGACAGAGCAAGACTCTGTCTCAAAAACAAAAAATAAAAATAAAATAAAATAAAATAAAATAAAAAAATACTAGTGCGTTCTGATCCCAAGTGAACGGGAGTGAAGTACAGTTTGTTTCATCCGCTGGCTTCCCCCCAACTACAAACCTTCTCATCCTCTTGGTTAAAAATACGACTGTCACCCAGTTTCCTAAGCAAGAAACATGGATTCATCCTTGGCTTCTCTTTCTACATAACAAATTAGCCTGTAAGTCTGTTTCATTCCACTGATGAACCATTTCGTCTCCTCTTCTACATCATATTTCCTATTTAGCACCCATTGTCTCCAATAAGAACAATGCAATCACCACCCAACTTGCACCCTCCTCCCTTCAGTCTGTCCTCCTTGCAACTGTCCTCTGTATTGTTATCCAAATTCGCTTCCAAACTACATTAATAGCACATTACTCCTCTGATCTAGAACCTTCCACTATACCTGGCTGCAAAACATAGTGCAAATCCCTGAAGTGCAAGGCCCTCCCAAACTAGTCCTAACCTATTCAGCCACTTTCCTTCCTACCTATGTGTCATATACTCCAGTCACACAAAACTCTTTGCTGGAGTCCTTTTATCTGGCTGGAATTCCTTTCTCTACCTCCTCTCCTCATCTCCTTCTCAACCCCTCACACTATCACCAATTTCCCTATTGTTCAGGCCCCTTTACTTTCTTTCCAACCCCTGTCAAGTTGGTCATTCATTCAAACAGTATTCACTGAATACTTACTGCAGGTACTTTCTGCACCCCTGGTTCTCTATTGATGCTTCTCCAATAACACTTGGTGAGTTGTGTATATTGTCTTTGTTTTATACCTGTCTCTAGGTTGAGTTCTATTAGGCACAGAGCATTTCTCATTTATCTCTAAAACCACAGCCCCTGAAGTGATGAACAATTGCATTTCTGATGAATATACTGATGAACTAATGTTCAATTTAGTCTTTGATTCATTGAAACTTTCCATTAGAAACTTAACTATACTCTCATAGTGACATCTAATGATGGAGACCATTCTGTTACTTAGCTAGGACTTGAAAGATTGAACTCCTTCCCATCACCCCCTATTCTGACTTGCTGCTTGCATTTTTCCTTTCTTGATTACAGGCTGTAGGCATTGTCTTGGACTCTTTTCTCCAACTCCCACTTTGGACATATCTTTTAAACCACCCTTTCTTTCTACTCCATGGTCACTGCTATTCTCCAGGCTTTCTTTTACTTATTTAAATCCAAGATGGTTGCAGTAACCTGTTTTCCCAAGCCCTTGGCTTACCTCCACTTTCATCAAGAGATGTCATACAGCCTCCAGAGTAATCCATTAATATGCAAATACCTCTTGTTCCTCCTCTGCTTAAGGCGTTTGATGACTTTCCAGTAATTTCAAGACAACATCCAATCTCTGTGACTTAGCATATAAGATCTCCATCCATGAGACAAATACGTAATAAGTGTCTTATATGTGTCAAGCACTATTATAAGAGCTGGAGATACAGCAATGAATGAAACATTCAAAACTTCTGTTCTAATGGAGAATATATTTTAGTGGGAGAGACAGATAGTAAACAAAGTAAATTGTGCAATATATTGAGAAAGTATAAGTGCTATGGAGAAAAATAGAATGGGGAAATGGGTAGAAAGTGCTGTGAGGGAGATGCACTATTAAATGGAGGAGGAGGCAAGGTGGGCCTCACTGAGAAGGTGGCATCTGAGCAAAGACTCAAGGAAGTGATGCAGGTATTCATGAGGATAGCTGAGGGAGGGGCAGTCCAGGCAGCAGGAACAGCAAGTCTGGAAGTCCAGAGGCAGAGGATGTCCAAGCATGCTGGAGAAATAGCAGGTGACCAGAATGCCTGGAGGGGTCTGAGTGAGGAGGAGAGGGAGAAAAGAGAGAAGAGGGCAGGGTGGAAATGGGGCAGACCATGCAGGGCCTCACAGAAAACTCTAAGTGAAGGGTTTTTTAGAAGAGGAATAGAATCTGATTTCCATTTTACCAGTTTTACCAGAACAACTCTGACTGCCCTGTTGAGAACAAATTATAAGAGAATGAAGGTGGACTTGGCCCACACTGCTAGTTACATCTCCCAACACTCCCTGCCTCCTCCTCCCCTAATACTCATAGCTGATGCTTTGACAATACCCCACTGAAGTTCTTCAGACTCCCTGTTTCACGCCCTATACCCTTCCAGGTAGCATCCTGGGCCTGCAATAATTCTGTCCAACCTCCAGGCCCAACATGTGAGAACTCTGCTTATTTTGCCAAATCTGGCTTAGAAGTGCCTCTTCCAGAAGACCATTGTGACCATGCCTCCTCCCAAATAGGATTAATTTTGTACTTCTCTGGGCCACCTCTGAACTCACTTGTCTGTGCTTCTATTTGTTGCCCTTATCTGTCTACACATTTGTCTTTTCTACTAGACTGATAAGTTTTAGTTTTATTTGTGAGTGCCTGGCACATCCTAAAGGCTTACTAGGTGTATTAGTCCATGCTCACCTTCTCTAAAGAACTGCCTGAGATTGGGTAATTTATAAAGAAAAGAGGTTTGATTGATTCACAATTCCACATAGCTAGGGAGGCCTCAGTAAACTTACAATCATGGTGGAAGGGGAAGCAGGCAGGTCTCGCATGGCAGCAGGTGTGAGAGAGAGAGAAATGGGGGAAGAATCCCTCATAAAACCATCAGATTTTGTGAAAACTCACTTACTATCATGGGAACGGCATGGAGGAAACCACTCCCATAATCCAATCACCTCCTACCAGATCCCTTCCTCGACACTTGGGGATTACGATTCGAGATGAGATTTGGGTGGCAACATGCAGCCAAACCATATCATTCTGCCCCTGGCCGTCCCAAATCTCATGTCCTCAATTTCAAAACATAATCATGCCTTCCCAACAGTCCCCTAAAGTAAACTCATTTCAGCATTAACTCAAAAGCCCAAGTCTAAAGTCTCATATGAGACAAGGCAAGTCCCTTCTGCCCAGGAGCTGGTAAAATCAAAAACAAGTTAGTTACTTTCAAGATAGAGTGGAGGTACAGGCATTGGATAAATGCTCACATTCCAAATGGGAGAAATTGGCCAAAACAAAAGGATCACAGGCCCCATGCAAGTCTGAAATCCAGCAGGGCATTCATTAAATCTTAAAGCTCTGAAATGGTCTCCTTGGAAGCCACGTCTCACATCCAAGGCATGCTGACGCAACGGGTGAGCTCCCATGGCCTTGGGCATCTCTGCCTCTGTGGCTTTGTAGTTTATAGCACCTTCCCCTCCACTTGCTTTTATGGCTGACCTTGAGTGTCTGTGGCTTTTTCAGGCACATGGTGCAAGCTGTCGGTGGACCTACCATTCTGGGTTCTGGGGGATGGTAGCCCTCTTCTCACAGCTCCACTAGGCAGTATCACAATGGGGACTCTGTGTGGGGGCTCCAACCCTATATTTCCCTTCTGCACCGCCCTAGCAGAGGTTCTCCATGAGGGCTCCATGCCTGCAGCAGACTTCTGCCTGGAGACTCAAGCATTTCCATACATCCTCTGACATCTAGGTGGAGGTTCCCAAATCTCACTTCTTGACTTTTGTGCACCCCCAGGCCAAACACCTCGTGGAAGCCACCGAGGCTTGGGGCTTGCATCCTCTGAAGCAATGGCATGAGCTGTACCTTGGCATCTTTTAGCCATGACTGGAGCTGGAGCAGCTGGGACTCAGGGCATCAAGTCCTGAGGCTGCACAGAGCAACAAGGTCCTAGAGTGGCCCATGACACCATTTTTTCCTCCTAGAACTCCAGGCCTGTGATGGGAGAGGCTGCTGTAAAGATTTCTGACATACCCTGGAAACATTTTCTACACTGTCTTGGCAATTAATATTTTACTCTTTGTTATATATGCAGATTTCTGAGGCTGGTTTGACTGTCTCCCCAGAAAATGAGTTTTTCTTTTATACTACATGGTCAAGTTGAAATTTTTCCAAACTTTTACTCTCTGTAACCTCTTGAACAGTTTGCTGCTTAGAAATTTCTTCCATCAGATACCCTAAATCATCTCTCACATGTTCAGATCTCTAGGGCAAGGGCAAAATGCCACCAGTCTCTTCGCTAAAGCATAGCAAGAGGGACATTTGCTCCAGTTCCTAATAAATTCTTCATCTCCATCTGAGACTGCCTCAGCCTGGACCTCATTGTCCATATTACTATCAGCATTTTGGTCAAAACCATTCAACACATCTCTAGGAAGTTCTAAACTTGCCCACATCTTCCTGTCTTCTTTTGAGTCCTCCAAACCATTCCAACCTCTGACCGTTACCCGGTTCCAAAGCCGCTTCCACATTTTCAGGCTATCTATAGAGCAGTTTCCCATTCCTGGTACCAATTTCCTGTATTAATCTCTTCTCACACTGCTGCAAAGAACTGCCCAAGACTGGGTAATTTATAAAGCAAAGGGATTTAATTGACTCATAGTTCTCATGGCTGGGGAGGTCTCAGGAAACTTACAATCATGGTGGAAGGGGAACTAGGCATGTCTTACATGACAGCAGGCAAGAGAGAGTGAAGGGGGTAGAGCCCCTTATAAAACCATCAGATCTCATGAGAACTCACCCACTAATATGAGAATGGCATAGGGAAAACAGCCCTCATAATCTAATCACCACCCACCATATCCTTTCCCTGACACATGGGGATTACAGTTTGAGATGAGATTGGGTAGGGACACAGAGCCAAACCATATCACTAGGTATGTGTCAGAGTAAGGATGAAAAAAAAATAAAGCTACAGAATAGGCCCCAGAGCTGGTCTGAGGGCCTGGGGGCATGAGTCCCAGTAATACTGGTATCAGTTTTAGGTCTCTGGCTAATTTCAGGGAAAACTGTGAGAAAGGTTATGTTGGCCTGGGTAGGTGTGGGTGGGGGTGGCTCTATACCATACTATGCTCCATGGTCTTGCTGCATTCTGTACAACTGCAGTATCGATGTACCTGGCCTGGATGATGTGGTCTCTGACATACCTGAACTAGCCCTAATGCAGAACCACTATTTGTATATAAGGCTCGGATTAGGGGTGAATTGAACTTCTTCAAGTCTAATATGACTCTCATTTGCTCAGAATATATCATCCATAACTATGTACTGCTCCTGAGGGAAGGTTTGAGAAGCCTTTGGGCTTCACACCTACACTGAATTTCTTCTACATCTTAGAAGATTAAGAAGTTAGGTAAACTTTGTTTGATTTGCCTGGATGCTATCTGTCTCAAACTTTTCCACTAATCCAAATTTGCCATCAACATTTGTCACTATAGTGGCCACATGATGGAAAAGATGGAGGGAGGTGAGACTTATACTTGTGATTGGATGGTGCTGAGTGCCTTCAACAGTGAACAGACATTCAGAGGACATTTGAAATTGTACTTGCCTTGGTACTTAGTAGGCCAAAAAGCTGAATTTAGGGAAGTCATGAGCCAAGAATCTCCTGGTTCTGATTCTGTGCCAGGCAGCATGGCCTTTTTCTAGAATCTGTATGCATTTCAGGGAGAGACTACACTTTCCACACCAGGCAGAGTCTGCTCAGAGACCCCCAACATGTGCCCTGCTCAATTCAGGTGGTGATTGTGCTCCCAGGGTTTCCCTGATCTACAAAACCTCTCTTACTGCTCATGATCTATCTGAATATCCTAATCCTCTGTCAAAACCAGTGGAAATTCCTACTCCCCCATGTACTCTCTCATGCAAATGAAAGACCCACCAGGCCCTATCAAAAGAAGTTAGGTCAACACTCAAAGAAACCAGAAGAATCACACACTTATCTCAATTATTCAACCACTAGTGCCTGTGCTGGTAGTTGAACCTTCTTCTCTAACCTTCCCTAAGCTTCTTCTCTAACCTTCTATGGTACATATACACCAGTGATTCTGTGTGCCCGGATTCAGAAGTGCTGAATCAGCAATATGGGTTTTAAAAGCCCTCAAAGTCATTCTCATGCACACTAAGGTTCAAGTTTCCCTGATAAAGATGATAATAGACACTACAATATTCAATGATTTTCTGAATCACTTTGTGGATTCTTTCTTCTCCATTTTTCTATATATATTCTCCATTATCTATAAGTATAAGGGTAACACCTTATACCTCAACAAGATTAAGCACATACTAGGCACTAAACTGTATTTTGTTGAGTTGATGAAACATCTCCTGACAATACTTTTTTGAATCCCTGCTATACCTTACATGAGCTGGGCATAGACTAAATCTTGCTTCTGTTGCATGCCCTAAAATGAGATCCTACTGCTAAAAAAGAAATTGACCACCTCAAAGCAAATTGACTGACCTCTAATAGACACCTTCAATCCACTGCTTCTCATAAGCAAGTAATTTTCAAGGAGTCAGGAAAGAAGGACTGAATGGCCAGATTGCCACACGGCTGAGAATAGCAGTTTCCTAATGGAAGCCACATAGCCTGCCTTCCAGAAGAGGAAGCAGGCAAATGGTCTTGGGTCTTGTCTGTGTAGGAGGGGGAAAGGCTTGATGAGGGTAAACTGGTATGTTTTTATGTCATTGGGTAAAGAAAAGTTAATGTCATACTCCTAGTGATTCCTGTAAATAAAGATAAAAGAAGAGGCAGGATATGATCAAGTTTTAATACAGCTGCTGGAGCTTGTTACTCAGGGCTCAATCAACAGAGCTCAGAAACAGCTGGCTTTAAAGGTGAAAGCCAGATTAGGGTACCCAAAAGTGCTGATATTAATGTGACTAAAGCCACATGTTTCATTAAACCTCTTCCAGCCTCTCCCTCTCTGATGGTTATAGCAAGACCTTGTCATGAAAACCCTCCCAGGTGTGAAGAACTCAAACAAAAAGAAAGTTGACCCAGATCTGGTAGATTACATGAGGTTTAGAAGCTAGATTTGAAAGGTGCCCAAAGGAGGAAAATTGATTTACCCTTTTTTGAAGAATAGAGGATGTAGGACAGCACACATCTGTAAAGACCAAG
The DNA here is from genome assembly GCF_009764315.1 of Trachypithecus francoisi. NCBI lineage: Eukaryota > Metazoa > Chordata > Mammalia > Primates > Cercopithecidae > Trachypithecus > Trachypithecus francoisi. The sequence goes on from NW_022681460.1 coordinate 28,388,314, forward strand.
TTATAGCTATCCAATTTAAGCACACAAACACATGCACATGCACAAACACACGTGTACATACATGCACATATGCAAACTCACTGGAACCCTTTTTCCCTTTAAACCCCAGACTGTTAGGATATTATCTAGTTGTTAAATATTGATTCTCTTTGCACCTTTGTTAATTCTCTAGGATCAAACTTCTTTATGTATTCTTGGCCTTTTAATTTCATAGAGTGGGACGTTCCATAAAAATAGAATGTGTAAAAATTATGATCTGTCTTTCATTTTTCAAGTGGGAATTGTGGAATGTATGCTCATCCATCCATAGTGTCTTACCTTGGAGTTCATGTCTGTTCTGCAAAATGATGGCTAGTGTTCATGGGAGCGGCAAGGGTATCCATGGACTGCACAGCCCTGGATGGGGATTCCAAGGTGAAGGAAACTGTTCTCATTCTCAAGGAACTTGGAGTCTAGAGGGAGGGCAAGCAAGTCTACATTGATCACAGGGTATGCTGCAAAGTAAACACGGGGTGGCATATACACAGAGACAGGCACATGGAAGACCATGGCAAGAGGAGGCTTCTGACAAGAGGATAAGAAAATACCATCATGCAAAAACACCATCTAAGTAGGCATGTAGAACTGATATTAAAGGGAAGTCTGAATTGTCCAGGACAGGACTTAGAGGCTAGTTTGGAAAAGGAATGATGAAGATAGAAGAAATACAGGAGGGAAATTTATGGAAGCCTCATCAGCAGGGCTGCAGGGCCCATTGCATGTTGGGGCGAGAAAGAGAGACTCCTAGAATGACCCTCAGCTTTCTGAAACTGAGGTCCTTTGCCACCTTCCCAAGTAGTGAGAGAAAAATGTGTAGCTACGTAGGTAAGCACAGAGGGAGTTATACAAAAAGGGGTAGGAAAGTGTGGCCCCTGGCACAGTCTTCCCCTGTTCAGCCCTATCCTAAAGTCTACCTGCCAACAAGAATGTGCTTATTCGCTGACCTCTTGCAGATACCAAGGTCACACTCCACCTTTCCCCTTTTTTGGCCTAGAAAAGTTTGTGTCACAGTCTAGCTTGAGGGACTGGCAGAAAACACGTGAATTATTTGATTTCCAGCCCAGCAGATGGGTTTTCCACACCCAGCTTCAGCAATAGATAAATTTATGTTGCTTACAGCATTTCAGGGTGGCTGATGAGATAAGAAAGGCTTATAGTTTGTGGTACTTCAACCATTCGTGCTTGTGTTTACGTTGCTTACACTAATGTTGGGTCACTGGTAGGAAGCTTTACTTATAAATTATTTTCTCCAAATTTTCCAAAATCTGTTTCTCAAAGTTCACCTACTTGGGACATGCTAATGCTCTTGATGTTCTATAGATATGGTTACAGGCGTGACAGACCAGCTTACTTGCCAATGTTCAGTTAGGCAGGTGGTGTCTGAACCACGACTGGTCTTCAGATCTACAGTCTGCAACAGTGAACTTCATTTATGTGACTGAACAGAAAAGTACAGTCAAGTATTGATGTGCAAAACTTAAGAGAAAAATAAAATATTGGGGAGGGGAATCTTAAGAATGGACAATATTGATCAGTTTCTGATTTTTAATACATTTTAATTGAACAGAATTATCCATCAGATTTGATACACATATTTCACATGCAATAAATGCATTGTTCATTGTAAAAAAATAAATAAATAAGAGAATGCAAGTTAAGAAACCCAAAAAGAGAAAGAAAACTACTATAATTCTACTGTTGACAATTGGGATACATGTCTATGTTAATGAGTGTATTTGAACATAGTTTTGACAGACCTATAAAATACAATCATATTTTTTGTTTGCACTTACTTTTCATCAGATAAAATGTCAAATATATTTCCTTAGAAATAAAAATACTTTTGTAGTATTATTATTGGTTGCACAGTATTACATCTTATGCAATTATGATTTATTTAACTTACTAGACAGCTAAGTTACTTCCAGTTTTTCTCTATTATAAACAATTCTTCTCACTCACACATTCTCAGAATTAAATATCTATGGCCGGGCGCAGTGGCTCAAGCCTGTAATCCCAGCATTTGGGAGGCCGAGGCAGGCGGATCACGAGGTCAGGAGATCGAGACCATCCTAGCTAACACGGTGAAACCCCGTCTCTACTAAAAATACAAAAAACTAGCTGGGCAAGGTGGCGGGCGCCTGTAGTCCCAGCTACTCGGGAGGCTGAGGCAGGAGAATGGCATAAACCCGGGAGGCGGAGCTTGCAGTGAGCTGAGATCCGGCCACTGCACTCCAGCCTGGGCGGCAGAGCAAGACTCCGTCTCAAAAAAAAAAAAAAAGAATTAAATATCTATTTGCCTTCTTTGTTGATTTTCATTAGAAATATTTCCTTGCGCCGGGCGCGGTGGCTCAAGCCTGTAATCCCAGCACTTTGGGAGGCCGAGACGGGCGGATCACCAGGTCAGGAGATCGAGACCATCCTGGCTAATACGGTGAAACCCCGTCTCTACTAAAAAAAATACAAAAAACTAGCCGGGCGACGAGGCGGGCGCCTGTAGTCCCAGCTACTCGGGAGGCTGAGACAGGAGAATGGCGTGAACCCGGGAGGCGGAGCTTGCAGTGAGCTGAGAGCCGGCCACTGCACTCCAGCCTGGGCGGCAGAGCAAGACTCCGTCTCAAAAAAAAAAAGAAATATTTCCTTGCAAGTACATAAAAAGTTGGTCAATGTAATTAATTGTTTCATTTAAATATTCTCAATTTTAAAAAACTTAGGTCACAAATTATAATATTTTCTTTAAAATTTTATCTTATGTATCTTTCCCATTCTGTATTGAATAGCTTAAAATGTAAATGCATATCATAAGTAATTTGCTTATGGAATTTAATTCAACAAATATTAGGACTGTGCTGGAGACATCTTCAGAAGATTACCCAGTGATCCTTAATGCCTAAGAATCTATGATGGAAGTGAGAAAAGGATACAAAGAGCTGTGAAGTAGACCATTCATGCCATTAGGAAGGTCTAGATGTCTTCTGGAACTCTGGAAGCCTTCACTATTTGGGAGAATGAGAAAGTATTTCATGGAGCAGTAATTATGTGAAAAGCATTAGATTTCATATGCAACACAGAAGAAGTCAACACATTATGAAGATAAATTACATATAGAGGCTGGGTGTGGTGGCTCACACCTGCAATCACAGCGCTTTGGGAGGCTGAGGCAGGCGGATCATCTGAGGTCAGAAGTTGGAGACCAGCCTGGCCAACATGATGAAATCCCGTCTCTACAAAAAATACAAAAAATTAGCCAGGGGTGGGAATCTCTTGAACCCAGGAGACAGAAGTGAGCCAAGATCACACCACTGCCCTCTAGCCTGGGCAACAACAATGAAACTCCATCTTAAAAAAATAAAAAAATATAGAATTTTTGACTCGTTACATATCTTCAAAAAATTTCAAATCCAAAACAAGTTATTTTGTTTTACTAAGATGATAGCAACTTTACCAAATAGAATATTTATCAGAAGGAAACTTGCATTTGAATTCCAGCGAGGCCCATTTCATTCACAAAGTACAGGGAAGAAATAGAGAATCTGAAAGCTTAATGGAACATTAATTGGTACTGCTCTCTAATGTTTTCTCAGAGGAAACTGCAGTTTATAGAGGCTATGGACCTCATCTAATCCCTATGTCACACATCCTGGGATAGCTGCAGCAGCTCTAGAATCCAGGGATCCAGACTCCAGCTTCATGCTCTTTCCACCACTCCATGTGGCTTTCCCAAGGGCTGCTAAGTAGATTTTTGAATGATAAGAATTCCCAGTCCAACAGGTGCAGAAACATGAGAGGATCCTTCACCTGTCATATTGAGTTGATGAACCCTTTCCTGCAAATCTGTGAGGCTGAGGAGTCCATTCAACATTCATTCACTCAACAAGTATGTACTGAGTGGCTATGATGTACCTGGCATTGTGCTAAACACCGGGGACCCAGTAAGGAACAAGCCAGACCTTTGGAAACACGCCTGTTCAGATACCGGCATCTGCTGCTTGACTTGGGGAGGTGTAGGTGGGAGTAACCAGGTGTTGATCTGGCTCCTGGGAAAATGGAGTTCAAATGTTCCATTGCAATCCACCATGCTCCGTGCAGAGCTACACTTTGTGCATCAATGATCTGGAAACTACATTAACACATGCAAATGATATTCCCATACAAAGATAGAAAACCGTGCCCTTCTGTTACCCATCTCTCTGCAGCCCACTATATCATCTCTCCCACTGTCCATACTCACTCTGACTCTTTGTCTCAGATAAGCAGTTCTTCCAGTGACAGTTTGTTCACTTGGCTCTGGCCTTTACACTATCAGCTGTGGTCAGTGATTTTATCCTGTTTTCTCCATCCTTTAACATACCTGAGATAAAATCTTTTCATAAAATTGAAGAAGATGCATAGAATATGAGAGCAGAGAGAGCCTGAGAGATTGCTTGGTTCAAATGCTTCTTTTGACAAATGAGAAAACTGAGGCTCAGAAAGGAGAAGTGACTCATTTAGGATCACACAGTTGGATCTAGAGGAGTTGAAACCAGAGTCCAGGGCCTCTCACTCCAGTGCATGTTCATTTACACCACACTCTTACTCTTAAAAGGGCTTGTCTTACATCTAATCTATAGCTTCAGGTTGAGGCTTTTATTTACTCTTGGTATTTATTTACTCTTTCTCTGGGCTCTAATTAAGGTAACAGCTTCATTAATCTAAAAACTAAAAATGATAAATATAAACAGTAATAAATAGACACAGTGGATCATGAACACTTTGTACAAAAAGATTCTCAACTCAAGAAATGTGCTTCTCCCACTGCACTGGCTGCTCCATGTCAGTTTCCTTTTCCCATCTGCTTTATCCCCATGAGCAAGCTCCTAACATTGGAAACTCCATAACTTAGTCCTTGGACCTCTTCCTTTCTCTTCTCTGTTCATACCTGTCCCCCTATCATCTCATCCCATCTTGTGCTTTTAAATGCTGTCTACACAGACAACTCCCAAACATACGTCTCTAGGTTCCAGCCTGTCCTCTGAATTCCAAATTCCCTACTCACCATCTTCATATAACTAGTAGGTATCTGAAACCCATCATATTCCAAATCAAAAATCTGCACTTTTCTCCCAAATCTTAGGCTCTTCGTTAAGTCCGTCCTCTCAACCTTCACCTCTAACCCATCAACATATCTTGCTAACTCTGCTTTCAAAACACATCCAGAATCTGCCTACTGATCCTCCTCCTCTGCTACCACTCAGGCCCAAGTTCCCATCATCTCTTATCTAGATTATTGCAAAAGCCTCTTTATTGGTTCCCCCACTTTGTCTCTTGACCTCTCAAGTCTATTCACAACAGAGCAGTCAGTGATGTTGCTTGATGTATGTCCAATTGTGTCATTTTTCTGCTTTTTATGCCTTCCTATCCCACTATGAGAAGAAGCCAAAGTTATCACAATAGCCAGAAAGTCTCCATTTCCCCTCTGAATTCATCTCCTACACTCTCTTGTTTGCTGTCTTCCCCAATCTCTTTGCTCTTCTTTGAACTTACCAGACCATCTCCTGCCTCAGGCCCTTTGCACTCGCTGTTCTTCTGCTTGAAATGCTTGTATCTCACATTTCTGTGATTGTCTTACTTCCTTAAGTCTCTGCTCCAGTAACCTCTTCTTAATGTCTTTCCTGATCTCCCTATTGAAAATTCCCCCAGCCTCCAACATTCCCCACATCATTTTACTGCCTTATCTTATTTTTTTTCCATAGCACTCACCCCCCCAGCTGACAGTCTATATATTTTACTACACCTTATGTTGATTTTCTGTCTCCACCCACTAGAATGAAGGTTATGCAAGAACAGGGACTTTTTATGTCCTCATTGCTCATTGTGTGTCCTCACCATCTTTAAAACCAGTTGCTTAGAAATATATGCTGAGTAAATTAATTAATATTCCATAATTTTTATGTCAGTGTCTTATACTGAAGCAATTCTAAAATTAAGATATCAGAAAAAAGTGAAAAACAACTGGAGCAATTTACAATCCTATGAGCCTTCCTCATGCTTGAGATCTGGTTTGAAGATTTCAAACCAGACACCCATAACAGTGGCTACTGCATAGTGACTAGATAATATATTGACACCAGAGATTACTGATGTCAAAAACTTAGACTATGCATGCCTGCAACCAGAAAAAATTACAAATTCAAGTGCAGTTTCTCCCTGGACTAACAGTAAGGGAAATTGGTAAAAGAAATTTATGTAATGTCAGAAAATGTTTTCCTGAAGAAAATAATGAAAAATGTAAGTATTATGTTTCAATCAAATTTTAACCCTGCATGTTTGGGTCCATTCTTTACAATTTCTTAGTGAATTTGGGTTACTGAAGGGGGACTCTGCTGGCCAGAAAGAATGCAGTTTCCCAGCAGATTCTGGACTTCTTGCCTCCAGAACTGTGCAAAAATAAATTTCTGTTGTTTTAAGCCACCCAGTTTATGGTACTTTGTTACAGCAGTTCTGGGAAATGAAGACACCCCCCCCACCCCGCCACAGTCTACTCGACAAGGCAACCAGAGGAGTTCCTTCAAAATATGAGGCAGATCATCTCGCGCATGCACCCAAAAATCTCTGATGACCCAGAAGCCCAGAAGGTCCTCCAGGATTGACTTCTGCTATTGCTATGACCTCCTTGCCTACTATCTCCAGTCACAGTGGCCTCCTTGCTGCTCCTCCGACACCCGAAGCATGCTCTTGCTTTAGGACATTTACCCTGGCTATTCCCTTGTGTAGAAGATTCCTTTCCCAGGTTTATACATGACTAGTGTTTCACCCTTTCAGTTAAGCCTGTTTACATGCTAACTTCTCAATAAGACCTAACAGGGCTACCTTATTTAAAACTGCAAATCTCCACCACCAGTCCTGAAGTTCTGGATCCACGTTATCCTGCTCTCCTTTCTCGCTCTCTAAATAGCACTTATTCCCTCCTAGAGTACCATACAATTTACTTAATCATTATGTTTATTTTATATTGCCCATCTCCTCTCACTGGAAAGTAAGGTTCATAGGAAAGGAGATCTTCACTTGTTGACTGACATATCCCCAAAAGGGTGCTTGACACATCACAGGTGTTAAATCAAGACTTTTAGGATGAATGAACAGGAAAAGACAACACGACACAACAGATGAGAAGCTGTGCAACATCTGATTTCTGCTAGTCTTGCCTCATTTTTATTTGGATGATTGAGTAATCAATAGTTAGAAACTGCCTTGATAGTCCCAGCTAAAAAAAAAAAAACCCTCACATTCTCATTTTAAATAGTCATGCATATAATATTACATGTAGTGTGTTTTTCATCAAAAGCTGTCAGCAAAAGTGAATTTACAGCAAAGGCCCAAAAAGAGTGAACTCCAGCCGCTACTGCTTCCAAAATATTCTTGTGGAAAAACAAACTGTTTAAAGCAATTATTAAGTGCTTCAAAGGCTCTCGTAATGTTCCAAATATACCAGCAGCAAACTCCTTTCTATTGTAGCAGAATGGGCTTGACAATGTCCTCCACAAATTCTATATTTAGAAATTACTAAATGTCTTAAGGATGCAGATTACAAGTTCTAGGCAATTGGCGTCCATGAAATCATTATAGGATAAAACACTTAATTCTTTGAGCCTAAATCCAAATTGTAAACTACCCAAGGGAAAAAATGATATCATGTATCTGCTACTTAGATCATTTTTCTATCTGCCATCAAATACCTCTGAGAAGAATTAGGAGAGTGTGTGTGTGTGTGTTTGTGTGTTTGTGTGTGTGCAGCACACTTGCACATGACACACACATACTTTCATTCCAGAAGCAATATTAGTTTGAAAATATTAGTATATATTAATAAAAATGTGTGGCCAGGCGCGGTGGCTCAAGCCTGTAATCTCAGCACTTTGGGAGGCCGAGACAGGCGGATCACAAGGTCAGGAGATGGAGACCATCCTGGCTAACCCAGTGAAACCCCGTCTCTACTAAAAAAATACAAAAAAAAAAACTAGCCAGGCGAGGTGGCGGGCGCCTGTAGTCCCAGCTACTTGGGAGGCTGAGGCAGGAGAATGGCCTAAACGCGGGAGGCAGAGCTTGCAGTGAGCTGAGATCCGGCCACTGCGCTCCAGCCTGGGCAACAGAGAGAGACTCCGTCTCAAAAAAAAAAAAAAAAAAAAAAAACTGTGAAAACATCAGCTGTGTGATTTTTAGATAAACTGCGGACAGTTTTTATTATTGAGAGTTGCACAGATGATCAAATGAAAACACAGACAAACAAAATGCAAGTAGGCTAACAAAGGAAGTTAAAGAATTTGAGTTTTTCAAGATGGATTAAATACTTAAACGTAGGACCTAAAACCATAAAAATCCTAGAAGAAAACCTAGGCAATACCATTCACGACATAGGCACGGGCAAACACTTCATGTCTAAAATACCAAAAGCAATGACAACAAAAGCCAAAATTGACAAATGAGATCTAATTAAACTAAAGAGCTTCTGCACAACAAAAGAAGCTATCTTCAGAGTGAACAGGCAACACACGGAAGAAAAACTTTTTGCAAGCTATCTATCTGACAAAGGGCTAATATCCAGAATCTACAAAGAACTTAAACAAATTTACAAGAAAAAAACAATCCCATCGAGAAGTGGGCAAATGATATGAACAGACACTTCTCAAAAGAAGACATTTATGTAGCCAACAAATATATGAAAAAACGTTCGTTATCACTGGTCATTAGAGAAATGCAAATCAAAATCACAATGAGATACCATCTCACATCAGTTAGAATGACGATCATTAAAAAGTCAGGAAACAACAGATGCTGGAAAGGATATGGAGAAACAGGAACGCTTTTACACTATTGGTAGGAGTGTAAATTAGTTCAACCATTGTGGAAGACAATGTGGCGATTCCTCAAGGATCTAGAACTAGAAATACCATTTGACCCAGCAAGCCCATTACTGGGTATAGACCCAAAGGATTATAAATCATTCTACTATAAAGACACATGCACACATATGTTTATTGTGGTACTATTCACAATAGCAAAGACTTGGAACCAACCCAAATGTCCATCAATGAGAGACTGGATAAAGAAAATGTGGCACATATACACCATGGAATACTATGCAGCCATAAAAAAGGATGAGTTCATGTCCTTTGCAGGGACATGGATGAAGCTGGAAACCATCATTCTCAGTAAACTAACACAAAAAACCAGAAAACCAAATACTGCATGTTCTCACTTGTAAGTGGGAGTTGAACAGTGAGAACACATGGACACAAGGAGGGGAACATCATACACCGGGGCCTGTCAGGGAATGGGGGCGCTAGGGGAGGGATAGTATTAGGAGAAATACCTAATGTAGGTGACAGGTTGATGGGTGCAGCAGACCACCATGGCATGTGTATACCTATTTAACTAAACTGCACATTCTGCACATGTACCCCAAAACTTAAAGTATAATAAAAATAAATAAATAAAAGGATTTGAGTTTTTTTAAATTATCATAAATTATTAGTTATCTTGCCTGGTTGTGAAAAGAGGTGCTTTGGTTAATAAAGAGTTATATATGATCCACACATGAATTAGCAATATAGACCATAACAAAATAAGCTTAATACTGAGTACTCTAAAAAGAACATGGCCTTTCTTTGATGAGTCAGTTAAGGTTTTTTCAAGGTATTTCTGGTCCTTATGGTCACAATAGTTAGCAGGAATTATCACTTTACTATAATTACATGCAAGTACAAACTAATAGAATTCTGATAAATAACAGAAAGTATATTGTAGATGAAATTCAGGTTTATCCAGAGAGATATTTACCTTTTGATGTAGTCCTTCTAAGTTTTGTTAACAGCAAGGCTTGGAGTCCGTAAAGTGCCTGTCTAAATTCAACCCCAAAATGAGTGTTGATATAATTCTCTGTGGCACTTGGCTCCTAAACCTCTCCCATACACTTGCTGGTGTTATTAGAGGAGGCAGCAATTGGAAACACATTCCCTCACAGCCAAAATGCTTCCCATCTGAGAAGCTGTTGGAGATCCACTTCAGTGGCAAAGGGCATGAGAACTAATGGGTGTTAAAAACAAACCAGGCCGGGCGCGGTGGCTCAAGCCTGTAATCCCAGCACTTTGGGAGGCCGAGACGGGCGGATCACGAGGTCAGGAGATCGAGACCATCCTGGCTAACATGGTGAAACCCCGTCTCTACTAAAAATACAAAAACTAGCCGGGCGAGGTGGCGGGCGCCTGTAGTCCCAGCTACTCGGGAGGCTGAGACAGGAGAATGGCGTAAACCCGGGAGGCGGAGCTTGCAGTGAGCTGAGATCTGGCCACTGCACTCCAGTCCGGGCGACAGAGCGAGACTCCGCCTCAAAAAAAAAAAAAAAAAAAAAAACAAACCAAGCAGGATGGAAACAAATGTACTATGAGAGTGAACGTATTCTACAAATGTCAAAATTTGAACAGGCACACACAAAAAAAACCACTTTTGGTCCCAACTATTGAGCATGTCATTCTCCTTCTCTTGAAGGTCTCTCATTATCACTTCTGTGCTCAATCTCTTGGAAAAGCCTCCTTTTTAATAATAAGTGATTGTCCATGTTAATGATAAGTGGTAAGTACAGCAAAATCTAATGGTCTGTGATGCCATATAATGCATACATATCCCATTTAGGTGAGGACTACACTTGTGCCATGTTAGCCAGATAAACTTCGTGTTTAAAGAGTCTCTGTGTTTGGCAAATCAATATCTACTGCAAGAAAAAGAAAGGTCTATGAGAGCAAACAATATTTCATTCACTGCTCTATCCCACCCCCTAGAATGTGGATGTGGTATGCCTTGGATGTGGTAAGCCACTAGATAAATATTGGTTGAATGTATGGGTAGTCTTTTCTGCTGTAAACACCTCTAAAATGGTAAGAAGTTTGATCTTATACCACAGTGAAACTCTTCTAATATCCAGTTAGCTCCAATATGCCTTTTACTAAAGTCAGGGCTTCCAAGGCAGTGGTTCTAAAACTTTCATGTTGGTTGTACACTACTTGGGGTTTTTTTTCCAAGGAAATAGTTCTGATGAAGTCATGAACAGTAGGGTCTGCTTTGGGAACTAAAGGAACAGGGAAAGTCTTAACACAAATGTGCAAATTGTAATGGCAAAATTCCAGAATGACAAAATGTAGAAGAGATTTGGGCAGGTTACCCTTCCAATGGCCCTTCAATTATATATAAAAATGATCCTGTTGGCCCTGTTCCTCTGCACAAATTGTTTTGTGTTTTCTGTATATCTTGCCCCACAGAGGTTCCTCTTCATTTCATCTGTGCTATGAATCTTTATTAGAACCCATTTAAGCTGTCACAACACCATCATAACGACTCTACCAACTTCTAACCTTTCCTCCTTCCACTTTACTTCTTATGATTCTGTCTTTTAAAACCTCTCAGTTCATGTTCCCAATTTAATGAAGTTCAAACACCTTGGCAAGATCCCAAGGAAACCTTCAGAAACGTGCCTAAACATAGGCTTATTTAATGACATTCTTTCTATCCCAATTCTATTACTCATATATGGATATATCATATGCATCATATGTATATATTACCTACTATGTATTATATGTGTGTGTTTCTTACTTCACCTCACTCTATTTCTCATGCATTTTCCAGCCTCCCCACTTTTGCTCATGCAGTTTCTTCTGTCTATAATGCTTTCCACATCTCATCTACCTAGAGCACTCAAGAGTTCAAATGTCATATCTTCCCTGGATACCACACCACTCATCATACCCAACCTGAATCTCCCTGCTACTGAATACAGAAACTCATAGAGGTAATTTTGCAAAGCTGTCTGATCCTTCATCTGTGTTCCCAGAGCACTTTCATGATACCTCTAATGTGGTAGATTGTCTCTGAAGATGGCCACCAATGATGGCCCCCATCCCCATATGCACATGCCACTCCACTAGTGTATTTCCCACTCCTTTGATCTTGGCTGGCCTTGTGACTTGAATGGAATCCAATGGAAGTAACACTTCATTCATAACAACAATTCCAATGGAAGTCAGTTATGAAGCCTTAATAAAAGCCTTCACCTCACAAATAAGCTTAGGAACAGGCCACTATATGACAAGAGACCATTTGGAGAACCACGGAGCTCTTAGACATTCCCAAACATGAGTGACACCATCTTGAGCATTTCAAGTTTCTAGCAGAATACAGCCATGTGAACGACCCCATTCAATGCCATGTGGCAAATAACTGTACAGCTAATAAGTGATCATTGTTGTTTCAAGGCATTCAGCTGTAGGATGGGTTGTTTCCCAGTAATATATAACTGAAATATTTAACAGAATATATTATAGTTACACATTCACATGTCTAATTCCTTATGGTAGGTTGGATTTTCCAAAGATTACTGCACCAACACCTCCCATGCCACGTGCCCTTTTGCTGTGTGTCCTTGCCATCCCACCTTCAAGAAATGGAGTCCAATTCCTTTCTCCTTGAACTTGCATTGGTCACATTGAAGAAGTGGCACTGCGTGACTGCCAAATTTAGTTCTTTCAGCTTCTACCTTGGTCTCTTGGAGGTTCCATCTCAGGTACTCCTGTTTGGAACCTCCTCACCATGCTAGAAGAAACTGAAGCTGAATGGAGTGGCCACATGTATATGCTCTAGTCAACAGCCCCAGGCAAGCCCAGTTGATTATCCCAATCCAGGCACCAGACACGGGAGTTAAAAAAATCTCCTGATGATTCTGCCCCTAACCACTCAAATGTCTCCCAGCCCATTGGGGTCTTCTTAGTGGAGGCTCTAGATTTGTGAAACTGAGAGAATACCACTCTGTTGAGTTCTGTCCAATCCCCTGAAACACAGAATCTAAGAGCAAGATAAAGTGATTGTTATTTTATGTCACAAAGTCTGGAGTAGTTTTTTACTCAGCAATAGGTGACTGGAACATTTCCCAACCAAATTGTGGGCTCCTGAAAGGTAGGAAAGCTTTAGTCATCATTGTATGCCTCATTGTATTAGTTTATAGCAAGATACCTGGAGAAGGAGGAAGGCACTCAGCAAATATCTGTTGTAATTAGAAGACCGAATGTCTGCTGTCTTTTATTATAGATGTGTTCAACTATATGAAGTGTTGGAAACCTACATATTTGGACTGGAAACAGTATGGGAAAAATATTTATGGGCCAGGTTTATCATACTATGTTTTTCTGATTCTAACAAAATGGATCTTTATTTTCCTTTTTTCATTGTATGAAATTCAATGAAAGAAATTGGCACAAGCAAACAGAAACAAAATAGAGGAACAAAATGGAACAAAATAGAGGAAAGTATTCCGTAAAAAGGAAAATCAATGCAATTCAGTTAAATACAGGTCATTTGTTCCCTTTTCCAATCAAACTGTTTATCCTGTGTTCCTCTGTCCCATTTTACATAAGGGAAAAAATTTCTAAATGTACTATGAGCCCACAGTTTTCATTTCTCCTACCAAATCAAAATTCAATACCAAAATGCTGCTCAACGTAATTATTTAATTGCCTTGGTTCAATAAAATGTCTGTAACATTGAAACGTTCTTCTTTTAAAAAGTATGTTAAAGCCCTAATATGTGGTTACTAGCTTTCCTCTGGTAACATGCTAATTTCTCCCCTATCCAGCTTTGTCAGAGAATGAGGGACTCAGAGTAAGTGAATTCTCCAGATAGCTTCTCCTTCTTCAGAGGACTTTACTTAGAAAGCCCATAAATTCTCCCACCAGAAATTGGTCGCCCTGCTGTACCTTGAACTAAAGGAATAAGGCCTGATCAACCCTTACAGTGTCAACAAATCATGGGCTGTAGAAGCTGCCAATCTTAAATTGTGTCAAACTTAATGGCTGTACCCCCAAACCCTAAGACTCCCTGGAGCAAACCCAGTGACTAAGAATTCCTCTATGGAACAGAGTGAATATGAAGCAAAACCCACATTCAAAAACCTTCCTCCTGGGCTTTAACATTATTGGTTTACAGATACTTGGATTGTGGAGAACTGGTTCCATCAGCCCAAGGCTGCAATTTCCTTCTACTTCTTGGAAGCCTAACAATGGAAGTGGCAAAGCTTTCCAGCCACAGTGATCCAGATAATAGCAAAGGTGCCCTCTCTGAGTTTCCTGGCATATACAGAAGGATCCCACCCTGTGCAGATTTGATGTGTTTCTACTTTCACCATAGTTCACTTATTGACACCATTAAATGCTTAGTTCCCAACTTAATTCATGTATTCATTCACACATTAATCTGTGCAGCATTTATCAAGTACTCTGTGTCAGACCCAGATTAGATGCTGAGAACAGAAAGATAATCAAGACAAATCCTCCCATTTTAGGAAACTCACAGTCTAGTGAGGGAGAGAAGCAAATAGATAATTGACTGGAATATAACGGGATGACAAACTGCAGCCTGTGGGCTAAATTAGGAATGCTGCCTGTTTTTATATGTAAAAGTTTCATAGACACGGTCATTTGCTTACATATTGTCTATGGCTGCTTTTAAATTACAAATGCAGATCTAAGTTGTTGCATCAAAGACTCTATGGCCTACAGAGCCAAAAATATTTACTATCTGACCCTTTATAGAAAAAGTTTGCTGACTGTTACAATGTGGTGTGATTAGCAGAAAAAGAGGTATGTCCATATTTACCAGCCCACAGAGGAAAGGATGAGCTCCAAGGAACACTCTCACAGAGCAGGAAGTACTTAGGCCATGCACTGAGTGAGTAGAGAACCAGTTAGAGATAACAGTAAAGCCAAAAGGACATCAAGAAAAGGTTGGAGGTGAGAAATCAATAGGGCCCTCCTGAGGATGGCTAGGTAATGGAGAAGTGGAAGAACAAAGGTGTGGTGGGAAATAAAGCCAGGAGGGAGAAAGGGCAGGTATCCGTAGGCCATGATAGGCCATGCTGACTTATTTTATTTCAGCAGTGGAAATTCATCATGGGGTTTTCAGAAGAAGAGGCCACAGATAGAAAATAGATGGAAAATACACGAGCATAGAAACCAATTCCGATTCTATTGCAATGATCTAAGCAAGAGATATGACAGGGAAAAAAAAAAAAAAAGCAGTGGTAGTGGTAGCTGAGAGAAGGAGTAAAATATCTTAAGGGAACCGAATTAGGCAACATACAAGCTTTGTCATGCACATGCAGTGAACACTCTGTGACATAACAACTTCCAGGGGCCACAGCAGGTAAAAGACTATTCTGGTCAAATTCCTGAAAGATGGGCAAGGACCATCACTTACCTGTGGGATTCAAAGAAAAAAATCTTTAATAATTGTAGCTAAACATTGTTCAATGGCACTTGGCAAAATGAGCCGACCAGGTGGTTTTACGGTCAGTGATAGGGCTACCTTTACTAATTGTTTGATCACTTGCTCCTTCTTGCCTTTCACTCTGAGACTAGCCTCACAAAGAGGCAGGCAGGTGCTAGGAGGCAACCAGCACAGCCTTTGTATCCAGATTGACCTTGGTTGCAAGTCAAGACACACTCACTTAACAGCTCTGTATCTTTGGGCAAGTTACTTAGCCTTTTTAAATCTCAGGATCCTCATCTACAAAATGAGAATGAGATCTCATTCCCTCAGATCTTAACGAAACAGAGAAACCTCATCCCACCTCCCACCAAATAGATAAAATCCCATTTCTGTGAGCACCTAACACGACTGTGATTGTATAATTTAGTAAATAAATTGGTTGATGTCTGTTTTCCCAAAGAGAGTGAAGGTTCTACTATATCACAGACCATGTCTCTTTTGTTCAGTGCTGCACCCAGGGGCAGCACTGAACCAGGTATGAAGAAAAATTTTCCATACTAGTTCATCTGTGCTGCTGCTATAAAGGAATACCTTTTATAATGAAAAGAGGTTTATTTAACTCATAGTTCTAAAGGCTGCACAAAGAAGCATGGTGTCAGCATCAGCATCTGGTGAGGTCCTCAGAAGCTACCACTCATGACAGAGGGGGAAGGGGGAACAAGCATGTCACATGGTGAGAGAAAAAGGGAGCAGGGTGGGTGCCACCCCCATTTTAAACAACCAGCTCTCTTGTGACCTAACAGAGGGGGATCTCACTCATTACTGTAAGGATGCAGATAGCACCAAGCCATTCCTGAGGAATCCAAACCCATGACCCACACACCTCCACCAGGCCTCACCTCCAACACCGGGAATCACATTTCAACAGGAGACTTGGAGAGGATAAACCTCTAAACAATATCAGGGTGTCATATGTATTTGTTGCACAAATGAGAGAGAGGGTGAGCTGAGGGGAAGGGGAAAGGAGAGGAAGAGAGAGGGAAAAAAAAGAACCTCTTCTCCGTGTACTCCTTCTGCCACTCAGCACTGCTGTTCCCAAACCTGACTATTCAGAATCAGAGGTTAAAGTAGTTGAGGTGGAAGAAACACTTCTCTGGTCCCTGAAAAAATCTTTTGGGGTCCCAGTTGTTTAGACCTTCTCTCCAGCTGGGAGCAGCTTCCTCAGGCTTCATTAGCAACAGGTGATGAACATCTCAAAAAGCCCAACTTTGCAAGCTGGGAATGGGGTGACTAGTTAATGGGGTGTTCTGATGGTCAAGGGCCAAGGCCAAGACAAAGCCTAGCTAGATAAGACTTCATTTTAAAGGAAGTTGTCTAGAAATTCATTAAATTTGAATCACCTTTTAAGCAACTCAATTTTATTTTTTTTTTCCAAGAGAGACTCTCATTCTGTTGCCAGGCTGAAGTGCAGTGGCGCGATCTTGGCTCACTGCAACCTCCGCCTCCCTGGTTCAAGCGATTGTCCTACCTCAGCCTCCCGAGTAGCTGGGACTACAAGCACGTGCCACCATACCCAGCTAATTTTTGTATTTTTAGTAGAGATGGGATTCTACCATGTTGGCCAGAATGGTCTTGATCTCTTGACCTCATGATCTGCCCTCCTTGGCCTCCCAAAGAGCTGGGGTTATAGGCATGAGCCACCGCACCCAAATTTGGATTTCCAGAAATCTCAGTGAGAGGCCTTGGATTTGACAATCTGGGTTTATAGCAAATGTAGATTCTAAGGCAGAAATCTTAAAGCTGATAATGCTTAAAGCACCACAACTGCTTTTAACTATTTTAGTGGAAATCTTTCTAAAATGTATGAGATGCCCTGCAGCTGTGATAAACACAGTAAACACATTGCACCTTCTCTTAGTGACCAGGGCGTCTATCTTAAACAGCAGTGACTGCTGAGTTGTAGGCATTGTTTATTATTCCTCTAACGGCCCCCAGACTACTATGCTGTTCAAATCTGTGGCAGTTCTGATTCTCTTTCTTGACATTTCTCCCTAGGTGGCTAAGATAACTTCAACACTATTGCTCCTATACTAAACAGCCCCTGGAAAGTGGTACTGTTCTAGCTGATACTGCTTCTATTTCTACCAAATGTGGCTGCTTCTGTTTTCCACTGCTGTTTCTCATGTTGCCATTGAGCTGCCACAATTCTTACCATTCCTCCCAACTAGCTGTCTGTTGCCCCTCCAGTCTCTAAGTAAAAACTAGGAGAATGCTAAAATTTTCCAGAACAAACCAGACAATCCACCATCATATGTAAAACTTAAGTCTCCATTAAGATCTAAGCATATGCAAAAATTAGGTTTCTGGAGTTAGAGACATCACAATAAACTTATGTTTGGTTTAATAGAAATGTAGATGGTTACCTATAGAAATATCCATAGCTGTATCTGCATGTGTGGGTTATTATACACACATGTATTAGTCCATTCTCACACTGCTATGAAGAAATACCCAAGCCTGGGTAATTTATAAAGGCAAGTGGTTTGATTCATGGTTCTGCATTGCTGGGGAGGCCTCAGAAAACTTACAATCATGGTGAAAGGTAAAGGAGAAGCAGGCACCTTCTTCACAGGGCAGCAGGATGGAATGCGCGCAAGCAGGGGAAATGCCAGATGCTTATAAAATCATCAGATCTCATGAGAACTCACTATCCCAATAACAGCATGAGGGAAACCGCCCCCATGATCCAGTTACCTCCACCTGGTCCAGTCTTTGACATGTGGGGATTACAATTCAAGGCGAGATTTGGGTGCGGACACAGAGCCAAACCATATCAAAGCAAACCTTTCCTTGCTCATTCAGCTGACAGGGCCTACCACCAATGACATACCAGTAGCATGAGCATACTCAGCACCCAGATTTTAGTTTCTAATACCATTCCCCAGTAAAAGGAACCAAACTTCATGAAGAAATGGCTGATTCCAGGACTGGGGCAAGAAATATACAAATGAGTCTGGAGTATCTTGTAGTGCTAGAAAAGCAACTAAATGCTCAAAACAAATTTTAAAGCCTATAATAATGGGAGTATGTTTAAGGGGCACAGGAACCAACTGAAAGAGCTCCCAATGGTCAAAGATAGATGAATTTGAGCAACAAAATAAAGAGGTATTAAATTATAGCCCAAAATAGAAAATAAACATCAATGAATCTATACTAATGTAAATAAATGACTGAATAAATAAATCATTGGGAAAGAAGAAACAAATCAGATATCTCATGCACTAGAATTCCAAATAACTATGTAGATACTCTGCCCTCAGAGAGGGGGCACAATTCCCCACTCAAGTGTGGACTGCACATTGTGACTATCTTCCAAAAAGAATAAAATAAAAAGGTAGGTAGAAAGTAGTGGAGAAGCCTGACAAACACTACCTTAGCCAGGAGATCAAGGTTAATGTTTACAGTGATACATATGCTGATAATATGTACTTGATATGATATGATTACATACGATAAGGATGTTGCTTTACCTCTGTGTTCTTCCTCCCAAAATCTGAAACCCCATTCTAATCATGAGAACAGCATCAGGCAAATCCCAACTGAGGTACATTCTGCAAAATACTTGACCAGCACTCCCCTGAACGACAGTCAAGGTCATCAAAAGCAAGCAAAATCTGAGAAACTGCCATCACCAAGAGGAGCCTAAGGAGGCATGTCGACTAAATGACTAAACGTAATGTGGCATTCTGGATGGGGCTCTGGAGCAGAAAAGGGGCGTTAGAGGAAAATGAAGGACATCTGGATAAGATGTGGACTTTATTTAATAATAATAATAACTTATCAATTAATATTGGACCACTAATTATAACAAATGTAGCATAATAACAAAAGATGTTAATAATTGGGATAACTTGGTGTGGAGTATATGAGAACTCTGTACTGTCTTATAAATTTTTCTATAAATCTAAAATTATTCTAAAATATATATTAATAGTTTATTAAAAAATTAAGTCTCAGGCCTTCAGGCCTTAGATGGAAGGGTGAAGTACCCAGCACCTACAGACTCTGCTATCCTGGGGATGGGGACTTTGCATGTCCCAGTGTGCTCCCAGGTCTCAAGGCTGCTGGACTTCTGACAGTGCTTCAGGGCAACAGTTATATATTCAGAACACTACCCAGGGCTGGAAGGCTTTTAAAAGGCTGTGAAAATAATTATTTTATGTACTCTTTTATAGTTTATCATCCTACAAGATAGCAGGGCTCAAATTCATCAAGGAAGAAAAGTCTACCAGGAAAATGACAAAAACCCATGTAACATTAGGAAGTCAATTAGTTTGAATTTGTTAGGAAAAGACTACTCCCTGTAGTTTCCATTTACAAGCTTCTCAAACTGGCTCCTAAACTAGCTTCCAGCTAAGAAAATGTGTTAAAGCATCAATAAAACTGGTCTGCCCTCCATAATCAAAATCTAATTGAAGCTTATTAAGAGAGAGAACACCAAGTAGCCCTTTAAAGGTAAAAGGAGAGAGGTCTTCAATAGCCAGCAGGACCTGGTGGGGTTAATGCTTTCTCCCTGGTCACATAGGGGGTGAGAGCACTGTAGTCTGTATGGACATGTGTGCTTCAGACACTGGCAAATCATGGCATTACATGCTTTGGCAGCAAGGAGATTGGGCTCTAGTGAGTAGAACTCACTAGAGTTCTACTATGGGAGATAGTTCTATTCCTCCCTCTCTCTTAGTTTGTTCAGATAACAAAATATCATAAACTGGGTGGTTTAAAAGCAAGAGAAATTTATTTTTCACAGTTCTAGGGACTGGGGAGTCCACATCAAGGTACCAGCACATTTCGTGCCTGATAAGGGCCAATTTCCTGATTCATTATGGAGCCCTTTTGCTGTTTCCTCACAGGGTGGAAAGAGTGAGGGGTCTCTTGCAGGGGTCTCTTTTATAAGAGCACCAGTTCCATTCATGAGGGTTCCACTCTCAAGATATTATCACCTCTCAAAGGCCCTACCTCCTAATACCATCTCCTTGGAGACTGGGATTTCAACATGTGAGTCTTGTGGAGATACAAACATTTAGACCACAGCACCCTCCTTGATTAAACTGCTTTACTGCTTTGACCAATACTTTTTTTCATCCACTAAAGAAGAAGAAAGTTTTCATCCTTACTCAACTAAGTGGCAGGTAATAATTAATGAAAACAATGTATAAGCAAAGGGGCAGCTCTTAACTTCAAAGCTTTTGGGTTACATGATTTTTGGTAGAATTCTTAGACAAGTAAATCAGGACTTTGCAGTTAGTGTGTGAATCTTCCTTTTAACCAATTACTTGTCAAACATCACTCAATCAACACATTTGTCATATTCACTTCCTCTGGTTATCAATGTGTGAAATATAATTGCTAGACCTTTTCTACCTTTCAAGCCCTCCATCTCCTAGTCTGACCCTTTCCCAGTACTCCTGGGAACACCTGAAATACTGAATTAACATTCTTACCACAAGGACATATTTAAAAGTCTTACGGACCAAAAATGTCATATTGTATAGGTATCTTAAATGTCCATGATTGGACAACCTGGAAACACTGAGAGTTTCTGGTGACTTCAATGTGTACCACCTATTTGCCTCACCATAACCTGAGATATTTTATTTTACTCCTGGCTGGCATGCAGGGCCTTGGTGTCATTCAACACTCCTGTGTTCATTCTCCCCAATTTCCAGGGCTTCTTTTTGAGTCTTACTTCGGCAACACTTTTCCTAGGTCATTAGCTCATTCCATCCCCAGCGTTAGCCTGTACCCTCAAAGCCAGATCTGGTTTTTGACAGTGGCCAGGATATTTCCCTCATATCCACGCAACAGAAGACCCATCTGTTCCTTCTGCTGTTGTCATTCTGGCTGTCCAGGTAGAGGTCCCACCCTTTCCCCAACTGGACCTTCCATAATGTGTATGTGTAAGGCTTTCCTGTTTCTGGTTTCCTTAGTGTAACTTGAGGCAGACATGAGAATCCTTATTTAAAGCATAGAATATAGCCACTACAAAAGGAGAGGTTAAAGCTCACAGAAGTGTATAAGTGCTACATTTTCTTAATCCAGTCTGTCACAGAAAATGTGGCACATATACACCACCATGGAATACTATGCAGCCATAAAAAAGGATGAGTTTGTGTCCTTTGTAGGGACATGGATGCAGCTGGAAACCAGCATTCTCAGCAAACTATCACAAGAACAGAAAACCAAACACCGCATGTTTTCACTCATAGGTGGGAATTGAACAATGAGATCACTTGGATACAGGAAGGGGAACATCACACACCAGGGCCTATTGTGGGGAGAGGGGAGAGGGGAAGGATAGCATTAGGAGATATACCTAATGTAAATGACCAGTTAATGGGTGCAGCACGCCAACATGGCACATGTATACACATGTAACAAACCTGCATGTTGTCCACATATACCCTAGAACTTAAAGTATAAAAATAATAAAAAAATACATAACAAATTTCCAAAAAAAAAAAAAAAAAGGTCACAGAAGTGGAGGAGCTCAGCGATACAGTAAAGTCTCAGAAGAAGAAGGAGGACTTGGGGTTTGGAGCATAGACAGTTGAGTTTGAGGAGGGAAGAAGGGAAAGTATGGAGGTGGGAAGATGTTAAGATGACTAGTTTCTGCAGCATCTTATTTTTAATGAAAGGAGAAAGCATCCTTGCTAAACCTGCATACGGGAAATAATTATGAAAAATCAGAGTAAATAAGAAACAGCAGTTGAGGAGAAGAGGCGAAAGAAATGCTTTGGGACAAGAGTTAGGATTTCTCTCATCACACTGCAAGTCCCACAGAGACTGGCTATAACTGCTATGAACCCTAAATGGTACCTTTTGCCATGTGCGGAGGCTCCATATTATTACATAAACCTTAAATACTGCCACTAAAACTGTTTAATGGGGTCTGTGACCCAAAAAGTTAAGCCCCACTGCTCCAGACGATCATGCAACTCTTTCTGTCACAGTGTTTCTATCCTGGAATGCCTTTAGACCACAGAACTGCAAAACCACCTCTATCTGGATTTGAAGTAAAGGAAACATAAGGTACCAGGAGAAAAAAATTTACATTCTCATAACTTTCCCTCATCATGGGCATTATTTTGGTGTGGTGCCAAGCACCAATCAACTCTGGGTAGTGCCTGCATTCTGAAACAATTGTGCAAGACTATATTATTCTATGAACAATAAACGATTGTAGTGTTTCTTAGTTCCAATATCCGACCTTAAGGAATGCTACATCACTTGTTTTCTTGATTATTTTCTCATGAACCTAGAGTATTTGATTTATGCTCAACTATTTCCACATCTAAAAACATGTTGGTATTTTATAATCAAGTTTTAATCTTCTAAACTAGATGATTCAGGGGAAAATACTTAATCCATCAAAATAATTCCAAACCATGTGCTTTTCAAATCACCTTCAAAATGGCATATCGTTTCCATCATGTTTGGATTGTAAAAGGCTTTGCAATTTATGACCATTGGCTTATTTCCAGTTCCCTAAGCTGTCAATACTATACTAATACCATCCTCCAAAGGCCCCCTGGCAGGATTTCACAGGGATATCAGTGGGCTCAAATTAGTAGGAGTAACCAATGGATATATTAAATAATAGCACTCAGTCTTGAACTCTGTTTCCAAGTGCCCTTATAGCTCACCAGAATTTCACTTTTGAATAGGAAATAAGCGTGTTAGAAAGAGAAAGGAAACTAAAAGTATTAAGTGCTTACCAAGAGCCAGGTACTTTACATACCATCTCATTTAAATTCATGGAATTATTTATCATACAGAGAAAATAAGGCTCATAATCTCAGAGTTTACCTAAGGACAGAGCCAGAGATTAGATTTCAGGTAGGTCTGATTCTTAAGCTCGTGATCTTTCTACCATGCCATTCCATTTATACCTACTGATAATTGTTAAAACTAGAATAAATAGCTCCAAAAGTCTATTCAAAAAGACTTCCATCAGAGGGTATAATCTCCTTTACATAGAATTTCAAATTTCCCCACTGAATACACAGGATATGTGTGAATTTGGTACACTAAGACAACAATAGTAAGAAAACATGTCTTTCCCTGAACCAGAGGTAATATATATGTGTATATATATATATATATACAGACATAAGCAATTCTAATAACTTCCCAGACTCAAACTGAGTCTGCAAGTAGAATTTTGCAAAAAGAAAAAGCAGGTCTAATAGTAATAGTACTAAAGTAACAGTACTCTAAGTGACTAAAAATAAGGGAAATTATTTCAAAGCAATTCCTCTACAAAGATGGATTTTTCCAGTGTAAGTTGAAATTTTTGTTTATATTGTTGGGAATAGCTGCCTTTGTCTCAGTTCTATCTTAGAATGTGCACATAGATATTGTTGAATATGAAAGACACAGCATATAATCTAACATCATTCATGTTTGAAGAAGCAAAATAAAACCACCGCATCAGAAATTCCTTTCTGACATCTTTTTATAAAAGCTATTTTAAGAAAAATAGAGAGCTTTACTGTTCAATAGCATAAGTTCTTTTCTTACTTAAATTTATCCCTCAAATTATTTTAATTCTTCCACCACAAAAATGACTATATTTTATCAACAAAAGGCTTTTAAAAATGTTTACTTCTTATTAGACCCTTCCAAGTAATTTTCTAGGTATGCTGCCAGTCTTTGTCCTTTTTCTTAGTCTTTTAACTGCATTTCTTCATCGCACCTTAGCAAAAAGATGCAGCAACAATAACAAAACAACAAGCCTAGCTCAAGAAGCAATACTTGTTGTAGCTGGTTAAGAGTCTCAGGCCTCTGAGTTAAAAAGGTAAAGTACACTACTTATGAATCATGTGACCTCACACAAGTTACTTGAGCCCTCTGGAGCTCAATTTTCTCATCCTCAAAATGGGGATTCCAGGACCTCCCATATAGAATCATCATGAAGATTGCACGTGGCATGTCAAACATTTGACACCATGTCTGGTACTGCCCATCAGTCCATTAATGTTGACCATAATTAGGTCTTGATTTCTGATGGGTAAAGTTTACCCATCTGAAGACTTTGAAATTCCAGGAGTCACAGTCATATGAGCCTTTTCATGTCATGGTATACATTGGAGTACCCTGTTTGATCAGACTTCTCCTGAAGAATCAGCATTTAGAGCATTCCTCACGGTCCCTGTGAGTGACCTAAAATTTTTGTGAACAATTCCACTCTCATATAATGTGAGAACATAAGAGGACATTGACATTTTAAAATGTTAGAAATCTTCCCAAGCTTTTTCTTTCTCTCTTCACTTGTCTATCAAATTATTTGCCCCTTCTCTTTCATCAAACAATTAAATCATGTTAACTGAGCAGTAGGCTTGATGCTTTTGGTGTAGACAAGAATTGTATGTCTTACTCCTGATGTCAAAGAGCTTGGAATTTGTAGGAGAGACAAGAACCGTGCCAAAGAAACGCACTGCAGTTCAAGATGGTGGGTTATTCACTGTGAAACACAAAGATACAAAGGAGTTCAAAGGGGAGGAATAACTATAGGTGGGAAACACACACATTATTTACATCACCTGGCCTCCAGACTGGCTGTCTCTATCCTTCAAATGACATGCTCTAAGAGTCAGCAGATCCAGTCAGTGGGAGGATGATTGGGTCTGGGGAAATTTCAATTTAGAGAGTACGTGCAAACTTGCTCCAGACAATTTTAAGAGAATAGGGAGGGTAGGCAAGGCTACTCCTTAGCTCTCAACAAAACTGATGTGTACACCTCCCCAAATTCCCCGCCCAACTCCCCTCTACATTAATCAACATCTCCTCTCCCTGTCAACTTTAGACTCACCCATTCTTTAAGAAGAAAGAGGATCTGCTATGTTGCATACAAAGCATCTCATAAATAGTATCATCTTTGCTTGAAAACAGCCTGAGAGGGGGCTGGGTGTGGTGGTTCAGGCTTGTAATCCCAGCACTTTGGGAGGCCCAGGAGGGCAGATCACCTGAGGTCAGGAGAAGACCAGCCTGGCCAACATGGCGAAACCCCGTCTCTATTAAAAAACACATAAAGTAGCTGGGCGCGATGGTGGGCGCCTTTAATCCCAGCTACTCGGAAGCCTGAGGCAGGAGAATCCCTTGAACCCTGGAGGCGGAGGTTGCAGGGAGCCCAGATCGCGCCACTGCCCTCCAGCCTGAGTGACAGAGTGAGAATCCGTCTCAAAAAAAAAGAAAAAGAAAATATCCCGAGAGGATTTAAGTATCAAATCAAAAAAAAATTATTTCTTGCCATTAAAAGGTATGAAAGTTAGAACTTCACTTTTCTCTCAAGTTGTTTTCCAAAATGGCTTTGTGTGTCGCCTTATAGTTACCTGCACTATTTGGGAGCCTAAGGAAGCTTTAGTGTCTCCTGGGCTTGCACTTTCTGCAACAAAAGGTGCCCCCTGATGAGGAAAGGTGAAGAGTATTGAGGGGATGGGAGGAGCAACATTATAACACACAGAGCCCTGAAAGGCCTCAGTTTGGACTTGTTGATAATGTATTGATATGTTTCTTAGTAGAGATTTCTTGTTCTTTGGTAGTCCAGTTACAGTTCTTCTGTTTAATAGCTTTAGCTGCCATTTTATCTATAAAATCTGATGTAACTCTTGTATGGTTTTACACTACAAGTGTTTTACATATAAAAGAGTTATACAACGGCAAGGAAAGAAAGGGAAAGATTGGCTTTGAAAAGATTGCAAGGGAAGTGGATCAGATGTATAGAAGGTTTAACTTTTGAAAAAGAATGGCATAGTAAACATTATAATTACTACATCGATTTCTACAATTTACATTCGTTTATTATAGATTCCTTCCCAGAAAACCTCCAGTGTTTAATAATTTCTGAACTAGCAAAGAGATAGGGTTATTATTTCTAATGAGCAAAATTTCAATATGAGATACAGAGAGAGGGAGAACTGACTAAAGGTCAAAGAGGATGGAAGAGCCAAAAGGAGAAGGACATTGGTGCTTAGCCTATGTCTTCTGGAAAGATGTTTAGAATTTTCATAATAGGTTTGTGATGTGCCTAGTTATGGTGTGATTGACCTTACGCAAAAATAATCATGCAATCCCTACTAAAAGGAGACTAATTTTAGAAAGTTAAAATGAATAACATCGTCCACATATACACAGGTTGTCCAATAAATATTTTAATTAATGCATAAGATAACTAATGAGTAGGTCATAGAAGGGTCATTTTAAGGGTAGGACACAAGCATGAGTGTAATTCCTGTTCAGTGTTTTTTCCAGTTCAGTGCTGAGCAGTGTATATGCACTGTCTTCTCTGATTTCTGTGTCTGAGGACACATCCCTGAGTATAAGCCAAGGATTTTATGAGGAATTGTTTTAGGCTTCAGACTTAGATAGCTGCCATGATTCCGTGTTTGATGACTATTTTTTTTTTACTCACTTATTCCATTCATTCATTTGTGAGCGGCTCCCATATTCTGGTGTCTGTGTCAATGCCCACTCTTAGCCTCTGCCCTCATCGAGCTGCCCCTCCTGCTAGAGGAAACCTAAAATCTCTGCATCTGTGTTACTGGGAGAGCTACGGTGCCCGGTGGTGGAAGGGGACTTATCTGCAGGAGCCTCTTTACTCACCCTGCTTTCTCGGCAGCTCAATGCTTTGCACTCCCCCCAACTCTCCCTGCCTACTGGTGTCTGCTGTGGGGCAGAGGCTGTGAAGTAAAATGGAGACCAAAAGAGCCCCTTAGAAAGCAGTTGACCTGGGACTCTGCTGCTTATTGATTCCTAATCCTTAGTTCTTGGCCGATTCTTTCTTTGTCTCTCTCATATGTCTGTCTATTTCTCAACACATTTATCATCTCCACATGTATTTAAAAGGCCACCAAAACTATAATGAATCTCTATTTCCAATTAAAGAGAGTTTGTAAATCATTCCACAAACATGTATTGAATGTCTGTTATTTGCCAAATGCTGGCATTTCACCATCTTCTCTTTTATACTTCTATTTGTTTTTGTTTAAACATTGACCAGGTAGACACTAATGATTGGAAACTCTGAACTCTAATCCAAATGCCAGGTTTGCTAATAATTAGCTATACAACTTTGGACAATTTATATCTTTGGGTCTCAGTTTCTTCTTGTTCAAAAGAAAGATACTATAATGCTGTTATGGGCCCAATTGTGCCCATACCTCCAAATTTATATGTCGAAGCCCAGTACCTCACAATAAGACTCTATTTGGAGATAGGCTCTTTAAAAAAGTAAATAAATTAAAATGAGAACCTTAGGGTGGGCTCTAATTCAATCTGACTGATGTCCTTACAAGAAGAGGAAATTTGGGCACATGAGGAGACATCAGAGGTAACTAAGGTAATATAAGCACATATAGGTGGACCCTAACTGGGCCTGGTCCGTGTTAGTTGTAGTTCTCCCACCCTGGACTCTTTCTGTTCCTTCAGCCACCTGCATGGGGTCTAACCCTCTGCTCTGCCAAATTTTTCCCGAGAAATGTAGTTCGGTGTCCTTATAAGATGCAGAAATTGGCCATGTGCAGTGTCTCACGCTTGTAATCCCAGCACTTTGGGAGGCTGAGGTGGGCAGATCACAAAGTCAGGAGTTCAAGACCAGCCTGGCCAACATAGTGAAACCCCATCTCTAGTAAAAATACAAAAATTAGCCAGATGTGGTGGCACCCACCTGTAATCCCAGCTACTTGGGAGGCTGAGGCTGAGGCTGTGGTGGGAGAATTGCTTGAACCCTGGAGGCAGGGGTTACAGTGATTCAAGACTACGCCATTGCACTCCAGCCTAGGAGGCATAGGAATAATAATAATGTCGGAGACTCCGTCAAAAAAAAAAAAAAAAAGGAGGCAGAAATTAGGACATAGACGTACATAAGAGAAAAGATCAAATAAGGACATGTTGAGAAGATAGCCATCAGTAAACTAAGGAGAGAGGCCTTGGGAGAAACTAAACCTGACAGCATCTTGAATTTCTGGCCTCTAGAACTGTAAGAAAAGTTAATTTCTATTATTAATTCACCCAGTTTGTGGTATTTTATTATGGCAGCCCTAGAACTAATACAGACATCTAGCTAAGACCCTCTTCAGTTCTACCCTCCTGGGATCATCTCTCCCCTCAAGGGCAGTAAAAATATCAAATCCTCTGCTTCAGTAACAGTATAAACGTTTTTAAAATGTATTGTATCACATTAGTTCCCAATTAACTGATTAACAGTAGCAAACCAAGTCCTATATAATACACTTTTTTAAATTATGTTTTAAGGTTCAATTGTTTAGTAGTACATGAACTAGTACTGAACTACTACTGTACGTGAACTTCCAGATGGCACAAGTATACATATGTAACAAACCTGCACATTATGCACATGTACCCTAGAACTTAAAGTATAATAATAATAATTAATAAATAAATAAATAAATAAATAAATAAATAAAAAATAAATAAATAAATAAAGAGTTCCTGAAATTTTACTTAACTACATTTCTGGAGTAAAATTGTGCAGAGCAGCAGGTTAGACCCCATGCAAGTAGTTGAAGGAACAGAAAGAGTCCAGGGTCAGGCAGCCACAGCTATCATGGACCAGGCATGGTCCCACTGAATGCGTGTTGGTGAGGTTCATATGCCCCGAAAAAAAAACCTTGGAAACCACATCTACTTGGGTTTTTGGTTTCCTTTCAATTTTTTGTTTCATTTTTTTAAACAAGTTTGTCTCCCTTTCCATATTTCATAGTAGTTCTACTCATACCACCTCAGGGATCTGAATTTAAACAAATGATACCTCAATTATTACGTTTGAGTGTCTGCTTGCAGATTTCTAACCTGGCTAGTTTTGACAGGCTGACAAACTTCAAACAAAGGTGAAAAAACTAGCTGTAGGACAAAGACCTATAAATTTGAAGGAAAGGGAGGGTAGCCTGGGTGAGGGTGATGGGAGTGACATTTTTCTTTCATTAACTGCTAGACAGGAAATGAGGCTTAAAGTATTGAAAGGATGATGAGGGAGAGGGGGAAGAGGGATCAGGTAAATGGATTGCGAAAACACCGCAGAAAAGGTCAAAGGGTATGAGGTAAGAAATTGGTTTTAGCAACTGATTCTGTTACATAGTAACGGGAGCCAATAATCTGGACCCCTCTGATATTAGCTCACAAGTATCTTAATCAGTATGCCATCTCAATCAGTGCCATCAGAAGGCATGTTTCTTTCTCAGTCCTCAAACTCATATTATAATCTTTGAATGGTAACTTTATAACTTACTGTTCACTCCTGAAAACCATCACTTTATTATTCCTTTGTCTCAGGCCTTCCCAAATGTCATGACTATCCATCCCAGGAGAGCAATAACTGCAAGAAAACATTCGCAGCAATGCTGCAGCTATTAACAGTGTTTGTATTCTATTGTTATTGTATGTCACAACAGTGAGACTCAGGGAATTTTAGAAGGAGTTTTAGAAAGGGACTGTTTGGGTGAGGTCACTATGGTAATTAGACTGGCTCTATTAGCTGGTCACTTAACAATGTCCACAGAACTTGATAGCGTTCCAATGAAATACTTAATTTAATTTCCCCATAATCCATCTCTCTCCTGGCCATCACACCTTTAATAGCCCTACATCACATGCTCATTACTCTTTCTACCTCTACATCATAGAGTTTTACATTTTAATATTGGAGTTGGTCATCTTGTTAGTTTGATTTATTGTTTTCCTCTTTTGAAAAGTCCATACTCTTTTTCTAAGTACTATAAATAACAAAGCGTGGCTCTGGATTGAATAACGGAATTGTAACTCAGACTTGGGACTTTCCTGACATTCCTAAAGCCTCAAGCCGCACCCTTGGAACCAAGGATGTCAGTAGAGGCTGGTGATTGAAATATGGCCCTGAAGTCAATCAAGGGCCTCTACTGGTCAAAATATTTCTACAAATGACAAGTTGTTAATGCTTTGAAATGAAAGTCAGAACTACGTTATAGCAGATATTAGTTTAATGAGGACAGCTTTTTTCCCCCACTTAATGAAGTAAGAGACTTTTTCTCTATTTCTTATAGAAATAAATCACAAGCAATAAATAGAGAAAGTGCTTAGGTAGTCAAGTGTTATTATTATTGTTGTTACTATTATTTTAAATATTACACAATATTATTTACAGAACACTTTCATTTTTAGAATACTGGAAGAGTAAAAAGAATTCAACAACAGGAGGAGAAGAAGAAAAGGAGAGAGGAAGAAAGGAGGAAGGAAAGGAGGGAGGGAGGGACAGAGGGAGGGAGGATGGGAAGGATTACTTGCATGCTATCCTAAAGTTCTAATCACTTCATAATTGAATCTCATAATTTTAGATACCGTTGAAGAACTATGAATGTGAACACTTGGCAAGTGACTAAGTAAAATCAAACAACTGAAATGTAAACCTTAAGATGTCAAGTCAAATAGAGCCATATATCTTGGTTATTAATGTCTCAGGAAAACAGGCAATAGATACAGAATATTGTAAAATTCTGGGGAGCTCCACAATAATATTTTTGGATACTTTTTTCTTAAACTTTAACATTTTAATTTCTCAAACATTAGATTTTTGAGAACAAATGTTATTAGAGAAGACAATGTCAGAAATATGACAAAATCTGCTTCCTTCTGCAGAAAAAAGGCTTTTATAACCAAATAGCTCGCTTGAAAAAGTATTCTTACCCTTGGGAAGGTGTGGACCTCTTTGGACCTCTTTGAGAATGGACCATGGTCCTCTTTGAGAATTTGATGCAAGTCCTTTGCCTCAGGGGAAAAAAAATGACATCAACAAGCAACATCTGTCTCTTTCTCTCTCTACTTCTCAAATATGAAATTTTATACAGTTCAAGGGATTCACGATCTCAGGGTAGAAACCCTTGCCCAATGATGTAAATGGCATCTAAAAAAACAAAACAACCTTTCCCTGGTGTTTACATAGATTACATCCAATTTTGATCAATTAAAAAAAAACCAATGCTTGATTTGGATATTAGAATCAAATTCAATTTTTCATGGGGAGCTAAACTTTATTAACTGTTTATTATATTCCAGGAAAAACAAAGGTATCTCATTTTACAGGACCAAAATGCTTGCTACAGGGCGTGTTATTGAATCAAGCTCTTAATCATTGCTACAAAGGTATACTTACTGGGAAAAGGTGACATAATAGTCTAAGCATGTGTCTTTTTCTTGCCAGCATTAGAGTCAAACAAGTCATGGGAATAATTATTGTTATTTTCATAATCAAACAACAGATGTAATTGAAAATATTCTATGGGTCTCATTTTTGTTGTCAGAAACTAAGCATACTTATAACAATCTAATAATGTAAGTATTTTAGGTAACAAGCCTTTGTTAACAGCCTACTCTAGCACAGTGTCCATTATCAGCTAATTAATTCATGCCCGGAGGCAAAAAGCAGTGCAAGTGAAACCATAATATGTTTCTTCATTGAACTTGCCTTCACCGCTCTTCATTTGAGCTATACTACTCTCCTTTCTTTCTCTGCTTTGAAATTTCCCATTGATGAAAATGCCTCTTTTATCTTTATTCTTTTGTCTTCATTGCCCTTTTTAACATGAGTATGTGTGGTACAGATTAGAAAGGGTCTGACAGTGTGCATATGCTGAAGGCAGTTTCTTCTCTAAAGAAGAAGAAACTTAGTTAAGTAACATGAGAATCAGTTCAAGAGCCAGAGAGCAAATCATGAGTGCCACCAGATGACCACTGGAGTCCATTCCCCACATCAGTCAAGGTCTTTGAGACAAGCAATGACAGAAACCTTTGATGTCTTTCCTCTGCTATGACTCATAAGGCAGCAGTGCCCAGGGGTTTCTTCATCAAGTTTTCCTACTTCACTGGGGCTCAAACTCATTTTAAGTTTCATTTAAGATGGGGGAGTTTTTAATGGTCACTAGCTCTGCCAAACCAACTATCACAGTGAATTGAGGGTTCTCAGTTTAAAATAAACTGGAAAGCAGTTCATTCCTGTGGCAAGAATGTCCCCACCCAGTAAATGTCAAAGATAATCTGCGCTTACCCAGATTGAGCCAAGTCAAAGCCCCCATACTTAGCCTGACACTATGGCCTCCGGAGATGCCCAATATGTGTATCCAAATGACCCAAAATTGTTCTCCTGCCTTTCAATAATTAAAATCCACTCTCTGAAAAAAAAAATTACGCATGTAAAACATCAAACAGAATGCAGACAGTAAATTAGGGCATTTTATCCTTGATCGTATCATCCAAGGAAGTGTTGTACATTTACCACTGTTCCGAATGAGCAACCTTGTTAAGAATAAAAATGATCAAAATGATGTCTAAAATCCATCAAGTTTGAAGTCTTTTAAGTTATTGTGAGCTCATGTCCCTTGGAACTTGTTGGGAATTCATTGAGGCCTGTTTTTTAAGGGTATTCACTAGAATGTTTTCTTTAAAGTGATTTTTTCTCTCCCTAGAATTGCCTTTTGTCATTCTGTTAGCTTGAGTAGAAGTTTGCATTTTGGAACTATTTCATGCATAGGAGAATTGACTGTGTCTCTAGGCAAACTCTGGGCAGCATCTGTCAAAGTCTTATTAGGAATTGACCTTCACCCACATTGACTGGGGGCTTTCTACAAGCAAATCGCATGTACAGCATTTTTGTATATGTTTCCTTATTACAGCTTCACAGACCTGGGAAGAAACAAATTAAGTTCATCATATATATAAAAGTCCAGAGAGAGGAAGTAGAAACTTTTGCATTGGTTTGGCAGATAGGAAATAGCTTATAACGCAACCTCTTCCATCGCCTCTAACTCTTTTCCCATTCATCCTTTTAACTACACTATTTCCTCTTGTACTCTAGAATAGTCCAACTAGAAATTAAATCCAGCGTGATTTTCACTTAAAATTATAATTTAATCTCGGGTTGCTGTAACTGGCTCTGGTTTTCAAATTACATTATGGACTTCACTTTCTAGCAACATGGATGCTGCCTCCAAGTATTACATAAATAAAAATGCTAGTTAAAATTCAAAATCATAATATTAATGCATGAATAAGTTGGCCAGAAAGAAAAGAATTCCTCAGAAATCAGAAACAATGAGAAAACACAAATCCTCATGGGTAAGGAAATGCTGGAGTCAGCATTTTCCCAGGAGATACATGCAAATCTTTGATGCACTAAGCAGGACAAGCCTCAGATCATAGACACCAACTTAAAAGCTGAAATCCCAAGAGAGCAATTTCTTTAGTGGGTGAGGTAGAATAAAACCCACTTGTAATAGTCTGATACAGCTTCTGATAAAGACATACCAGAGACTAAGTAATTTATAAAGAAAAAGAGGTTTAATGGACTCACAGTTCCATGTGGCTGGGGAGGCCTCACAATCATGGTGGAAGGAAAAAGGGCAATCAGGCAAGAGAAAGAAATAAAGTGTATTCAAATAGGAAGAGAGGAAGTTAAATTGTCTCTGTTTGCAGATGACATGATTGTATATTTAGGAAACCCCATCATCTCAGCCCAAAATCTCCTTAACCTGATAAGCAACTTCAGCAAAGTCTCAGGATACAAAATCCATGTGCAAAAATCACAAGCATTCCTATATACCAGTAACAGACAAACAGAGAGCCAAATTGTGAGTGAACTTTCATTCACAATTGCTAAAAAGAGAATAAAATACCTAGGAATCCAACTTACAAGTGATGTGAGGGCCCTCTTCAAGGATAGCTACAAACCACTGCTCAAGGAAATAAAAGAGAACACAAAGAAATGGACGAATATTCCATGCTCATGGATAGGAAGAATCAATATTGTGAAAATGGCTATATTGCCCAAAGTAATTTATAGACTCAATGCTATCCCCATCAAGCTACCATTGACTTCCTTCACAGAATTGGAAAAAGCTACTTTAAAGTTCATATGGAACGAGAAAAGAGCCCACATAGCCAAGACAGTCCTAAGCAAAAAGAACAAAGCTGGAGGCATCACGCTACCTGACTTCAAACTATACTACAAGGCTACAGTAACCAAAACAGCATGGTACTAGTACCAAAACAGATATATAGACCAATGGGACAGAACAGAGGCCTCAGAAATAGCACCACTCATCTACAACCATCTGATCTTTGAGAAACCTGACAAAAACAAGCAGTGAGGAAAGAATTGCCTATTTAATAAATGTGTTGGGAAATCTGGCTAGCCATATGCAGAAAACTGAAACCGGACCCCTTTTTTACACTTTATACAAAAATTAGCTCAAGATGGATTAAAGACTTAAATGTATGACCTAAAACCATAAAAACCCAAGAAGAAAACCTAGGCAATACCATTCAGCACATAAGCCTGGGCAAAGATTTTATGATGAAAACACCAAAAGCAATGGCAACAAAAGCCAAAATTTACAAATGGGATCTAATTAAACTACAGAGTTTCTGTACAGCAAAATAAACTATCATCAGAGTGAACAGGCAACTGAAAGAATGGGAGAAAAGTTTTGCAATCTATCCATCTGGGCAAAGGGCTAATATCCAGAATCTACAAAGTACTTAAACAAATTTACAAGAAAAAAACAAACAACTCCATCAAAAAGTGGACGAAGGATATGAACAGACACTTCTCAAAGAAAGACATTTATGCAGCCAACAAACATGTAAAAAAGCTCATCATCACTGGTAATTAGAGAAATGCAAAACAAAACCACAATGAGATACCATCTCATGTCAGTCAGAATGGCGATTATTAAAAAGTCAGGAAACAGCAGATGCTAGGGAGGATGTGGAGAAATAAGAACACTTTCACACTGTTGATGGGAGTGTAAATTAGTTCAACCATTGTGGAAGACAGTGTGGTGATTCTTCAAGGATCTAGAACCAGAAATACCATTTGACACAGCAATCCCATTACTGGGTATATACCCAAAGGATTATAAATCATTCTACTATAACGATACATACACATGTATGTTTATTGCAGCACTATTCACAATAGCAAAGACTTGGAACCAACCCAAATGCCTGTCAATGATAGACTGGATAAAGAAAATGTGGCACATGTACACCATGGAATACTATGCAGCCATTAAAAAGCATGAGTTCATGTCCTTTGTAGGGACATGGATGAAGCTGGAAGCCATCATTCTCAACAAACTAACACAAGAACAGAAGACCAAACACCGCATGTTCTCACTCATAAGTGGGAGTTGAATAATGAGAACACATGGACATAGGGAGGGGAACATTACACACCGGTGCTTGTCAGAGGGTGTGGGCCTAGAGAAGGGATAGCATTAGGAGAAATACCTAATGTAGAGGATGGATTGATGGGTGCAGCAAACCACCATGGCACCTGTTTACCTGTGTAACAAAACTACTTTCTGCATGTGTACTCCAGAACTTAAAATTAAAAAAAAAAAGATTTAGTTCACCAGAGAGTTATAAAAAAAGATTTAGTTCACCAGAGTTATAAAAAATTCAAACTTTCATACATCTAGAAACTGCATAATACTAAATATCTTAAAAATAGTCAGAGTGGGGTGTTCAGGAAGAAGCACATTGATATTTACAATCTACTTTGAAGTATACCAAAATGAGATGGATTTATAGTTTAAAAACATAAAAAGCTTTCTGTAAGGAAAAACTTATAAGCTCACTGTCACAGTGAGATTTATCAATAATAGATAAATCAAGTAGATAACATATTGTAATGTGGCAAGGCAATACCATATCTGAACAACACAAATAATATCCTCATTCCAATAGACAATATATAGAACATGACATCCAGCAACTGGAGAATACACACTCTTTTCAAGCACACAGAAGACATTAACCAAAGTTAAGCAAGTAGCAGGCTCAATGATTCTCATCGATTTTTAAAGATGCTGTAGTATGAAGATCACAGTTTATGGCAATACAGTTAAGTTAGAAATAAGGAAGAAAATGGAAACTAAAAATACACATGTATTCAGAAACTGAAAAACATTTCTAAACAATATATAGAGTAAAAAATACTTAAAACGATTCAATGAAAAAATGCTTCTTAAAAAACTTGGTGGCATCTACAAATACTTTAGAAGAAATTTAAAGCATTACATATTTTTGTCAAAGATAGAAGTTTGAAAATAACTGATCTATGCATTCAAGTTAAAAAGCTAGAAAAAGAAAAATAGAATAAACCCCCCAAAATAGAAGAAAGAGAATAAATATAAAAGCAGAAATTAGTGACATATAAAACAATGACACGTTAGAGAAAATCAACAGAACTAAACATTTGAGTTTATTTTTCATACTGTATAGTCATTTCTTGCAAGATTAAGAACAAAATAAGGCATAAATGAACAGTATTAAAAACTAAAACAATTACAACACCGTGTATGCAGCACAGATTAAAAGGATAATAAAAGAATATTATGAATAACTTTTTGCCAATTTATAAAAATTAAACAAGTGTTAGGCCACAAAACAAATCTCTACAAATTTCAAAGAATCTATTGCAAATAGACTAACTAAAATATAAATGAAAAGCATATAAAGGAAATATAAAGGAAAATCCTTTACAAATATATAAATTGACACAGTAAATTAAGAAGTAAAAATCCTCACTTGTCCTCTATCCATTACAGAAAATGAACCCAAAGTCATGAATCTTTACCCACAAAAGAAAACACCAGGACCAGATTAGTTCAAACATGATTTCTATCCAATTTTGAAAGAAGACACTTCTATTTTTACAAACTCTTTCAGAGACTAGAAGAAGAGAAAATATTTATTTATTTATTCTATGAAGCTAGTACAACACCAATATCAAAACCAAAGACATAAAAGAATGCAGTCTTACAGGCCTGTCATAAGCCTAAACTCAAAAAGCCAAAGCAAAATGTTTGCAAACCAAATCCAGAAATGTATAGAAAACATACACTCATCTCAATACATGCAGAAGAAGTGCTAAATAATTTTTAAATGTTTAATAAAAACTTCTAGTAAACTAAGTATTACTTTCTTAACCTACAACAAACATTGGCCTTTCAAATCAGAAACATGGCAAGGTTTTTGGCTATCACCACCTCTAATTGTATTAGAGGTACTAGCTAGAAAAATAATGCAAAAATCTATACATTTTCTATATATTTTCTATATTTCCTATATTTCACATGTATTAAAAACGAAGAAACAAAATTGGCAACATTTGTAGGTGACAGTTTATGTACACAATAAAATGTGTGCAAATACCTTTTTAATTAAAGGAAAAACAAATTTGGTGGGTACAAAATCAAATTTTAAAAATTGAGTCAATTAACAAGCTATTGGAAAATGAGTTGAAACAACATATTCCACAGTCAATACATGTTAATAAATTATATCTACAATAACATCTAATACTTTTAAATAATTAGAAATCAACCTAACAAAGATGTATAAGACAGTGAAAATTTATAAAATCTTGCAGAGAAAAATTTTTAAATTCTCTATTACAATTTATTATTGTTACATAACTAACCACCAAACTTAGAGGTTTAAAACAGATATCACTTTGTTTTGCAAATGAATTCCATGGTAAATTCTTCAGAAAAGGAAAAGTGAGGATGGCTTGTCGCTGCTTCATGATGTCTAGAGCTGGGAAGACTTTAAGGCTGGGAGTGCTCTACTAAATATGAACACCCTCCAGTGAGGAACAGGAATCATCTGAGGATTTGTTCACTCACACACCTGGCCGCTGGGCTGGGAGGACTCAAAGCAAGGACTGCTATGGGAAGTACCTGCAAATGGTTTCCTATGTGTTTGACTTCTTGCAGGCTAGTGGCCTCATGGTAGGACGTTATGCTCATCAATTATAAGGCTCAATTTTATAAAACCATCAATTCACTACATATTGATTTATGGATTCAATAAAATTTCAATCAAAATTACAATAAGTAGTGTGTGTATGTGTATGTGTGTGTGTAACTCAACAAACTGATTCTGAATTTTAAATAGACGTGCAAAGAGCCAAGATACTCTTGAGAAAGAAAAGGTGGGAGGAATTACTCCACTAAATATGAAGACTCGTGAGACTATAGCAAACATGGCAAACTGAAATTATCCCATTAAAAAACAAGTAGTCCAGTGGAACACAAATGGGAGTCCAGGAAGAAAACCATGAATATATGCACATTTCATTTCTGGAGGGAAAATAAATGCAGCACTGCAGGTTAATGGGGGAAAGATTTGACTTTTTAATAAATGATGTTTGGAAAGTAGCTATCTATACAGACAGTCTGAAAAATAAGAACCAATAATTCATACCATACCAAAAACTAATTCCAGTAGTATTAGATACCTATTTATGAAATGCAAAAGTGTGTTTTATAAGATAATATATAACAATATAGAAGACAATTTTTAAATATAGAAAAATAAAAGATTTTAGATGTCATCATAACCTCATGGAATTTCTTAAGATATAAGAGCCATTAAAAAAAGGTTGATAAATTTGATTCACATTAAAATCAAGAAAGTAGTTCATCATTATAAGACAAACTAAGCAAGTTAAAAACTGATCCACAGAATAGAAAAAGACATTTCCAATTTCTATTAAAAATAAAGGATTTGCATTCAAAACATAAAAAGAACTTCTATAAGTCATTTGAAAAACAACCAACAAATAGAAAAATGAGCAAAAGACCTGAAAACACACTTCAAAAAAGGAAACTGAAATGGCCATCGAATATTTGGAATGGCTTTTAATTAATTTGATAATCAAAAATGACACATTTTTGATGAGTGTTTTTGATAAAATGAGATAATAATCAAATATCAGATATTTTTCACTGCTGTCGGTTTAGAAAAAATTTAAAAATCTGACCACACCAAGTATTAGCAAGAATATGTACCAATGGGGACACTAATAATAAACTACTGATAGAGGATAAATTGTTATAAGCATTTTTTAAAAACGAGATTAAAAAGGAAAGCTGATCGTACATATATTTCTGAGTAATAATTCTCATAGATGTTACTGAGACATGCATGAGGAAGTTCAGAGCATTGCTGAGTGGCAGAGAAAAAAAAATCCACAAGTATATCTATCAACTGTGTATTAATCTGTTCTCATGCTGTTAATAAAGACATACCCAAGACTGGGTAATTTATAAAGGAAAGAGGTTTAATTGACCCACAGTTCCACATGGTTGGGGAGGCCTCACAATCATGGTGGAAGGTGAATGAGGAGCAAAGTCACATCTTATGTGGCAGCAGGCTAGAAGAGAGTGTGCAGGGGAACTCCCCTTTATAAAACCATCAGATCTCAGGAGACTTACTCACTATCATGAAGCAAGGGAAAAACCCGCCCTGATGATTCAATTACCTCCCACTGGGTCCCTCCCACGACACATGGGAATTATGGGAGCTACAGTTCAGATGAGATTTAGGTGGGGACACAGTCAAACCATACCAAACGGTATAATATATTCATAAAATGGAATATTGTATAGCAATGAAAATGTATAAACTGTAGCTGTATGTATTAATAAGAATGTAACAGTGAATGGAAATAAATACTCACAGAATGTATACAATAGAGTTTCATTTATTTAATCTTAAAAAATAATGCATTGCTTAGAAATACAAATAAGAAAAAAAGCAAGAGAATGATTTACTTAAAGTTCAGGCTAGTATTACCTTTGACGGAAAGAAAAAAGAAGGGATTCAATAAACAAAGTGTTAAAAGGACTGTAAACAATGTATTTCTTGGGATAAGTGGTGGGTGAATGAAAATTCATGTTATTAATCTTCCCCAGATTGTACATATTCCCCATATGCACTTTTTTAAATATATGATACATCTCACAACAATATTTTTATATTACATTATGTACCACAGTAATTATATAAGCTGTAATCTGGTCCTGTGGCCACGCAGAATAGACCCCAAACAGTTAAATAGCAAACACTGGGGGCAGAGCAAGATGGCCGAATAGGAACAGCTGCAGTCTGGAGCTCCCAGCGCTAGCAACACAGAAGACAGGTGATTTCTGCATTTTCAACTGAGGTACTGGGTTTATCTCACTAGGGAGTGCTGGACAATCGGTGCTGGTCAGCTGTTGCAGCCCGACCAGCCAGAGCTGAGGCTGGGTGAGGCATCGCCTCACCTGGGAAGCACAAGGGGGAAGGGAATCCCTTTTCCTAGCCAGGGGAACTGAGACACACAACACCTGGAAAATCAGGTAACTCCCACCCCAATACTGCGCTTTAAGCAAACAGGCACACCAGAAGATTATATCCCACACCTGGCCAGGAGGGTCCCATGCCTGCCCACGGAGCCTTCCTCATTGCTAGCACAGTAGTCTGCGATCTAACTGCAAGGCAGCAGCGAGGCTGTGGGAGGGGCGCCCGCCATTGCTGAGGCTTAAATAGGTAAACAAAGCCCTGGGAAGATCGAACTGGGTGGAGCTCACAGCAGCTCAAGAAAGCCTGCCGGTCTCTGTAGACTCCACTTCTGGGGACAGGGCACAGCTAAACAACAACAACAAAACAACAACAACAACAAAGCAGCAGAAACCTCTGCAGATGCAAATGACTCTGACAGATTTGAAGAGAGCAGTGGATCTCCCAACAGGGAGGTTGAGATCTGAGAATGGACAGACTGCCTGCTCAAGTGGGTCCCTGACCCCTGAGTAGCCTAACTGGGAGACATCCACCACTAGGGGCTGACCGACACCCCACACCTCACACGGTGGAGTACACCCCTGAGAGGAAGCTTCCAAAGCAAGAATCAGACAAGTACACTCGCGGTTCAGCAGTATTCTATCTTCTGCAGCCTCTGCTGCTGACACCCAGGCAAACAGGGTCTGGAGTGGACCTCAAGCAATCTCCAACAGAGCTACAGCTGAGGGTCCTGACTGTTAGAAGGAAAACTAACAAACAGGAAGGACACCCACACCAAAACCCCATCAGTATGTCACCATCATCAACAACCAGAGGCAGATAAAACCACAAAGATGGGGAAAAAGCAGGGCAGAAAAGCTGGAAATTAAAAAATAAGAGCGCGTCTCCCCCTGCAAAGGAACGCAGCTCATCGCCAGCAACAGATCAAAGCTGGATGGAGAATGACTTTGATGAGATGAGAGAAGAAGGCTTCAGACCATCAAACTTCTCAGAGCTAAAGGAGGAATTACGTACCCAGCGCAAAGAAACTAAAAATCTTGAAAAAAGAGTGGAAGAATTGATAACCAGAATAATTAATGCAGAGAAGGCCATAAACGAACTGACAGAGATGAAAACCATGACACGAGAAATACGTGACAAATGCACAAGCTTCAGTAACCGACTTGATCAACTGGAAGAAAGAGTATCAGCGATTGAGGATCAAATGAATGAAGTGAAGCAAGAAGAGAAGTCTAAAGAAAAAAGAAGAAAAAGAAATGAACAAAGTCTGCAAGACGTATGGGATTATGTAAAAAGACCAAATCTATGTCTGATTGGGGTGCCTGAAAGTGAGGGAGAAAATGGAACCAAGTTGGAAAACACTCTTCAGGATATCATCCAGGAGAACTTCCCCAACCTAGTAGGGCAGGCCAACATTCAAATTCAGGAAATACAGAGAATGCCACAAAGATACTCCTCGAGAAGAGCAACTCCAAGACACATAATTGCCAGATTCACCAAAGTTGAAATGAAGGAAAAAATCTTAAGGGCAGCCAGAGAGAAAGGTCAGGTTACCCACAAAGGGAAGCCCATCAGACTAACAGCAGACCTCTCGGCAGAAACTCTACAAGCCAGAAGAGAGTGGGAGCCAATATTCAACATTCTTAAAATAATTTTCAACCCAGAATTTCATATCCAGCCAAACTAAGTTTCATAAGTGAAGGAGAAATAAAATCCTTTACAGATAAGCAAATGCTTAGAGATTTTCTCACCACTAGGCCTACCTTACAAGAGACCCTGAAGGAAGCCCTAAACATGGAAAGGAACAACCAGTACCAGCCATTGTAAAAACATGCCAAAATGTAAAGACCATCGAGGCTAGGAAGAAACTGCATCAACTAACGAGCAAAATAACCAGTTACTATCATAATGGCAGGATCAAGTTCACACATAACAATATTAGCCTTAAATGTCAATGGACTAAATGCTCCAATTAAAAGACACAGACTGGCAAACTGGATAAAGAGTCAAGACCCATCAGTCTGCAGTATTCAGGAGACCCATCTCACATGCAGAGACATACATAGGCTCAAAATAAAGGGATGGAGGAAGATCTACCAAGCAAATGGAGAACAAAAAAAAGCAGGGTTGCAATCCTAGTCTCGATAAAACAGACTTTAAACCATCAAAGATCAAAAGAGACAAAGAAGGCCATTGCATAATGGTAAAGGGATCAATTCAACAGGAAGAGCTAACTCTCCTAAATATATATGCACCCAATAGAGGAGCACCCAGATTCATAAAGCAAGTCCTTAGAAACCTACAAAGAGACTTAGACTCCCATACAATAATAATGGGAGACTTCAACACCCCACTGTCAACATTAGACAGATCAACGAGACAGAAAGTTAACAAGGATATCCAGGAATTGAACTCATCTCTGCAGCAAGCAGACCTAATAGACATCTACAGAACTCTCCACCCCAAATCAACAGAATATACATTCTTCTCAGCACCACATCACACTTATTCCAAAATTGACCACATGATTGGAAGTAAAGCACTCCTCAGCAAATGTACAAGAACAGAAATTATAACAAACTGTCTCTCAGACCACAGTGCAATCAAACTAGCTAAGAAATTCAATCAAAAGCGCTCAACTACATGGAAACTGAATAACCTGCTCCTGAATGACTACTGGGTACATAACGAAATGAAGGCAGAAATAAAGATGTTCTTTGAAACCAATGAGAACAAAGATACAACATACCAGAATCTCTGGGACACATTTAAAGCAGTGTGTAGAGGGAAATTTATAGCACTAAATGCCCACAGGAGAAAGCTGGAAAGATCTAAAATTGACACTCTTAACATCACAATTAAAAGAACTAGAGAAGCAAGAGCAAACACATTCAAAAGCTAGCAGAAGGCAAGAAATAACTAAGATCAGAGAAGAACTGAAGGAGATAGAGACACAAAAAACCCTCCAAAAAATCAATGAATCCAGGAGTTGGTTTCTTGAAAAGATCAACAAAATTGATAGACTGCTAGCAAGACTAATAAAGAAGACAAGAGAGAAGAATCAAATAGACACAATAAAAATGATAAAGGGGATATCACCACTGACCCCACAGAAATACTAACTACCATCAGAGAATACTATAAACACCTCTATGCAAATCAACTAGAAAATCTAGAAGAAATGGATAGTTTCCTGGACACTTACACTCTCCCAAGACTAAACCAGGAAGAAGCTGAATCCCTGAATAGACCAATAGCAGGCTCTGAAATTGAGGCAATAATTAATAGCCTACCCACCAAAAAAAGTCCAGGACCAGATGGATTCACAGCTGAATTCTACCAGAGGTACAAGGAGGAGATGGTACCATTCCTTCTGAAACTATTCCAATCAATAGAAAAAGAGGGAATCCTCCCTATCTCATTTTATGAGGCCAATATCATCCTGATACCAAAGCCTGGCAGACACAAAACAAAAAAAGAGAATTTTAATCCAATATCCCTGATGAACATCAATGCAAAAATCCTCAATAAAATACTGGCAAACTGGATCCAGCCGCACATCAAAAAGCTTATCCACCATGATCAAGTGGGCTTCATCCCTGGGATGCAAGGCTGGTTCAACATACACAAATCAATAAATGTAATCCAGCATATAAACAGAACCAAAGACAAAAACCACATGATTATCTCAATAGATGCAGAAAAGGCCTTTGACAAAATTTAACAGCCCTTCATGCTAAAAATGCTCAATAAATTCGGTATTGATGTAACATATCTCAAAATAATAAGAGCTATTTATGACAAACCCACAGCCAATATCATACTGAATGGGTAAAAACTGGAAAAATTCCCTTTGAAAACTGGCACAAGACAGGGATGCCCTCTTTCACCACTCCTATTCAACATAGTGTTGGAAGTTCTGACTAGGGCAATCAGGCAAGAGAAAGAAATCAAGGGTATTCAATTAGGAAAAGAAGAAGTCAAATTGTCCCTGTTTGCAGATGACATGATTGTATATTTAGAAAACCCCATTGTCTCAGCCCAAAATCTCCTGAAGCTGATAAGAAACTTCAGCAAAGTCTCAGGATACAAAATTAATGTGCAAAAATCACAAGCACTCTTATACACCAGTAACAGACAAACAGAGAGCCAAATCATGAATGAACTTCCATTCACAATTGCTTCAAAGAGAATAAAACACCTAGGAATCCAACTTACA
This sequence comes from Trachypithecus francoisi, assembly GCF_009764315.1. Lineage (NCBI taxonomy): Eukaryota > Metazoa > Chordata > Mammalia > Primates > Cercopithecidae > Trachypithecus > Trachypithecus francoisi. The sequence continues at coordinate 28,433,036 of NW_022681460.1, forward strand.
AAGGATGTAAAGGACCTCTTCAAGGAGAACTACAAACCAATGCTCAGCGAAATAAAAGAGGACACAAACAAATGGAAGAACAGACCATGCTCATGGATAGGAAGAATCAACATCGTGAAAATGGCCATACTCTCCAAGGTAATTTATAGATTCAATGCCATCCCCATCAAGCTACCAATGACTTTCTTCACAGAATTGGAAAAAACTACTTTAAAGTTCATATGGAACCAAAAAAGAGCCCGCATTGCCAAGACAATCCTAAGTCAAAAGAACAAAGCTGGAGGCATCATGATACCTGACTTCAAACCATACTACAAGGCTACAGTAACCAAAACAGCATGGTACTGGTACCAAAACAGAGATATAGACCAATGGAACAGAACAGAGTCCTCAGAAATAATACCACACATCTGCAGCCATCTGATCTTTGATAAACCTGAGAAAAACAAGAAATGGGGAAAGGATTCCCTATTTAATAATGGTGCTGGGAAAATTGGCTAGCCACAAGTAGAAAGCTGAAACTGGATCCTTTCCTTACTTCTTATATGAAAATTAATTCCAGATGGATTAGAGACTTAAATGTTAGACCTAATACCATAAAAACCCTAGAAGAAAACCTAGGTAATACCATTCAGGACATAGGCATGGGCAAGGACTTCGTGTCTAAAACACCAAAAAGCAATGGCAACAAAAGCTAAAATTGACAAATGGGATCTAATTAAATTAAAGAGCTTTTGCACAGCAAAAGAAACTACCATCAGAGCGAACAGGCAACCTACAGAATGGGAGAAAATTTTTGCAATCTACTCATCTGACAAAGGGCTAATATCCAGAACCTACAAAGAACTCAAACAAATTTACAAGAAAAAAACAAACAACCCCATCAAAAAGTGGGCAAAGGATATGAACAGACATTTCTCAAAAGAAGACATTCATACAGCCAACAGACACATGAAAAAATGCTCATCATCACTCGCCATCAGAGAAATGCAAATCAAAACCACAATAAGATACCATCTCACACCAGTTAGAATGGTGATCATTAAAAAGTCAGGAAACAACAGGTGCTGGAGAGGATGTGGAGACATAGGAACACTTTTACACTGTTGGTGGGATTGTAAACTAGTTCAACCATTATGGAAAACAGTATGGCAATTCCTCAAGGATCTAGAACTAGAAGTACCATATGACCCAGCCATCCCATTACTGGGGATATACCCAAAGGATTATAAATCATGCTGCTATAAAGACACATGCACACATGTGTTTATTGTGGCACTATTCACAATAGCAAAGACTTGGAATCAACCCAGATGTCCATCAGTGACAGACTGGATTAAGAAAATGTGGCACATATACACCATGGAACACTATGCAGCCATAAAAAGGGATGAGTTTGTGTCCTTTGTAGGGACATGGATGCAGCTGGAAACCATCATTCTCAGCAAACTTTCACAAGAACAGAAAACTAAACACCGCATGTTCTCACTCATAGGTGGGAACTGAACAATGAGATCACTTGGACTCAGGATGGGAAACATCACACACCAGGGCCTATCACGGGGAGGGGGGAGGGGGAGGGATTGCATTGGGAGTTATACCTGATGTAAATGACGAGTTGATGGGTGCTGACGAGTTGATGGGTGCAGCACACCAACATGACACAAGTATACATATGTAACAAACCTGCACATTATGCACATGTACCCTAGAACTTAAAGTATAATAAAAAATTAATTAATTAATTAATTAATTAAATAGCAAACACTGTGGTTTCATAGAAAGATGTTTGAAGGTACAGCCCAAGAGATACACTTCAGTCAACAACTTCAACAAAGTAGGAGAGAAACTTCCAGATGGTAGAAATTTTAGTAAAATTATTATTTTATCTATTTTTAAAGCTGTGGCTGTGTATAAAAATCTTGCCATTTGTAGGCATGTACACAGCACAAGGACAGGGCCCAGAGACAGTGGAGGATCTGGTAAGGGTTTGAGAGCAGCACGGTGAAAGAGAGCAGTCTTCTTTTATATCCAGGCCTTGTGAGAATCTGCCCTCTGTGAGCAAATTAGAAACAGAAGTTCTTTTCATTGTAGAAATACAGCTAGTGATGACACTTTAAAAGTACAGATTCTGAGCAACTGCAGCAGTGACAGTGAGAATTGCCACAATTAGGATACTCATCTCATTATGATGATGTGGCTGTTCAGATGGTATGCAGAGCATCATGGGACACTGAAGATCAGAAACGCTGCAGAACAAGATGATGAAAGAAGAGGGTGGTTTGAACAAAACCCAGGCATGGACCATTCCCTTAACCACACCTGGCTATGGTTCTGATGGCTTAGGGACCAGGAATTGGAAACAATACCAGATACAGTTCTGCTGCATATCAGTATTGGTTTGTTAAGTATATTTTCTCATAAGTTTATGTTTGTTTCCTAAGTTACCGAGCTCATTCAGCAGCAAGAGTTCAGTTGTTTTCAAACCCCTTTGTTATATTCATAAATTTCCAGGTAAAGAAATTTCTTCAGTAATCTCTATAGAAGTACTTAGATAGGGTGAAATACTTAGTCTGAGGGCTGTAATTAGAATTATAGCCCCCAACTGAGGACTATAATTAGAATTCTGGATGACAATAATGAAAAAGCAGCAGCCTCCCTTAGAGAATAGTGCCAGACTCAAACTTCTTTCTACATGGTCAGAGTTACATATTGTCACCTTAACAATTTTTTTCAATAGGCTCTGTCCCCAGGTAACAAATTACCTTCCTTTTGCTGTTCTTCTCCTCCACTAATGACCACTATAATCTGACAAATCTAAATTTTTGAAAGTGAGCCAACTTTTAAACTCAGTTCTAGAGATTTTTTTCTGGAAACAGAAACTTCCAGATGTAGATAATTTATTTAAATGACATAGTCCTTCAAATTGACAGGGAGCCAACTCACAATCCTCAATAATGGAAACTAGGCACAGCAGACATAACCTAATTCCAATGATGATCAAAGAAGCTCATTTGCCTTCTCTTTATCAAACTTTCACCAGAGTTACAAGCCAGTATCTGAGAGAACTGGTTTAAGTTTCATCTTCTTTTATTTATCTCACCATTCCTCTAGTGAGAGGACTAATGAGTCACCAGAGTCAGGCAATAGGGAAAGGAGATCCAGGGAGAAGAAAACCACATAATCCCTTAACTGGATAATCACCTCTGAGTCAATAAAGTTGAACATGTTTTCTCCTTGGTTTTAAGGCTAATTTAGAAACTGCATGTTTTTACTCTGAATGTGAATACCCAGGGTGACCAGATTTCCTACACCACCACCACTCCTGTCAGCAGTATGTCTATCAATGCAGCTTTCACTTCACCTTTGCACCTTCTTTTTTTCTTTTTCTTTGTCCTATTCACCACCAGCTATCCCTCTTTCTTCCGGGGTCTCCTTTTCCTGAATTCTTTACTACAGCAGTAAACATGTAGGTTCTACAGGGGCTCCAAAGATGAGTTGAGGGCCCTCAGGAATAGAAAGTGTCTTCAAGCTTCATTTACTTCTCCTCCAGGGGATAACATCACTCTCCCCACTACCCCCTGATGCCAGAGAAGAGAACGAACTTTCGCTGTGCACTAGCTATATGTCAGACATTGCTGGATGCCCTACTTCCATCCTCTACTCAATCTTGCCTTCAGCAAAGTGCAGCATTCGTTTATGTTGCCTATTTTACAGAGTCTTCAAAGGGATTATGTTTTATTCTGTTACTGAATAGCAGAGGCAAGATAGAGACACAAGCTTTTACTCTTTCTACCACAAAATGCTACCAGGCACAATGCACAGTATCTCTTATTGTGTTCTTACTTTCAGCCTGTAATTTGGTCCTTATATTATGTTTCTTATGTTAGTTCCCATTTAGACAAAAAATTATTAAATTGTAGAACATTAAATTTTTAATTACAAAACTAAATAGAAGAAAACTCTAGTTTGAGGATTTTAATGGGTACTGAAATCAATCCGGTTTCACTTCAAGGGAATTTCAGAGACATCTAGAGATCAAAACTGTTGAGTATTTACTTCTGGTTAAGAATGACAGCTTGTTGTACTATCTCTGTTCCCTTCAAAAATTCTACTAGAATAACAGCAAGGAGAATTTTGTAAAAGTTATAAACCCACAGGCCTAAGAGAATAGAAAAGAAAACAGAAGTAACAAAACTCTAGATTCTGGAAAGCAAATGAATGAGTGCAACAGACTTAGCATACCGAAGAAAGCAAAGAGCTAAAACAGCAATAGAGAAAGGCAAGAAAAACCAGATTTATGCCACAAAAAAACCCCAAGCGGCTCAGAAATTGACAGCACCCAGGACTTTGGGAAATAGGGGTGAAGGTAGAGCTAATAAAAGAAGTATTGATTGATAATCTGCATGAGATTTCCAAATACAGTAGTCTCTTCTTATCCCTAGTTTCACTCACTATCCACAGTTTCAGTTATCCACAGTCAGCTGTGGTCTGAAAATATTCAAAGGAAAACTCCAGAAAGAAGCAATTCACAAGTTTTAAATTGCATGCTGTTCTAAGCCCGGCACAGTGGCTCACGCCTGTAATCCCAGCACTTTGGGAGGCCCAGATGGGCTGACCACGTGAGGTTAGGAGTTCAAGACCGACCTGGCCAATATGGCAAAAACTCATCTCTACTAAAAAATACAAAAATTAGCTGGGCGTGATGGTGCACACCTGTAATCTCAGCTAATTGGGAGACTGAGGCACGAGAATCACTTGAACCCAAGAGACGGAGGTTGCAGTAAGCCAAGATCACACCACTGCACTCCAGCCTGGGTGACAGAGTAAGACTCTGTCTCAAAAAAAAAAAAAAAAAAAAAATGCATGCTGTTCTCAGTAGCATGATGAAATCTTGCTCTGTCCCATCTAGGGTGTGAATCCTCCCTCCATCCACCATATCTATGCCGTAAATGTTCCCATATGTTAGTCACTTACTGACCATCTTGGTCATCAAATTGACTGTCCCCTCTCACAGTGCATGTGTTTAGGTAACCCTTATTTTACTTACTAATGGCCCCAAAGGACAAGAGTATTGTGCTTAATTTCTAAATTAAACTTTCTCGTAGGTGTGTATGTATAGGAAAAACATAGTAGACACAGGGTGTGGCACTATTTGCAGTTTTGAGCATCCACAAGGGGGTCTCAGAAGTATCCCCCAAAGGTAAGGAGGAGACCACTGTACCTACTGTGATACCAACAGCAAAGTGGATGCACTTCTAACCATGGCAAAAAACAAAAGTTTATTCTCCAGGGAAGGTAGAGCAAGGGGTCCCTGAACTGAAAAACACTAAGCTCAACTGATAGGATACACTGAAAACTGGTGGTTAGGTAAATCTATTAGTAAGTGCCTCTGCTCTCCAGTTCTCTTTCTATATTTGCTTTCCAGAAACATGAACTATTTCCTCCAATAAGATACTGTAATGTCCTTCTCTAGGGAATCTGAATATCCCAAGAAAAGGGCCCAAAGGTATGGACATTGGATCTGCCTCATTGAAACCACCCAAGCTGATCACCCTGATCATCAGCCCACAGTTTCCCTCAGCTACATGTACAGAGTTTACAGGTAGCTCTGTAGTGTCCGACACTTAACCATGAGCAGAAGGACATGGCTCTCCAAACTTTTAGCAATGCATCTAATATGAAAAACAGAAGGGCCAAATAAACATCTAAAAATCACACGGAGGTAAAAAAGAAATGCAAGAAAAAACATTCATAAAAGTTATCACTAAATACAACTTTTATGAATAATAGTCTCAGAAAGATGAGAAAATACTACATCCATTAAACAGTAGCATAATTTTAAAAAGTTAGAGAATTTTTTAAAAGCTCAAAGAAATTAGAAAGAAGATAGTATATGTAAAAAACTTCAGTGAATAGTTGGAAAACAAGGTTGACAAAATCTCACAGAAAGGAGAGCAAAAAAGACAAACAGAAGATAATATATGTTCAAAAAATTAAGAAATTAGAAAGTTGGTTCCGGTAATTCCACACTCAAATATTAGCAGCTTCAGAAAGAGAAAATGAAGAAATTGAAAGAAGCAAATCAAAGAAGTAATTCAAAAATATTGGTCAGACCAATGGATGAGTTTTTAATCCGAAGGATCTATGATGTGCTTAGCATAATGGATAAAATTAGACCCACACCACAGGCACACTGTGACAAGTGCTGTCATGCAATCCTCAGATTTCCATTCAGGAATGAGGGACTCATTCCCCCAGTTGCTGGGAGTGCTGCCAGCCATCTTTGGGAATTGCATTAGCAGAAGAAAATTGCCTTTCCCAAGGTCACTGCTTCCAGGAGCAGCTCATATCTAATCAACGTGGGGATAAAGGACTCACCTCCTTGACCCAATTCAGGACAACCCCGAAGGGTTACTCCAGCTATAGAGCCAATACAGTCCCTACCAGCGAATGTTGGGGTGAGGTAGTTGGAAAGTACATCACAACTCAAGTTTTCCCTATGCCGTCTCATACTTCCTTCCCCTTCCTCCACAGGTATTGATTCCAAGACCACTTCCTAATAAATCTCTCACACACTAATTTCCATCTCAGAGTCTGTTTCTTGGGAATTCAACCTGTAATACACATTACTCTGAATTTTCAGAATGCTTGAGGTTTTAAAAAAAGGAAAAAATAACAAATCCATAAAGCCTTCTGAAAGGGGGTACAAAGGAAATGAGACTGAGGAGGAGTGCAGGTTTCATACAAAAGAACAAGGATGAAAGTGGTTTTGGATTCTCAATAGAAACACTGAAAACTAGTAGACATTGAAGAAAGTTTTTAAACTAAGAGAGAGAAAACTGCTTCAAACCTGGAAATTTATACCCAGCCAAATTCTAAATCAAGTATGAAGGTAAAATAAAGGCATGCTTGGTCTCATAAAATTTACCACTCATGTATTTTTTCCTAGGAAGCAACTGCAGCATATGCATAAGTAAAATGCAGGAATAGACAAAAAACAAAACAAAAAACACCAAACGGTAAACAACAGGGAATTCAGCACATAGGAGCTTCAACTCAGGACAGTGTCAAAGAGAACCCCCAGCATGACTGAATGATAAAGGAGATCCCAAAACGATACCTGTTCCAGAGAGAGCCCTAGAGAGCAAGCAAATCCAACAGGTCCAAGTCAGACTGCTCTGCTGAGATTTGTTCAATCAACTAAAAGAGACAGGCTGCCAGATAGGTTTGAATCTATCCTGAGGAAGTTTACATGGCTGAAGGAGTTTGGGAATAAATTAGTGGCAGGTACATAGAAAACTAAAAAATGAAAAAAAAATCATTTATAACTTCCAAGAAAATAAAAAATGTGGAAGATCCTCCACACAAAAATAAAGTAATGTCTTTTGCAGCAACTTGGATGGAACTGGAGGCCATTATCCTAAGTGAAGTAACTCAGGAATGGAAATCCAAATATCTCATGTTTCATTTATAAGTGAGAGCTAAGCTAACAGGTACACATGGGGCATAAAAGGTGGCATAATGGACATTGGAGACTCAGAAGGGAGAGATTGGGAGAGGGCTGAGAAATAAAAGAAATATTTATTGGGTACAATGTACATTATTCAGGTCACAGGTACACTGAAAGCCCAGATTTTACCACTGCACAATTCATCCAAAACCCACTTGTACCCCCAAAGCTATTGAAATTTTTAAAAATTAAAATAAAAGAAAAATGTGGAAGAAACGAAAAGAAAGACAAAACCTTGCATAGTTTCAGTTCTGTGAATATTGTTATCAAAATGTAAATTATAATATTTATTGAAAGATCCAGCCAAAATTAGAGCTAACTGTATTGGGAGAATGAAGGGACAGCAAGAGTGTGTGCACACATGTGCATCACGTGCATGTGTTAGGGAGTAGGAGTGTGTGAAGAGAGTGAACCCCCACTTTTCAAAGCTGAAAGGCAGTAAAAATGTCTAAAACTGGAAAATCAAGTGAGAACACTGCAGCATGTTATACATAAACACAAAAATACACAAAAATTTGGTTATAAGTGGAAGGTACTCACTGGGAGCAGGTATATGCGGAAAAGGTGGAAAAGACCATTGATCAAAGCAAAAATCAAATTAAAAGAAGAATAGGAATTTTTTTTGTTTTTGAATTTATTTATTGGCTTTATTCTGTCCAGAAAACTATGTTGCCAAAAGTTTAATTTGAGAACCCTGATTTGGGGTTTGTTTTATTAGCATTGTGGGTGCTACTTCACTCTTTTGGAGATTTTTACTGGCTAAAATGACAAAAAGGAATCATTTGCAAACGAGTTATTCGTGCTCATGATATATCCCAAAATCTCAGCTGGTCAAACAGTCTTCATAAGTACACTTTGAGGTACAAAATGTTATTTTTGGTATATCTAAAATGTAGTTAAATTATATTTTTAAAATCAAGGAAAACCCCTGAGCAACAAGACAAGACCCCATCTCTACAAAAAATATATACATATATTAAAAAGTTAGCTAGATGTGGTGCACACCTGTGGTCCCAGCTACTCAAGAGGCTAAAGAAGGAGAAACACTTGAGCCAGGAAGTTTGAGGCTGTAGTGAGTCAGAATCACACCTCTGCACCCCAGCCTGGGTGACGGAGTGAGGCAGTGTCTAAAATAAAATAAAATATAATATAATAAAATAGTAAAATCAAGGAAAAAAGTTGACCTCCTTTTGTTTTGTAATTAGTGCCACAGAAGGAAATATTATCTGCAAAGGAAATAATTTGCATACTCAACTCCTAAATACAACAGAAAATAACGGCTGCTTCTGAGTAAAATCCAATGTGCTTACTTGGATGACTTGGAGGGAGACAATGGGATATTGAAGCAGAAGGGACATGCCAGAGTGAAGCCCACATCCCTGACCCCAGAGTGTACCAGTGGGTCCCTGCCTCTAACGATGGAGAATATGGTGGATCACAGCCCCTGAGGTGAATGGGCTAGATGAGAACCTCCTAAAGAAGGAAAGGTCTTTGAGCCTCAGTGTGTTGATCCTGAATAGGAAGAAACCCTAGTGAGGCTCTAGACAGTCTCCACCAAACGCCTCACAGCTTAGCCCTATTGCCAAGCATGGCACTTGTCATACAGAAGACACTCAATAAAAATATATTGGGTGAGGGAATGGCAGATACAAGCTCTAAGAGCTAGGCCACCAAAGGCTTAAGAAAAAAAAGTCAACAAAAAATTCAAAGTTTTTTAAAAAAATATCTGCAATCATTGAAAATGAAAGCTCTCCCTGGCCAGATGCAGTGGCTCACACCTGTAATTTTAGCACTTTGAGAAGCCAAGGTGGGCAGATTGTTAGAGTCCAGGAGTTCAAGACCAACCTGGGGAACATGGTGAAACCCTGACTCTATAAAAAATACAAAAATTATGGCTGCATATTATTCCATGGTGTATATGTACCACATTTTCTTTATCCAGTCTATCATTGATGCGCATTTGTGTTGGTTCCATGTCTTTGCTACGGGGGTGGGGGTTGAGGGGAGGGAAGTGAGAGTATGGGTCAATAGGTGCAGCAAACCACCATGGTACACATATATCTATGTAGCAAACTTGCACGTTATGCACATGTATCCCAGATTTTTTTAAGAAGAAATAAATAAATACAAATAAAAATACAAAATACAAAAATTAGCCAGGTGTGGTGGTATGTGCCTGTTGTCCCAGCTGCTCAGGAGGCTGAGGTGGGAGGATCCCTTTAGTCCAGGAGGTGGAGGCTGCAGTGAGCCATGATTGCACCACTGCATTTCAGCCCGGGCAACAGAGTGAAACCCTGTCTCAAAGAAAAAAGACAAACAAAAAGAAAAGGAAGGAAGGAAGGAAGAAAGGAAGAAAGAAAAGGAAGAGAAGGAAGGGAAGGGAGGGGAGGGGAGGGGAAGGGAAGGGAAGGCGAGGTGAGGCAAGGGGGAGGAAGGGGAGGTGAGGGGAAGGGAGAGGAGGGGAGGGGAAGGGAAGGAGGGAGATGCCCCCTGCATTAGGAGCACAGCACAAGTAGTTTTTCTTCCCTAAAGCTAGAATGGCTTAGGAAAACAAGGGCTTCCCAAAGTACAGAAAGTAATCAGTAGAGTGAAAATAACCAATTCACGGAAGGACAAAAAGTGGGTGCTGTTGTCTGAATGTTGATGTCCCCCCAAAATTTATGTTTTGGAACCTAATACACCCAAATATTAGAGTATTACAAGGTGAGGCCTTTGAGAATTATTCAAATCATGAGGTCTTTGCTCTCTTGAGTGAGATGAATTCCCTTATAAAAGAGGTCGAAGGGAGCTGCCTTACCCCTTCTGCCATGGCACCTTGATCTTGGATTTCTTAGCCTCCAGAAATGTGAGCAACACATTTGTATTGTTTATAAATTACCTAGTCTAAGGTATTTTGTTATAGTAGCCGGAACAGAACTAAGACAGCAGGACTAAAAGCTCCCAGATAAAAAGCAAGCTTAACTGGATTTATTTATTTAGTTAGTTAGTTCGTTAGTTTAAATAACTTCAACTTTTGTTTTAGATTCAGGGGTTATATCTGCAGGTTTGTTAAATGGGTATATTACGTGATGCTGAGGTTTGGGGTACAATTGATCTTGTCACACAGGTATGGAGCATAATATCCAATAGTTAGTTTGTCAACACTTGCCCTTATTTCTCCCTTCCCCATCTAGTAGCCCAGAGTGTCTATTGTTGCCATCTTTATACACATGAATACCTAATGTTTAGCTTCCACTTATAAGTGAGAACATGCAGTATTTGGTTTTCTGTTCCTGTGTTAATTTGCCTCTTGTTGTATCGATGTTGCAGCAAAGGACATGATTTCATCCTTTTTATGGCTGCATAGTATTCCATGTTGTATATATACTATTTTCTTTATCCAATCCACATTTGATGGGCACCTAATTTGATTCAATTTAACCGGTTTTAAATGGCAAAAAAAGCACCATCAGTGAGAGCAAACATATTCTTGATTGCCATGGGCATTTCAGGGCTAGGTGTCAAGGAGAAAGGAAGTGAGAGCCATAGCCAATGCCTGGTGAGCATGGATACTGACTAACTGTGTTCCAGGTACTGTGCAGACAGCTATAGATGTGTTCATGCATTTAGTCATTACAACAACACTACACAGTAAAGATGTGCTGCATAACCCCAAAGGTTGCCATTCACACTGTAAAACGCCAGAATACCTCATAACACACCATCCTGTGGGATGACTACAGAGGATATAGAAATGGCTGTTTCATCCTGGAAAGGTCACCACTCTTGCCCAAGGAATAGATAGTGGTCATTCTTCCACCTGTGAGGTCCCCTGAGGGAGATCATTTTATTGACCTCATTGTACAGTGAAGAAACTAGGGCACAAAGGGACTAAGTATCTTGCCCTCGGTCACTTTGCTAGTACGAAGTGGTGCTTGTATCCAAACCCAGGCAGACTAGCTCCTGTTAGGCCTGTGTTTCAATAACCACACCTTACTCTTTCAAAAAAAAAGAAAAAGAAAAAAAAAGCAGGGTAGTGAGGGAGAAGAGTAATAGGAATAGGACAATGAAGAAGAAAAAGGAAATAAAACAGAGGGAAAAGTGTTTGGTTCAGGTACCAAGCACGGATGTGGTTCTGTAGATTGCTCTGGAGGACTCTGCTCAGGTGATTTTCTTCATAGGGGATTGCTTTCCCCTTTTGAGAGTGGTGTTCGAATAAGACCTTGATGGAGGAGAAATTTGTCAGAAAACACCTTCTCATATAGCGAAAATAAGGTTTGCTTCTTCTTCTTTTTTTTTTTTTTAAGAGACAGAATTGCTGTCAGTGGTGATGGCTTCTGGGTGCATGTGAGGCCTGCCATACACGACCTCCCTCTGGACTCCACCTTGACTTCCTGATCTGTTGCTTAAGCATAAGGCAAGCTGATGTGTGGAGCAGGAAATGTGATGCTATCATCATTCCTCCTCTGGGTCGGGGAAATGGAAATCTATGAACCTGAAATAGGTCATCTGTGGATTTAGGTGATAGACCCATAAGCGAGGAAGTAACTGAAAGGCCCACGAAAGCTTGACTCCCCTGTTACAAATGCCAGAGAAAGTTCATTCTACAGGGAGGCTGCCACCAGGATTATTAAATGGCTTTGCCTGTGCTCTTTGCTCCTGTGGCAGAAATGTTACTTGCTTTGTAAAATAAGAAATATGGCTCATTTTCCTTGATGTTTGAATAATTCTGCATTATCCAAATAATACCTACTAACATGCAGCAGTGTACATTTTAAATGGACTCGTTTGGAGTTTGTTGAAGGCTCCACTCATCACCTCCTTTCACCATCTAAGGAGCCAGATGAAAAGGACATCATGCTAGGGCAAAAGAACTGAAATATCAATACGATTCAACAACTCACAAGGGCACACATACTAAATCATGAAATATTCAAGGGTATATTTCTCACGTTCATAAACATTTTTTGGTTCGAGATATATAAGTCAAAATCTATGTCCTCCATACTGCACAGGTATGTACAAATATGCACAAGTATGCACAAATATGCACAGGTGTGCACAAATATGACCTTTGGTTGGACCATTGTCTCTAGGATACCCCTCTGCCTACTATGAAGAATGAACCTCTCACTTGCAAAACAACTTCCTCAACACTGAAAAAGGTACCATGTTATTAATCTTATAGATATTTATTGATTACCTGGAATGTGCAACATACTCACATTTAATGTCAAGAGCTGGCAATCTAGCTAGGAAGGTAGGCCTACAGATATACCTAATAATAACAATAATAGCTAATATTTGCTAAGAGAATATTCCAGGCACTAAGCTTTATATACATGAATCTCAGTCTCAATGCCTACAACAACCCTGAAAATGCAATTTACCCCTGTAAATAAAATTATTCCCATTTTACAGAAGAGGAAACCAAACTACAAAGATTGAAATGACTTGCCAAAGTCACACTCTGCTAAGAAATGGCAGAGCTGGGATTCAAATTCAGGCAGGCTGGCTCTAGGGTCTAGCCTATTTATACATCACTCTATAGCCTCTAGGTAGGATGAAATGGGTATTTTGATTTAAAAGAATTTTTTAAGGTAAGCTATTGTCAAACAGCAAATTGCTGCTTAAGTGTCTATTTTATTATTACCTTACTGTCAAACTGGGAGAGGAGTTAACCTGACACTGAACAGGTAAGAGGAAGACTAAGCAAAGAAGTGAGGACGGGGAGCACTTTGGAAGGGAAGGTGCTAAACCTCAAAGACAAAAACAAGGTAAGTAGGATCAAGAAATTGCAAGGAGATTTAGGGTCTACAAGAGGGTTAGAGGGCCACAAAGTGGCACCAGCCAGCACGTGGGAGTTGATGAAGCAGGGGCCAAATCAGGCCAGGCCAGACATGGATAAGGAGTTTGGCATTTCATGTCATTTCCTCTGTGTTTAAAAATGTAGTCAAACACCAGGATTGATATTATATTTTAACCCCAAACCATCTAAGTGGGATACTCACTCTTCAAATTGTCAACTTTAAGGAGGCAGTGGTTGTTGGCACATCATGACTGGGGAGGGTGGTAGAGAGAAGACATAATGGGGAAATTTTCTTTTTTAATAGTCAGAACTTTGAATTCTAAAATCAAAGCCATGATTCAATTTATTGTGTGAAAGTCTGACAATATACGATATTCACCAACATTGAAAGTAAAATCTTTGCCCACTACACCCACTACCCTGTGACCCCAGAGCTCAAGTATTTTAGATTCACTGAGACAGAAGCCCTTCATTTCTAAACTGGTCTATCATCTTCACCAACAATGGTCACTAAATTAACTAAGTGTGTCTCAACTAAAGCAGGTCTTCACAACATCTTCAAACAACCACACTGTTTAAGATCTAATCTCTTGAATTAGAAATGAAATGCAGCCCTTTGATTTGTACCCTGCCTCCCTGCAGGATGAGTGGAACAGTTTAGAGACACCAATCCTCACTGAAACACATAACCTGACAGCCTCCTCATCTGTCTACTGTTTTCAGTTACCATTCCTTCTCAAGAAACGCCACTTGGAAAACCCAGGGACAATCCTTAAGTACTGACAGCACCTCCTCCTTCACTAAATCTACCCTCAGATTAATTGGCACTAATGCAGCCATTCACAGCCGTATACAAGATGTTACAGAGTGCAGTGGAGGGGGTGGTTATGATCATCTGCACACTGTCATTGCGTTGTAAGAACAGACCTGCCCCCTTCAGAAATGGCAAGATAATAGAATGTAATAGAGCATCTTGGCAATCAATGCCATTATGGAAATAAGAGCACATCGCAGTGACAATAATAAAGATGGAATGTAAAACAACAAAGCCCTCTCTCTCTTCACTAGAACTCTCAAGAGCAGCTCATTACTTTAACCTTTCCACCTTCCCTGGAAGCACAACTAGAAACATGCATTTCCTTGAATACTAAACCCACTCACTTGCTCACTCTGCCCTCATTAGGCTACAATGGGGCCCAATTAGCTGGATGGTCATAAACAGATGTCTGTGACTCGAAAAAACAAAAAGAGAACATTCTTGGAGCCAAAAGAGAATAAAGAAAATTCAGCTTTTTTGTGTCTCTATCTCCTTCAGTTCTTCTCTGATCTTAGTTATTTCTTGCCTTCTGCTAGCTTTTGAATGTGTTTGCTCTTGCTTCTCTAGTTCTTTTAATTGTGATGTTAGGATGTCAATTTTAGATCTTTCCTGCTGTCTCTTGTGGGCATTTAGGGCTATAAATTTCCCTTTACACACTGCTTTAAATGTGTCCCAGAGATTCTGGTATGTTGTGTCTTTGTTCTCATTGGTTTCAAAGAACACCTTTATTTCTGCCTTTATTTCATCATGTACCCAATCAATGAATCCAGGAACTAGTTTTTTGAAAACATCAATGAAATTGATAGACTGCTAGCAAGACTAATAAAGAAGAAAAGAGAGAGGAATCAAATAGATGCAATAAAAAAATGATAAAGGGGATATCACCACTGATCCCACAAAGACACAAACTACCATCAGAGAATACTATAAACACCTCTATGCAAATAAACTAGAAAATTTAGAAGAAATGGATAAATTCCTGGACATGTACACCCTCCCAGGACTAAACCAGGAAGAAGTTGAATCCCTGAATAGACCAATAACAGACTTTGAAATTGAGGCAATAATTAATAGCCTACCGACCAAAAAAAGTCCAGGACCAGATGGATTCACAGCCAAATTCTACCAGAGGTAAAAAGAGGAGATGGTACCATTCATTCTGAAATTATTCCAATCAATAGAAAAAGAAGGAATCCTCCCTAACTCATTTTATGAGGCCAGCATCATCCTGATACCAAAGTCTGGCAGAGACACAACAAAAAAAGAGAATTTTAGACCAATATCCCTGATGAGCATCAGTGCAAAAGTCCTCAATAAAATACTAGCAAACCGAATCCAGCAGCACATCAAAAACATTATCTGCCATGATCAAGTTGGCTTCATCCCTGGGATGCAAGGCTGGTTCAACATACACATGTCAATACACGCAATCCATCATATAAACAGAATCAAAGACAAAAACCACATGATTATCTCAATAGATGCAGAAAAGACCTTTAACAAAATTCAACAGCCCTTCATGCTAACAACTCTCAATAAATTAGGTATTGATGGGACGTATCTCAAAATAATAAGAGCTATTTATGACAAACCCCCAGCCAATAACATACTGAATGGGCAAAAACTGGAAGCATTCCCTTTGAAAACTGGCACAAGACAGGGATGCCCTCTCTACTGCTCCTATTCAACATAGTGTTGGGAGATCTGACTAGGGCAATCAGGCAGGAGAAAGAAATAAACAGTATTCAATTAGGAAAAGAGGAAGTCGAATTGTCCCTATTTGCAGATGACATGACTGTATATTTAGAAAACCCCATCATCTCAGCCCAAAATCTCAAGTTGATAAGCAACTTCAGCAAGTCTCAGGATACAAAATCAACGTGCAAAAATCACAAGCATTCCTATACACCAATAGGAGACAAATAGAGAGCCAAATCATGAGTGAACTCCCATTCACAATTGCTTCAAAGAGGATAAAATGCCTAGGAATCCATCTTACAAGGGATATGAAGGACCTCTTCAAGGAGAATTACAAACCACTGCTCAATGAAATAAAAGAGGACACAAACAAATGGAAGAACAGTCCATGCTAATGGATAGGAAGAATCAATATCATGAAAATGGCCATATTGCCCAAGGTAATTTGTAGATTCAATGCCATCTCCATCAAGTTATCAATGAATTTCTTCACAGAATTGGAAAAAACTACTTAAGGTTTATATGGAACCAAAAAAGAGCCTGTATTGCCAAGACAATCCTAAGAAAAAGAACAAAGTTGGAGGCATCACGCTACCTAACTTCAAACTATACTACAAGGCTACAGTAACCAAAACAGCACCGTACTGCTACCAAAACAGAGATATAGAGCAATGGAACAGAATAGAGCCCTCCGAAATAATACCACACATCTACAACCATCTGATCTTTGACACACCTGACAAAAACAAGAAATGAGGAATGGATTCCCTATTCAATAAATGGTGCTGGGAAAACTGGCTAGCCATAAGTAGAAAGCTGAAACTGGATCCTTTCCTTACACATTATACAAAAATTAATTCAAGATGGATTAAACACTTAAATGTCAGACCTAAAACCATAAAAACCCTAGAGAAAACCTAGGCAATACCATTCAGGACATAGGCATGGGCAAGGACTTTATGTCTAAAACACCAAAAGCAATGGCAACAAAAGCCAAAATTGACAAATGGGATCTACTTAAACTAAAGAGCTTCTGCACTGCAAAAGAAATTACCATCAGAGTGAACAGGCAACCTACTGAATGTGAGAACGTTTTTGCAATCTACCCATCTGACAAAGGGCTAATATCCAGAATCTACAAATAACTTAAACAAATTTACAAGAAAAAATCAAAAAACCCTATCAAAAAGTGGGCAAAGAATATGAACAGACACTTCTCAAAAGAAGACGTTTATGCAGCCAACAGACACATGAAAAAATGCTCATCGTCACTGGCCATCAGAGAAATGTAAATCAAAACCACAATGAGACACCATCTCACACCAGTTAGAATGGCGATCATTAAAAAGTCAGGAAACAAAAGGTGCTGGACAGGATGTGGAGAAATAGAAAGACTTTTACACTGTTTGTGGGAATGTAAACTAGTTCAACCATTGTGGAAGACAGTGTGGCGATTCCTCAAGGATCTAGAACTAGAAATGCATTTGACCCAGCCATCCCATTACTGGGTATATACCCAAGGGATTATAAATCATGCTGCTATAAAGACACATGCACACGTATGTTTATTGTGGCACTATTGGACTACAGCAATGACTTGGAACCAATCCAAATGTCCATCAATGATAGACTGGATTAAGAAAATGTGGCACATATACACCATGAAATACTATGCAGCCATAAAAAAGGATGAGTTCATGTCCTTTGTAGGGACATGGATGAAGCTGGAAACCATCATTCTCAGCAAGCTGTCGCAAGGATGGAAAACCAAACACCACATGTCCTCACTCATAGGTGGGAATTGAACAATGAGAGAACACTTGGAAACAGAATGGGGAACATCACACACGGGGGCCTATTGTGGGGTGGGGAGGGGGGAGAGATAGCATTAGGAGATATACCTAATGTAAATGATGAGTTAATCGGTACAGCACACCAACATGGCACATGTATACATATGTAACAAACCTGCACGTTGTGCACATGTACCCTAGAACTTAAAGTATAATAATAATAATCATAATAAATAAATCACACACACACACAAAAAGAAAATCCAGCACACCCCATCTTATTAATTATCTGAAATCTACAGCATTTTACATTTGACATGAGCCTACACTTTTTGTTTTGATAGAAAAAACTTATGGTGAGAAACACTGAGTTCTCCTATGGCAGACATCATTATTTGTTCAGGTCACAGAATATTTATTAAAATTGAGTCAATCTTTTAAAATAAAGAAATTTTGCAAATTGTCTGCATCCTTTGAAAATAAGTCAGAAAGTTTAGCAACAGTGAGTCCACTTTCCAGTATGGTCAGATAGCTGAAGATGAGTAGTGTCTGCCGTACACAGTGAATATGTGTTCCACATCACTTCCCTCCCAATTGTCTCTGCTTGCCTCACCTCCTTATCCTGCCTCACTTCTCTTGTTCACAGCACATACCTTGTACTTATGGGGTGAACTCAAAACTCTGCAACTTACCAGCTTGGACAGGTTATTTAATTAAACTCTCTGTCCCTCATTTTTTTTCTTTTCTTTTTTTAATATAAAATGGGGTTATAATATCCACCCACTGGGTTGCTGTGAGAATTAAATGAGCTAAAACTTGTAAATTATTTAAAATTATGACGGACACATAAGTACTTGATAAGTTTAGTCATTACTTGGTCTCTACCACCATCATCATCATTATCATTATCATCATCATCACCACCACCTGCCTAGAGAACATAACTCAGTCGGGTTTCTTCATTCTTCCAGTGGAGTAGTGAATGTAATGTAATTTCCACCAGGAACACAGTCTATAATGAAGATGGTTTGTGAACAATTTTTGTCCAGAACACCATGCCAATAATCTTTATTGCAATTCTATGGTGAGAGGAACAATGGGCTAGACACAGAGAAGACAAAATATCAGAAATAAATAAAAATCATTGCCCAACCCTGATATACTCAAAGTGTGTGAAGGAAGGCATCAGCAGTATATGATGGAGGTGTTATGGAGGAAATAGATGAACACAACACTGAAAGGGGTAACAACAGCAGAGCAATGGCCCCATAGGGGCCTAGGAGAGAAAAGCAATTTGTTTTGAGGAGATTTCAGGCCTAGACCCTAATCCATTTCTCCCCAGTACGTTAGTGAGAATTCGACTATGTGAGCAGGAATTTGGGTTTGCTCCAATAGAGGCTAATCACATTCCCAGACCCAACTGCATCAACACCAACCTTTACAGTAGCCTTCACTGGCTCTGAAGTACTAGCAGAGGATAAAGAAGCACCTCACTGAAGTGCACATATGACAGGCATGTTTTTGTTTGATTGCTCAGTTAAATTTTTCCTTTTGTCTTAATTTTTTCAGATGATTGGTTAATATCCCACCATAGAATACCGTGTAATTAAGATTCTCTATCCGGTTCAGTAACCACTACTCCTTTCAGGGGCATTTGAAAAAGGGTGGGTGTGCTCTGGTGGTCACAGTGATGGGTGTATGCTACTGGTAGTTAGTGGGCAGGGTCCAAGGATGCTAAGTGTCCAATTGATGATGGGAAGACTCAGGCACAACAAACTAGTGTTCATCCCAAAATGCTGGGAGAAACCTCATTGAAAAACACCAAATGATTCATTATTATTCCTGTTCAAATAGAGCATGAGTAAAATTTTCCCCCAAGCACAAGTGCATTCTGATAGACTGATCAGTTCATATTTGACCTCAGTCCCAAACACCAGGGTTAGAAAGTAGTTCAGTTGAATTTTCACTGAGAAGGAATATCAGTAGTGACAACAGCAGCATCTATTCCAGATACCCCTCTAGAACTTTTGTTCTTTCTTTGACACTTCTAGAATTAGCCCACATGATTTCAAAGTTTCTCCCAAGACTCTAATTCCCCCTTTACAGAGAGAGTAAAACCAAAACCCTAGTATGTTCTTGCTCCTATCCTGGATGTGAAGAATATGCCTTAGTACACTAGACAGAAGAGGTTTATGTTCTTATCAGTCTTCTATCCTTAAAGAGGAGACAAACAGTATACTAGTAAATAAATAATGAAAAAGATCATTTTCAGTGACAAGAAGAGACATGAGTACAATGAAAGTGGGTGCTGTGATGGTATGTGGTGGGTTAGGACTCCCTTGATAGAGTGGTCAGAAACAGCCTCTGTTTCCAACAGAAGATTCTGTGGGACCGACTCCTGGCTGACAAGAATGAATTCGGCATATGAAGACGGGGAATGATGGGTACAGTGTCCTAGGCAGAGAGTATAGCAAGAATAAAGGCCTTAGGGCAAGATGAAACAGACATGTTTCAGGCAGAAGAAGAATTCAATGTGGCTGAACTAGAGGGAAACGAGTTGGAGAAGTAAGCTCGTATCAGTTCAAGAAGGTCATTTGAGATCACAGAGAACCATCCGGATTTTATTCAAGGTGCAGTGGGAAGCCACTGAGGAGTTTTAACCAGTGAAATGACAGGTTCAAATGCACAGTTTGGAAAGAGCACCTCAGCTGTTGTGTGGATAATGGATTGTAGGGATATCAGCAGTAGGGATAGAAGCAGGGATATCAGCTAAAAGGCTGTTGGACAAAAATTTGGAATAACTAGTTCCTAAAATCCCTTTCAATCCGAAAATTCCTTATTTGGTTCTATAGTTCATAAGAGGCCATAAATACAAGACAGAGTCCAGAAAACAGAGGGTTGGTGTAACATGAAGCTAAGGCCCATTTGCTGGCAGGATCATGTTTCATGAAAGATATCAGTTCTCTAGGGCAACCACAAGGACTCTGCAGTTTTAGACTCTCACACCCTGCAATCTTGCTGGAATTTTGTGGCAAAGAACCTATAATGGTACTAGTGTACCGTTGTAAGGTTTGAAACCAAAAGTCCTCTACATCTGATGTTTAAACCACAAATACTTCTAATTACTTATATTGGACATGAAATATAGAAGGTATTGATTTTTCCTCCATTGTTATTGTTAAGCAATTTGCTTTCTCAAAGTCCTCCTGTAACTGTAACTTCAAATAAGAAATACATTTTATAATGTGCCCTGTCTCCCACCCCCTTCCAGAAGGAGAAGATTCACATTACCAAGAAATGGTGACTGTCAACTATTATTGCTCTGGGATCACAGCTACTCATAGAAGAGTTAAAAGGACTGTGAGAGACAACCATGTTTGACTCCCCTGACAAACAGAAGTTGGCTTCCTCAGGGTACCTTCCTAAACTTAGAATTTTCGTCCATGTGGATATTTGAATTTTACAAATTGGACAGAAACCTTCCCCTGCAAGACAGAGAAGTCTTAGGAAGTGGTTAAAGTCCTGATTTATGAAATAATTCCTAGATTTGGGCTTCCCCAAAGCTTACGAAGTGACAACGGTCCAGCTTTTAAAGCCACGTTAACTCAGGGAATTTCCAGGGTGCTAGGGATACAATATCACCTTCACTATGCCTGGAGGCCACAATCCTCAGGAAAGGTTGAGAAGGCAAATGAAATACTCAAGAGGCACTTAAGGAAACTAACAAAAGAAACTCATCTCCCATGGCCTACTGTCTTACTCACGGCCTTGTTGAGAATTCAAAATTCTCCTCACAAAATGAGGCTTAGTCCATATGAAATGCTGTATGGACGACCTTTTCTCACAAATGACCTCCTACTTGATCAGGAAATGGCCAACTTGGTCAATGATACAACTTCCTTAGCAAAATATTAGCAAAACCTTAAAAACCTATCCAAAGGATGTCACAGAGACGAGGGAACAAAGTTGTTCCAACCGGTAGATCTAGTGTTGGTCAAGTCCCTCCCCTCTGGATTCCTTGTGGGAAGGACCATACTCAGTAATCCTCTCTACCGCCACTTCAGTTAAGGTGGCAGGAGTGGAATCTTGGGTTCACCACACCCAAGCTAAACTTTGGACAACTCCTGAGGAACCTGTGGGACCATCAGCTCAGGAGTCCCAAGATCATCCAGACCAGCCTCAATACACCTGTGAACCATTGGGGGACTTGCGTCTCCTATTTGGGAAGGAAACATTCCAGACTAAAAAGGCTCCTACAGCTGATCCTGAGGACAAACCCCTTCCTACTTAAAAAAGATAAGTGAAAATCTACATAATCTTTAACATCGCTCCTTGCCCATTTAATGGAATCCTTTTACTGTTTCATCACATTATTAGGCAGCATACTAACCATACTCTTTGCAGTAGGACTATGTACTGTAGCTCCTGCCAGGATGAAAATCCTAATCACATCAACCATTTTTTCTATCAGCCTTCCTTCTGACAGCAATTTACTCCTACCTTTAACTCAGACTGGATAAAATGATCTCATCTTCCAGGGCACTCTCTTTACCTTCCTACTTACTCTTCTCCTATCTATCCCTCCTGCTTCCTTGGATACCCCACATAGTCACCCCTCCCCTTCCACTAGCTCCTAATTACCTCTACAAGACTCTCAACTTAACCCACTCTCTGTTAAACCAGTCCAATTCTTCTCTGGCAAGTGACTGTTGGCTTTGTACTTTGTATCTCTATCAGCCACTGGTTACCTTGCCACTCCCATTCCTGCAAAACTGGGTCTTTACTAACTTAACCTACCACCCCCATTAAGAAGGAAAAGATCCTTTCCAACTTCTAAATATGCAATCATTAACTGACTTCCCCATCTCTGATAGGACCAAAAATACCCTAATAGGACACACAATCCAGCTTTTGTGCTCTTACATTTCCAACTTCACCTCTGACACGAGCAATGAAAAGCCCATACACCGCCCTGTAACCATGAATACTGTCTTAAATTTCCAAGCGCCTTTATGCATCCAATGCAACCTGTTATCCGGCCTGCCCCTGGGGCACCTATTATCCCATCAGTGTAATTACATCCTACAACTTCAAGCCCCAACCGATCATAGTAACTTCTGAGTCACCCAAACAGCCCCATTCAGATGGCTTGTCCACTTATCAGGGCCCCCAAAAATCATCACCTCCTCCCTGCTTAACAAAAACAGTCCATTTTTTGGAATGGCAAACATACTCTCTGCATGACCATGCACCCCAGACCCCCTGCAGCAGTGCCCCTTATCATCCCCTCTTTCAGTGAATGAATGCCTTATCATTCCCTCTTTCAATTACTCTCTTGAATGGTTCCCAGTAGACACAAAATGGTTTTTTCTCCAGTGGGAAAATAGAACACAGGGAACCACTCAGTTTGCTCCCAACACCCCTTTCCAGCTGGTCACAGGAACTAACTTGGCAAGTACTCTAGGAGTATAGGAAAATAAAAACAAAATATTCACACACCTTTTTAACATACACAACTTGTTCTGTCTACCCAACCAAGGCATATTCTTCTTATATGGAACTTCAACCTATATTTACCTCCCCACCAACTGGACAGGCACCTGGACCTTAGTCCTTCTAAGTTCCAACATTAACATTACCTCAGGACATCAGACACTACCAGTACCCCTCAAAGTTCAAGTCCATCAGTGCAGGACCATACAACTAATACCCCTACTTACAGGGTTAGGAATAGCCACTGCTACAGGAACTGGAATAGCCAATTTATCTAATCCATTATCCTACTACCACACATTCTCAAAGGATTTCTCAGACAGTTTGCAAGAAATAACAAAATCTATCCTTACTCTACAATCCCAAATAGACTCTTTGGCAGCAGTGACTCTCCAAAACTGCCAAAGCCTAGACCTCCTCACTGCTGAGAAAGGAGGACTCTGCACCTTCTTAGGGGAAAAGTGTTATTTTTACACTAACCAGTCAGGGATACTACGAGACACTGCCCAGGGTTTACAGGAAAAGGCTTCTGAAATCAGACAACCCCTTTCAAACTCTTATACCAACCTCTGCAGTTGGGCAACATGGTTTCTCCCCTTTCTAGGTCCCATGACAGCCATCTTGCTATTACTCGCTTTTGGGTCCTGTATTTTAACGTCCTTGTCAAATTTGTTTCCTCCAGGATCAAGGCCATCAAGCTACAGATGGTCTTACAAATGGAGTCCCAAATGAGCTCAACTCACAACTTCTACAGAGGACCCCTGGACTGACTTACTGGCTCTGTGACTGGCCTAGAGAGTTCCCTTCTGAAAGACACTACAGCTGCAGGTCCCCTTCTTCTCCCCTATCCAGCAGTAAGTAGCTAGAGTGGTCATTGTCCAGTTCCAAACAGCATTTGGGATGTCCTGTTTAAAGAGGGGATTGAGAGGTGAGGCCAGCTAGGCTTCCTGGGTCCAGTGGGGACTTGGGCAACTTTTCTGTCTTACAAGAGGATTGTAAAATGCACCAATCAGGAACTTTCCTGTCTTACAAGAGGATTGTAAAATGCACCAATCAGCGCTCTGCAAAATGCACCAATCAGCAGGATTCCTAAAGTAGCCAATCGCAGGGAGGATTGAAAAAGGGCACTCTGATAGGACAGAACTGGAACAAGGGAGGGACCAATAAGGGAATAAAAGCTGGCCACCCCAGCCAGCAGTGGCAACCCGCTTGGGTTACCTTCCACACTGTGGAAGTTTTGTCCTTTCACTCTTCACAATAAACCTGCTACCACTCACTCTTTTGGTCTGTGCCATCTTTAAAAGCTGTAATACTCACTGTGAAGGTCTCTGGCTCCATTCTTGAAGTCCGCAAGACCACGAACCCACCAGCAGACACCAACTTTGAACACGGTTTCATAGTTTAAGGCCTTAAATTTTCATCTTTGATCTATTTTGATTTGATTTTTGTATATGGTGAGAGATTAGGGGTCCAGTTTTATTACTCTGCATGCAAATATTCAGTTTTACCAGCACCATTTATTGAAGAAACTGTCCTTTCTCAATGTATGTCCCTGGCATCATTTTTGAAAATGAGTTCATTGAGAGAAAAAGGAGTGGAGAGAAATACAGCAGAAAAGCTGAGATAATCCACAGACCCTTTGAAGGACATGGCCTTTCTACTGCAAGTTCCATGAGACAGCTGAAAAACTGTGAGTACCCAAAGTATAAATGTGTGAAAGAAGGATCATATGCCCCCAAACACACATCCTCACTGGGGAACCCAGAGGTCCAGATCACAGAAGAAGGACTTGACCTTATCTGGGGCTGAGATAAATTTAGAGAACTGAGTGAAATACAGAGGCACAGGAAGCAGCAGAAAGAGCCCTGTGGGAACCCTCGGTTTCCAAGGAAGCCATTTTTGACTTTGTCTCACAGGTATTCTTGCGGGAGGGGGACTGCCAGTGAAATTGGGGAAAGACCACAGGAAGAAGAAAACTACCAGCTGAACTTTGTAACAATTTCAACTGAACACAAAGTTTCCTGAACAGAACCCAGGGGAGGGGGCAAACTGGGAATGCAGATAGGAGCACAGAAGTAGGCAAGGAGGTATGAAATCTGAAAGCCCTGCTTGCTTTCTCAGCAGGGTGGCTGGTAGCCTGGGGCAAGTTCTCAGCCCTGACCAGTGGCTGCCTGGAAATAAACTCAGTGCTGTTTAGAGGGGCATGGTAGGAGTGAGACAAGTCATTTGGGCTGCGTGGGAGCTGGGTGAGGCCTGTAACTGCTGGATTTTCCCACTTCCCTGGTCCCCTACATGATGCAGCAGAGGCCACCATAATCCCTCTGGGAACACAACTCCATTGGCCTGAGAGTCACATCCCCATTTCCCACAGCAGCCACAAAAGCCCCACCCAGACACATCTAAACTGGCACTCACCTGATGGTCTTTCTCTACCTGCCCTAGTAGCCAAAGACAAAGGACATAATCTCTTGGGAGATCCTATGGTCCTGTGCATTGCCTGAGAAACTGGAATGCTTTTCCAGGCAACCCTAGGGCAAGCTTATATCCTCCCTATACTACCACAGCTGATGCTCTCTTGAAAGTACCACCACCTGGCTGGAGATCAACCAACACAAAAATAGTATATTAAACGAAAATACAACCAAGGAGTCCACTTTACTCCCCTGCTACCTCCACAAAGCAGGTGCTGGTATCCACAGCTGAGAGACCTGAGGACAGATCACATAACAGGACTCCTTGCAGATGATCCCCAGGGCCAGCCTAGAGCCTGGTAGCTCTGCTGGGTGGCTAGATCCCAATGAGAAATAACAATCACTGCAGTTCAGCCCTCAAGAACCCACATCACTAGGGGAAGAGGGAGAGTCCCACATCTAGGGAGCACACCATGGGAAAAAAGAATCTGAACAGCAGCCGTTGAACCCCAGATCTTTCCTCTGACATAGTCTACCTAAATGAAAAGGAATCAGAAAAACAATTCTGGTAATGTAACAAAATAAGGTTATTTAATGCCCCCAAAAGATCATACTAGCACACCAGCAATGGATCCAAAGCAAGATGAAATCACTGAATTGCCTGAAAAAGAACTCAGAAAACCAAATATTAAGCTACTCAAGGAGGTACCTGAGAAAAGTGAAAACCAATGTAAAGACATTTTTTAAATTTATAGAATATGAATGAAAGAATCTCCAGAGAAATAGATAACATAATTAAAAACCAATCACAAGTTCTGGAAATAAAGGACACATTCAGAGAAATGCAAACAAACTGGGAATTCTCACAATAGAATAAAACAAGTAGAAGGAAGAACTTCAGAGCTTGAAGATAAGGCTTTTGAATTAACCCGATCCAACAAAGACAAAGAAAAAAAGAATAAAAAGAAAATGAACAAAGCATCCAAGAGGTTTGGGATTACATTAAATGACCAAACCTAACAATAATTGGTGTTCCTAATAAAGAAGAGCAATCTAAAAGTTTACCAAATGTATTTGAGGGAAGAATCAAGGAAAACTTCCCTGCCCTTGCTAGAAATATAAACATCCAAATACAAGAAGCTCCAAGAACACCTGGGAAATTCATCGTAAAAAGGTCATTGCCTAGGCACATAGTCATCAGGTTATCTAAAGTCAAGATGAAGGAAAGAATCTTAAGAACTGTGAGGCAAAAGCATCATGTAACCTATAAAGGAAAACTTACCAGATTAACAGCAGATTTCTCAGCAGAAACCCTAGGAGCTAGAAGGGATTGGAGTTCTATCTTCAGCCTCCTTAAATAAAGCAATTATCAGCAAAGAATTTTGTATCTAATGAAACTAAGTTTCATAAATGAAGAAAAGACACAGTCTTTTGCAGACAAACAAATGTTCAGAATATTTGCTACTACCAAGTCAGCAGTACAAGAACTGCTAAAATGAGCTGTAAATCTTCAAACAAATCCTCAAAATACACCAAAATAGAACCCCCTTAAAGCATAAATCTCACAGGACCTATAACACAATAACACATTGCAAAAAAATAAAGGTGTTTCAACAACAAATAGCACAACGAATAAAACAGTACCTCACATCTCAATACTAACGTTGAATGTTAAGGACCTAAATGCACCTCTTAAAATACACAGAATGGCAGAATGGATAATAATTCACTAACCAAGTATCTGATGTCTTCAAGAGACTCATCTAACTCATGAAGGCTCACATTAACTTAAGGTAAAGCGGTGGTAAAGGGTATTCCATGCAAATGGACATCAAAACTGAGCAGGAACAGCTATTCTTATATCACACTAAACCAACTTTAAAGCAACAGCAGTTAAAAAAGACAAGAAGAGGCATTATATAATGATAAAACGACTTGTCCGACAGGAAAATATCACAATCCTAAATAAATATGCACCTAACATTGGCATTTCCAAATTTATAAAACAATTACTATTATACCTAAGAACTGAGATAGACAGCAACACAATAATAGTGGGAGACTTCAATAATCCATTGACAGCACTAGACAGGTAGGTCATCAAGACAGAAAGCCAACAAAGAAACAATGAATTTAAACTATACCTTAGAACAAATGGACTTCACAGATATTTACAGAACATTCTACTCAACACCTGCAAAATATATATTCTATTCATCAGCACATGGAACATTCTCCAAGACAGACCATATGATAGGCCACAAAACAAGTCTCAATAAATTTAAGAGAATTGAAATTATATCAAAGACTCTCTGAGACCACAGTGGAATAAAATTGGAAATCAACTCCAAAAGGAACTCTCAAAACCATGAAAATACATGGAAATGAAATAACCTGCTTCTGAATGATCATTGCATCAACAATAAAATCAACATGGAAATTTAAAAAAATTTTAGACTGAACATTAATAGTGACACAACCTATCAAAACCTCTGGGACTGCAAAGGAAGTGCTAAGAGGGAAGTTTATATCCTTAAATGCCTACAATCAAAAAGTCTAGAAGAGTGCAAACAGACAATCTAAGGTCACACAACAAGGAACTAGAGAAACAAGAACAAACCAAACCCAAACCCAGCAGAACAAAAGAAATAACAAAGATCAGAGAAGAACTAAATGAAATTAAAATTTAAAAATACAAAAGATAAAACAAAATCTGGTTGTTGAATTGAATTGAAAAAATAAAATTGATAGACCATTAGCAAGATTAACCAAGAAAAGAAGAGAGAACCAAATGAGCTCAATTAGAAATGAAATGGGAGATATTACAACTGATATCAAAGAAATACAAAAAAATCACTCAAGGCTACTATGAACATCTTTACATGCATAAACTAGAAAACCTACAGGAGGTGGCTAAATTTCTAGAGAGATACTAACCTCCTAGATTGAACCAGGAAGAAATAGAAACACTGAACAGACTAATAACAAGCAGTAAGATTGAAATGGTAATAAAAATAATACCAACACAAAAAGACCCAGGACCAGACAGAATCATAGCTGAATTCCAGAAGACATTCAAAGAATTTGTACAAATGCTATTGATACCATTAATGAAGATAGAGAAAAAGGGGATCATCCCTAAATCATTCTGTGAAGCCCGTATTACCCTGATACCCAAACCAGGAAAGGACATAACCAAAAAAGAAAACTACAGACCAATATTCCCGATGAACATGGATGCAAAAATCCTCAACAAAATAGTAGCAAACCAAATCCAACAGCATACCAAATAGATAATCCACCATTATCAAATGTGTTTCATACTAGGGATGCAAGATGGTTTAACATAGGCAAGTCAATAGAATTAAAAACAAAAATCACATGATCATGTCAATGGATGCAGAAAAAGCATTTGACAAAATCCAGTATCTCTTTATGATTAAAACCCTCAGTAAAATCGGCATAGAAGGGACATATCTTAAGGTAATAAAAGCTATCTATGACAAACACACAGCCAATATTATACTGAAACGGAAAAAGTAGAAAGCATTCCCCCTGAGAAATGGAACAATACAAGAATGCCCACTTTCACCAATTCTACTTAATACAGTACTAGAAGACCTAGCCAGAGCAATTAGACAAGAGAAAAAAATAAAGGGCACCTAAGTTGGTAAGCAGGAAGTCAAACTGTCACTGTTTGATGATGATATAATTGTATACCTAGAAAACCCTAAAGATTCATCCAAAAAGCCTCTAGAACTGATCCATGAATTCAGCAAACTTTCAGGATACAAAATTAATGTATACAAATCAGTAGCTTTGCTATACACCAAGCGTGACCAAACTGAGAATCAAATCAAGAACTCAATCCCTTTTACAATAGCTGCAAAATAAAATAAAATACCTAGGAATATTCCTAACCAAGGAAGTGAAAGACCTCTACGAGGAAAACTACAAAATACTGCTGAAAGAAATCATATACCAACAAACAAATAAAAACACATCCCATTCTCATGGATGGGTAGAATCAATATTGTGAAAATGACCATATTGTTGAAAGCAATCTACAAGTTCAATGCAATTCCCACTAACATACCACCATCATTCTTCACAGAACTAGAAAAAAAAAATCCTAAAATTCATATGGAACCAAAAAAGAGCCCACATAGCAAAGGCAACATTAAGCAAAATAATAAATCTGGAGTCATCACATTACTCAAATTCAAACCATACTATAAGGCCATAGTCATCAAAACAGCATGGTACTAGTATAAAAAAGGCACATAGATCTATGGAACAAAATAAAGAACCCGGAAATGAACCCTAATAATTACAGCCAACTAATCTTCGACAAGCAGATAAAAACATAAAGTAGAGAAGGGCACCCTATTCAACAAATGGTGCTAAGATAATTGGCTAGCCACATGTAGAAGAATGAAACTGGATCCTCATCTTTCACCTTATACCAAAATCAACTCAAGATGGATCAAGGACTTAAATCTAAGACCTGAAGCCATAAAAATTCTAGAAAATAACATTGGAAAAACTCTTCTAGACATTGGCTTAGGCAAACACTTCATGACCAGAATCCAAAAGCAAATGCAACAAAAACAAAGATAAATAGATGAAACTTAATTAAACTAAAGAGCTTCTGCACGGCAAAAGAAACAATCATCAGATTAAACAGACAGCCCAAAGAGTAGAAGATAATCTTTGCAAACTGTGCATCCAAAAAAAGACTAATATTCAGAATCTACAAGGAGCTCAAACAAATCAGCAGGAAAAAAAACCTCATCAAAAAGCAGGCTAAGAACATGAATAGACAATTCTCAAAAGAAGATATACAAATGGCTAATGCACATATGAAAAAATGTTCAATGTCACTAATTATCAGGAAAATGCAAATCAAAACCACAGTGAGATACTATCTTGCTCCTGCCAGAATACCCATAATCAAAAAATAACAGGTGTTGGCATGGATGTGGTAAACAGGGAACACTTTTACATTGCTGGTGGAAATGTAAACTAGTACTATTACTATGGAAAACAGTGTGGCAGTTCCTTAAAAAACTCAAAGTAGCCCTACCATGTGATCCAGCAATCCCACTAAATGGGTATCTACTCAGAGCAAAAGAGGTCATTATACAAAAAATATACTTGCACACACACGTTTATAGCAGCACAATTTGCAATTCCAAAAATATGGAACCAGCCCAAATGTCCATCAATCAATGAGTGGATAAAGAAAATGTGATATATACCATTAAATATCACTCAGCCATAAAAAGGAAGGAAATAAATGTCATTTGCAGCAACCTGGATGGAATTGGAGACCATTATTCTAAGTGAAGTAACTCAGGAATGCAAAACCAAACATCGTCTATTCTCACTCATAAGTGGGAGCTAAGTTATCAGGATGCAAACGCATAAGACTCATACAATGGACTTTGGGAATTTGGGGGAAAGAGTGAGAAGGAGTAGGGGATAAAAGACTACATATTGGGTACAGTATGCACTGCTAGGGATATAGGTGAACCGAAATCTCAGAAATTACCACTAAATAATTTATTCATGGAAACAAATACCACCTGTTCCACAAAAATCTATTGAAATTTTTAAAAGTATCTTTCTCAAAATAATATTTCTATTAGTACTAATAAAGAGACCATAT
Organism: Trachypithecus francoisi; assembly: GCF_009764315.1. Classification (NCBI taxonomy): domain Eukaryota; kingdom Metazoa; phylum Chordata; class Mammalia; order Primates; family Cercopithecidae; genus Trachypithecus; species Trachypithecus francoisi. Next base: position 28,464,220 of record NW_022681460.1, read on the forward strand.
TAGACCATTTCAAAGTACAGATAACAAATGCCTTTTGTCATAAAATTATGATTTCTTAAAAATAAAGCATTCATCTTGTCAACTCTAAAAAAAAAAAAAGAAAGAAAAGAAAAAAGAAAGAAGCCGGGCGCGGTTGTTCACGCCTGTAATCCCGGCACTTTGTCAGGCTGAGGCGGACGGATCACCTGAAGGCGTTCGAGACCAGCCTGACCAACATGGAGAAACCCCTTCTTTACTAAAAATACAAAATTAGCCAGGCATGGTGGCCCATGCCTGTAATCCCAGCTACTCGGGAAGCTGAGGCAGGATAATCGCTTGAGCCCAGAGGCGGAGGTTACGGTGAGCCGAGATAGCGCCATTGCACTCCAGCCTGGGCAACAAGAGTGAAACTCTATCTCAGAAAAAAAGAAGAAAGAGAAAAAAAAGAAGGCAGGAAGGCAGGAAGGAAAGAAGGGAGGAAGGGAGGGAGGGAGGGAGGGAAAGAATGAAGAAAGAGAGGAAGGAAAAGAAGAAAGGAAAGGAAAGGAAAGGAAGAAAGGGGAGGGAGGGAGGGAGGGAGGGAAAGAATGAAGAAAGAGAGGAAGGAAAAGAAGAAAGGAAAGGAAAGGAAAGGAAGAAAGGGGAGGGAGGGAGGGAGGAGGAAGGAAGGAAGGAAGGAAGGAAGGAAGGAAGGAAGGAAGGAAGGAAGGGAGGAAGGAAGGAAGGAAGGAAAAGTGAGTTCATTGTATGATTATGAATTTGTTTCTGGGTTCTCTATTCTGTTCCATTGGTCTCTGTGTCTGTTTTTATGCCAATAACATTGTCTTAGCTAGTATAGCTCTGTAGTATCATTTGAAGTAATGTGACTCCTCCAATTTTGTACTTTTTGCTCAGGATGGCTTTGGCTCTTCTGGGCTTTTTGTGGTTCCACATAAGTTTTAGGATTGATTTTTCTATTTCTGTGAATCAAGTCATTGGCATTTTGAGAGGAATTGCATTGAATTTGTAGGTTTGAGTAGTATAGGCATATTAACAACATTAATTCTTTCAATTCATGAACATGGACTTTCTTTCCATTTTGTTGTGTCTTCCTCAATTTCTTTTATCAGTGGTTTATAGTTTCATTATAGCGATTATTCATTTTGGTTACATTAATTCCTAGGTATTTATTTCTAGTCATTCTAAATAAAATTCCTTTTTTTCTATTCTTTTTCGGCTTGCTCACGTTTGGCACATAAAAATGCTACTGATTTTTTATGTTGATTTTGTATCCTGAAACTTTCCTGAATTTATCAGTTCTAGTAGTTTTCTTGTGGCATCTTTGAATTTTCCCAATTATAAGATCACATCACCCTCAAACAATGATAATTTGATTTCTTTCATTACAATTTGAATGCCATTTATTTCTGTCTCTTGTCTGATTTCTCTAGCTAGGTCTTTGAATACTCTGTTGAATAACAGCGGTGAAAGTGGATATTTATGTCGTGTACTCATCCTTAGAGGAAAGGCTTTCAGTTTGTCCCCATTTGGTATGATGCTGGCTCTGGGTCTGTCACATATAACTTTTATTATCTTGAGGTATATTCCTTCCATTACGTTTTATGAGGGATTTTTATCATGAAGGGATATTAAATTTCATCAAATGCTTTCTCATTATCGATTGAAATTGTCATATTATTTTTATCCTTCATTCTGTTGACATAATGTATCACTGATTTATTTGCATGTGATGAAACATCTTTGCATCCCTGGAATAAATCTCAGTCATGATGAAGGATCTTTTTAATGTGTTATTTAATTTGGTTTGCTAGTATTTTGCTGAAGATTTTTGCACCAATATTCATCAGAGATATTGTCTTGTAGTTTTCTTTTTTGATGTATCTGTTTGGTTTTAGGGTAATACTGGCCTCATAGAATGAGTTTGGAAGTATTTCCTCCTCCTCTATTTTTTCGGAACAGTTTGAGTAGGACTGGTATTAGCTGTTCTTTAAATGTTTGGTAGAATTCAACAGTGAAGCCATTAGGTCATGGGCTTTTTTTTTACTGGCAGACTTTTTATTACAGCTTCAGTATAATTATGTGTTATTGGTCTGTCCGGGTTTTGGATTTCTTCATGATTCAATCTTTGTAGGTTGTATGTGTCTAGGAATTTATCCATTTCCTCTAGATTTTTCAATTTATTAGCATAAAGTTGCTCATAGTAGCTACTAATAATTCTTTTAATTTTTGCAATATCAGTTGTAATGTCTCTTTTTGCATCTCTTATTTTATTTATACAGATTTTCTCTCCTTTTTCCTTAGTATGGCTAAAGTTTTGTCAATTTTGCTTACCTTTTCCAAAAACCAACTTTTTATTTCATTGATATCTCACATTTTTATTTTAAATTCATTTATTTCTGCTTTGATCTTTATTATTTGTTTTATTCCACTAATTATGGGTTTTTGGTTTGCTCCTACTTTTCTAGTTCTTTAAGATGCATTGCTAGGTTGTTTATTTCAGGTTTTATTTTTCTTCTTTGACGTAGGCACTTATAGCTATACATTTTCCTTGTAGTATTAGTTACACTGCATCCTATAGGTTTTGGTATGTTGTGTTTCCATTATCATTTGTTTCAAGGACATTTTCAATTTACTTCTTGATTCCTTTATTGACACACTTGTCATTCAGGAGCATATTGTCTAATTTCCATGTATTTGTATAGTTTCCAAAATTCCTCTTGTTATTGATTTCTCATTTTATTCCATTGTGGTCAGAGAAGATCCTTGATATTATTTCAGTTTAAAAATGTTTTAAGATTTGTTTTGTTACATAACATATGGTGTATCATTGAGAATAATCCATGTGCTGAGGAGAAGAGTATGTACTCTACAGTCATTGAATGAAATGTTCTTTAAATACCTATTAAGTCCTTTTGTTGTAAAGTGCAGATTAATTCTGATGTTGCTTTGTTGATTTTCTGTCTGGAAGATCTGTCCAATGCTGAAAGTGGATTATTGAAGTCTCCAGCTATTATTGTGTTGATATCTCTCTCTCTCTTCAGCTCTAATAATATTTGCTGTATATGACTGGGTTGCTCCAGTCTTGGGTGCATGCAAATTTACAATTGTTATGTCCTCTTGCTGGATTGGCCCTTTTGTCATTATATAATGACCTTGTTTGTCATTTCTTACAATTTTTGTCTTGAAGCATATTTTATCTGACATAATTATAGCTACTCTTGCTTTTTTTTGTTTGTATTGGCATGGAATATCTTTTTCCATCCCTTCATTTTCAGTCTATGTGTATTTCTATAGGTGAAGAGTGTTTCTCGTAGGCAACAGATAGGTGGATTTTGTTTTTGTATACATTCCACCACCCTGTCTTTTGATTGAAGAGTAGTCCATTTACATTCAATGTTATTTTGATAAGTAAGGACTGACTCATGTCACTTTGTTATTTGTTTTCTGGTTGTTTTACCATCTTCTCTTCCTTCTTTCCTTCCTTCCTGTCTTCTTTCTAGTAAAGATGATTTTCTCTGATGGTATTATTTAATTTCTTGCTTTTTTATATTTTTTATATTCATTGCATGGTTTTTTATTTGAGTTTGCCATAAAGCTTGCAAACACTCTCTTATAACCCATTATTTTCAGCAGATGAAAATTTAATGCAGACTGCATAAACAAATAAGAAAAATGAAAACTACAAAAACTCTACACCTTAACTTCATCTTCCCACTTTTAAACTTTTTGTTGTTTATTTTTATATCAAAATAATAAAAAAGTAAATTATAAAAATAATTATTATGTATAATTTTACATTTCCATCATCCAAACTTAGTGTAAGAGGAAAATACAACCTTATAACAAGCACTTTCTACGTGGTTTCATTTAATCCTCACAAAAACCCATTACATAATACTATTATCATTTGTATTGTGTAAGTGAGGAAGCGGAAGCTTAGGAAAGGTAACTTGTTATAGCCACATGTTTAGCAAGTGATATAATTCATGCACTCTAATGCCAAGGTCTAATTGCCTAACCTTTATATTATGTTGCTTCCTGAAGACCTGATCGAGTCACCAGGCATGAACAAGAACCCAATAATGTACCTAATTTGTAGAGAGGGGAGATAATGGGTGTGAAGGGGACCTAGGAGAAGCCATTATGTGCCTTCATTACAGCAGAATAATATAACATCTCTTGAGGCTTTTTAAGTTCTAGTGGGACTAGGGCCTACTTTCCATATTTTTGCAGGAGATGTTATTATTGGAAAGTCTTGCCTAACACTTATGTTGAGACATAGAAGGTGTCATTGACAAAATTTGCCCTGAAATTTTGAGTATGAAGTTAAGTTTGATGTTGAAATTCTGCCACTAAGGGCTCGGCTAGCTGGCAGTTGCCATCATTAGACTTAGATTTACTCTACACTCAGGAGTAGCATTTTTGTTTCAAGGAAGGTTCTGTCTGCAGCGTGAAGAGAACACATTCTGAATTTACAGACTGCACCTGCAAATACAAAATCCAGTTATTGTCGGTGTTGGTATTTTTAAAGTCTATTTCCTGCAAGAATCTATCAGCAATACACTTACCATGTGCCAAGTACATATATATATATATATATATATACACACACACACACACACACACCCTCTAGCTGCAGCTGATTCCTACTGTACCTCAGTTTACCTCACATTTGACTCATGTCACCAACAGAAAAACCACTCCCAACTTTAATGTGGAATGCCGTCAGACACAACCTCATGATTTGTAGATGAGCTCATATGTTGCTCTCCAGCCCAAATCAGCACTTTCTCCATATGTCTCATAAAAGCCAGACTCTCATTTGGCTTTGGCTGTGAAGAGTAATTCAGATTTGGGAAAGGCAAGATGATCTAGCCAACTTAGCTACTTTTGAGAGGAAGATTACCCGAGCTGTTAGCACAGCCCAGGGGGGCAAGAACTGTTGATCCAGAAACATCCAAGTAGTTGCCTGGCCAGAGGCTTTCACTCTTTTTTGACCATAAGCCACAGTAGGAAATAGCATGCAATACTACAGCAATCCAGTGCATACATGGATATAGATACATGTATGTGGGTAGGTAGGTTCACATGTACACATACACACACACACACACACACACACACACACACAAACTGAAACTACCCTTGCATTTGCTATTTTATTTCATTTGTTAAAACACATTGGCATTGTATTAGGCTTTTCAGAAAGGCTAGAAAATTGCCTCCAGACAACATGGGTAATATGGAACACAACCTGTATTTGAACTTGAGTCTCTCCACCGCAATGCCCATGTCCTTGTGGTGGGTTCTCTCATTTCCTTCTTAACCTCCTCCTAAAGCCAGACTTTAAGTCTTCCCTCTAGTCACCAGGCCAGCATTCAGGGAAGCAGCCTCCTCTTCCAGGGCTTATTTCCTGGAAATTCTTAAAGCCTGAAGCTACTGCCTTCTTGTTTCATAGACCGCTTTAGCAGAAATACACTCATTCTCTCTCTCCTCAATTTAAATGCAAGGGTAGTACCTGCACATTTTTACATAAGACAGAGTCTGCTAGCTTTAATTCAGACTTAACAACCCCAGTGAAGCTGGCACAGCTGTAATTTAAAGCAGGAATGAGGCTGTGGACGTCAAGCAAGAATTTAATACAACAATCTATGAAATTTTATTTCGAGGTTTTTTTCTAGGTTTTCAGATAGACTTGAGGAAGAATGTTTTGACAATCCTGATAAAAACTCTCTAAAGAGAATTGACTCTTGGGCAAAGTCAAAGCCAGCAGATGGTAAGTAATATGGTAGATGGTGCCTTGGGCTACATGCAAGGTCACCTAGTAGGATGCATAGCTTGAGTGCTGAAGTGAAATTCAGAAACCCTGAGATTTAGCCCCAGTCTGCCACTAGTCAGCTGTGTGACCTTGAATTTAGAGATTTAAACTCTCTGCCCTTCACAGAGAAGATATAGTGCAGAGGTTAAACCTGTGTTTTCTTCAGCCAGACTAAATTTTGAATTCTTACACTCAAAAGGGCTCCTTTCAAATTTATTGATTAGAAAGTAGATTATCATTAAAAATGTTTCTCCTGTCATTTTCCTGTGGCTCCCTGAAATAAAGAGAAAGCTAAATTAAAGCAGAATGTATATTAAGGGTAGTCATGGATTAAAGTGTTACATAGCCCTCTGTGTAGAACATTGTCAAAGAACTGCCCCTCCACCCCAGCACCCAGCAGATCACCATTTATCAGATTCCTTAATAATATCAACACACCACTTGGGAAGTCAGTGTAAAGTCACCCCTTCACTTTCTCACTCTCGCAAGTGATAAGTTAAAATATAATACCACTTCATGAGATTAAAACGATTTGTTTCAAAGAGATTTGAAATTGGTAACTGAAAAAAAATTAATATGTCAGAAAACAGTAATGTGCTCTAGCAGAGGAGGAAGAAACCTAAGAAGCCAGCAACATGGCACATGTCATTTATGTAAATAAAGCCGGGCACACAGAAGGTGGTCAACACATTATTGCTGAATAAATGAGCTTACAATCTGACAGGCCAGCCGAAAGATCAGTGGGAAAAAAAAAAAAAATGTCACTGACATTTCATAAAACAGGAGGAGAGTGTTTGGGGAGCCTCATATGATTTCACTGGGATAAGGATATAGTCTTTTGGGAATTTTTTTAAAGAAGCTTAAAATAATGAAGAAACTACAAACAGCTCTGCCAGCTTCCATCCACCCCAATCACTTTCTTTTGACAAGCAGAGAAGAAGAGAAACATGGAATATACTTATTAAAGATTTCCCTAAAGTGTTTAGCTGTTGGACAACATGGTGGGAAGATTTTAGGTTTTAAAATAAGTGGGAAAGAATTAAATTGCCTCTCCATACTGCTCCTAGATTTTTATGACTGTATCTCAAGCACAGTGTTAGAATAACTTGCCTTGCAAAAAGAAAGGTAGAAACTAAATTAAGCTAATAAAAAGCCCAGAAGAGTTAGCCAATGGGGAAAGGGGGTGTTGCTTAAGTCTTAAGAGGCAAAGAAAGTTGAGAGCTCGAAGGGGGTGGGGAGAGAGATATGTCATTCTAGATACAAAACTAATAGAAATGAGATAAAGAGAAGGGAAACCAAGTAATAGCTTGGAAATTTGCTAATAATGAGAAGTCTGTTTCCCTAGAGGCAACCCATCACAGCAGGCAGATTGGACCAGACTGAGATGCTGTTTCCTAGAGAACTGGTTCTTCCCTCAGCTCGTTTCAGTGACAATGAGCATTTCTAGTTGAGTGCGAGAAGACATGAAGGGCATCTTTTATTTTCCTAAGAGGAAATTGAACCTATGCATTGTAGGACTTCAGCATGTGCCTGTGTATGAAAAATATGAGCCAAATGCTTTTGAAGAGAAACAGAAGTATTCTGCCCCTGTGACAGAAAAGTGTCCAAGAACAAAGACAGAGGTATTTTGGCATGCAATTCCTATCCTACAGGCTCTTTGTTGTGATACATTTTATGACCAACTTTAAAGACATTGACCTGTTGATCTTGTTCTGGTTTTTATTCACTACATCCTTCTTAACATAAGAAAAAATCCCTTAGGAAAAGCAAGATTTTTATTTCAAAAAAAAAAAATTCTACACAGTGCCCCAATATCCTAATAGTCTCTCTCCTGCCATATAGAACATTCACTGCTTTAAACGTATAAAGAAGGAAAATTGCACCATGAAACCAACTTGAGAGTGTGGCAAGAGTCCCACCCACGTGTTACCTCGTGGGTGGAATTAGAGATCTAATCCACAAAGACACCTCAAGTTGCCTTACCAGATGCCCTCTGCTTGGCTGAAGGCTGAATTATGCTAAGAAGTCACTCTTTCAGTGAACAAAATTTCTAATTAACACTGAAAATGCGTGGTAGCTAAGTTGCTGGTGAAGACAGGCTATCTCCTCATTCTTCTTAGCTGAAGCTAGATTAAACTATAAAAAGGGGACAGGATAATTGCTCACGGTGGGGCATGGTGTTTTCTCCTGCACAAACATATAATTAGGCTGTCTTAACCTCCCCATTCAGCAATAAACACCACTTCACAGACTAATTTACAGGCAAGAGTCGCAGAAGGCTGTGGAATAAACTCTCAGTGTGACAGGCCCTGAAGTTCAGTTAAAAGAGAGCAGCTTCACTATTTCAAGTCAGCAAAAATCTTTTTGCACTTACCACAAACTAAAATGAGATTGAAATAAGGGCTATGCATTCAAAACACTGAACACACCAGCTAATAAAAAATACATTTGTGACTGGTCGTAAAAATAGAGAATATAATTGGCTATACCCTAGAAATATCTTTTACTTACAATATTTGGGAAGACAGAGGTCTCCATAATATTGACTTTGCTAACACGTCTACATTTTTCTGTCCACCATAATTATGCATCAGTCAGCGACACCTCACTTTTGTAGCTGCCAACAGGCCTTGATTCAGGCAGTGGGAGGTAGGCTGGCTGAGGCCCGGCACCGGATAATATTTGCCTAGCAAATACTGTTGGCTTGGGGCAGTGAGGCGGGAGGTGCTCTTGTAAAAAGACAACTCCTTCAGGCTACATCATTCTTCCCATTTAAACTCCCAGGACGGGGGATGGGGGTCCTTTCTGAAGGGATGTGGGAGTTCTTCAGCTGCCTATTTTGTCCAAAAGCCTTCTTTAAGCATGGAACACAACACAGACTCAGTAGGGGAGGTCACAGAAATAGATACACCCCTTTGTGGGAATTACGTTTTCTTCTGGCCAAAGCAAACCATCTAGACACAGAGAGGCTGATTTGACACTGGTTGGACTTCAGGAACAATCATAGAAGAGCTGCGGGCTGTGGATGCATTGGACATGATTCATGTGGTGTGAGAGTTGGAGAAAGGACGGTAGACAAAAACACAAAAGGGAGGCCCAGAGACCAATTAATGGAATGAGAAACTAAAAAATTGGGTAGATGGTTTTATCCACAGCCAAATCTTAATTATTTATAGATTATTTTCTTCTTGATTCTCCCTCTAAGTTTGCAGAAATAAAATAGGTAATTGGGCCATGTTTTCTCCCAAGTTCTTTTTTTACATCCAAGTCTTGGTTCAGTCAAGATTTTCAAGGACAAGAACTGTGTTTTCACTATTGTAAGTCTGTAGGATTTGGAAGTACCCATTACAAATAACCAATCCTTGTGGAAGCAGTAACTGAATGAATGAATGAAATCTTCCCTACTGAAAGAGTGAGAAATAAACAGGCTAATGTTACATTTTCAAGATGCAAGTAACTACACAATCAAACTTTTATAAGTTTTTTAATGAATGAAAGGAAAATGATTGATTAAAACAAAAATAATTTAGATAAAATAATTTTAACTTTTTCTGAACAAATGCTGCACAAATAATATCATCTAAAATATTAATTATGTTTTAAAATATTATTGAGTATGAAAAACAACTTGAAAAACTTTCAGCTACTTGTCTCTAAAGTAATATTTTCATGAAATAAGACAACTTTAAATGGCAAACAGGAACTTCTTATCTTGATAACTTTAAACTGAATCTGCTGTGCAGAGTAAAGATATTAGTTTTAGTAAGCATTAATTTTAAATTTTGGAAATTAGCAGTGACTCAGCACTTTTAAAAAGTTAAATTTCAAGTTTTCAATTATCTCAAATTTGCCCCATACATAAAATTTTTTAAAAGAAGTTGAGATTTCCTTCAAAATTTCAGTACTGTCTATAAATTCATGATAATATGCATAAACTACAAAAATTATAGCTGATATCTTTAAAAGAAACATAGCTGTAGTTGGCATTTTACAATTTTTTGACTCATAATGCTGTCAATTCTAACTTAAGTGTTGTATTTAACTTCCTTAATATGCGTAAAGGGCCCCTTTAAGAATTAGACTTCCTCATCTTTCAAACCAATTTTAAATGACTGCACAGTAGCAGGGGGATGTGGCTCTGAAATGGAAGATTTTAATAAAATATATAATTCAACAGTAACTAAATACCTTGTGTTTCCAAAGTTACTGCAATTCCTTTTTTTTTTTTTTTTTTTTTTAAGTTTTAAATCCCGCTTTGACTACTGGTGGTATTGCAATCAATGAAGTTTATTCAAGGAGTAATCATTGCTATTAAAAACTTACTAAATAGTTTAAATACATAAGTTCCATTATCAAAAGATTGTGTATGTGTATATATATATAATAAATTTAGATTTTTATATAGTCAAAAAGATTATAATGTATAGTCAGAATTTCCAATAATTTTTCATAAAATTTTTCTTTTGTTCTTAGTAAGAAAATGTCATATATCTTTTGCAGTTTTTAGATAAAACAATTAGTAAATGAAATACAGTACATTAAAATATTTTAAGGCTTTAAAAAACTAAGAAAGAAAAGTAATTTCAGTGGAATGATCATTTTAGCAAGACTAAGATCATTCCATGAAGAAGACAGAGGTGGGTGCCCTGGTGAAGCCCTGGCTTGTGTATGTGCGCACGCGTACACATGTACCATTTGGCAACAGACTTCTAACAAGTAAAACATCAGCAAGGCACTTTAAAAATTGTTGCCACGAATCATTCACATTCCCTCCTCAGGTGAAACATGGCAATGGTTTTAAAGTTAAACATAAGCACTGCACACACCGTAGCTATGGGGAAATGCTTGTAACCATAACCCACTGGCTTTCACAGATATATTTAATTTAAGGCTCTGGCTGGTGCAGAGGTGAGAGCTGAAGCAAATAATGTCAAGGGAGTGAACAGTTACCTCAAAACACAAGGATATTTTCTATTGTCTAAGAAAAGGAGAGAATTAATCAAGGTAAGGAACAACTTAGTAGTTTAATTATGAGTCTTTTAATGTCTTTTCATAATCAGTTAATAAATACCTTAACAATAAAATTGAATTTAAGCTTTTAATAGGCCGTGTTGGCTTAAACCTAAACAAAGGAATTAGCAGCTCCAGGCATTGTGCAATAACTGCTCACTGTTTGGTGCCAGGAGAAACAAAGCATTTCAAGTGCGTTTTTTGTACCTTACTATAATAAACGCTTGTAATATTCCCCAATTTCTGGAGTGTAAGACGCAGATCTTATTTATCACAGTATGTGACACACCTGGCACGCGGATCAGGAAACAACTGTTTTACTTCATTTCTGTCATCACCTTCCAACACATTTATTTCGCATTCCAATTTGGATGGGAGGACTTGACTTTCTCTCCATAAGTTCTCCATTAACAGTTTCACAGCAGAAGGCGCCATTGGTCCGTTTCCTCTCGCAGCAATTAATTACACAGAGCGACGTGTTTTGACGCGGACCACAGCAAACGCGTCAGGTCACGGGCATTTACGCCTATCTGCGAGCAACGTCTTTATCATCAGCACAGTGCGTTCCCTGCAAAGGTAATGAATTGACACAGTTCCTCAGACAGGCAATGACGAACACCGTGTCAAGTCAGCAGCACAAATTACCAACTTCAACTCCCTTCAGTCACTTTTATTAATATGCATTTTATTTGAGGGAGTTTTTTTTAAAAGGGGTTGTGTCACTTTATGCGTTCGGCAGATGAAAGGCAGTTTGGCTTTCTGTATTAGCAGCGGAGAGCGTATTAGACTTGGAGTCTTGAGCTCTGTGAACAACTATGCACTAATAAACCTTGAAAAGCTTGAATTACACTATAACCCACAAAAATTTTCAAATTAAAAAGGCATATTTAGAGGCCCCCCGTGGATAGTGATTTTATTTAGTTTAATTCCCTCTTGTGGCCAATTAGGTAGACACCCCTGCACACAGGCACACAGTCCTAGGGGAAGAAAGTGGAGCGGGGGGGGGGGGGGGGGGGACGGGGGCGGTGGGGCGGGCGGGGGTGGGGGTGGGGGTGGGGAGCTAACTTTTTTTTTTTAATGGCAGTATATCATTCCTCCATAGACAGAAATGATTTTCCCGGCTGTTGTTCTGTAAAGAACAGGGCTGTTAGAAATCAATGAAAGTGTATGCAAGATGAATTTTTATTTGGATCAGTTTTTTAAGGCTATAATTGCCAAGTTGAAGAATAAAAGTTAAAGTTCCACCATGACCATGACAACAGAGTATATCCATTTAGTGCTCTTCAATTATCTACTGGTCAAAATAACTTCTAAGAAAAATGCATGGTTAATGCATTTGTATTTTTTTAATTAAGTGATTTGCACAACTTCAATGCATTTTTATCACCTATGCATTGAGCTCATTTACCCAAGTGAAACTCGGATCCACACAAAAGATATATTTGTTACAAAAATTGTTCCTAGGGAGCTGCTGTTTCCATCAGAATTGTGAAATGTGCCTCCTTTTCATCTGGTGGCAGGCTCCACATGTACCATATGAAAAAGGAGTTAATAAAATGCACATTGGAAATATAAAACAAGGTCAGAGGCGACAGTTTGGCTGAAGGCCTTTCTTTAAGTGTGGAAAACAAAAGAACAAGATTGTTTTAGCAGTTGCAGCTGTTGGGAGAGGCAGCTTTGGGTGGAGAGTAGCAGTCGAAGGCCCTGCTACCTGTTTCCTAGTCTATCATATCCAGGGTCCTCTCCCTAACACAGATACCCTGCACAGTAGGTGCCCCAAGCTTTGGAAAGTCTCAGTAGAGAAAAAGAAAAGTCTCCATCTTGTTCCCAAGAGAGCTCTGGGGACCTGAAGGATGTAGCTTGGGGAGGTGTAGGGTCAGGCTAAGGAGTGGGAGGGCCTGTGTGAGACTTCAGTCTCTGAAACCCCACAGTGCTGTGTCCTCCTCGGAGCCAGCTGTGATGAATGGCTTTACTGTGTGCACGTTGAAAGCCACCCCGATTAGACGCCTTTCAGTGGTAAATTTTTAAAAATAAGTACTTAAGATTCTGTGGTTGGGTCCATGGTATGCCAACCAAACCAGGGGAAAGAAAATAACATTGTCAGTCAAGCAGCTGCTTGTTCCACAAGACCTCAAATACATCCCTTGACAGATTTGTTTTTCTTAATGAACTGACTGGTTACTTTGGCATCACTTAAGAGCTGCAGGGCAAACAGTGAAACTCAATCAGAAAAACTTTATCATTTTAGAATGAAGATAAAAGAGAAAACACTTAATAATTATGTCACAAGACAATGATAGTAGCCCACGAACCCATTAATATGTGAACATAAATTGGTTTATCAGAGTAGCTGTGACCCAGCAAAAGAAACAACTTTATAGTCTTGATAAAGAATAAGAAAACCAGGTCATCCAAACAGGAAAAGACAGGCTTACAGAGAGGGATGGGCAATGTGGTGGGGGCAGGGGAACTGTTTGGACTCTGAAAACATAAATAGGCAATAATGAGATGTGATTCCTCCAAGAGTTAATTCTATGATCTTGGTCAAGTACCTTTTCCCATTTAGCTCTGGTTTCTTCATTTGTGAAAAGGGAGTGATAACCTCACCTTCCCAGATTGAATAGCACAGTGAGTACAAAGAATTTGACTAGGACTTGGCACATAGTAAGTACTCAATCAAGGTCAGAACATGTGCTTTCTCTCCCTTTCCTGACTCCAGCCATACCTAGAAATACCCTAGCCAGCATAAACCATCACTCAGCATGGTGCATTTGAGATCATATTTTTGTTGTTTTAGGAAAATCTTAGCTTTTGATAGGATTTACCCACACTGGAAGTAGTGAAAGGGTCCAGGCCAGTGTGTTCAGAAATTCCACACATGAAAGACTGATGTGAATGGTGGAAAGGGCCTTCCACCGTACCTTCTTTCTCCCTTCCATGTTGGCCTTCATAAGATAAAGATTGTTTTGGAAAAAAAAATCCATACTCAAAATGCTTCCTCCAGACACTCACTACTCAAAATGTACTCTCAGACAGCAGCAGCAACAGCAGCAGCTTAACCCAGAAGCTTGTCAAAAATGCAGAATCTTATCCTGCACATCCACCTCCCCTGGTCCCCAACATGCACCCCTATTGATTAGATTCTGCAACAAATCCCAAGTCATCCCTATGCACATTAAAGTTGGGGAATTTTTCTAATTCTAGGACAATTAGACCAAAATTTCTGGTGTTGGAACCCAGACACCAGTACTTTTTAAACCTCTCCACGTGGTTTTAATACACAGCCCAGTTTCAGAACCACTGTTCTAGTCCCATTAGCAAAAATCAACCTTAAAAAACGCAAAAATACTTAAACAAAAAAGAGTAAAAAAGACTATTCTTGAACTAGATTCATTGAAGGAAATAAGTTTTCAAATGCAGCTTAAAGATATCTACATTTCTACACTTCTAGTGATGGAAGAAGGAGAACTGAGATACATTTTCATATTTACACCTTGCCCTTATACAAGTCTTGGTTAACAAATGCCCGGGTGGGCAGAACATTTATTGACATAAGTCACCGTGTTTATTGATGCTGCCCATTTTCCACTGATTTTAGAACTCTGTAGGGGAGGTGCTGTGACTTTGAAAAGGCCATTTTTATAATCAAATTGTTTTACTTAAAGGTTTATGTAACATGCTATACTATTAAACAGTAAATAAAAACCACTGATAAATCCCGGGTTCCCCACAGGTAATTTGGCACATCCTTAATTATCTGGTTTATGAGCAAATTGCCACCTCAGCTTTGGTTCTCAGCTTGTTAGATGCATGTGTGTGCACACCCTCGTCTTGCATGGCAAACTTCCCACAGACTCAGAGTTTAAATGATGCCAAAATATAATGGTGGGGGTGGGGCAGGGGAAAGACATGTAGAAAATAAAAGGACTGAAGTTTGTGTTGGAGTTTTGGTTTTTGGTGTTTGTTTGAAGAGTTAATTTGATTTTGATTTTCATTGTAGTTGCTGTTAGTGTACATTAGGGCACACTCCTAGACCTAGGGGCCTGAAAAAGATGGCCAATGACAGCTGACTCCATCAAAAGAAATCCATCCTGTTTTGTTAAATTGAAGTTTTCTGGTGAAAGCTGAGATGCCCCTCTCACAGTAGTCCCATCTAGGCTACATTCTACTTTCCATGCTAGCAGGAAGATCTAGGAGGCTCAGATTGCCTTCCATCAATTAAAACTTCCCAAAAGAAAAATCCTCTATGCTTTTGCCATCCAAGTTTAAACCAAACATTCTTCGATGACATTAGATGACTTTTGTTTGAACTTTTATTGTTCTGCAAATATCTGAGTTCAGTGAGGCTCCCTGTGTGCAGTCCCCTCTAACCCCCAAATTCCATGAAATTAAAGCTTTTCTTTAGGGCCTCAGTGGCTCACAGCATCCTGTGGGCTCAGCTTGATGGGCTGCCCCTGGTGGTTGCACCATGCCTCTCTTCTGCTGGTCTCAGAGGAGAATCCCTCTTCAGATTTTACTGAAGACATTGGGAAAAGGAGGCTGAGACAATCAAGAGGAAGGAAAACAGCGGGAGGGGCTGCACAGCTTCTCTTGGAATCCGTTCTTGTAACAAAACTTCAAGAATTAGTCTTCTGAGTTTGAGACATAATCTTTTTTATGTCATTTTAGTCAGTTCCTAGCACCCTTTACTGCCCGGATATGAAAGGACTTAACACTGTGGATATTTCTGAACCCTCCCACTTCCCTACGCCACGGGTTCAGGCTGTTTCCACAAGGCATAACTACTATTATAAAACATTGCCAACTCCTGCATCCAGTATTGATTAAACAATGTCTGGAGCTGGCAAACATTATTAATATATAGAATGCTATAGAGATTGATTGTTCTACTTTCATTTTTCTTCTTCCTGCCAGCCCCTACAGGGGAAAGCCCTGCAGCTGTTATGAATCCCATTGCCAGAGGCATATTATAGCTTGTTTTGATGTTTCACCAGCAAGTTCTGTGCCTCATACGGGGACAAACCAAAGCGAACATCCCAAGCTCCAACTAGAGGCTAAGGCACAATCACCCTGTCAGGTATTGTTAGTAAGTCGGGATCATAAAAGATAATAAACTCTCTCCCATCTTTTATGACGGCACACCAAGATCAAACACTTTCCATACCACAGCATAAAGCCCCCAGGACCAGTTCTCCCTGACAGATGTTCATCTGCTATCTCGGTATTGACGTGTTACTTAATTTATTGATCCACAGAGAGAAGGAAATACAAAGACTCTAGAAATCTGGTACTGTACAAGCTGTTTTCCAGGGCTCTGGGCCTTAGAAATAAAGCGGAGACTTGATGTTGTGTTTTAAAAGCTGTTTGAATATTGTCATTTTATTGTTTTTTTCAATGTTTAAACAACATAAAAAATTGGTCAAAAAAATAAGTTGGACCAAAAAACCCTTTTATTATTTTTATTTGACTATTACTCAATGAACAGTATGCTTAGCAGTGGACAATGTGGTTTGTTACTGCTTAGTAACTCACTGACACTTGCCGACACTCTCCTGGCCCTGTCAATCCCATATACGCAAAAAGCCTGACTCACCCTAGATTTCATAGAATGATGAGGAATGAGGTGAAATAAAACTTCCTAGTGCAATGCTAAGTAATTCAGTCTTTCCTGCTCTAATCCATTCCACACATGACCCCCGGACTGCTCACGTTAAAGCAGACCTCTGATGGCATGTCTCCAGGTTGACAGTCTTGGCAGGTGCCCCTGACTGCCAAAAGGAGGATACACACCAAATGGTGTTCAAGGCCCTCCTCCTTGGGGTCCCAACCAGCCTCACCAGTCTTACCCTCAAACATTCCCTTTCACATGCATGTGCCCCAGCCCAACTGGATTAATTACCAGCTCCTCTTTCCCATCTCTGTGACTTTGTTCATGAAGTCCTTGCCCATATATACAAATAAAAATGCTGTAAGTATCAGGCAAAATCAACCTCTTTCTCCCCAGATTACTTGTAGCCATTTTGTTTTGTTATTGTTTTTGTATTACTCCAGAGTCTATTTGTATGTAGGGTTCTCCTTCTGGACTTCAAGAAAATTGAGAAAGAAGAAGATCTTACGCATCTTTTGGCCTCATCCACCCCTTCACTGTTATGTAAGAAGTGTTTAACACACTGTTCAGTGAATAAATGAATAAAATACCCTGCTTATCTTTGGAATTTCCTGCTCCACAGCCTTCCGTGATTTCACCTGAATTCAGAATATATCCAAAACCCCTTGGACTTTCATTTGAGACCCTTCAAATTTGGCCCCATATGTCTTTATAACTTACCCTAAACTACCTAGAAAAAAATCCTTTAGCAAAATAGTCCACTTGTTGTCTCCCACCACATTTTGTCACCAGCCTGGACCGCCCACCTCTCTCCTCTTCCCACCCAGAACCACACATCTTCTTTGGTTATGGGACCAGGCACAGACTCATCCTTCCTAATGCAGCTTTCACTAGTAACCTTAGCCTTCAGAGATCTTTGATCTTATGCAGAGATATGTGTTCCACACATTTGTCAACCATTCCTTGCAAATATTCATTGCCATCATATCCAGTATTTAAAATTTGCATTTCTTAATTTTTGAAGGCATGTGTTACATTCTCATAGTCTTTACATCATTACTTGTTCATAACATGCAATCATCAAATATTTTATCATTTTTACTTTAAAATATACTAAAGAATAGCAGTTGAATTATAGATGAAATCAATTCAAAGGTTATTCTACCCAGTGGTTCAAAACCAAATGATTTGCTGATAATGAATAATCAGAGCTTTTCTTTTTTCATCCATATACAGGAATATTTTCTAAATTTATCTATCACTCATAAGAAATCACACCCCAACACACAAACACACCCACACCCATAACTAAAACCATAGTTCTCAATTTGGTATTTACCTGTACTTTGTGTAATGCAATATAATGTTTTCAGTTTTATGTCACCTCATTTTTAGAAAAATAGTCACTATAGCCCACTAATGATTTTGTGACCTACAATTGGGACACAATCAACTAATGGGCTGCTGTTGATAAACATCGACAAGTTCCTAAACATTTCTAGTTACTAAAGAATCTCTGAAACTATGTAAGTATAGAGAAGCCTGGATTCTTTTTCCTGCTTTAAATGTCCAAGACTATACAATAAAACAGCAACAAGGCAAATTTAGCAGCCTCTATGATTATGCCAGTAAGGAAGTCCCAAGCTGGAGTGAAATAGCCAGAAATGGTCCAACTAACAATTAAAGTTGTGGCTACACTACATAGTTAGAAATATATTGCTTCCCATTGTCTTTAGTTGATTGATTAGGCAGTGAGAGCATCATGCTGATGTGGCTGAGGGCTTGGGTCATCCTTGACTCCATTTGTATCACATCAAAGCTCTTAGCTGTATCAGTTTCTTGCAAATGTGCATCACTAGTCACTTGGGAAAAATTGTTTTAACTTGCCAAGGAGAGTCCTTTTATTATTACTTTCTCTCAACAGGGCTTCTCACTTAGGTATGATTTTGCCACTATGGAATATTTGACAATTTCTAGAAACATTTTTAGTTGTCAGAACTGATGGGGGAAGGGACAAGGGTGCAATCCTATTGATATCTAGAAAGCAGAGGCCAAGGATGCTGCTAAACATCATACAATATACAGGACAGCTCCTTCTCCTATGATAAAGAATTATTCAACACAAAATGTGCTTTTGTTTAAATGTGTCCCCCAGTTTCATGCATTGGTAACTTAATCTCCAAATTCATATGCTGATGATATTGAGAGGCGGGGCCTTTGAGAGGTAATTAGGGTTAGATGAGATCACAAGGGTGAGGCTCTCATGATAGGATTAGTAGTTTTATACGAAGAGGAAGAGAAACTTAAACTGGTACTCTCTCTCTCTCTCACCTTGTGATGCCTTCTGTCATGTTATGATGCATGAAGAAGGCCCTCACTAGATGCAGTCCCTCAA
Organism: Trachypithecus francoisi; assembly: GCF_009764315.1. NCBI lineage: Eukaryota > Metazoa > Chordata > Mammalia > Primates > Cercopithecidae > Trachypithecus > Trachypithecus francoisi. The sequence goes on from NW_022681460.1 coordinate 28,483,030, forward strand.
TCTTAGACTTTCCAGACTCCTAAACTGTGAGACATCAATTTCTTTTCTTTATAAATTATCCAGTCTTTGGTACTGCATTATAGCAGCAGAAAATGGAGTAACACAGTACAAAGGTTAAAAACCCCTCTCCTTGTATCTTTATGTACCTTATTTATTATCAAAGAAAACTATACAATATCAAAGGCAACTATACACACAAAAGAGAAGGACGAGCCAAAACCATCATTCAGAGATTTTGCTCTATATTATCTCCAACTGTGGGACTTCAAATTAGCCTCTATCAGGAAAGTTGAGACCTGGCCCTGAAGGATCCCATATTCTCCAAAGAACTATGCACACAGAAAGCCCAACAACATTATGGCTTCACCACTGGTATCATCCAAATTTCAGGATTCTCAGAACTCCACCTATGAAGGGGCACAGCTGCAGCCATCAGAAACCCATCTGGGAAATGCAGATGCCATTCCAACATCTGTAAGAAATGTAATATTTGGATCGTTAATTCAAAACATCACTAAGGTGGAAACATGTTCTCTTTAAAATGTTCCTTGCTGCAAAGTCATCTGTCATTTGTTTAGTTCTTTTCCTGTGCAAAGGTGTGTTATCACCTGCTAAGGGGATCTCTAACTCACACAGTCACCCAGAAGAAGCCAACAATTATTTCCTCTCTGTGTGAGTATTGAGAGTTCCAACTGACACCCACATTGCGATCCTTTAAGACTCAAGGCTGGAGCAGTAAATTCTCAAGCATGCTGCTTACACGAAGACCAAGACACTTTCCCAATAAGAATTCTGAGATTTCTGTCATAGCTTCCCAAAAAATTATCTTGCTGTCACTCTCCTTTCTCTATTCTAGTCCACATTCAACCATTATTTTCTCATATGCCTTCTGTACCCAAAAACCTTCCGTGACTTCCCTTTTCAGAGGAGGACTCCAAATATCTTGGAACATGATGTCTTTCTCCACCTGACCTCTACCATTCTCTCCAAACTTAATTTACGTGGTACACTTTCTCACTTAACTATTCCATTTGATCCATCTGCATTTGCCCAAGCATATTCCTGCTTTTAGCCTCCCTGCATATTGTTTTCTTCACCTACAAAAACTGCTATGTCAGTCATAGTTCCAGCAGAAGACAGGACCAATGGAACTCAAAAGCCTTAACAAATTTTTTACAGAGATATGGTCTATAGTTAGGGAATCACAACAAGGGAAACCTGTTAGCCACTTTTGACTTGCACAGCAAGGGGAGAGAACAGTGTTACCTGGAAGAGAGGCTGTCCAACAAAAGCTAATGTCAAAGATGGGGGACAATGCAGCTGCTGCCAAGGCTAAGCCAAGAAGGGAGGGGTCAGAAGAAGAAATATCCCAGTCTCTCTGTTCACCTGCTTTTAGCTACCATTGGTTGAACCAACAGGAAGCCAGATGGCAAGGAAGCTGGATGAAGAAGTCCATAGAGGTCAGCATTCCAAGACTCAAGACAGGGCAGAAAAGAGGAAGAAATGAGTGTGTGTGTGTGTGTGTGGTGTGTGTGTGTGTTCATAATCACCCGTAAAACTCTTTTCCTTCCACAATCAAATTGCCATCTCCACATCTGTGCTCTCTTGTCCCTCTAGGCTCCTTGAAAATGCACTGATATTGCTCTTATTGTATTTAATGTCTCAATTTTTTATTGCTTCATTATTACCTAATATATTCCACTCTATACTTTTCATCCTGGTTGCAACTGTGAACAAATTATGGGGGAAAGTCTATTTTCTATGGCTTTGCTTTCTCCTATAGTTAAACCACTGCTGTGATCATTAAGATTTTCAACAAGCATATATTGAATGAATAATGGGGAATAAGTAAGAGTCAGGAGGAAAGTTATTTGATGGAAGATAATTACTCACTGTCCAAAATTATATGTGAAAGACAAAAATATAGTTAGAATATTGTTATACTTGTATCTTAAATTCTGTCAAAAAAGATGCTAACCTCTCTGAAACATACTACCCTGATCTCCCTTTTTACTTTTAATGCTGATTCACTTGGAAAAAAAAAAAAAAAAGCTAACAATTCTCAAAACCAGAGCAGGGATGTGGTCAGAGCTAATGATGTCCCATCCCTTCTTCTTGCCTCTTTCAAGTCCTGCCCAACAGAATATACACTGCCCTCGGGCACAGGAAGGAGACTCCATAAATACTGAGTTATAATGATGCAGAAAATAGAAGAGTGTGAAAGAAAAGTAGAGTTGAAGGAATTGAATAATATAAATCCTGTCACGATGAAAACAAGCAGTGAGCTATTAAAAGATCCAAGTTCATTTTGATGGCTTTAAGAGTCTTCCAGTTGTCTTCAAAACTTGCCTAAATTGCTTTCTCATTTTGAAAACAATTATTTATTTTTAACAGCAATTTATTTTCTGCAAAATCATAAATCATCAATGTTTGTTCTACCAATAGTGCAGCTTTGGGAAATTCTAGTAGAAATACACGTGGCATTCTATAGTAAAGTACTCCAGAAAGATTTAGCAAATTCCATGTGATTAAGGCTATTACTCAAGAGATTTTAAATTAATAAGTGCTTTTAATAAGGTTTACATTTTGGCAGGTGTAACAGAAGAGAAAATATTACTGTGAAAAGTTTCAGTAGGAAAAGTGAATATTTGTATAGTCAGGGAAATCAGAAGATGAAGCTGAGAGAAACAGGTGTCAACACTATTGTTAGCTAATTTCCTATAGTAATGTGACTTGGGAAGATTGTTAGATCAAGAAAGGTCATGCCCGGGGAGAGGACATGAAGAAACAGTGCTTACTGGTGCCTGGGTTAGGAAGACCAAAGGATTTAGGGAGGACAGACAAAACGGGGAGATATGGGTATGGAGAATAAGCAAAAGGGAGGCTTCTCCAACAGGGCAACCTCATACAGTCATGTGCAAGCCTTCTCAGCTCATGATTCAATTACCAAGGTATTATAAATCTTTTCCTCAAGTGGCTTTTTAAAAATTTTGCTCAAGTGTTTTTTTCTACAAGGTTATAAGAGGCAGAAATGTTGAGAATGTTTTTAGCCTAACATAGGTGTTTTCGTAATAGATAGAGATGCCACCTAGAGAGCAGAGAGCTTAGCCTCTAACACAAAACAGGTTAGTGAAGAGAGTCAGTTTATTTTATTTATATAGCAATGATTCTCAACAAAATCCTGGCTTTCAACGAATTATGTTATAGTGGAGAAGAAAGCCCAAGGTTTCCTCCTGTCATGCTGATGAAATCACCCACAACTCAACTCAGTCCCATGTCTGTACGAGTGCAAATAAATGTCACTGTGAGAAAAATTTTTCATCCCTCTGGTGAGCTAAAATTTTTCAGTCGTATGATTTTTTTGAAGCAAATTTCTACCATTCAGAGTTCTCTGAACTTGGAGGAATGTGTTCTTTTTACTTAGGAATTTTTGTTGTTGTTGCTTTTTGAAGCTCACTGAAATTTTTTAAAACTTTATTTGTAAGATTCCAAACCTGGAATTACATGCAAAGTAATCCTAAATAAGGAATAAAAACTTGGGCTTATTTAAACCTATTTGTTTTGGAAGTAAATGAAGGATACTTTTTATAAATACAATGTGTCTTCAAAATATGACTCCTAGTTTCTCTACAGAAGTCCTTCTTAAAGCTGTAGGCTTTCCTACTCCAGCTGTGATACCAGGAAAGTTGCACCATCGTGATCTCACTGTCCCATCAAAGAGAAGTCCCAGAAGACAAATGGATTTCTTTCCTTGACAACATCCAAATCTGCCCTCATGCCCACAGAACTGTTTTAAAAGTAAAAAATAAATGTTTATTGAGCTCTCTTGATGTCACAGAAGAGTTTACCCACATTTTCTCATCTCATCTTCATAAGAGTCCTGTGAGGTTGATTTTATCCTCATTTTTACTGATTAAAAAAGCAAGTCTCAGAGAGATTAGGAATTTGAGGCAGAGTAAGGATTTGAACACAGATTTTCCAACTTTAGTCCCTCTGACTCTACCATACTATGTTTTATATACTAGTTCCCTGCCTGTCAGGTCCAGATGATTCCAACCACCCCCCCCCCCCCCGTTAATTAAGAAAACAATTAAGTTTAAATCTTATTTCCTTATCTATGTGGTTCCAGGCTCATCTTCCCAGAAACCCAACCACATTTAAATTATTGCCATGAAGGAATGATAATCGCCACCCTCCAGCATTCTCCTTCAGTATTAACAGACTCACAGCAGAAAAGTGGATTTCTACAAGTCATATTTCTTAGTATTCTAAGTTCCCAGAGTTTTCTTCTGTGATAAAGAAGTAGATAGGATTACAAGAAATTCTGTTACCCTTCATAGGGAACTTGAGTCCCCAAGTTTCTTCCTGGGATTTTAGAAGAACCGCCCCAAGTTTTAAAATTATATGAAAAAAGAGCAAGCTGATGTGGGGAAGAGGGCAGAAAGGAAGAGACAGGGGCTATGCTTGTATCTACTCTTCAACTGGTTCACTATAGCACACTGTGATTCTCTCTTCCTTCCTCCCCACTGCCTTACTCCTGCTGGCTCCCCGTCCCCATACACACACATCTCCACATACATTCCATGATGAGTTCTCTCAGCCCAGAGCAAAACAAATCAAGCAGAACCATATAATTTATTGCACCAAACTGGAATTACCCCCACCCACTTAAAAAATCTGGCTTCATTTCAGGGTAACAGCAGCTCAGCTCTGGCAGGGCTCAGTCAACGTGGGTGATCTGTGACATGTGGCAAAAATATAGAACTCATCAGATTTAATAAAACAAAGTTCCACACATGATCGAAAGGCCTCTCTCAACAAAGACCTGGAGGAGTTACTGCCGGCAGTCCCCAGCTTGCAGGGGAATCAACTCCCTCCGAGTCCAAAGTTCCCTCTTCACTCAAAAGTCATGAAAGACCAACAGGCCGTCCCAAGCAGAGGGTGGGGGTGAACGTGGGCGAGTAGAGAACAAATGCAGGTAGTGACATAGAGTGAGACAAACCCGGGAGCAGCAGTCAGTGTGGTCACCATGGGGCTGGCGTGTTTCACATCTCTGGCTCCGGGGTCTGTTTGCATTCCATTGCAGGCAAGAGGTGCCCTCTGCTGTCTACCGGCCACAGTGCACCAGGGCATTGTCGCCCCTGGTTTCCCAGGGGGAGTCCGAGAAGTGATGGGATGACTGGAAATCCCGCTTCTACTGCAGGCACACACAGATGAGCCGCTGCCAAAATCCTCCCAGGAGAGCTATGGAACACAGTGGAAGTACCTATTTTAGATAACTCAGTTTTAGAGGCAACTACCGGGAACCTGGGAGCGGTAGGCAAACTCTGAAACCCTCTTTAGATAGTCTCACAGCTATCCCTTCTTCCTCATAACACAATTACAGCAAGGTGGAGAGGGAGGCAGGGAGAGCCAGAGGCCTCCCAGCTGAGGAGAAACAGAAGATCACTCAGGACCTCGAAACTAGGCCGCCATTGAGACCCTTCTGCAATGGCTCTGCAGGTCCCACCTCCACTTCTTGGCCCACTTATGCCTCTGGTAACTGTAATACTAGCATCAGTTAATCAACTGCCACTGTATCAAGCACTTTACCATGAGTCTGAAAGGTGTTGTCTTTCCTCCTTCACAGATTAGGAAGTTAAATTCACAAAGAGGTAGAGTATCCTGCAAAAGACACAAAAACGCCAGAGCCAAGATTCAAACCCAGGTCAGTTTGGCTACAATCTTCCCCACTCTTTCTAGCACACTACACTGTCTCATATGCTACTGAACGGTTGACTAAACCCTACTGTGAAAGGTCAGCCAACAAAAGCCTAACCTAGGTCCTATAAAAATGAAGTCAAACACAGTGAAATAGGATGTAATTGTAGGGGATGTTTTTTGCATGTGTTGTTGTAGCACCATCACTTTTTCTTATTGTGATGACTTGTGCTCCACGGCTAATATCCGAGGAAGTCCTGACTCAATCATGTCTAGGACAGCCTGCAAGATTCATGTTGAGGAAAAACCACAGCAGAATTTAAAAAGACGCCAGACTTACAGTTAGAGCCCTGTGTTCTCATCTGCTGTGCATCTCACTAGTTCCAACATCTTGGCCTGGTCAGTCAATGTGAGTTTCAGTTTTCTTTATAATAAAATACATGTGTTGTTTTATTAGAAGTTTATATGGGGATTACATGAGATTACATATTTATATGCATATGTATGCACATATGTATGCAGGTTTATATTATATATACATATAAAATAGCTATGTGATACACTAAAGTTGGATATTGTGATGGTTAATACTGAGGGTCAACTTGATGGGACTGAAGGGTACAAAGTATTGATCCTGGGTGTGTCTGTAAGGGTGTTGTCAAAGGAGATTAACATTGGAGTCAGTGGGCTGGGAAAGGCAGATCCACCCTTAATCTTGGTGGGAACAATCTAACCAGCTGCCAGAGAGACTAGAATATAAGCAGGCAGAAAAATGTGAAAAAAAGAGACTGACCTAGCTTCCTAGCCTACATCTTTCTCCCGTGATGGATGCTTCTTGCCCTCGAACACCAGGCTCCAAGTTCTTCAGTTTTGGAACTCAGACAGGCTCTCCTTCTCGGCTTGCAGATGGCCTACTGTGGGACCTTTTGATCATGTGAGTTAAAACTTGATAAACTCCCCATCATATATATATATATATATATATATATCTTCCAAGATAGATAGATAGATAGACAGATACATCTTCCATTAGTTCTGTCCCTCTAGAGAACCCTAATACAGAGCAAACAATGAAAAGAGGTTACTTTAAGATTTTTAACATCTACACTAAACTAATGACATGTCCTATGAATTACCATAAGGGAGGGGCAAATATTATGGTTCTTAAGGAATCCATAATATTTGTGGCTTGTCTCTCACTTGAGGCTTAGAGTATGGGAAGAAGATATGTGGAAAGGCAGCTTCTTTAAGACAGCATAAGCAATCACTGCTCCAGAGTTCCAGATCAGACTCCTACTGGCAGCCAGAGCTCCCTGAAGACAAAGGGTGGTTTTTCTTAGAGAGTGTTTCACCCTTTTCAGTCCTGGATTCAAATGTGAGACTTAGGTTCCTTGCTGCCATTGTCCATGGTTCTGACCCACCTGGACACAAAAGCCAGGCTGTGTCAGACGCTAAGGAGGAGTGAAGGTACCAACTGTCATGCTTCCCTCCAGCCTCATCTCTACCTGTTCCAGGTGCTGACTCCTGTTTGGGTTCCATGTCTTCTATGACTGTCAGAACCCCAAAATATTATGTGATGTTGACCGCCTACAATTCCTCACAATTGACTGCACTGACCAACACTTCTTATACTTACTGAAGAGACAGACATACTGCAAATTCAGTGTATTTAAGAATGTTGTGGAATACTCATGCCCTTCTCCTTCAGTGTTCTGATTTTTTTAACTGAAAACTCTTTGTTTTAGTAAGACAAACTTTTCAAAGTGATCATTGATATATAACTCAAATCCCCCTGCCCTTTAAAAAAATGATTCCAGCTACCCTATAATATGCACTGCTTCTCCTGACATTTTGTACCCATGACAGTCTAAGGGTTACTGTTGTCTTTCCACTCACCTTTTGCACACCTATCTCCTCCCAGAACATCTAACCTCACTTGTAGTGGGTTTGCTTGAAAATGGCCTTCCCATCAAAGAAGTTGCAGAAGCAAGAGTTTTAGTTTATCTCCTACTAAATAAAGTCACTGTGACCTGAGTTGCTCAAATGAATTTTAGCAACAGAGAAATTCATTTAGAAAAATGACTTGTCTTCATTCTACCAACAAGATTATACAAATGACTAAAGCTAACCCTCTATCCATACATTCCAATGAAGAAACAATACTTTAGTGAGTGTGGCATTTTTTCTACACAATATGTATTGTCTTTAAAGATACATTTCAATCTTATTTCCATTATCAATTTCTAATACGTGTGAGTGTATGTGTGTTTGTGTGTGTGTGTGTGTGTAATGACTACTATGGTGAGTCATTTTCAAGACAGCATTTTAGCTGAGTGGTTGAGAGCTTGTATGCTGGTATCAGACCTGGTTCTAATTCAGTCTTGGTAAGTGACCAGCTGTTGACTTTGGGGCAAGTTACCCAATGCGTTTGAACCTGTTAAGTGGAAATAAAAATACAAAAGTCAGAGATTTATTGTGAGAATTACAAGAGGTAATGAATTATTAACTTTTTTGTTTTGTTTTGTTTTGTTTTGTTTTAGAAGGAGTCTCGCTCTGTTGCCAGGCTGGAGTGCAGTGGTGCGATCTCGGCTCACTGCAACCTCCGACTCCCTGGTTCAAGTGATTCTCCTGCCTCAGCCTCCTGAGTAGCTGGGATTACAGGCACCCACCACTGCGCCCAGCTAATGGTGTATTTTTAGTAGAGATGGGTTTTCACCATGTTAGCCAGGATGGTCTTGATCTCCTGACCTCGTGATCCACCCGCCTCGGCCTCCCAAAGTGCTGAGATTACTGGCTTGAGTCACCACGCCCAGCCCTAATATTTTTGTATAACCCTAATCTACCTGTTTGATAAGTTGGCATTTTTATACCTTACATTTGGTTAAGTGAAAATGCCCCTGCTAGATGTTTGCTCACATCACTTACTTGGAGTTGGTGAGGTTGTTGAGGGCTTTTAGACAGTATCTATCCTTATTTTCTTGAATATTTACCCAACCCCAAATTTCTATCAACAGTTTGGAGATGATGCCAAATATTAAGGACTTTGATTTCATGAAAGCCACCTCAGCCACATTTAATCTCCACACTAACTGCACGTGCTAAACTCTGTCTGTGGTTCTTCATGAAACAAGTATAAAACTATTGCTGTGGTTATCTGCTTCCTGCAGCACCATTTCTTCTGTCCTGTCAGATTTCTCTTCTTTGGAATATAATTGACTCCATGAACCACACAGCCATAAAATAAACAAACTTATCACCAAGACTCCCCACCAAAAAAAAAAAAAAAAAAAAAAAAAGCAACACTTTTCATTATGCAGGAAGAAGTTAAACTGAAACTAAAATATTCAGTAAGAGGTCATTTTCCACACACTTGGGATATTCTAAAGGAAATGCCACTCTAACCTTAGCTGTCAACACATCAACAAAACTGTTCCCAAACTCTGAGATAGTTTTCTCTGCCCCTCTGGAGAACACTTAGAAATCAAACTGTGTTCCATGTCAGTTTCCTTGCACCCCTTGCCCCATATTTAGGATTTCTGTGTTTGACACTCTGATTGTTTGTCTCTTTCAATTGGGATCTTCATCTCTTGGCTTACATCTCTCTACCCCAAACATAAAGTCCAGAAGTTTTCCCCTAACTACAGCCAACATCCTCAATCCTTGTTTCCTTGTCCCAGGTTGAGCTCATCTTTTTCTTTAGGATTTGAAACAGTAAACTTCCAATTCAGAAGTGGACAAATAAAACACAAATATTGAAGCAGGGTTCAGATTACTGACCTGATCATAATGACAATAAAATTAACCAACAATAAAGTTTAGTTGACTGAACACCTAATGTGCCACCAGGTACTTCAGAGAGATGAGATTTAAGAGCCACAGCAACCCACTAAGTCAAGACATTGGGGCTCAGAGGGATTACTAACCTTCCCAAGATCCCACAGGTAGTAAGCAACAGGTCAGCATTCCAAGTCAGGACTGTCTGATTCAAGAGCCTGTATTTTTAAATTATTCATCACCACACTTGGTTTCTCAGACTTACTATGAAAACTAGGGCTTCCCACAGGACAAACTAACAAGACAAGTCAAGTAACAACTCACATACCCAATCTTTAGTTTATGAAACAAGAAATGTGAGACAATGTCAAACTGGGGCCCTTTTAGTTGAGGTCAGTGAACTCCATCCTAGAATCTCATTCTCTTCATACATATTCCAGCCCTTGCTACAGTGTCTGGTAACTGCAGACTTTGTGCTATATGTCTCCTCCTCCCAACCAGTTTGTGAGCTCCTCAAGGGCAAGAACCATTCTGACTTTTCTGTGCACCTGAGCACTCTGTGGACCTTAGCAGCAATTCTGATACACATTTATTGATTAATCAAAACTGAGTCTAGGATTTGGGATTATGACATCTCTTTCCTGATTCCTCTCTGACTCTTATCTGCTCATCTTACTTCTTTATGTTTCTATTCTTTTTTCCCTCCATTGTGTATTTTTTTTTTTTTTTTTGGCAGTTGTTCTTATCAGTTGGGATAAGATAATAGCAATCCAAGAAAAGTAGTCCCTTTCCACTAAAAAAAGGGAATCTGAGTCATGAGGCCTCCAGCTTCAAGACTGTACAAATAATAATCCCTCCTTCAAATCTAAGGTATATAGAGAATTAAAGGAAAAATTGAAAACAGTTCAAAATATGCACTCAATTTCAATAATAAAATTTCAAAATGTAGAAACCCAGGGATGACAGCTTACAAGGGATGTCAAGGACCTCTTCAAGGAGAACTACAAACCACTGCTCAGTGAAATCAAAGAGGACACAAACAAATGGAAGAACATACCATGCTCATGGATAGGAAGAATCAATATCGTGAAAATGGCCATACTGCCCAAGGTGATTTATAGATTCAATGCCATCCCCATCAAGCTACCAATGACTTTCTTCACAGAATTGGAAAAAACGGCTTTAAAGTTCATATGGAACCAAAAAAGAGCCCGCATTGCCAAGACAATCCTAAGTCAAAAGGACAAAGCTGGAGGCGTCATGCTACCTGACTTCAAACTATACTACAAGGCTACAGTAACCAAAACAGCATGGTACTGGTACCACAACAGAGATATAGACCAATGGAACAGAACAGAGTCCTCAGAAATAATACCACACATCTACAGCCATCTGATCTTTGACAAACCTGAGAGAAACAAGAAATGGGGAAAGGATTCCCTATTTAATAAATGGTGCTGGGAAAATTGGCTAGCCACAAGTAGAAAGCTGAAACTGGATCCTTTCCTTACCCCTTATACGAAAATTAATTCAAGATGGATTAGAGACTTAAATGTTAGACCTAATACCATAAAAACCCTAGAAGAAAATCTAGGTAGTACCATTCAGGACATAGGCATGGGCAAGGACTTCATGTCTAAAACACCAAAAGCAACGGCAGCAAAAGCAAAAATTGACACATGGGATCTAATTAAACTAAAGAGCTTTTGCACAGCTAAAGAAACTACCATCAGAGTGAACAGGCAACCTACAGAATGGGAAAAAATTTTTGCAACATCTGACAAAGGGCTAATATCCAGAATCTACAAAGAACTCAAACAAATATACAAGAAAAAAACAAACAACCCCATCAAAAAGTGGGGAAAGGATATGAACAGACATTTCTCAAAAGAAGACATCCATACAGACACATGAACACATCCAACAGACACATGAAAAAATGCTCATCATCACTCGCCATCAGAGAAATGCAAATCAAAACCACAATGAGATACCATCTCACACCAGTTAGAATGGCAATCATTAAGAAGTCAGGAAACAACAGGTGTTGGAGAGGATGTGGAGAAATAGGAACACTTTTACACTGTTGGTGGGATTGTAAACTAGTTCAACCATTATGGAAAACAGTATGGCGATTCCTCAAGGATCTAGAACTAGATGTACCATATGACCCAGCCATCCCACTACTGGGTATATACCCAAAGGATTATAAATTACTCTACTACAAAGACACATGCACACGTATGTTTATTGCGGCACTATTCACAATAGCAAAGACTTGGAATCAACCCAAATGTCCATCTGTGACAGACTGGATGAAGAAAATGTGGCACGTATACACCATGGAATACTATGCAGCCATCAAAAAGGATGAGTTTGCGTCCTTTGTAGGGACATGGATGCAGCTGGAAACCATCATTCTTAGCAAACTATCACAAGAAGAGAAAACCAAACACAGCATGTTCTCACTCATAGGTGGGAACTGAACAATGAGATCACTTGGACTCAGGAAGGGGAACATCACACACTGGGGCCTATCATGGGGAGGGGGGAGGAGGGAGGGATTGCATTGGGGAGTTATACATGATATAAACGTCATGCACATGTACCCTAGAACTTAAAGTATAATAAAAAAAAAAAAAAAACTAATAGCAAGCATATCTATCATATAAATAAACAGAGAGAGAATAAGTGTACTCTTTAATGAGCAAACAAAGTTATTAGATTGGAAGCTTTGATCACACAGCAACCCTGCTATTTCTATAAACAAGAAATTAATCTGGAACAAAATGTTTAAGGATGGTATAAAGTTAAATGATGAACAAATCTAGACAGATGAGTATAAAAGCAGAAGTTAGAAATATCAGAAATATTTAATTCATGGAAAAATATTAGAAAAATGATAAAGAACACTTTATAATGAAAAATAATATAATTTGCTTTGTATTATGTCATGAATATTTGTTTACAAAATGACAATGCATAATTTGTCATAAAGCTATGAGAAGTAGGTGAAACAGAAGAGTAGAGGAGATTTTATTTTCCCTTTATCAGGATACAACAAATAAAAGGATTCAGTTAATAAATAGAAAATGTAAAAGATTGTATATCATATACTATTTGCCATGTATTTCTATGTTTTATATGTCTTAATACATTTCAACATGATTTTTTCAAGTGTTCATGAAACACAGATAATAAAATAAGAACCACAAAAAAAAAAAAAAAAAAAAAAAGAAACCCAGGGATGAGGGGATAAAGAAAGGTTTCAGCTCAAGCACCAGCATTCTGTAATTAGTGCCTACTGAGTGATTTGAATTGAGAAAGACTCTGAGGCTAATCTAGAGCCAGTGAGAAACAATGCTAAGATTGATTAGAAGATGGGAAATGGACCAACAGATGTCTTCTATTGGCCATTCTTGGGGTAACATATAGTAAAATAATATAAGCTAACTTTTGTGCAATGTCAGATTTTTTAAGTATTGGTCGAAAGGAAATAATCAGGACTATAGACATGCCTGTGTGTACAGAGAGATGTTGCAATCCATCACTTTCTACTGTTGTTTGATTGCTGCATTCCACTGTATGTAACTATATTTTATGTTCTTCATTGTTTGTAATCAAAATCAAAAGTCCAGAAATAACAGGTATGGAGAAATACAGAATTTCTAGAAGCGACCATTTAGTTGATAGTTACAATCAATATGAAAGGAGCTAGTATTCCAGATCATCAGAAGGGACCCACAATAGGAGAAGGCAGCTGAGGGTAGAGCAGCTCCCTGACTAGGAGTAATGAAAACTAGAACACGTGGGAAGGTACTTACGTTTCTAGCAAGTGGCCATAGTAATAGCAGTAACAATAAATAGTAGCTGCTCTTACTTTTGACTACCTACATTATTCCAGGCCTTGATCGAGGCACTTCACCTACATTATCACCATAAAAATATTCCTAAAAGTTGAGGCAAAGAAACTTGCCCAAGGTTAAAGAACTAGCCACATTTCAAAACAAAGTCTATTTAACACACCACACTGCATTTTGTACCAAATTATTTAATGGCTGACATAGAAAGGGTCAAATCATGAAAACGACCTGGAACAGCCTGTGGATAGGAGTAATTAAATGACATAAATAAAAGTTGATTCTTTGTTGTCATTTTAAGTGACCTTAGTACTTAGAAGTCTTTTATTTAAAAGTATTTTCTATTTTTTCATGACTTATTTTTTTTTTTTTTAATTTACCAGTTCTATTCTTGGCTATTAAAATCTACTGATAAGCATTTTTGGAGTAGATGAGTCCTTCACGCTGTTTGTTGACTACCATACTGAGCATATCAGATAGGATTCTGGTAGCAAGTGACCAAACATCCCATTCAAACAACCTTAAGCAAGAAAAGATGTTTTATTGGCTGATATAACAAAGAAGACCAGCTTATATTGCTTGATTCGGGTTTCAAACAATGTCATCTGGACCAGTTTCTCACTTTTCATTCCCCAGTGCTGCACCCTTGGTGTTGGCTTTGGATTCAGCCTCCAAGTAGATGGAAGACATCCACAGTAGTTCTCCCTCCTCTCTTCACAAAGTCAGGCTTCAGGAGGAGAGCATCTGTGTGTCTCCCAGGAGCTCCATGAAAGGTCTCATAGAGTTCATTGACTCTTTTAGGATCACATGCTGTCCTTGAAGCAACCCTTATGGCTGAGGGGCTGTGAAGAGTTGACTGACTTAGGTGTAGGACCTACGCTCAAGTGGGGCCAGCACCACTTAAGCCGCACAGGCAGAGGGCAAAGGATGACTGCCTAGAGGGAATTTGTGGCAGTGCAGGTACAGAAGAAAAGTTTACAGATAGCAGAAGTCAGGATCTATGTGATAAAACCAACAAAGAGGAGCCCCAACAATCTCTTCATGGCAGTTCTCACAAGTAAAGTCATAGTAGTACCTAGGAGGAATTTCAATGTCTCCCCCATACACCCACAGAAACTTCATGGCAGGAACATCATGATTAAAATCAGTGTATGTTGCCTCACTGAGATGTACTCCCCAGGCTCCCACCAGGAAAGTAGAATTTCTCCTTTAATGAACATGAATTAGAGGTCTCAGAAATGTGCCGCAATTCCAGAGAGAAGCTCTAATCCCAAAATGAAGAACTCTGTTGTTTTAGGCCAGCAGGAGGAAACTGGACACTGGGAGTTATCGCTGAAATATGCATTGTGACCTTAGTGAGCCAGTCACATGAACTTTTATGCTGTCTTCTCACTAAAAAACAAAACAAAACATAAAAACAGAACTCTGTTGAAACAATTTCCAGGAGAGAAAAAGTGCAGCCAGAAACTCAGGAGGCAAGGTTTAGGGAAGGGTTCATTAATCCTAAACCTGAAAGCAAAAAGTCACAATTCTCTTCTACTGAAGTCTGCTGTTGTCATAAATGACAACAGAAGTGGGTGGGAGATTTTCCCTATTAAGGGAAAAACAGTCTAAGATAGCAATGAATACAGCTGGTGATCCTAACGGTCACCAATTTAACCAATTTGGAAAAGTTTTATAAAATACCTATCAGTTCCCTTGATATAAAAGGGAGGTTATAATTTTGAGAAATAGACATTCCTGTGATCCTCACATGGGCTATTGGTCACTTACTAAAGAAAGCAGCAGGGCCAGGCGTGGTGGCTCACACCTATAATCCCAGCACTTTGGGAGGTTGAGGCAGGTGGATCACCTGAGGTTAGGAGTTTGAGACCAGCCTGACCAACATGGTGAAACCCTGCCTCTACTAAAAAATATAAAAATTAGCCGGGCATAGTGGTGGATGCCTGTAATCCCAGCTACTCGGGAGGCTGAGGTAGGAGAATTGCTTGAACCTGGGAGTTGGAGGTTGCAGTGAGCCGAGAACATCCCATTGCACTCCAGCCTGGGCAACAGAGCAAGACTCCTCAAAAAGAAAGAAAATAAAAGAAAAAAGAAAAGAAAAGAAAGAGCAGACAAGGAAGGAAGGAAGGAAGGAAGGAAGGAAGGAAGGAAGGAAGGAAGGAAGGAAGGGAGGGGAAAAAGCAGCAGAACAGCATGGGTGCAATGATTTCTGAATGGGACACGAATGCTTAACAGGCTAAGATTTAAAGGTAAGGGCAGAGAAATTCCTATGGATGTGGTAGGAAGGAAGGGAACCAAAAGCAATTGCAGTTCTTAAGACAGGAAAATATCCATAGGTGAAAAGCAAAAGGTTTCGTTTTTCTTCTATGGAGATCCTAGGAGAAAAGAAACACAAAAGAAAATTCAACAGCTATATCTCTAATCACCTTAGGCACACAACTGATCTATCCAAATCTCAATTTTTTCATCCATTTAAAGTAGATTCAAACTTTCTTCTGAGAAGGAAGCCCTGCATCTTTTATGATTGAAAAATCTTGAGTTACAGGTCTATTTGTCATCCACATTACTCAAATGATTTTGGTAAGATTTGGGAGACACTTACAAGATATTTGTTTTTCTAGTAATCCTTTTATGTTTAATAATAAATACTTGATTATGAGATTTTGAAGTTTGTTTCTGAAACTAAGGGAAAGATGAGGATAAGGAAGGCAGTAGAAATAACACCAAGGAAAGAAACTAATAAACATTCTGACACTTGTTTTGTAACCCCAGAAATGTTGGAGCTTTTGTTTGCCAGATGACTGTCAGGAGAATCCAATAAAAACATTTGCAAATAAATCTGTACCCTAGAACAGTATTAATAGAAACACAAGCTCTGCACACTGCCATAAAGCAAATCATATCAGCAGGGCCTCATGGGTCTTGTACCAGAGA
The DNA here is from genome assembly GCF_009764315.1 of Trachypithecus francoisi. Taxonomy (NCBI): domain Eukaryota; kingdom Metazoa; phylum Chordata; class Mammalia; order Primates; family Cercopithecidae; genus Trachypithecus; species Trachypithecus francoisi. The sequence goes on from NW_022681460.1 coordinate 28,499,301, forward strand.
CAGAGGAATCCGGTCCACTCACGTTGCTTATCAGGAGATGCTGGGGCTCCCTCTACACCTAGGGGATGTCTCTCTACATTTTGTTGTAGAAAACAAAGTTCAAAAGACTCTAGAGGCAACAAAAATAACAGCTGAACAATTAAACTAAAGTCGTGAATGCATCTTCTCTTCAATGAAGAGAACAGATAATTCATTTGAATTACCAAATTTTAACAAGGTGTGATTTGCCATGGTTGAGGAGGCAATCTGACTTTAAAATCATTATAGGTCTTTAAAGAAATACAATGTTATTCTACACAATATGGATAAAATAAAAGCAAATTATGTATCAGAATGGGGACTGGCAATCTTGCCAAAGTCAGGGGGAAAGTCTTCTCTCTCCAGCTCCCTGAGGGTGGGAGAGTGTTTCCCAGCAGGAGGGAGGGGACAGGCTTCAGCTACCTTCATACCCTGTTGAGTGGCTGCTATTTTGGCCAAGTGGGACTCCAATGCTGCTGTGGGAGAAATGCCCCAATCTCCAGCTCTGACATGTCTTATGTACACAGAGCAGGCATTTCCACACCTTCTGTATGGCCCTGACCAAGTGTGGAATCCTCCAACACAAAGGGCCTTGAGCTGCACTAACAAAAGAAAGGAATAATTCATTGGTGCCTTTAGTGTTGGTATTCAGAGCCGAAAGCACACTCCAAAGTCAATTTTTTTGGTCATCCTATTAAGAAGAAAGAATACACCTCACCTTGCTTAGGATAACAGCGTGCTTAACAGATATATTTTTAATACTCTGACTTGACACCTGGTTTACAAACGAGTGGACTCTGGATAAATGAAGTTTAACATAATCAGTGAAAGTGCTCATATTATCTAAATGCCTGACTTACAAGAAGTTACATAGAATTAAAATACTATTAGTGGTAATAAGTAAGAGATGCTATAGCTACTCATTGAAGAAATATTAAAGATTTTTAAAGTCCTCATGTTTATAAAAAAGTAAATTCAGTTTTGAAGAGATTTTGATCAAATGATAACAATTTTGAAACTGTAATTAGAGCTCTCAGGTAGAAGATTGGGGTAAATGTATCACATTCAGACATGATTTTCAGGATAACTAAAATGAGCACTGAACACAGAACCCTGCCAGGCACATCACCCACAGACCCATCCCTGATAGCATTTTATACCAAAGCAACCAACACAAATCACCCTAGCCAGACATGTCAGCATCTTTGTTTCTCAGAAATGAATTTTGTATCAGTCTAACAAAAGCACCTTTTACATTATAAATGGACTTCAAAAGGAAAATATGAAAGTTTATTGAACTTTATTCACACACATTCATCCAACAAATATTTATTGAAGCTCTTAGACCCTATTGTGGCAGGGGACAGGGGGACACAAAACTACATGAGACAATGCCTATATGCCAGGAGCTCACAATATTGAAGGGCAGTGTGCACAATATTGAAGGGCAGTGTGCACAATATTGAAGGGCATGTGTGCTAGCCGCCCCCCTCCCCTCTCCAACCTCCCTCCTCACTTAGATCAATGCCCCAGGTCACTCAGTCTTCCCTAGGGCTCTGTGGGACAGGCACAGGATGGACAAAGTGTACTTTGGTGGGAAGGATGAAGGGATTACTATGCGAGCTCCTTCTTTTCTCCTTTGTCCCATTTGGGGTTGGATGGTTCATCTCTATGGAAGTTACCTTTACCTGCAAGGGACTAAGAGTACCTTTGCCTGCTCAGGCCATGGAAGAGAACGATGTCTTCAGGAAAGCAGGTAAAACCCTCCATAACCCGTGGCCCCAATCCCATCTCTCCAGCTTTAAATCCTACTCCATTTCCATTATATCCACTCACTCCTTTCTGAATGCACTGCAGTTTGCTTTCATTCAAGCTATGTCCTACTGATCCATTCCTACTTGTCTAAGTCTCATTCATCTTTTCAAGGGTCATCTTCAATGCTTCTTCTTCCATCAAATATTTCTTGATCTTTGTCCCTGACCTCACCCACTCTAATATACATTTTCCCTCCTGTGAGTCCTCATAACTGAGTTTATGTCAACCCCAAAGAATTTATTATGCTTCAACTTATATTAAACAATTTAGGGACTTCTTATTCACTCATTCTCATGAGACTGCAAAATGCTTGAGAGCAAGTCTGTGTTTAATTTGCTTTTCCCTCACGGGACAAATCAGAGACAAGGTTGGCCTGCATTTTAAAATTTATTTATTTAACTAACATTTATTAAGCATAAACTATGTGCCAGACATTGGGCTGGAGATTCAATGGTGAGTATAAATCATTTCTCCACCACCAAGGAATTTATACTATAGTGACCAAATAGCCAATGATTAACAAATACCTGATAAGTTAATCAAAAGAGCACCCCTTATACCCATAAACATCTGTCTTTCTTAACCCCATTCTTTCTCTTCCTCCATATGCTCTTTTAAATTCATTTCCCTAAACAGTAACTAAAGGCTTCCTACCTAAGGAAAGACTGAAAATGAAGACAAAGATTTAAGAAAAGAGATATGTTATACTCTGAGCATTTCAACTGGTGGTTAAGGAGAATGCTTATATCTTATGGTTGACATTTATGAGCCCTTACAGGCAAGGAAGGTATCCTCCCCAGTGCCTTGTAAAATGGTAAGACTTTGTCTGAACAAATGGTACCATCTTTATAATGAAAATAATAGTAATAATAAATGAGTAGCCTTTGTTGGAGATTTTCCCATCAATAAAATATACTGAGAAGTTGAAAATTTTGAAACTTCTAATGTCTGACAACGACCAAATAGGTGTTAAAGACAGAGAGGTGAAAGGTAAGAGAAAAGAAGATGTCTTCAAAGATGAATAAACATCCTTCCTACCCCTTCTTAGCATGGTTCTTCTTCTAAGACCAGCCCCCAATTAAGTAGCAATGCTCATTAGGGTTGCATGCCAGTTTTTATGAGTTATTTTATACCATCCTATGGCTGCAACTATCAACCCAAGACTCCTAAATCTGTATCATCAGACCTCACTCCTTCTGAGCTCCAGATTCATATATCCAACTGATGCTGGCATTTCTACCTGGAAGTCCATGGCCCCAGCAAGCACCAAAACTGAAATGTATTTTCATTCCTCTTTCTCTCACTCTGCTTCTCCTCAACTGGTCTCTATACTAGCAGGATCCTTTGCTGGGACTGCTCTCTGAAGTTGCCACCCCACCTTCAGCACTAGGAAACATCCTACAATTCTCCCAGTCTCAGCTATAGCAGAGATTTTTTTAGGAAGGACACCCTGAGCCAGAGAGCAGAGTTAGGTGGTCCTTCCCTCTATTGGTGGGGTACCAGGTCCCTATTTCTGTTAGAGCTCATATTACACTGTTTTGTAACTTTGTGTTGACTGACTAGATCATGATCCTTTAGAGCACTGGTTCTCAGTCCTGGTCACACACTGGAATCACCTGGGAAATTTTAAAACTACTAATGCCTGGAACCCACCCCACCTCCAACTCTACCCCTGAATGTAATTTAATTCATGTGTGGTACAGCCTAGCTACTGGAAGTTTAAAAAAATCTCTCCAGATGATTTTTATGCACAGTTAAAATTGAGAACTTCTGGACTTGAGAAGAGTAATTGCATCTTGATTATCTTTGTGTGCTACACATGTCAGGTATTGAATGAATAAACAATTACAACACCTATCCAGACACCTAAGTGAGAAGCCATAGAGCCCCAAATCCCATTCATCACCAATACCTGTCAACTGTACTTCTGAGACGTCTCGTTTATCTACCCTCCCATTTATACATAGAATAATTACTTTATTTTTGGCACTCATTTTTCTGCCAGATTATTACATTTTCCTCCTCATTGTCTTCTTGTCTTAGAGTTCCCCCCAAGTTTCCCTCTAAACTATCACTAGAATTCTTTTGCTAAAAGTCTAACCACGTCCCCTTCCTGATTAAAATGGATTTATGTTGCCTACACAATACAATCTAAACTTTGCCCGATGAGATACTCAATTTTCCTCCTTCTCTGCCTGGCTACTTCTATTTCTGCTTCATGACTCATCTCAAACATCAACTTTTCTACCAGGCTAACTCTTCCCCCACTCCACTTCTTCCAGGAAAATTTATCATGTCCCCTCTTTGCCTCCACAGCACTTGGTATATGTCCCTCTTACAGCCTTTTCTGTTGTATGTTGACATTATTTGCTTAAATATCTATGCCTCATACATGAACTCTTTGAGGGCAGAAACTTGCCCTGTTATCTTTGCATCCTGATTGCATAGCAGTCCGGTACTTCAGTAAATATATATTGGATGAGAGGATTGATTAATGAGAGGAAAAAAGAGAAAGACAAATAATGGTGTTTCCATTTAGAGGAAGGAATAGCCCAAAAGGGTGAGGAGAGAGAAGGGAAACTCCTGGAGGAAAGCTAGATGCCTGCTCTACAGGAATCTGTCCTCAGACACAGAAGCCCTGAGCAGTGGTGTCAGATGCTGGAACACCTGGGTCAGGCTTAAGTGGTTGTTTGTCCCTACAGCCTTTGACCACAGCCTCCTTGTCGACCCAGTGCTCCTTATGCAAAATGACCCCAACCTGAGTGTATCTACCATTAGACATGACTCTAAACCGTTTGATATTCCTGGGGAAAGCTTTTGGCCTTCCTTTTCCAATATGATGTCTACACATTTAAAATTAATTTGTCACTCTAAAGAAACAAGAATTTACAACTTGGATTCTTTTTTTCTCACTTCAAAATTGGCCATATATCCTATGATTTGCTGTATTAATGTGGCACTGTAGGAATGCACTCTTCCCAGAGAACAACCAGAGATGACTATTCTTTAAGCCCTGAAATAGTCACGATCAGTCTGAATGCTTGCAGATGCATGTTTTATTAGTGGGGAATGAAAGGAGTTAATAATCTTTTTCTCTAGACCAAGGAAGGGTGGACCAACTTGCCTATAGCATTGGCAACTGGTCTACACAACATGCCTCTTTTCATTGTTACACTTCCTGCCCAGGTTAGTCAGGAGGCTAATTATGAAACCAGTGTCTGTGATGATTACACGTTAGGTGTGAACTATACAGTTAGTGATAATTACAGTTATTGAAGTGACCATTTGTGTTTGATTGACAGAACACGTGCATCTCTGTGGACAGCATAGTATTTCTTACCCCCTATCATTAGATACTCTACATAAGAATGTACTGCATTCTAAGGAAACATAAGAAAATATTCATGAGAAAAGTTCTGTGTTTCTGAGGATAAGAGGGGATCCTTTCATAAGGACCCTCCTGAGGCAGGTGATTTAGAGATGGGAGTGGTGAAGCCATCCTCGCATGGTGAACAAGAATTCAGGACAGAAATATAGTTATAATTAAGTATTAATCAGGCTTCACTTTGACCTACTTCCCTGTAACTAAAATTCATTACATGTTGACAATTTACATCACCATTGTTCCTATAGATGGGACTTCTGACATTAGAATCATAAGGCTTTTGTTTAAGAATTGCTTAATGTATTTTTCAGATCCCAAATTCCAGTGAAACAGCTGACACCAACCAGTTTGAAGATCCCCACAGAAGAACTGAATCAGCATGAGAATACAGTTTCATTTCCCTGTCCCATGGCTTCACCCTGTACACTTTGACTTAACCATCTCTACACTTAGGCCCACTCCAAAACCTTCAAAAACCCTATCCCTAAACTCCTTGGGAAGACGAATTTGAGGTTTCCTTCTATTTCCTCCTTCGGCAGCTCTATGATTAAACCTCTTTATCTTCTGCAACCTGCTGTCTCAGTGTATTGACTTGCCAGGTATATCAGGCAACAGACTATTGTGGTTACAGTGGTGGGGCAGTGGAGAAGTTTGGGAAACCAAAAGTGACCATGTGTTTAAAGCCCAGCAGTCCCTAAATTCACCCAGACCTGCTCTAACTCTGCTCAAGCCTTAGACAGAGAGGAAAACACATTCTATACTTGCAATACTGCTTTAAGAAACCCGTTGTTGTCCTCTGAACATGACTAAAAAGTATTAGGAGTCCATTTATTTAGCATTATCAAGAATTAATTATTGAATACAACAGAATTATTGCCTTTACATCATCAAATATTCATTAGATACTATTCAGACCTATAGTTACACACACAAACATACACACACAGAATGCTTTGTTCAACCTCACAAATGGCAATTTCCCAAAGTCTTCAAAGTAATAAGAAAAATCAGCATTGTCACTGACAGGTAGGGTTACTGTCTCTGGGGCTGGCTCCACAATGAATGCCAATACGAAGAGGAAAAACGTCCCAGTGGAATATGGAGTTCTCTGTGCAGGTGTTTTCTGGTGGGACAACTTGAGTATTCTGTTTAAACTGTTAACCAGTTGACAGTTTCCAATTCCAACCTTCTCCATCATTTCTGAAGAACAACCTTAAATGTCACTAAATGGTTCTAACATGACTTCGTTGTTTTCTAATTTTAATCTAAAACTAAAAAGTAAGCATTAGCACAGGTGTTGCGTAGATTATGATTCTGTAATAGTGCTGCATAAGCCAGAATTATCCCAGAACTACTTTAGAAGTTTGCACACTGCTCTGCACTACAAGTCAGCATTGCTTGGCTAAATGTTCTGATATTCACACGGAAGAAAAAAATCTTGTTCATTGGTGGTTAGCAGTTCTTATTAAAATTTGCCACTGATTCATGAAGAAAGGGCTTAGTAGATCAAAAAGGACAACATTCTTCATATATTATACAACTACTAAACTTGCACCTACTAGTCAGTAACTTAAAACAATATTCTTGCCAAAAGGTGTGTGAAAAGTAGGAAATTATACATGATAAGACAAAACTTAAGCTGTAAAAATGGAACACCTTGTTAAAATTAAGGGGGAAGCCTAAAGGCCAAAGTTCAAGCCTTCCCCCCAATCCAGGCAGGGCCCAGATCACCATAAGCAGCATCACTGACTTTATTTTTCTCCAAAATTTTCAAACGTTGTCCCACAAATGAATGTCTCATTCTCACTTTTCATTCTATGGTCCACTTTGGGCCACAGAGACAAGGAATGACTGTTGCACACCCAGACACGTGCATTTACAGGCACCCATTAAACAAAGTCACAGCTAAGGATTCAAAGATCTAGAACTCCATGATCTGGGGGACATATTTGAAGGTACTTCATATATTCGTGGCAATTGCTTATACTCAAGACTTTCAGTAGGCATCCTGAGAATGCAAAATAGAAGTCTGACCCCTAAAAACTAGGGCCCTCTCTGGTGATGGTGCAAGTCCACTTAATATTAGAACCAGGAAGATAAACCATTAATAAAACAAGTCCATCCAGCATAAAAAGAAACAGCCTCACCATCCAGTTAATTTCATGTCAAATCATACGTTAAATATTATTTTAAGAAGACATTTTGAAAGCAAATGCAATTCTAAATTTGCTAGAATTCTAGGATGCCAAACTTATCTGCCAAAAATAATATCTTCATCAATGTAGCCTTATGTCTTAGAAAGCTTTCTAAACCTTACTAATAAATGCAGACTCCCCATGTTGACAGCAATAGTAAGTAGATTCTTACATTTGCTAAAAGCTGATTATTAGCTACTCCTCTTTTTTCTATTTTGTAAATTTCCAGTTGGTATAAAATATTTTACAATAACTGTTCTAGTTGTTCTGACATTGTCAATTACTTTTTAGGCTAGATTTTTCTAACACAGACTGAAGAAAAAATGGGAAACTTTTTATTAAATGCAACTTCTCATTCACTCCTCTGACATCCATATCCAAGCCTGATTTTATTTCTAAAATGTCACAGACTTTTTCAGCTCATCTCATTCCTTATAGAAATGCCCACTCCATAAAAGGAAAAGTAAGACAGCAGCAAAATTCCAAAAGATAATTTGGGCATAGTGGTTTCTGAACAGAAGCCAATGTGATGAACACCAACTGGACTTTTCCAACACTCCCTCCCTCTGGAAGTCTATTTATTCTGCAGTGACTGGAAACCATTCAGCAGTGTTGGA